>NC_057360.1:62303209-62932954 GCF_016509475.1 Prionailurus bengalensis | reverse complement strand
TGACTAAGCTCTTTCTGGGAGAAGTTATTCTCATTCCCAAGGAGGACATACCAGGAGAGACAATGCTTTTCCTATCTCCGAATATCGTGTTTGAGTATCACATTTAGAACTGTTGCGGCCATCTTGCTACCAGGATTATAGAGATGAGGAGTTGGAGGTTGGTGAATCCTATGTGGAACTTCCCAACATCTGAATACCTTACGACAGAGAAAAAAATACGAGTCCTTTTTGTTGAAGCCAAAATGAACGCGGATTTTCTGTGCCCGCTGCAAACTCACAGAATGGGTCTGCACAAGGCTTAGGCGAATAAGCCTAGATTTGTATTAGTCAGAGACGGATGGATGGAAGAGGGTTCCCATTCGTGGGATACAATCATGTACTATCTTTTCAAGGCCAGGAGTGAATCAGCAACTCCTACCAAAATAAAGACAAAGATTGTCTACTTGTGAGTGATACTGTCTTGGAAATCTGATATCTAATTGTAATTTCCTACGGACGTTTTCTTTTTCTTGGTCACGTTGTTAGCCTACCTCTTCCCTCTACTCGTGATCTTATCAACCACATATACTCATATATACATATCAAAATATCCTACATGTTGTGTAGACATAAGAACAGGTGAGGGTAAATCTGACATGATTGTCTATGTCACAATAAGGAAAAATCTGATGATACGTCTATCTTTCCATAATTTTTTCATCTTATATTTTCATTTTGAAAGTATTTTTGAAGTCAGATGTCAGAATATGCTAGAACAGCGCTCATATTTACATTTCTGTTGACGGTTGCATTGCCACCCAGTGATCCCCTAAGTGACAGTCCTTGATTTTTAATGTGTTAAGATAAGATCTGATATGTTCTAATGTCCAAGTGATAATTGGCCCATGACTGTTATTTGTCCCATGTGACCCATGACTGTTACCACGGCAAATTCTTCTAATAGTTTTTTTTTTTTTAAGTACTCTATGCCTAACATGGGGCTCAAACTCACGACCCCAAGGTCAACAGACGCACGCTCTACTGACTGAGCCAGCCAGACACCCCTGAGTTATCCTAATGGTTTAAGGACAAACCTTTTCTTCTGCAAGGATAATTCATGCTGCAACATCATATAGTCTTCCATTGGCATGAAGCATTATTCATATTTTTAGAGAAATAAAACTCCTGAATTATAGTGTTGATACCTAAAATGCAGCGATTTGGAGTTCAGCATGCCTGTGCCCTGTGACTCAATTCTTCCCACGTTTCTCTGTATTTGAACTACTAGTAAGTAGCGGTATTTGGTCATCTACGATGGCATTCTGGATGATCCCCAAATACACTTCTTAAAAAAAAATTTTGTTAACGTTTATTTATTTTTGAGACAGAGAGAGACAGAGCATGAACGGGGGAGGGGCAGAGAGAGAGGGAGACACAGAATCTGAAACAGGCTCCAGGCTCTGAGCTGTCAGCACAGAGCCCGACGCGGGCTTGAACCCATGGACCGTGAGATCATGACCTGAGCCGAAGTCTGCCGCTTAACCGACCAAGCCACCCAGGCGCCCCCCAAATACACTTTTTATTGCATATCTTCTTTCTGAAAGTGAAACAGAGGCTCAGAAATGTTAAGTAACGTTTCAAGGTCAAATAGCGTTTCAAGGTCAAACCATCAGACCCATGATTTGAAGTTAGGTATGTTGGCTCCAATTCTAATTGCTCCTCCCCCTTGTAAGAGTATTTCCCAAGTTGGCATACACACCGCTGGTGAGATGTCTGATAACCTTACGTGACAAGTGGGAAGACATTCTTATTTTAACAGTTGTCTTAGTTAACCACCTATTAGAAAGTATAATGAATTATATTTCAAATCTTTGATGACTCAGGCTTTTGCATAGGACAGGGGTCAAAGTAGCGAGTGCCATGAAAATCTTGGTCAGAATTCCTAAAACACAGGACATGCTCTGGCAAGTATGTGGGTGTTGCCAAATTCCAGTAACTGAATCTTCTGTTGTAGAAAATTACTGATGTTAGAGACGGCGTAGATCACTTATATGGCTTCTCATATAATGAGTGTTTGCATCCTTTTCGGCAAAATATCGAAGACTGTTCCAGAAACTCCCAGTTATTTGCAAGAGTAATAAGAAGGTTTATTTCTCATATAGAATCTATTATAGCAATAGAAAGATTTACTTCCTGCTCTAACCACAGGGAAGTCTTTTCCACTAGAGAACTGCATGAAGATTTAACAAATCCGTTAAAAGTGTCACGTCTGGGGGCGCCTGGGTGGCGCAGTCGGTTAAGCGTCCGACTTCAGCCAGGTCACGATCTCGCGGTCCGCGAGTTCGAGCCCCGCGTCAGGCTCTGGGCTGATGGCTCAGAGCCTGGAGCCTGTTTCCGATTCTGTGTCTCCCTCTCTTTCTGCCCCTCGCCCGTTCATGCTCTGTCTCTCTCTGTCCCAAAAATAAATAAACGTTGAAAAAAAAAATTTTTTTTAATTAAAAAAAAAAAAAAAAGTGTCACGTCTGGGGCGCCTGGGTGGCGCAGTCGGTTAAGCGTCCGACTTCAGCCAGGTCACGATCTCGCGGTCTGTGAGTTCGAGCCCCGCGTCAGGCCCTGGGCTGATGGCTCAGAGGCTGGAGCCTGTTTCCGATTCTGTGTCTCCCTCTCTCTCTGCCCCTCCCCCGCTCATGCTCTGTCTCTCTCTGTCCCAAAAATAAATAAACGTTGAAAAAAAAAATTAAAAAAAAAAAAAAGTGTCACGTCAATCCCATTATAATAAATTCTTTTTATTTCTTCAAGTTAGTTAATGTCCAGCGTAGGGGTGCCTGGGTGGCTCAGTAGGTTAAGCGTCCAACTTCAGCTTCGGTCACGATCTCACGGTTCAAGCCCCGCATCAGGCTCTGTGCTGATGGCTCAGAGCCCGGAGCCTGCTCTGGATTCTGTGTCTCCCTCTCTCTCTGTCCCTATCCCGTTAGTACTCTGTCTCTCTCTCAAAAATAAATAAAAAATTAAAAAAAAAAAAACATACAGTGTAGTCTTGGCTTCAGGAGTAGAACCCAGGTGACTTATCTCTTATCATATGACACCCAGGGCTCATCCCAAAAAGTGCCCTCCTTAATGCCCACCACCCATTTAACCCGTCACACCCACCTCCAGCAACCCACAGTTTGTTCTCTGTATTTAAGAGTCTCTTATGGGAGGGCCTGGGTGGCTCAGTCGGTTGAGTGTCCGACTTCGGCTCGGGTCATGATCTCACAGTTCCTGAGTTCAAGCCCCCCGTCGGGCTCTGTGCTGACAGCTCAGAGCATGGAGCCTGCTTCAGATTCTGTGTCTCCCTCTCTCTCTGCCCCTCCCCTGATCATGCTCTGTCTCTGTCTCAAAAATAAATAAAAACATTAAAAAGAAAAAAGGGTCTCTTATTGTTTGCCTTCCTTTCCATTTTTATCTTATTTTTCCTCTTCTTCCCCTATGTTCATCTGCATTATAACAAATTCTTGATTTCTTTTCTCGGATAGGTGGTGATCATAAGCAATATTCATTTCATACTGAATGTTAGTAACTGTCACAAGAAAAAGCCCTCTTTTGTCTTTTCAAGTTTCAAGAAGAGCTTCAGGACTTCTAGAAGGAACCCATCACCCTGTAAGGCAGTAGGCATGATTAGGACTAACATCTCACAAATATATTTGATCATTTAAAAAATTTAAATTTGGGGGTGCCTGGGTAGCTCATTTGGTTAGGAGACCAACTCTTGATTTCCGTTCAGGTCATGATCTCGTGGTTCGCGAGGTCAAGCCCCACGCTGGGGTCTGTGCGGACAGCGCAGAGCCTGCTGGGGCATCCTTCCCTCCCCCCACTCTATCTCTCTTTCTCTCTCTTTCTCTGCCCCTCCCCTGCTCACACTCTCTCTCTCAAAATAAATAAACATTTAAAAAAAACCAACTTGGGGCACCTGGGTGGCTCAGTCGGTTAAGCGGCAGACTTCGGCTCAGGTCATGATCTCACGGTCCGTGAGTTCGAGCCCCGCGTCGGGCTCTGTGCTGACAGCTCAGAGCCTGGAGCCTATTTCAGATTCTGTGTCTCCCTCTCTCTGACCCTCCCCCTGTTCACACTCTGTCTCTCTCTGTCTCAAAAATAAATAAACGTTAAAAAAATTAAAAAAAAAACCAACTTAAATTGTTCCTTTCAAGACAAGCCTATGAAAATGTACCATGTGCAAAATCAGGTGCACACATTCTCGTGAAACTAGAGTGGGATACGTGCCATGACTGTCTGGTCTTAGGTCCTTTTTATCTACACTATCTGCTATTGCTTTGATTTCTGAGCTGCCCAATAACATCGTTTCCTCCCATGTTCTCCCTGTACATTCACTTTGTGTCCTGTGACTTGCTACACCCATTTACTACCTCTAGTTTAGTTTTTATAGATTCTTCAGGACTTTATACATAGATGATCATATTGTCTGAGAAATAAGGAATTTTTATTTCTTCCTTCCCAATCCATATACCTTTTATTTCTTTTTCATGCCTTATTGCTAAGGCCTCCAGTATGGTATTGAATAGACATGGGAGTGGACTTGTTGCCAGTGTTGGGGTATGACATTGTGATTTGTAATAAGAAACATATATTTGGTTTTCACCCAGTTTCTGGTACAGAGTTCCTAAAACCCTTGGAATTCTCTAAGTAATGAGAGCAATAAAGGTCTTTTTTTTGTGAGATGATTCTAAGGGCAGGGCTGGTTTCCAGAAGGACCAACCATGTGACTAGAAGGTTAGAACTCTCAGTATCACCTCTCCGACCACCGGAGATGAGGAGGGTCTAGAAGCTGAGTCAGTTGCCAAAGGCCAATGACTTCATCAGTCATGCCTACGTAATGAAGCCCCCATAAAAACTCAACAGGACAGGTTCAGAGGATTTCCTGGTTGTTGAACACATGGAGATTTGGGGGGAGTGGCCACACCTGGAAAGGGGCAGATGCTCTACGCATTTTCCCATACCTCGCACTATGCATCCTCCATCTGGCTGCTCTGAAGTTATGTCCTTTTATAAAAAACCATCTAGGGGCGCCTGGGTGGCGCAGTCGGTTAAGCGTCCGACTTCAGCTAGGTCACGATCTCGTGGTTCGTGAGTTCGAGCCCCGCGTCGGGCTCTGGGCTGATGGCTCAGAGCCTGGAGCCTGTTTCCGATTCTGTGTCTCCCTCTCTCTCTGCCCCTCCCCCGTTCATGCTCTGTCTCTCTCTGTCCCAAAAATAAATAAACGTTGAAAAAAAAAAAAAAACAACAAAACAACAACAACAAAAAAAACCATCTAGGTAAGTAAAATGTTGCTACCCATTCTGTGAGCCATTCTAGCAAATTAATCGAACCCAAAGAGGGGGTGATGGGAGCCTCTGATTTATAGCCATTTGGTCAGAAGGGACAGGTGACAATCTGGGCTTGCAATTAGCACGTGAAGTAGAGCGGGGGAAGTCTTACAGGACCGAAGCCTTAACCTGCAGAATCCAATACTATCTCCAGATAGATAGTGTCAGAATTGACTTGAATTATAGGACACAAACTGGTGTCTGAGAATTGTTTGGTGTGGGGAGAAAGCCCCACATGTTGGAATTGGTGATCAGAACCCATTAGGGAAAAAAGACATCAAACTTTCACCGTAAGAAAAAAGTAAGGTGAAGTTTTCCTAGATTTCCTTTTCTATATTATCTGTTTAATTCCCCCATTAAGCTTAGTGTTCGGGTAGATCTAGTCCCATTTACAGATAAGAATACTGAGGCTCAAAGAAGTTATGTAAATTTCTACGATCATGCAGCTACCAAGAGGCAGTCAAGACTCCGAAGCCAGGGCTGATTCAACTGTACCAATGATCCAATTTGTCGACTGCCTGGTGCTTTACTCAATTTCAATCATTCAATGAGCTCATACGGTGTGCTTGGACAGTGTGAAGCACTGAACAAAAGTTATTTACTTGAATTCATAGTTTTAAAATTTAGGTGATTACCCTTGTGATCTTTTAAGGAAGGTTTGTAAGATATTCTTACACAGATTACTTAGAAAGATAAAAGGAAGCCATTTTACTGATGGAAATGTTCATGTTCAGTCAGGATGGTGCCTTCCATTAAGCATCAAAGAGATGCTGAGTTTTAGTTCTTTTTTTTTTTTTTAAGTTTTTATTTGTTTACTTTGAAAAAGACAGAGAGCGAGTGGGGGAGAATCCTAAGCAGGCTCTGTGCTGTCAGTACAGAGCCGGACTGGGGGCTTGAACCCAGGAACTGCAAGATCGCGAGCTGGACCGAAATCAAGAGTCGGATGCTTAACCGACTGAGCCACCCAGGTGTCCCTGAGTTTTAGTTCTCAAAGAATGATCTCCAGAGATCATCTGTGATAACAACTATGTGTTTGATGGCCCTATTTATCTGTATTGAGGAGCACGTACGTCTACATCAGAAACACATTCCAGGAACAGCATCGTTGATGTGGGTGATTGCCATTGTCTGCTTGAAGCATTATATCAGGGACGGCTCTTCCATTCTGAGTTTATTGGGAGTTAATTTATTCACATTTTAGGCATTTTAGATGAGGACATTTTGATTTTAGGTACAGACTCTAAAAACAATCTTTGTACATATGTATGTTCTAATCCATTCATTCTAAATTGAGGGGCAATTTGCAAAGAAGAAATCAGTTCATCTTTCTTCTTCAGATTATGAATAAATACGAGGAGGAAAGTAAAGATTGTCAGAAGACAATACTCCCAGAATGTTAGGGCTGAAAGAGACAGTGGCGGTCACCTTGTCATGTTACAGATGGGGACATTGAAGTCCAGAAAAATGTAAGCCACAGGCAGTCAATTAAGCATCTGACTTTGGCTCAGGTCATGATCTCACGGTTCGGGGGTTTGAGCCCCACATCGGGCTTTGCACTGACTTCTCAGAGCCTGCTTCAGATTCTCTGTCTCCCTCTCTCTCTGCCCCTCCCCTGCTCTCTCTCTCTCTCTCTCTCTCCAAATAAATAAATAAACATTGTTTTAAAAAAGTTACATTAACTTTTTTTTAGTTACAAAAACTAACATTTGAAATAGGTCATGCTATTCTCTCTGAATAAAGAAACATTTCAAATTAAAAACAATAGTTTTGGGGCACCTGGCTGACTCAGTTGGTAGAGCATGAGACTCTTGATCTCAGGGTCGTGAGTTTGAGCCCCATGTTGGGCACAGAGATCACTTAAAAATTAAAATAGAATAGAATAGAATAAAATAAAATAAGATAAAATAAAATAAAATAAAATAAAATAAAAATAAAAACAGTAGTTTAAAAAAATCAATTATAGGCCGGGGGCACAGGGCTGGCTCAGTCGGTTAAGCCTCCGACTTCTGCTCAGGTCATGATCTCACGGTTCGTGGGTTCGAGCCCCGAATCGGGCTGTGCTGACAGCTCAGAGCCTGATGCCTGCTTCGGATTCTGTGTCTCCCTCTCTCAAAAATAAATAAATAAACATTAAAAATAAGTTTATAAGAAAATAAAAAATCAACTATAGGCCAGTTTAATTAGAATCACTACCGCCTTTGAAGAAGTTTTTCTTCAGAATTCATACGCACGTTTTAATGAAACAAAACACTTTTGTACAACTGTTTGTGCTTTGTAAGATCCATGTTGAAATGCTACCACCTGTTTCTTAAAGGACCTGTGACTCCCCTGCCACCCTGGAGACCTTTACCCCCAGGGACTCCACCCATCTGCACCTAAATGAGCAACTCAACACTTACTCTTTTTTCTTTTTAAGTAATTTTTTTAATGTTTATTTTTGAGAGAGGGAGAGACAGAGAGACAGAGAGACAGAGAGACAGAGTGTGAGCGGGGGAGGGGCAGAGAGAGAGGGAGACACAGAATCCGAAGCAGGCTCCAGGCTCCGAGCCGTCAGCACAGAGCCCGATGCGGGGCTCGAACCCACGAACCGTGAGATCGTGACCTGAGCTGCAGTCAGACTCAACCGACTGAGCCCCCCAGGCGCCCCAACATTTAGCTTTCTTGAGACAAAAAGTCAAACGTATAAAAATTGGATCCCTGCTTTAAAATTTAAAATGTGCATTGCCAACAAATGAAACATACATATTCAACTTTTGAAAGCTCTATGATAAGAGTATACCGAGTGACGTGAATATTTTCCTTAAAAAAAGGTTTTAATTTTTCTTGGAGGGTGATGGAAATCTTTTTTATTTCTGTCAAATCCGCCAAACTGTAGCCTCTTAGCTGACAGTTGTTTTCAGCTAAGTCCCCAGCACATACCAGAGAAATACTTAGTCATGCTGATTAAAAATGCAGATTTCTGGTCTTACCCCAAATCACCCTTCTAGTTGGGGCCCTGGGACTTTGCATTTTGACACATTCTCCTCCTTACTCCCAGGATGATACTTACATGCACTAAGTTTAGATCATCAGCCTGGAGGACAGTTCTTTTTTTTTTTTTTTTTTTTTAATGTTTATTTATTTTTGAGAGAGAGAGAGAGAAACGGAGGGCAAGCAAGGGAGGGGCAGAAAGAGGGGGGTGGGACGCAGAATCCAAAGCAAGATTCAGGCTCTGAGCTGTCAGCACAGAGACCGATGCAGGGCTTGAACCCAAGAACCATGAGATCATGCCGTGAGCTGCTTAACCAACTGAGCCACCCAGGCGCCCCCTGAAGGACAGTTTAATCTTAGTTTAAACACCACCAACCACACAGGGTGCTTGCTTCTTACTGTACTCTCTGGCGATGATCATGTAATGTCCACCGAGCTCTTGCTTCTCAACCCCTTATACTGAGAGCTAACTCAGTCTGTACTTCCAGGTCAGTCCCCACCTAGGTTCTGGGATCAGTCTTGCACACGTTCAGCGAGAATTTTAGAATCCACAGGTCCGTAGCCAGAGATAGGCATGGAGAGTGATGATTCAGTGACTTCGGTATCTCTTCTGGCCCCTCTCTTGTTCTCTGGGTTTGGTATAAAGCTCCGGGGAAGGGAGTGGGTGCATACCGTAGGATCCCCCTTACTTCTAGGGGGCCCGTTTCTCACTAGTTAGTTGGTTCATTCTACAGAGCTCACCGTACAGCCCTTGGACTGACCCTTCCCCTCCTCCTCTTTCCCAGGTCCACCCAAAGGGCCTACTTGGGCAGGATTTGAGGCTTGGGCAATATTTGTATCTATTTTTTTGATTGAGGAGGGAAGCATTAATTGTTATATCCAAAACAGAAGCAGTCTGTTTGGGATATAACAATTAACACTGAATTGTCTCTTAATGTAAACTATATCATCGAGAGCGTCTGGCTGGCTCAGTCGGTTAAGCTTCCGACTTTGGCTCAGGTCATGATCTCCAGGTATGTGAGTTTGAGCCCTGCGTCGGGCTCTGTGCTGACAGTTTGGAGCCTGGAGCCTGCTTCGGATTCTGCGTCTCCTCCCTCTCCGCTCTTCCCCCACTCATGCTAAGTCTCTCTTTCTCAAAAATAAACATGAAAAAGAAAACCAAGATTTTAAAGTCACTGAATCTGGGGGTGCCTGAGTGGCTCAGGTGGTTAAGTATCCGACTGCAGCTCAGATCATGATCTCTGGGTTTGCGAGTTGGAGCCCCTCTGAACTGTTAGCACAGAGTCTGGAGCCTGCTTCGGATTCCGTGTCTCCCTCTCTTTCTGCCCCTTCCCCACTCATGCTCTGTCTCTTTGTCAAAAACAAACATTAAAAATAAAAAAACAGGGATGAGGTCTAGGCTTTTTTTTTTTTTAACGTTTATTTACTTATTTATTTAGAGATAGAGACAGAGCACTAGCAGGGTAGGGAGACAGAGGCGGGTAGAGAGAGAGAATCCCAAGCAGGCTCCTCACCGCCAGCACAGAACCGGATGCGGGCCTCGAACTCACAAACCGTGAGATGATGGTCTGAGCCACAATCAAGAGTTGGACTCCTGCCTGAGCCACCCAGGCGCCCCTGGTCAATGCTTTTAAAGGTGTTTGGGGGAAGTTTGTGTTTCAAACATATTTTGATGGTTTTAAACATGTTTCATGATCTTTGAAATGAAAAGGTGATTCCAACACATTCTGTAAAATTGGGGTGGAGGTGAATCAGAGGGTTTTATTTCTCAGACGGCCTCCAGATCTTGTCGTGTGAGTAATTCTCCACTACTCGATTCTGCCCCTTGAGGGCACCAGAGACTGCTTTACGGTACAGAGACCAGCCCTTAGAAAGCAGACAGGTTCTGGGGAGCCAGGGGGCCATCAGCCGTGTGACCCGTGAGCAGTCAGTGTTTGGCCTGCCGGGATAGTCCTGCCACAGGCATAGCCCTGCAGAGTTCTGCATGGCAGGTAGATAATAGCTAAATTACTGGGGTCACGGAAGGACCCAGAAGCCTGAGTTCTAGCTCCAGCCATGCAATCAGCTAGCTGTGTGGTTTTTCAAAAGTCACTTACCTTCTCTGGGCATCAGTTTCCTCCTGTCTTAAAAGGATGGGGGTAGAAAGAGCCAGCCCAAAAAGTGTCTTCCTTCAGTGTTTTAAATTGCTCTAAATAATAAGGGAAAATGGGAAATGATAGAATAGTATAGATTCTTATTTCCTAAAACCTTTGAACGCGTCCCTGTCCTGGCCTCCCTGACTGGGAGCGAGAATGGCAAGGCGGCTGGGAACGGCCGTGACGTCAGAACTGTGAATGACAACATAGGGAAATGAGGCTCGGGAGATAAACTGGGGGTGGAAATTTCACAAGGTGTCCCTCATCTGGGATCCCGGCCAATGCTGGGAGCAGAATCTGGACAAAGATTAAATACCTTTTTTGTAACCATCCCCAGCTGCCTTGCTGTGTATGGAGGAACAGGTAAGAGGCACAGTATGACCCAGGCCTGCCCGGGGCGGGGGGTCAGTATCACTCACCAGCCCCATTGCAATGTGGGTAGTGGTGTCCATGGTATTCTGAGGTACCAATGAGCTTTCCTTGACAATTCATTTCCACTCCTGAGTTCTGTGTGATAAGGCACGTATGTAGCATTTTTCCCGAATAAATGAATGAGTGAAGCAACGGATGGAAGAAAGAATGAGCATGGACAGGGAGTGTTGGCTGTGAGGAGAGAAAGGGCAACTCTGATTGAGGCAGAGCCCTCTGGGGTGGCAGAACCTAGCTTCTGAGCAGAGAGAACATGGCGGCCAGCCGATGGGGTGTAATTAGCTGTCCCAAGCAGTGCTTGAACGTAGGTCAGACGTAGGGTCCAGGGTGTGGCAGAGGCCCCTAAAGACACTCTGTGGGAAATGCGGACCATAGAGAGGATGCGGACCATAGAGAGGACCATAGAGAGGATGTGGGAAATGCGGACCATAGAGAGGGAGAACCGCGTTATCCCTCTGCTGGGGCAACATCAGACACTGCACTACTTGTTTTCTAGGGATGCCACACGGGACGTGGCTCAGTCAAGTAAGACAGAAGTCTGGGGAAGATGGCTTAGAGACAGAAGAGTTCATCACTCTTCCTGAGGAGCCACGAGGATGGCAAGGACCTTGTCTTTGGTCTTGGCTTTGCAAATATGCCCCTTTCCACAAAGTCCCTCTTATAAAGGCAGAAGGGTTGACCGTGGAGTGGAGTATGGGAGTCAAGGACTAAACAGAAGGAATGCATAGGGGGTGTGTGGTAAGGCGTGGAGGGCTCACCCTCTAGACCTGGCTCCGTGATTATGCTCATGCTCCATGAGTATGTGCTCTCCAGGAAACCCTATAACCTCCTTTGCCTTAGTTTCCTTACCTGCACCATGGGAGCGATACACGCACCTTCCTCGAAGGGGTCTCATGAGGATTCAATGAGGCAGTAGAAACAAAAGGGCTTGGCAAACTGTGAGGAGGGCATGATAAAACAATCATCTAATTTTTTTTTTAATATTCATTTATTTATCCTTGAGAGACAGAGAGAGAATGAGCGGGGGAGGGGCAGAGAGAGAGAGGGAGACAGAGACTCGGAAGCAGACTCCAGGCTCCGAGCTGTCGGCACAGAGCCCGACGCGGGGCTTGAGCCCATGAACCGTGAGTTCATGACCTGAGCCGAAGTCGGACGCTCAACTGACTGAGCCACCCAGGCACCCCTTATTTATTTTAAATGTTTATCCATTTCTTTTGAGAGAGAGAGAGTGTGCTTGCATGCAAGTGGGAGAGGGGCAGAGAGAGAGAGAGTGGGAGAGAGAATCCCAAGCAGGGTCCCTGCGGGGCTCGATCTCACGACTGTGAGATCATGACCTGAGCTGAAATCAAGAGTCGGATGCTTAACAGATTGAGCCATCTGGGCGCTCCTCAACCATTTTAAAGTGTACAACTCAATGGCATGAAGTACATTCACAGGGTTGGACGACCATCACCACTACCGGACTCTGGAAGTCTTTCATCAAATAGACCCCTGTAGGGGCGCCTGGGTGGCGCAGTCGGTTAGGCGTCCGACTTCAGCCAGGTCACGATCTCGCGGTCCGTGAGTTCGAGCCCCACGTCGGGCTCTGGGCTGATGGCTCGGAGCCTGGAGCCTGTTTCCGATTCTGTGTCTCCCTCTCTCTCTGCCCCTCCCCCGTTCATGCTCTGTCTCTCTCTGTCCCAAAAATAAATAAACGTTGAAATAGACCCCTGTAATTCTCCATCACCCTCTCCTCCCAGCCTCTACACTCTCTATTCGACTTTCTGTCTCTATGAATTTGCCTATTCCAGGTACTGTTTATAAGCAGAGTCACATAATACTTGCCCTTTTGTGACCAACGTATTTCACTTAGCATAATTCCTCGTGGTTCATCCGTGTTGGGGCATGCGTCAGAATTTCCTTCCTTTTTAGGACCGGATAATATTTTATTCACATTTTATTTATCCATTCATCTGTTGATGCACATTTGGGTCATTTCCGCCTTTTGGCTCTTGCGAATTACACTGCTTACAGCTTTTTTTTAATGGAAAGTTCCAAACATGTACAAAAGTGGACAGAAGATATAATGAGCCCTTATGTAGAACAACAATGTAGAGTATTACCAACTCCTCAACAATGATCGACTCATGGCCCATCGTGTTTCATCTGTATCCACATCTAATTCTCCACGTTACTCTGAGGCATGTCTCAAACATCATACCTGCCATGACTGCGTCCATTTCAAAGATGGGTCAACTAAGGCACAGAGTGTCTAATGAATTATCTTACCAAAGTTAGAGCTCGTGAACAATGGGCTAGGATTGAAACTCAGGCACATGGGGGCACCTGGCT
Source organism: Prionailurus bengalensis (assembly GCF_016509475.1). Classification (NCBI taxonomy): domain Eukaryota; kingdom Metazoa; phylum Chordata; class Mammalia; order Carnivora; family Felidae; genus Prionailurus; species Prionailurus bengalensis. Next base: position 62,919,750 of record NC_057360.1, on the reverse strand, counting down.
GGTTCCGTCAGGAGTGCACACGACTCTTGATCTCCGGGTGGTGAGTTCAAGCCCCATGTTGGACATGAGCTTACTTTAAAAAAAAAAAAAAAGAAGAAGAAAAAGAAATATTAAAACAAAACAAAACAAAAAAACCTCTGTATGACAGATGGGCCTGTACTCCTGAGCCTTTGTCACAACTCTGCGTGTGTGTGTGTATGTGTGTGTGTTCTTGTATACACATATGCACCTGCATCAGGTCAACTTTGGGCAAACTTGTACACTGGGACAAGTTTGCCTCTGGTGCCTCTTCTTACATCTTCTCCCACACCCGGATGCCGTGTGGAGTGTGGAACAGACAGGCATTGAGTTTGAAGTCTTCAGTTCCAAGAGTCAGTGGTCCCCACTCCCCAGGGTTGTGTGAGAATTAGATGAGATAAGGTCAGCGCTGGGCACCTAGCAGCCTGCCACAGCGGTCATTCTGTGTACTCTTCTCTTCCCTCCTGGGCCTGGGGCGCCCGGCTTCCCTCCGCAGGAGCAGACGTCAAGAAAACACACACTGCCAGAGTGTGACTCCTGGAGGTCAGCGTGTCATTGCTGCTGGGGGATTTGTCTCGTGAAGTGGAAGGATTCTATCCTTTCACATTGTGGTGCGCAGTGTCGGTGAGTACAGAACAGAGTGCTGAATCCTTTTTTTTTCTCAATGTTTATTTATTTACTGAGAGAGAGAGAGAGAGAGAGAGCGGGAGGGGCAAAGAGAGAGGGAGAAAGAGAATCTCAATCAGGCTCCGCACTGTCAGCACAGAGCTTGATGCGGGGCTCGAACTCATGAACCGCGAGATCATGACCTGAGCCAAAATCAAGAGTCACGTGCTTAACTGTCTGTGCCCCCCCCCGGGCGCCCCAGTATGATTGCTTCTTGTCCCTGAAATCACGGACGTGTGTGGATGTGTGTGCGCACAAATGGGTAAGACAGGCCCACGGACAAGCTCGGTTTCGTTCTCTGCTCCAGTGCGTGACGTTGTCTTTCTTTTCTGTAAGTAATTGTGACCTTTAAATACACAACCACGTTTTCTATCCCTTTTTCCTCTTATTGGCTTAAACGGGAGGAAAATGCCTTTTGTGGGGACCCCATCATTTTCTGGCCCGATAATGCAGAACCAGAGGAGGGAGGTCTGAGCTCACACAGGTCTTGCCAAGTTCTGCTCATCCCCCTCTCGAAGGGCCAAGCCCCTCGAGTTAATTTGGGAAGGGAGAGCAGAGCTCTGCGGACGATTGAACAGGGTTCCCCGGCTGACCACAGAGGCGTCTCGGGGAACCCCACAATGCATCACCTGCAGAGGAGGATGGGGGAGGGGCACTGCTGCCTCAAGTATACCCAGTGACAGCGAGAGTCTGGCCATTTCCTCTGCCTGGAATGCCCTTTTCTGCTCTTGCCCATGGACGTACTACAGTCCTCCGATGCCAGCCTGAAATATTGCCTCCCCCACGAAGCTTTCCCTACGTCGCCTCCCACCTTCCACCACGACGCACCCCTGGCTGCCATACAAAGTGACTTCTCTTACTCCGTTAACTCCTTGATAGGTCAAAGTGAGTTCTTCGAGAAGTGGAAACCTTTTTTTCTTTCCCCCTAATTAGGCTCCACACCAAATGTGGGGCTCGAACTCATGACCCTGAGATCAAGAGTCACATGCTCTATTGATTGAGCCAGCCAAGGGCCACAGAAGAGGAATCATTTGATCGATTTCCTTCTGCTGATCAGAGCTGTTCACAGCACCCACAGTTAGCGACCAACAATGTCTGTTGAGGGGCGCCTGGGTGGTTGGGTTGGTTAAGCATCCGAATCTTGATCTCAGCTCAGGTTGTGATCTCACGGTTTATGAGTTTGAGCCCCATGTAGGGCTTGGTGCTGACAGCACAGAACCTGCTTGGGATTTTGTCTCTCTCTCTCTCTCTGCCCCTCCCCGCTTTTTCTCTCTCTCTCTCTTAAAATAAATAAACTTAAAAAAAAAATGCCTGTTGAATAAGTGATGTGTCTCACAATGGCACACAGTAGGCACTCAGTAAATGCATACCGAATGAAACAACATCCATCTCCAACAGCCAGGAAATGTAAGAGCCTTTTTTCCCTGCCCTCGATGTTCAGATGGAAATCATTTTCATCTAATCCTTCAAGCTCTGAAATCTGTCAAAACTCCCAAGAAAATAACCATAAAAATTGTCTCCAGAGGAACCTGAAACCGCACAGAGTACGTTTTCCATGAGAACAAGTGATTAACCAGAACTTTTCTGCTCATCAGTAGAACAATGACAGATACTCGCAGGAGTGACCCCGCGGTTCCACAAGAAACCCAAATACCTTAAGGAAGTGTTAACAACGTCTTCAGGAACGCGCTTTTTAAAAACCATTAAATTTGTTTGGTGTTTATTTATTTTGAGAGAGACAGAGTGCAAGTGGGGAAGGAACAGAGAGAGTGGGAGACACAGAATCCCAAGCAGGCTCCAGGCTCTGAGTTGTCAGCACAGAGCCTGATGGTGGGGCTCGAACTCAGGAGCCATGAGATCATGACCTGAGCCAAACTCGGCTGCTCAACCCACTGAGCTACCCAGGCACCCCTAAAAACCCTCTTAAGAGGTACAATTCAGGGGCGCCTGGCTGGCTCAGTCGGAAGAGCGTGTGACTCTTGATCTCGGAATCGTGAGTTTGAGCCCCACATTGAGTGTGGAGATTACTACCACTGCGAAATAAAATGCACGATTCAGTGGCATTAAGCACATTCACACTGGTGTACCAGCACCACCACTGGCCATCTCCAGAACTTTTTCATCATCCCAAACAGAAACTCTACCTACTAGACCACGAGTCCCCATCCACACCCCTCCCCTGAGCCCCTGGTAACCTCAATTCTACTCCCTGTCTCTACTGTGTAAATGCAATCACACATATTTGTCCTTTCGTGACTGGCTGACCGTAGCACGTGTCCGAATTTCATTCCTTTTAAGGCCGAATAATATCCATTGTACGTATCGACCACGTTTTGCTCACCCATTCATCTGTTGATGGACCCTGGGGTTGTCTCTGCCTTTGGGCTACGGTGACTAATACTGCCAGGAACACAGGTGTACAAATATCTGTTCAGAAATGTGCTTTGTATCAGAGTCTTTTTGTCCTTGGTAAAATCCTATATCCATGGTAACTTCCCACTAACCAGAAAATGGGACTCGTTAGAATAGTCCGTTCCCCCGTTAGGCTTTGTAAGGACTTCCTGGAACATGTGTTAGAAGCGCCGTGGGCAGTGATGGTGTCTGTCTCACAGATGGACACGGGCCACAGGAGGCAGATGACCGACCGGGCACCAGCAGTGTGCCCGGCACGCGGTGTGGACAACCAGGTCTGCATCAGGCCATCCCATCCCACCCCCACCTTCTCCCCCACCCCGTCAGTGTCCCAGCGATTAGACGGGCAGCTTTTCTAGAGAGGTAAGAAGTCGAGGAACATTTGTTCTGAATTAAGCTTGGCTGCAGTTAAAGTGTTATCATGTATGTAAAGCTCAAATTACAGAGGCCACCTTGGGCCAGGGAATGGCACAGAGACCGGCTGCTCAGAGACCTGGAAATTTCTGAGGTTCCTCCAGCACTGTTTCAGGGAAAATGTTCAGAGTGGTGTGGAGGGGGGCCAGCTGGTGATGTCAAGGGATTTATAGAGGAGAATTCAAGACCTTTTAAGGGAATGAGGCAGTTGCTGACGACTGGGAAACGCTAACTGGGAACCACTAACGCCGTCCCCGGATAAGTCCCCAACCCTTATTATGCTACTTATCCTGAAACGCTTGCGATGTTTAAAGAACATCTTGTGGCACTCCCTTTACATGTGGTTCAAAAGACAACATTAAGGTCGGGGGAGGGGGGGGGGTTTAGGGGGATCAGAGTCTAGGGTAACTGAGACTGAGCTCTCAGAAGACATAAAGCCCAAAGTGGGTGATCCGGGACCTGGGAGGGAAAATTAAGTGCCCAAACACACCTGGGTGCATTGCACATCTGTATTTTCCTTTCTTTCTCATTTTTTTTTTTTTAAACCACACTAGTCGGGGGTCTGGAGGAAACTTTATTTTTGTAAGCAGTTATAAAAGCTGCTTAGCAGCTTTGCACCTCCAAAGAGAGATCTGAAAATAAAATATTTACTTAACATCGGGGCACCTGGGTGGCTTCATCGGTTGAGCGTCTGACTTCGGCTCAGGTTTGTGGGTTAGAGCCCTGTGTTGGGCTTGGGCTCTGTGCTGACAACTCAGAGCCTGGAGCCTGCTTCGGATTCTGTGTCTCCCTCTCTCTGTCCCTCCCCTTCTCGTGCTCTGTCTGTCTGTCTCTCTCTCAAAAATAAATAAGCAATACCAAAAATTTTAAAAACATTTATTTACTTACATTGCATTTCCAAGTGTTTCCATACTCTTCCCCAGTGGTCAGGGCTCCCCCGCCCGATGGTTTCTTATCTTAAGAATGTGGGTTTTATAAAGAGGAACCAAGATCGATTACAGCGACAGAGTAGATTTAGTGGAACAGATAAGCTCCAATTTGAACAGCTGGGCTTACTTTGTTGTTTTAAATAGATAACGAAGGAAAATAGTCCCAGAGTTAGGAGCAGGGATCTAAGTTTGGAGGAATGATGGTGAAAGGCCTAAAACCAACTTTGAGCGGAGTAGAAAATTCTCCTTGCCATCAAGGAGCCCCAAGACAAAGGAATAGACCACGCGGAACCAAGCAGAGGACCCTACAGAATACTCAATGCCACCCAATGACAAGGCCCAACGCCCAAGTGGAATGGAAGGATTAGGAAGCATCTGGAAGCGAGCCGCGCGGAAGTACTTCGGGGCCCGCCACACTGAGGGGTGACCAGTTGCCGCTCTGTGTCCTTTTATTTCTGGGTGCGGAAGAACTCACCCCTGCGATCTGGAAAAATCCAATCATCTGCTTTCGCGCCAGGCATTTCTTTCAATTGTAGCTCAAATAAAAGGGTCAGGGAACATACGTTTTCTTTTCCTTTTCTGAAGGGCGGGCCGGGGGGTGCTCTTTCTGAATTAGCACCCGGGGTCCCATCCCAGTTCAGATGTTTCCCACGGGGGAGGAGCGCAATCCTGGAAGCCTGCGGGTGGAAGGCGCCTGCGCGCTGCCTCCAGCCTCTGCTGGCCTGCATCACCCCCAACGGCGCTCTGGGCTCCATCCGTCTTGCAGGATTCTCCCTCCTGGGAGCTTGTCTCCTCGCTGACTCCGGAAGACCCTTTGTAGGTCAGTGTCACTGCAGGCCCAGTCTCCACGTCTTCTGCGTTCCTTCTACTGTGTTCTTGAATTCTTTCCCTATTTCAGACCGGGCTCAAGCCTCATCTTCCTGAAGCCTTCCCTTCCCTCCCATGACCCTTAGAGACGACGCCTCTCCCATGCTTAGATCACCCATTACCTCCTGCCCTTAAAAGTATCTCATTACGGTGTATCCATACCTCTCTTACAACCCGCCGCCTCTCCGCCCATAGAAACTATTGTTAATTTTGTTAAATATGATTTTATTGCCTTTGATCAAAAGGCTTTGTGGCGACAAGGTGTGGCATTAATAAATATTTCTCTCCTGAGATACTAAGCAGGGCCAAGAAACAAGGCTGTTAACTTGAATCTGAATTCAAAAAGCAAGCAATGGTCCCATAGTCAGGGAGAGCGTAGAAGAATCTCCATGAGAAAGGACGGGCAGACCCGGCACGGCACTCAGCCCTCACGTCCTTGGAGTCAAAATTCAGTAGGCCCTGCTCCCTTCTCCAGATCTCATTCCACAAGTGTTCCAAGAGAAAGAAGGCAGTTAGGCCTCTTCCAGAACCTCCCAGAAAGTCTCAAACCTTCAATACGGTTTGTTTCTTGCCTCTCGGGTCCAGGGAGATGGGTGGGGAAAGTGCTGGAGAAGGCCAGAAGGTGGGGGGCGGGGTTGTGTAGGCTCCTTGCTAATCGTGTCTTCCCACCGTGTTCCTCTGCCCGGGGGGGGGGGGGGGGGGGGGGGGGGGGGGGGTGGGGGGGGTGGGGGGGTGAGGCACCGGCACCAGCCTCCTCGTGGAAGTCGATTTGAAAGAGTACTTAATTTATAAAAAAAACGTAATATACATAATTGTGTGCACAGAGAGGCTTGCCTTTAAAAGAAATAAATGGGAAATGTGACCTGCCCTTGGTATAGGGGCCTAGGTCACAGGAGTCAGTTTCAGTTAAGGGGGAAAGATGATGTAGGCCAGCATCGGAAAATGTGATACATGTAGGGTAAGCTTTTTTACAGGGCAAACAACCCAAATTAATGCTTATGTAATAAAAGATCATAATAAACCATTGGATTAGACACCACTAGTGATAGAAGGATTTTTTTTTTTTTTGGCAGAAAAATTACTTAATATTTTTATTGTCACCTTTTAAAACGGGCTGATGATTAGGACGCCTGAGTGACCCAGTTGGTTAAGCGTCTGACTCTTGGTTTTGGCTCAGGTCATGATCTCACGGTTTCATGAGTTTGAGTCCTGTGTCAAGCTCACTTGGGATTCTCTGTCTCTCCCTCTCTTTCTGCCCCTCCCCCACTTGCACAGTCTCTGTCTCTTTCAAAATAAATTAACTTAAAAAAAATCCAGCTTAAAATGAATGGCCTGATGAGCAGGTGATCGATAGCACAGTGTGATAGATAGAACACTGGACCAGATATATATATATATTTTTTAAATTTTTTTTTTCCAACGTTTATTTATTTTTGGGACAGAGGAGACAGAGCATGAACGGGGGAGGGGCAGAGAGAGAGGGAGACACAGAATCCGAAACAGGCTCCAGGCTCTGAGCCATCAGCCCAGAGCCCGACGCGGGGCTCGAACTCACAGACCGCGAGATCGTGACCTGGCTGAAGTCGGACGCTTAACCGACTGCGCCACCCAGGCGCCCCATGACCAGATATTTTTTTTTTTTAAACCAGGTGTCTCATCCTGCCTTTGCCATTCATTAACTGACATCTTAGGCAATATAGGTCTCCGTTTCTCTGCTATCAAATAAGAGACTAAAAGGATCTTCAAGTAATGGCTTTTCCAGTTTCAAAATCTTATGCTAAGATTATTTTATCATGTATACATCGTAGGCCCACTCTAGGTATCTTTGCAAGTTCTTTATGTGAAACTTTCATTTGCTATTTATCAGGAATAAATTCACTACTCTATAAAGTAAAAACAAAAAAACAAAACAAAACAAAAAAACAAACCACAACAAAAAAACAACTCTCCAGTCGTTTGTTTCAGTAGATTTGAGGTCAGGTTGAGTTCTGAACCGTGAGTTCTGAGTTCTCTCCCCTATTGCAATAGCCTTGAATAAAACCTTCCTTATCAATTGAGGAAAAAAGAAGGGGGGGCACTAATGATTTCTAGCTCTCTATGCCCCAGGAGACACTGTCGGGTTAAAAACAATAGCATGAAAAAAGAATCAACCTTTTGAAGCTAAGTGTTACCTAATAGGAGGAAATTATTCTGTGTTCTTAACATTTTATATTATTTACGCAAAGATTTGATGCGTTCTATTCAGGTGTGCATCTGAGAAGTATTAGGCAAGCTGATACAATCTTTATTCTTTGTTGGCTAAACTCACAGAAGGATTCCCAGGACCTATTGCTCTATGACCTACCCTTCCCTCTCTCGGCCTCAGTTTCCTCATCTGTTAAATGGGTATACTGATCATACTTATCCCGTATGGCCAAGTGAGACAATGCACAGGAAGTGCATCGTAAAGCAGGTATTTTACGACCAAAAGCAAATCAATTTTCTCAGTTCCAAATATGTGTTACGGTTTACTTATAACCCATCATCGTGTGATGAAAAGATTACTGAGGTAGGAGCTGTAGCTTACAGGGAGGACTAGGCAAACTACTTCATCTCCCTGGGTTTCTGTTTTTTTTCGTCTTTCCAACAGAGGAGCTGAATTAGAGGACCCCCTAGTAACTTCCACTTCTAAAGGGATTTAGGAATTTTTTTAAAACACTTTTAAACAAAGTTTTAATAAAATTTAACATAGCAAGTATTATACGCTTCAGCAATTTACATCTTAATTAAATGTACTTCAGATTAAAATTGTGTTAAGCAGTTTTAAATACAGAAGGATACGGAGAGTGATAAAACTTGATTCATTTAAAAAATAGATTTCGAAATGCTGTGGGAAATTCAATTATGTTTAAAGGTGCAAAAACAAGATTGAAATCACTGCTAAAAAATAAGGAAATTTACTTTGGACGCCCATTGTTTCTGGAAGAAGGGTGTTTTCATGCCTGTGTGGCTCTGACGTATTAAATGGAGGCCAAAACAGAGAACAGGCTTCTCCTGTTTGGACCATTTCTTCTAACTGAAATGGACCGAATACAGCTTAGCAACAATACACATCTAAATAAAACTCGGACCCTGAATTTGACGGGCGTCTCATTTGCAATAAAGAAGACTTTCATGGCAATCCAGGCCTTGATGGAAACACCTTGTGACATAGAATTGGATTTAAATTCTGGCTCCTTTCCTTTCTAAGTGTGTGACCTTGGGTACGTTCATAAACTCTCTGTGCCTCAGTTTCTTCATAAATGGGAGGAACCTTAGGAGTGTTTTAAATATTAAATGAGATAATATACGTAAAGCTCTAAGAATAATGCCTGACACATAGAAAAAGCTCAATGCATATTAGCTACAGTGATTGATTCCATACATAACTACTAGAGGTCTATCTACTATGTAGTGGTCACTGTATTAGTGACCTGAAATACCTTTGGGGCTTCAGCTTTTTTGTGTCTGGTCTACAATGTGAATTCCAAAAATTCAGCCAGTCCAATGGGACCCAAGTAAATCTAGAAAGAAGGCCCTTTGGAGTCAAAAGACTTTAAATTCAGGAGGGAAAAGGAGATGTAAGTGAGGTAGTTGCTTAGGGTCTTGCCTTGAAGTGGTCGAGTTCTGATGCCAGCTTTTAGAGAGCACATTACGATGCATGTTAAAACCACCATGACATTCAAAGAGTCAGACATGCCCGATTAGATTTTCATGTTCTGTATTTATAAAAATGTTAGTGGTGCATTTCCTCAGTGCAAATGATTTTTGGCTCTTACTAATATTTATGTCTGTAGTAAAGTCTATACAGCATAAAGTAGGTGATGAATTTGTTCTAGTCATCAGTTTGCCTTTATTTAAGGGGATATCTCAGAAGATGCTGCATCTTGGCCAGGAATTTCAGCAGATTGGAAGCAGGCAACATATAGGAAAGGACAATTGTACTTTAGCACTAGGAGACAAAATGAGAAATACAATTATGGCAGTAATGCATTCTCTTATATAAATTTATCATGGAAATCGTCTAGGAAGCTATGCCTTTTGCAAGCCACATTGTGTTGCTTTGTGGTGATTCCCAGCCTTGCCTCTATGACAATCAGTGTTGTTTGGTTTGGGAGTTGTCTCGGGTGGATGTGTCCACAGGGCACCAAAAGCAGGATTAAGATGATGAGTTCAACCATCATTCCTCCTCCTACAGAGGAGCTGACCATTTGGTCTCAGTGATCTCAGGCTGGACTGGCTTTGGCACCAGCTTTTGGGAGGTAATAATTTGAAGGCACGGTGATTATAGCTTTCATGGACCACGACCTATAATGCTTCACAGATAATCCTATGACCCCCTCATTTGCACATTGCGCATAGCAGAAGCTCTTGATGTAAAGGAAAGAAGTAAATGGGTCTCTTCTTAACAACAGGCAAATAGACTGAAGTATTTGCCAAAGTGGAAAGAACAGTCAGAAATAACTTGGCGGTGGGGCGGCTGGGTGGCTCAGTCCATTGAGCGGTTGAGCACCCAACTTTGGCTCAGATCATGATCTTGCTGTTCATGAGTGTGAGCCCCACATCCGGCTCTGTGCTGACAGCTCAGAGCCTGGAGCCTGCTTGGGATTCTGTGTCTCCCTCTCTCTCTGCCCCTCTCCAGCTCGTGCTCTCTGTCTCAAAAATAAATAAATGTTTAAAAAAAAAAAAAAAAAAGAAAGAACTTGGAAGTTCACCTTATCCATACCCAGTTACAGAAGGTTTAATTAAGAAAAACAAAAACGTTGAGGATTCTCTTTAGTATTCCTTTTGTGGCCTACCCCATTTCCACGGGCTGATGGCTTTTTAATATTACAACCATTCTAAAAGGCACTCCCCCCCCCCCCCCCCCCCCCCGCAAGCCTGTATGACAGAAGTCACAAATCACCGCTCAAAGGAAGAAAAGGCGCCTGCGATGGGCCCCCGGTGAGCACAGTCTTGATTCTCCAGGGAAAGGGAACTCTCCGAATTCACGATTTGCACAGATCTGGGCCAGGACTGGGGCCTTCCTGCTAGAACATAAACACACGACCGTAAACACCGCCCCTCCCCCCCTCCAAAAAACAAAAACAAAACATCCAAGGCGCTGCTACCGCGTCTAACCCTCAGCAGCCCGGCCCCGAACGTGACCGTAAAAACAGCAGCGCGCTCGGGAGCAGGGCGCAGCTCGCGGGCCGGGCCGCAGGGCTCGCGGGCCGGGCAGGGCAGGCGCGGCGCTCCCGAGGACTTTCACCTGCTCGGCGGGCGGGCGGGCGGCGCGGGGCGGGCGCGGGGCGGGGCCTGGGCGCCCGCGGGAGGAGCCGGCCCGGGCCCGCCCCGCAGGAGGAGCCGCTCGCTGGCGGCCGATCCGGCGTCTCCGTGACAGGCACCCCGCTCCGCCGCCGCCACCGCCGCCGCCGCCGCCGCCGCCTTTTCTTCCTCGTCCGGGGCAGCCGCCGCGCCGGGTCCCGCTTCGGGCCGCGCGCCCACCGCTCCCCTCCCCCGGCCCGCCGCCTCCCGCCCGCTCCCGCCGCCGCCGCCGCCCTCCTCGCCCGCAGAAATCGCGCGGCCACAGCGCCGCCCGCAGCCGCGCCGCCCGCTGCCGCCCGGCCCTCGGCGCCGCTCGGGTCCCGGCTCCCGCGGCCGCCGCGCGCCCCTCCCCTCCGCTCCCCTGCCCGGTCTGGCCGGCCCCTTCCCGCTGCCGCCTCTGGAGGAGCCGGTCCACCGCGGGTCACCATGCCCAGCAAAACCAAGTACAACCTTGTGGACGATGGGCACGACCTGCGGATCCCCTTGCACAACGAAGACGCCTTCCAGCACGGCATCTGCTTCGAGGCCAAGGTGAGGGGTCCCGGGGGAGGGGGCGCTGCCCGGGAGGGGGCACGTCCGAGCGGACGCGGGGCTGGCGGGGGGCCTTAATGTTAGGGAGGTGACTTCCCTTCTCGGGACTGAATTCCCCGGGCTCCTGCCCAGAACTGCTACAGAGCAGCTGCGAAGTTTGGGCGGTATGGCTTCGCCCCCTCCTCCCACCTGCAGACTCCCCCATCCTCACCTCCCGGGACTGCTCGACTTGCCGATCCCTCCTTCCGCGGAGGAGAAGCCGGCGGGGGAGCGCAGCCAGGTCCCCTGGTTCTTTAGAATCGCTTTAGGGAAGCTCTGGTGTTATTTACCTGCTGGGATCCCTTGGGAGAGGTGTTTTCAGGAAGGTCTTTTAAAGGGGGAATGCCTGCTTCCTGATCGAGGAAAATAATACCGGAGTGGTGTGTGTGGTTTTTTTTTTTTTTTTTTTTTTTTTTTTTTTTTTTTTTTTTTAATTCCAGGTAACCGGGTCCAAGTGTCAGTCACTTCTTAAATGCTTGATTTGCCACGACTCCTTTGCAAGTGCCAGTCATTGAAGGGGGGAGGGGTGAAAGCTGCCCATTTGCTAGTTTTGTGGCGTAATGTTAAGTTTCAGCAGCCAGCAGGGAACCGCTGCTCAAGAATTTAGCGGGGATGACTGGAATTTTCAGGGCCGAGGCCGGAGCCCCAGCAGGTCCGTCCTTCGGGGAGGGGGCGGGGCGCGAGCCTCGGGACTGGACCAGTAGGTGCGGGATAAAGGCTGGCCCCCCTGGGATGCACTTCCCCGGGGTGAGGCGTTCTGGTTTCTGCGATCCCAGCTGGGGCTCCCGCTGCCCATCACTTGGGAAGAGTGCTTCTGCTCTTTCTTTATGCCGCCCGCCCCCAAAGGTCCAGGGTTTCTCAGTGTGCCTGCCACTGATAAGTGACGGAAAGTACTGCCCCTCCGAGTGGGTTGTTTTTTAGGTTCTTGCTGGTTTTGGAAAGACAGTACTTCCGATGTGGAGGCAGTTTTACTCTTCGTTCCCTTTTTTTCCTTGATGACTTCGTGGATGCAGGGTGTGATTTCCGGCAAGGATGACTCTGTCAGGTGGCTTTTTCCTTCAATTTGTGAAACATCTTTGGAGTGTCTGATAGGCGCCCCATGCAGTCAGTTATCTTTAGATTTTTTTCCTTCTCCTGGAGATGTGTGACTTGGTGAATCTTAACCTTTTTTTTTTTTTTTAATCCCCCCGAATAACCTTCTCCCAGCCATATTTGCTAGCGCTAGGACACCCCCTGCCCCCCACTGCCCCCCCCCCAAACCCTGCACAGCTGAACTGCTGGGTATGGCTGGGACCAGAGTGGGGCTGTGGCCGAGATCTTATCTTGCTTCTCCCGGAATAGACCTGGTTGGTCTAAGATGGGGTGTTTGGGTTAATTTTCGTCGAGGCCCGTTGCTTTGGTGAGCAGGTTTTTCATGTTAAAGTATGAAATTTTCATCACGGTCATCACTCAGTTTTCTTGAATGTACTGAAACTGTGGAATTGGCTTCGCCTTGTGTGGCTCGCCAGTGCTCCACAAGAATGAGGGGTCAGAATTAAAGTGCTCTAAAAACCTTTTTATTCAACATAAATAAACAAGTACATAAAATAAATCCTTTTCTTTTCTCAGCCTCTGCCTTTGGTCCCAACTGGGTCTCAGAACCCGGTATGCGTAAGAATCACCAGGTGAGGGGACTGAAAAGTCTGATTCTTGCCACCCCCCCCCCCAAGTCTAATTTGCTACATCTGGGGAGTTGGGGAGCCTGGGACTGTGTACCTTTAATGAGCATTCCAGGTGATTTAATGCAAGTGACTGGGACCAGACTTTGAGAGGCATGGGGCTTGAGGCTGGCCTCCAGCTTGCTGGATCTTACCTTCGCTTTCCCCATATGCAGTTTTTTTTTTTTCCTAAGCGAACGCCTGGGGGCTGCATGACGTAGTGCCGATCGTTAGCAACTTCCCTGGGTTCACACGCAGTGGTGCTTGATTAGAGGGGGTTTCACAGTTGGTCCAGGCGGTGTTCCCGATGCGGACCTGAGACCTAGGGGACCAAGGAGGCCTGCTCTGAGTTCTGCAAGGTAGAGGAGCGAGGGCGGGGCTCAGCTGGGTCTTAACCCCCAGCCCTTTGTAATTGACGCTGGACGCCAGCACCGTCAGACCCCGTCAGTCTAGACCTGAGTAGAGGTGGAAGCGGAAGCTTTTCTGTCCCATGGGCTAGCGCCGCCTCTGGCTGGTTTCCGCCTCCCAACAGAGCAGTGTCTGTGGGCCTGCGTGGTCCCTGGGATTTCAGGGTTAAATCCACACCACATTCGTCTCTTGTTTTGGAAAATCACAGGCTGTAAAATGTAAATGTATTCTTGCTGCCTTGTCAGATACCCTTGGAAAATGAGCCCATGTCTTTCTGTCCCAAGGGCTGGCAGCTTTTCAGAATCAACACTGGGTGAAGTGACTGTTTGGATGGATGCCGCTCATTTTCAGGGTTCTGCAGAGATTTGAAAGGTTGCGGCTGGGGTTGGAGGGCGTCTGGGAGTCAGAGGGTCTGGGCACTTACACACAACATCGTGCATTTAATTATTAAGCGGAATCGTGTAATTCTTACCCCTTCCCTAGAGGTGGGTCTCCCCATGTCTTATGAATGAGGATCTAGGCTCAGGGAGGTTGTTGCCTGCTTTGGTGCACACAGCTGTGGACGGCAAAGCCAGCATTTCAACCTGGGAACTTTGGCTTCAGACTCCCAAAGGTATTGCTTATTTAGTCATTTTTATGGAGTGTTCACTCTATGCCGGGCAGTGGCCTCATTCACAGCTCACTGGTGGGGCATCCTCAGGCTGCTGGCCTCTTGGACTTTGATGTAGGAATTACTTAAATTTTTAATGCCGGGCTGTTTCCAGATGTCCCCGTGGACTGGTAGTGGCTCCTGAGGGATCACCTGCGTTCCGTGTTCAGCATGGGTGCCTCGCCCATTGATCATTGCTGTGGGTGGTAAAAATCTCACTCGGCTTGAATGCTTGTATGGCCCTTCTGTACCAGCCTCTCCCTTTCCCGGGGTGTCTTCCTGGGGGCCAGTGCCATCTCCTGACTCTCTCCCCTTGCCGGGCGAGGAGGAGACTGCTAATGGTTTTGGCCCAAAGAACAATACAAGTGTTACTAACATAGTTATGCCTTCCATTTGTAGGTGATTTTTGATTTGCATGGGACTTTCCCATACAAAGAGTTTTCTTCACGTAGAAACAGAAACATTGGTTTTATCTCCATTTCTCAAATGAAAAAAAAATTGGGGATCAGAGGGATTAACTTGTCTATAGTCACAGAACTGCTAAGACAATATGATTAGAGCTGGTATTTAGTGAGCACTTACTATGAGCCATGTAGCTGTCCCCTCTGTTAACCATCCAGTACTTTTGTCTCCTGGTCCACGGTTCCTTCCGATGCTGAAGTAGTTGCCCCTCTATATCCACAGCCCTGATGGCCTCGCCCGTTGTCACAACTGGATAGCTCTTTAGTGCACCTGCAACAACCTTCTCATTTTTACAGATGAGGAAATTGCAGTCCAGGGGCAAGTCATTGACCCAGGGTCACCTGGCTAGATGCGAACGGGAACCAGGACTCTGGCCTAGTTTCCTGGCTTCAAGTTAGTTTCAGGAATCTGTTGCCACTTGACAAACTACCTGAAAACTCAGTGGCTTAAAACAGTATCTGTTTAATTGGCTCATGATTCGTGGGCCGGGAATTCAGGCAGGACTTGGCTGGGCCGTTCTTATGTTGACTGGCTCATTCATTTGGCTTCATGGCTGGGCTGGGCTGGAAGGTCCTAGAAGGTATCACTCACATGGCTGGTCCTCCACGTGATGGTTCTCTCCAGTGGGTAGCTTGGATGTCCTCACAGCCTGATGGTGCTTGTATTTGGCAGCTGGCTTCCAAGAGACAGTGTTCCAAGCAGGGAAGGTAGAAGCTTTTAAGGCCGGGCCTCCAAAGTTACAGAGGGTCGTTTTTGTATCCTGTTGGTCAAATCAGGCCATAGGCTGGCTCAGATTCAAGGGGAGAAATGGACTTCATTCTTGAGGGGGTATTAAGGTCACATCGCAAGGGTGCCCATGGGGCGGGAGAGATTGCCGAAGCTGTCTTTGGGTCATGGTCTGCCACAAAATTTTGTGTTCTTTTCCCTCTGCATACACCTTCTCCAGTGTTCTGAGTGTTGAGGACCTTGTCTCCTGCTTCTGTGTATAGCCCCCTTCCCCAGCATCAGGAACCTACATAGCCAGCAATAATAAATCCTTTGTCAAGTGCAAGAAATGTCCAGTTGTAGAAAGTCTGAAAGCAGTAGGTATATATTGTCACCCTGCGGAGTGATTTTGCAGTTTGGGAGCTCTTGGTCAAATCTGAACTCAATTCTGTGGCCCTATTTCCTTCCCTCCTTGCTAAATGGCTTCACTGGCTGGTGTTTTCCATGATGCGGATTTTAGAGATGCCGGTAACCCTGAACAGCATGCTGTTGGGAGGGCTTCCAGATTAGGACATAACGTTATTGGCTCGCCATAAAAGGGGTGTTCTGACTCACACTTGAGCCTGCAGCGTGGTAAAGGCTCCCATCGACTTCATTGTATCCTGGGTGTGTGAACTCTGCCTCCAGGGTCCTGTTTTTCTAGGGTTCTGGACCAGCGGGGATCCAGATGCAGGGCCTGCTGTATACACGGATACCATCATGGCTTATTTCACCTTCTTGTGTATTTGTCCAGATGCTTTCAAACTGATTGTTATCTTTTTTTTTTTTTTTAAACTAAGTTGACCTCCAAGATGGGGCTTGAACTCACTGCCCCAAGATCAGGAGTCCCATGCTCTACGGATGGAGGCAGCCGGGCGCCCTCCCGTTGTTATCTTCTCTGACCACTTTTGGGGGGCAGTAAGTCTCAAAGATACAGCGCTGCTCTGAAATGATGCCTTTTTTTTTTTTTTTATGCGTCAAGGTGTCCCAGGGCCACAGCTGGCGTTGGGGATCTGGTGGGCAAGTCTATTTCTACCTGGCCATACATTTCATGAATCGATGGCTTTCGGTCTGGTCTCCTTGGCCCCAAACGTCCCAGTTGTTTTAGTGATGCGAATCGTGCAGCCTCACGGAATTTGACCTTTGCCACAGTCATTACCTCCAAGACCCTAATCAGACACACTGTTTATTATCGCTTACTCATAATGCTGCTACTTCCAAGAACTCAAACTTTCAGAATGCTTTCTTTGACTATAATTATCTGCCTCCTCACAGCCTCATTGCCTCAAGGCTGCTTTTAGCTCCTCAGTGACCTCGCCGTCCTTCTTCCTTCCTCTTTTTGGAAAGTGAGCTTCCTTTCCCCCTGCTTTCTGATAGCTTTATGGAGACATAATTCACACACCACACAATTCACTAACTTAAAATAGACAATTAAGTGGTTTTTAGTATATCCCAGATACGTGTAACCATCACTGTAGTCAATTTTAGAATATTTTCATCACTTCAAAAAGAAACCTCTGGGGGCGCCTGGGTGGCTCAGTCGGTTGAGTGTTCGACTTTGGCTCAGGACATGATCTCACAGTTGGTGAGGTCGAGCCCTGCATCGGGCTCTGTGCTGACAGCTCAGAGCTTGGAGCCTCTTCAGATTCTATGTCTCCCTCTCTCTCTGCCCCTCCCCTGCTTGCACTCCGTCTCTCTCTTTCTCTAAAAAAAAAAAAATAAATAAATAAAAATAAACAAACAAACAGAAAAGGAACCTATATACCCTCTGGTTATAATCCCCCTACCCCTCCATCCATCCCAGCCCTAAGCAACCATTAATATACTTTCTGTCTCTAGAAAGGACATTTCGTATCAGTGGGATCATAAAGTATGATTTATGTGTGTGCACATGTGCACGTGACTGGCATCTTTAACTTAGCATAGTGTTTTCAGTCCACACCGCCTGCGTCAAAGCCTCATTCCTTTTTATGGCTGCATAATATTCCATTGTATGGACATACCACAATTTGTTTATCCATTCATCCATCGACGGACATTAAGGTTGTTTATTTTTTTTTTTAAGCTTATTTATTTTGAGAGAGAGACCGAGAATTCCAAGCTGGCTCCGTGCTGTCAGCGCAGAGCCCATCGTGGGGCGAACCCACGAGACGCGAGATCGTGACCTGAGCCGAAATTGAGAGTCGGACGCTTAACTGACTGAGCCACCCAGGTGCCCCAAGGTTGTTTATGCTCTAGCTACTGTGAATACTGCTTCTGTAAACACTGGTGTGCATGTTTCTGTAGGGAGGTGTGGCTTCATTTTTTGTGGGTAGATAAGTAGGAGTGGAATTGCTAGATATCGTAGTAGTCAGGTTTAACCATTTGTGGAACTGCCAGGTGGTTTCCAGCATGGCTGCACCTTGGCCACCAGCAGGGTTTTGGTTTCTTTACATCCTCACCGACACTTGTAATTGTCTGACTTTTTGATTCTAGCCAGCCTAGTGGGTGTGAGGCGCTATCTCCTTGTGGCTTTGAGTTGCATCTCCCTGATGAATAACGATATAGAACATGTGTTTATCTGGCATTTATATATCTTCTTTGGAGAAACGCCTGTTCAGATCCTTTACCCATTTTTTGGGTTGCCTTTTTAAAAAAAAGTTACTGAGTTGCGGGCTGCCTGGGTGGCGCCTGACTCTTGATTTTGGCTCAGGTCACGATCCCAGAGTGGGGAGATCAAGCCCTACATCAGGCTCCAGGCTGGGTGTAGGAGCCTGCTTGGGATTCTCTCTCTCTCTCTCTCTCTCTCTCCCTCTCTCTCCCTCTCTCTCCCTCTCTCTCCCTCTCTCTCTGCCCCTTTCCACTTGCTCTCTCAAAATAAATAAACTTAAAAAAAAAAGCAATTGTCCTGCTGTTACCCTTTTCTGTCTTTGTGCTTCCTGACTTTTCTTCCTGCTCAGCCCGTCCTCCGTGGTCTGCTCTCTGAGCAGAATCTCCTCTTTGCTGGCTGCTCTTTCTCCTCCCTTGGACCTCTTGTGTGAGGGCTTGATTGCTGTGTGGGTTGGCTCCTGGATCCCTAACTCCAGTCCAGAGTCTGGATCTTCATTTTCTGTTTCCTGCTCGTGGTCTCTGCACCGAGGAACAGGTTGCTGGCTCCTTCCCCTCAACAAGCTGGATAGCAAACCTCTCTGACTCGGGACTTCTGTTAGCGACCCCAGCATGCTCTCGGGTACCCAGGCCTGATACTTGGGAGCACTGCCTGGACCCTGTCATATAACAGGCGAAACTCACTGGCTGTTCACTGGGTCCCTACCGTGGCCAGGCTGTTCTCTCCGCTAGCCTCCACATGAAGTCAGTTGCTGTGTTCTTGAATCTTCTCCGTGACCTCCATCCACGCACCTCCGCCCGTTCCATCCTTTCCCACCTCTGGCCGGCTCACACTCTCACCGCCTCTCCCCGGACTGTTTGAGTAACTTTCTGGAGGCGTCCACTTGATCCTATAAACGTGTGCTCTGGTACTTTTCCCGAAGTATAATTATGTTGTCCCTCCTCCTCCAAAACACGGTGAGTTCCTAGGCCTACTATATTAGGTCCTGATTCTTAGCATGATATTCAGCGCTCTCTGTTTCTGAATAATTCCCTTTATCACCCTGCGCTCTGACCCAATCAGAGCACACCCCGTTCCCTAGGCCCCCTTGTCACGTCCCACCCAGTGTCACTTGGTGAGGTGGATGTTACCAGCCCCTCCTCTGTGTGGAAGGGACTGACGAGACCCCACGGTGGTGCTGAGCTGCTTGCTGTGATTTTTTTCTCCGCGTGTCGTCATCGGGGGCCCTGTCACTCTGCCCCCCAATGCCTGTACCTTCTGCCGTGCTCAGGCAGCGACTTGCATATAGAATGTGCATTTGGAGGGAAGGAACATGATTTCTGGGATGTTCACTACGAGGACTGCCAGGAGGGCCCTGCTGTGAGCCCAAGAAATGCATTTGTCTCAGCTGGCTCCAGTCCCCTCTCAAGCACAGTTCCCGTGCTTTTTGCCTGGGTCCCTGGGGACCTCAGGGCCTCCCCGGCCTCCCAGGACGCATCCGTACTCCCACCTCACAGAGCGGCTTTTCCTCCCAGGGGAAGTGCCGAGTAAGCATTTTTTCCTGCATTAAACGGAATTCCTGTGATGGGCATGCGGTGGAATTAGAATCTTTGATTACAGAACATATGGCCAGTTTCAGGAATACCTAATTGCCATTTATTAGTAAAAAACATATTTGCAGCCTGTTGTGTTCTCATTAACGAATCGACACCTTTCCCCCCTCATTCACTGTTTTGTTTCCTTTAACTTGCTCTTTGGTAAGTTTGGTGACATGAATTTGGCTGACGTGCGGCATGGCATGGATTCCGGAACCAGACTGTCTTTGGGTTCAGATCCTGGCCCTGTCTTGCTGCGTGACCCCGTGGGAGTTACTTAGCCTCTCTCCTGTGGTACCCTGGTCTGAACAAAGAGGGTACGAATACGTACCTTCTGGGGTTCACGAGTAAATGAGTTACACGTGGAAGTGAGTTACACGTGGAAACGCCTGGTGCTGTGCCTGGCTCAGGCCCGGCTGCTATTTTTATTGTTACTTCATCGGACAAATTGCACCTTAAATTTCATGTGTGTTTCATCTGGTTGTAATCTGTGGAGTTAGCAGATTCATTCTCTGATAAGTCAGAGGCCTCCTGGTGCACATCCCCATTCTGCACACGGGGTAAAGATCCAGCCGAGTCGGCCAGAGTGCTTCTCAAAGTTGCAACTCAGGCAGCGTGACTACTTTGTGGGCTTAAAATAGCTGTCAGCCTCCTTGGGAGGGAATAAAGAAGGGTTAACTAGCTCCTGGGGCATGCCCCCATCCCATTTGTTCCAGCCCGTGAGCCTCGTTAGGATTAAAAATCACAGAATCTCGTTAAGTGCGGTGTGCTGTCTGTCTGCCCTGTCTCTCTCTGAAATTTCTTGGATAAATATTTCTTTAAGCAGGGGTAATCTGAGCAGAAGGAATCTCGCATCATGGGATTAATTAATATCTTGTGATGCTTACATTTTCCTTTTCAATTTTTCTATTCAGCATCATGTTTCCTTTTAAGCACCAGAGCAGCTGGTTTAAAAGTGACTTACAATGGCACTTCCAGCAAGTTCCGTGCCCAGAGTGTCGGAACGCTTTCAGACCCCTACGCCTCTCCCGCTGCGGGCAAGGCGGTTGGTTTGGTGCAGCGCTTCTAGGAGACTTGTGTGTTCTTATACCCTTGTGGTCCATCCAAGAGAACTGAGGGCCGTGGCTTCTCCCCCACATACTCTAGAGGCTACAGTGCTTTCCAGGAGACCTGGTGAAATGATCGGCCCTGAGAGGTGAAGGAGACCTGGGACTCCCTACTAAGGGGTGTCCGGGAAGGGGGCACTTGCCACCCAGTGCACCCTGTATGCAGAAGAGTCTGAGCTCCCTTAGCCCGTGTGTGAGCATGTGGGTGGGAAGTGTGTGCTTGCAGAATTGTCCCATGTTCTGTATTCTGGGTGCTGTTCCCTGCTGGCTCTGGGTGTGCATTTCTCACCTGATCTGGGCTATGAGCTGCTCGAGGGCCAAGGGGAGGTTCCCCCTACCTCAGCCTCGTATGGTCAGCATCAGAGAAAGCTAACAGAATCGCCATTATCACGTTAAAAGCACTTGCTGGGTTCCAGGCACTGTTCACATTCTGTGAAATGGTTAATCCTCTCAATAGCTGCCTGAGTTAAGGTTCTCTCGCCGACTTTTACAGATGGGGAAGCCGAGGCAGAGAGGGACAGAGTAACTTGCTCAAGGTCCGTAGTTAGTAATGGACAGACCTTCCAGTCAAAGCCAGGCAGTTTGGCCCAAGGCATCTCTGCATATCTTTCAAAATACCAAGAGCTATTATTTGTCAACTACCACCTTCTACCCTTGGTTCTCAGCGTTTTATTTACTTATTTTTAGTTTTTAAAGGTTTTCTTTTGAAGTAATCTCTACACCCAGTGTGAGATTCGAACTCACAACCCCGTGATCGAGAGTCACACGCTCTCCCGACGACGGAGCCAGCCAGGCGCCCCTCTCAGCCTTTTACGTATGTTAACTAACTTAATCTTTACAGCGGCCCCGTGAGAGTAGGTGCTATTGTACCCGTTTTGCATATGAGGAAACCGAGGCACATCTTTCTAGGTTAAGTTGAATGGGCACATGGTCATTAAAGGTGGTGGTCTTCTTGCCTGTGGCCCAGGGACTGGTCTGCTGTGTGCCAGCAGGCGATGGGCCATCTGCCGAGACCGCTCTTGTGGGCCGTGTGGCTGAGCTCTAGACAGGGACATGAGGCATTAGTGAGAGGGATAGCAGTTGAAGGGAGAGGAGCTTTGGGGGCCCTTCCTTCCTGGAGAGGGGTGTTATTTGCTGGGCTCTTGCCACGCACTTCCTGTCTAGTGATGGGTTCCTCTCCCCCCCACCCCCCTTACCACACCTCTTCCTCCCAGCAACTTCCACGCCCCCTTCCCTGCCTTTTCCTGCATTTCTGAGCCCCCCCCCCCCCCCCCCCCCCCCGCCCAGGAGACTACAAATGCTGGAAAACTTCAGCCTGGGAGCTGCTGTTGCCCTGGCTTGGAAATCTCTGTGCACAACAGAGAAGCCCCTGAGTTGTGTCTTTTTGTTCTCTCTTGATTATAAACTCTTCCCTTTTTGTTTTGGTCTCTTTGGACGGGGAGAGGCGCTCATGTGGAAGCATTTCTTTTTCTGCCAAGAGGAAGATGAATGTCTCCCAGGGGCCAAGTGACAGGTAACATAATCTCTCACTCCCTTGCTATTTCCACATAAACACACACAACCTGGACCTGGGCTGTAGCTCTCTTTGCAAACTGGCCCTTGCTGTGCATGGATTTTCTTTTATTAAAAAAAAAAAATTTTTTTTAGTGTTATTTATTTTTTGAGACAGAGAGAGACAGAGCATGAGCAGGGGAGGGGCAGAGAGAGAGGGGGACACAGAATCTGAAGCAGGCTCCAGGCTCTGAGCTGTCAGCACCGAGCCCGATGCGGGGCTCAAACTCACAAACCGTGAGCTCATGACCTGAGCTGAAGTCGAGCGCTTAACCCACTGAGCCACCCAGGCGCCCCTGGATTTTCTTTTTTTCAATGTGGCCGCCCAGGTGAAGCGCGTTATGTCCCTGGCGCCCGTACCCAAAGTGTGATGGAAACTACTTCTGGACTCAAGGTTATTGAAATGCGACTCTGTCCTCCTCCAGGCCCAGAATTTTGCAGCATCTTTCAATGAGGAGAATCACCTGCAGATTCCTTTGATTAGTGAAAGCAGCTGTTCTCAGACTTTGGCGTCTCTTGGAATCATCTGGAAACGAATAAAAATACGGAGGCCCAGGCTTGTTGAAGTAGTGAGAGGGCCTGACCTCTGTCTTGATCATGCTTCCCAGGCAATGCTGACAGACGCCCTGGGTCTGAAACATCGTCGCTCTTTGGGGAGGTAAAGAAGGAAAAAAAAAAAAAAGACTGATGACTGGGGGCTCCCAGTGATTTAAATCCAGCTCATACCGGAGCCCCTGGGTGGCTCAGTCGGTTAAGCGTCCAACTTTGGCTGAGGTCGTGATCTCGCGGTTCATGAGTTCGAGCCCCATGTCCGGCTCTGTGCTGACAGCTCGGAGCCTGGAGCCTGCTTCGGATTCTGTGTCTCCCACGCTCTCTGCCCCTCCCCTGCTCAGACTCTGTCTCTGTCTCGAAAATAAATAGACATTAAAAAAAATAAATCCAGCTAGTACAGGGTTGTAGCCTGGGAGTTGCAGTTTTTATGTCCTTGGTTTCTTTGCTGAGACTTTTTTTTTTTTTTTTTGGTCTCCAGCACATTAAATGAAGGCTGCCTTAAAATTTTTTGTCAGGTAATTCTAATATGTCTGTCCTCTTGTGTCGGCATCTTTTGATTGTCTTTTCTCATTCATGTTGAGGTTTTCCCGGTTCCCAGGATGATGAATGATGTTTGATTGAAAGCCGGACGCTTTGGGTATTATGTTATGAGATTCTGGATCTTAATTAAATCTTCTGTTTCAGCGAGGCTCCTCTGTCCTTGGCGGGGAGTGCTGCCTCATTACTGTCAGGTGGAGGCAGAAGTCTAGAGTCTTCTCCTGGGCCTCGGCTGATCCCACACTGGAGGCGGGCAGGGGGGGCCTCACCTGCCTCGCTTATGGGGCCTCCGCTGACGCTCTGCCCTTTTTTTTTTTTTTTTAATTTTTTTAGTGTTTATTTATTTTTGACAGAGCATGAGCGGGGGAGGGGCAGAGAGAGAGGGAGACCCAGAATCCAAAGCAGGCTCCAGGCTCTGAGCTGTCAGCACAGAGCCCGACGCGGGGCTCGAACTCACAGACCGCAAGATCATGACCTGAGCCGAAGTCGGACGCTCAACCGACTGAGCCGCCCAGGCACCCCTGATGCTCTGCCTTTTATAACTGCTGGGCGGTGGTGAAAGTTCTGGACTCTCCCCTAGGCCTCCTCTGCCCCGCCCAGCAAGGAGGGGAGGAGGCTGTGTCACCCCCGTGGCCCAGCTTCCATTCAGCCTTCCCTGATAGCCCTGGAGGAAGGTAAGGGTGCAGGCGACTCCATACAGTCTGGTGAAGGCCGAAGGTGGGTTTCTGGACCCCGCAGGTAGGAGTGAGGGTGGGAGGTACGGTTTTCTTGTATGGCGTTGGGCTGGGGTAAAGCTGTTGTCTGCCTTGTGACGCTGCCCCTGTCCTGGTCCTTTGGCTGGAGAAAGCAGTCTCTTCTTAGACCTTTCTTTTTCTTTTAAGTTTATGATTGTTTAGTAATTTGTACACCCAACGTGGGGCTCGAACTCACAACCTTGAGATCAAGGGTCGCATGCTGTTCTGACTGAGCCAGGTGCCCCGGGACTTTTTAAATTGTCTTTTGGCGTTTCTGGGTCTCTGGCTTCTCCAGCAACCGGTCTGGGATGTGTGAGGCAGAAGGAAAACCCAGGGAAGCCAGGTGCCACGTTGTGCCTTGGGTGCTGAGGTCCTTGGCCGGCTGGCCTTCTTTCTATCTCTCCAAGTCCTCTTCTGCTTGTTTTATGTATAATGGCTGGAGTTTGCTGGTTATTAGCAGGAGGAATAGAGAAAAGTTTGTCTCCTCCATGTTTCTGGAAATAGGAGTTTTGCACATTTGGAACTTTAAAAGATGAATAGGGGTGCCTGGATGTTTCAGTGGGGTAAGCGACCGATGCTTGATTTCGGCTCAGGTCATGATCTCCTGGTTCATGGGTTCAAGTCCTGCGTTGGGCTCCGTGCGGATAGTGCAGAGCCTGCTGGGGATTCGCTCTCTCCTCCTCTCTGCCCCTCTCCTGCTAGCTGTTTGCTAGCTCCCTCTCTCTCTCTCTCTCTCTCAAAATTAAGAAAAACCAAAAAGATGAATGGATGATGAAGTTGTGTGTGTGTGTGTGTGTGTGTGTGTGTGTGTACATGGACACATATGGTGGAATATTAACTCAGCTATACAAAAGGGATGAGATCTTGTCATTTGTGACAACATGGACGTAGAGGGTATTGTGCTGAGTTAGATGCCATGTGATTTCACTTATATGTGGAATCTGAAAAAGAACACAACACGTAGCTTCATAAATGCAGAGAACAAACTGGCGATTGCCATATGGGAGGTAGAGGTGGGTGGGTGAAACAGGTGATGGGGATTAAGATGTACAAACTTCTAGTTACAAAAAATAAGTCAGAGCTGAGCAATGCGGCAGAGGGAACACAGTCAATGGTATTGTGATAAAGTTGCATGGTGATTAGATGGTGAACACACTTGTCCTGGTGAGCATGGGGTATGGAATTGTCGAAACAACTTGCACGCCTGGAACTATAACCCTGTCAGACGTCAGTAAAGCTCCCGAGGTGATGGTGATCAAATCAAGACGCACAATTGAGAATCTCAGGGTCAGCGCTGGAGCAGGCCAAGGCAGTTTGGGTGGAAAGACCAGAAAGACCTGGGCTCTTCCCCAAGTGGTGGTCTTTATGAATCATCGTGTCCTCCCTCCCAAGTCCTTATAGTACTTACATTCACTCTCCTTCCATAGATTTATTTTTTCCCCTCTGTTCAGCCCTTTGTGAACCTAACTTGGGTTCCCTAAATACATGTTCCTAAATGCAGATATAGAAATTGATCCGGTCCTATAGGAAGTATTTATTGTGCTTCTGTCTTTGGGGCACAGTGCTTGGTGTGGAGGTCAGAGAGTCAGAAGGCCAGATGGTGACTTAGGGGACATCCACATAGATGGGGAGGTCTGGGTGCATGGAAAGACAGGTGTAATGGCAGGATTATGTATTGAGCACATACTGTGTGCTGGGTATTCTACAAGCTGTTTTCTTTTTTTTTTTTTTAATTTTTTTTTCTTTTCAACGTTTATTTATTTTTGGGACAGAGAGAGACAGAGCATGAACGGGGGAGGGGCAGAGAGAGAGGGAGACACAGAATCGGAAACAGGCTCCAGGCTCTGAGCCATCAGCCCAGAGCCTGACGCGGGGCTCGAACTCACGGACCGCGAGATCGTGACCTGGCTGAAGTCGGACGCTTAACCGACTGCGCCACCCAGGCGCCCCAACAAGCTGTTTTCTAAGCTTTCTCATTTAATCCTTTGAACTACACTGCATGATAGACGTTTTCTTCTCCCTTTTTGCCATGGAGGTTTTGAAGGCTCGGTATTAAGTGACTTGTCCAAGGTCGCTCGCTCCATGTCTAAATCTGAGTCAAAATTGGACCACGAATTTGCTAAAACAAGGCCTTGCTTTTTCCAAAGGAATGTTCCACTGAGGTTTCTTTTTTTTAAAAAAAATTTTTTTTTTCAACGTTTATTTATTTTTGGGACTGAGAGAGACAGAGCATGAACGGGGGAGGGGCAGAGAGAGAGGGACACACAGAATCGGAAACAGGCTCCAGGCTCCGAGCCATCAGCCCAGAGCCCGACGCGGGGCTCGAACTCACGGACCTCGAGATCGTGACCTGGCTGAAGTCGGATGCTTAACCGACTGCGCCACCCAGGCGCCCCTCCACTGAGGTTTCTTGACGAGCTGTGGGTTCTGTGTTGGGGGAGAGCTTATCTGTTTATATTCTTCCCCGGGACAGTTTTCAGAGGCAGCTGTGAGTGGCTTGGTCTGTGACTTTGGAAGAGGTCTTGCAGGGGCGTTAAATGACTCTTAATTTCAGCTCAGGTCATTATCTCGCGGTTGGTGAGAGGGAACCCCGTGTCGGGCTGTGTGCTGATAGCGCGGAGCCTTCTTGGGAATCTCTCTCTCCCTTGTCTCTCTGTCTCTCCCCTGCTTTCATGTGTGTGCTCTCTCCCTCTCTCAAAATAAATATTAAAAAAAAATGTCACTATACTAGTTCTGTGAGGAGTGGGTTGTGGCAGGGGGTGGGTGGGTTATAATGGACCAGAGAGTGGCTCATCACGTACTCGAGGTGAGAGCTGGTAGTGGCTGGGACGAGGGCGCGTGGTCCACTCCGGAAGTTGCCAAGAGGCGCAAGGCATCTTTCGGTTTGGAACGACCACGTGCAAAAGCGATGAAGGGAAGGGGCAGATTTTAGGTAAGTGCAGGGAAGGGTGGTCCTGTGGTTGGGGTAGGGGAGAGGAGGGTTTATATGGTAGGGTTTAGTATTTTTTTTTTTTTTTAAAGAGAGACAAAAAAAAAAAAGGAAAGGAAAAAATGACTGAGGTAGGAAGACCTATATCCCAGGAGGCTTTAAGTACCAGGCTTGAGCAATGTGGCTTAATCTTGTAAACAGTGGGGAGCAGAAAATATTTTTAGGGGATGAGCTGTGTACCTGTGTGTATATGTATGCACACACAGGTGTCCTGTGTTAGGACGAGGAAAGGGATGAGAGCTGTTTGTAAAAATTGCAGTGAGGGCCATTGCTAAAGCCCGGGTGTAGGACCTGGACCAGGATGACCAAGGGGGGGGGGGCGCGTGGAAATGAAGGGATAGATGTAGGAGAAACTACAAAGACAACATCTATTGTGTCCTCTGGGCCAGTCCATGTTTGGGAAGGAGAATCGGAAAAGATGCGGAGTTAAATAGTCTGAACTTGGATTGGATCGTTACAACTCACGTGACAAAGCTTTGGATGCCATCCGTTTGCAGGATCCTCTAATACCTGAACTGCATGAGCTGGAAAGGTGGTTTAAGGTGCCTCCTCTCTGTATCTGGTCCTAAGCTGGTCGCCAGGGGTTAGGCCCTTAGCTGCCCGATGTCCTTGGGTCCCGTGTGGCGTTCTCTACTTCTTAGAGCAGTCCTGATCTCTTTCACTACCTCCGAATTGAGGGAGCACGTTGTCAGGCTGTAGAGACTTGGCACTTGAAGGTCTGTTGAGACAAAACGATGACCACGAGACCGAGGCCGTCTGAGCCCCTTGTGACATGCGGGGAAACGCTGAGTGGGATGCTTGCAAGGGCTGTAAAGACACGGCCCCCGGACAGTCGGCCATCGCAGCAAAGGGGCGGCCCTTTCTTCCCGCCAGCCTTTTCTTGGGAGTGGCAGTTGCTGAAACATGAGAAGTTCAGACAGGGATTCTGTAAGTCTCTGGTGACAAGTCTGTAATGGGTTCCCGAGGCTAATTAGGTTGTTAGGGGTATTAGCAACTTCCCTTGTGTCCCTAAGGCTTTCTGTTAATACCACTGCCTGTCCTGCAAGGACTTCTGTATTCTATGGCCTCCCCCCCCCCCATGGTACCCACTGGGGGGGGCGTGCGATCCCGAAACGAGCACCATATTTGATTGGCTTCTGACGCATTGCAGGTGCACCACTGATCGTGACCAGATGCATGAAGCCAACACCATTGGGTTTGCCCGGCTCTGCTCCCCCTTACCTTTCCCTGGAAGCCCGTGTCTGGCGTGGGGTCCCTAGTGTGACTCTTGCTGCCAGTAACTCTTCTTTGGCCCGGCCCAGCTGCCGTCTGGGTTGTGTTGGTTTTTGCGCAGAGAATGTGCTGCTTGGCTTTGCCCTCTCAGCCTTTCTTTCCCTTTCAAGATGCTGCAGATCTCTATGGTACGAGACTCCTTTTTCTTCCGCTGAGGTGATGCAGCCTGCGGCCCGAAGCTCTCTTGGTTCTCGCACACCTGGGATGGACGCATCCTCCCCACGGTCCGCTTGCGGGGCTTACCTCCTCAAATCCTGGTTTCTCCACTGGTCTCCCAGCTTTGCTGCCCTTCCTTGGATTGCTAAGCACCATTTCACATATAATCTGTCGTCTGTGTCCGTAGCATAGGCTCCGTAAGAGGTGGTTGAACTTCTGTATTTTTGGCAGACGGCCTGGCACGTAGTAGCTGCTCCCTAAACACACGTAAGCAGGCGCGGAATTCACGGGTTTAGTTCGTCAGGGTTAGGCTGCTCCTTAGCGTCCTTTAGACGTCTGGTGCCTCCTGCCCGTGGTGCATTTCATGATGATTTCCTTTTTCCAGCAGGGCCTTGTATGTGTTTCTCGTGACACACATGTCTGAAGCACACACTGGAGGCTGCTGACTCCCCTCTTCTTCGGGAGAGGGCTTGGGCACTGGGTGTGCCGTGTGGGAGTGACGTGCCTCTTCACGAGGGTGTACTCAGGGTCTGGGAGACGGGATGTGGCACACAAGAGCTCTGGAAGCCTGCAGAGCCAACCCTAGCCTTGGATCAACGGCCTTGACCTTGTCACTTTCATCCCTTTGTACTCTGTCCCCTCGCCCGTAAAATACCAGAGCTGACTCAGAACCTAAATCTTACATGACCCCCGAGGTCCCTTCCCACACGAACGCTCAGAGGCTCTTGTATTCTTCCCGTTTCTTCTACAGACCATCCCCCCTTTCCTGGTGAAGTCACATCCCAGTTACCTAATGTCCACATCCTGGCAGACGGATCAATCCGAGCAAACAGCCAGAGCACAGCAGGACTGCATGTGGCACTCACCACGTCCCCGGCTGTGGAGGTGCCCGCTCTCTGAGGCGTGGGAGGTGGGAACTTGTGTTCTCTCTTCCCTTAACTGTTCATCAATATGCTGCTCAAGCATAACCACCCTTAAGCAGCATTTAGTCGTTACTTGTCTTGTGTCCTCAAACATTTACACCTTTCACTCCTCCTTGGGTGGGGGGGACCCTTTAAGTCATGGTTGTTGGGTTGTCCCTAATGCGGTCAAAAGAGAAGTTTTGAAAACCTGTAGAACCGTACAGGGTCACATTCTGCAGGAAGATGGAAGAAGAAGAAGAAGAAGAAAAAAAAAAGACTGAGTTCGGTCTTGGGTTTTGCAGAAATTCATGCAGGAAGAGGCCTCCGGGTGCTGACAGCTCTGGGGGCCAGGGCCGTGGCCTTCAAGGGCACAGCCTCGCTGCCCGCTGCTCGGGGGTTAGCCCTCGGTCCTGCTGCCGCGGAAGCCTAGGCCTGTATTACGACAGGGCCTTGCCACCCAGCTGTACCTCAGGATCACGTGAGGCTCTTCAAAGCAGAGATCCTGCTTCCCCAGAGTTTCTTGTTTTATCTTCCTGGGCTGGGGTCTTTCCATCACCGTAACGTTGTTTTATTATTAATTTTTAGTGTGTGTTTATTTTGAGAGGGAGGGAGGGAGGGAGAGGGAGAAACCCAAGCGAGGATTCGCCACTGACCGTGTGGAGCCTGATGTGGAGCTCAGTCCTGCAAACCAGGAGATCGTGACCTGAGCCAAAATCGAGTCGGACGCTTAACTGACGGAGCCACCCTGGCACTCCTCTGTCACTGTAATTTTATTTTACTATATGTATAACATACATAAAATGAAGATTTATAATATATAAAAAATATATATGTTTATATAGCACTCATATAGTATATATAACCATATATATATAATATATGAACATATATAACATGTATATAATATATAAATGTATAATATATACATATGTTATATAAACATAAGTAAATATATAAATACATATAATATATAAATATATAAATAAATACAAATATATATCATATATAAATATATATTGTATACAAAATATATATATAAAAATATATATTACATATATGTTGTGTGTGTGTATGTATATATATATATATATATACATATCTATCATATATGTTGTGTGTGTGTGTACATATATATATACAGACACACACACACAACATATATGATAGAGGCAGAGAGAGCAAATATCCCAAGCAGGCTCCACGCTGTCAGTGCAAAGCCGAACGTGGGGCTTGAAAAAAACCGTGAGATCACGACCTGAGCTGAAGTCAGATGCTTAACTGACTGAGCCACCCGGGTGTCCCTCCATCACTGTGATTTTAAAAGCTCCCAGGTGACTGCCGCGTGCAGCCAGGAGAACCGATGTATACGCAGTGAGGCACATGTATGAGCAGGCCTAGGTCATTCAGATTGACAAGCTGATTTATTGGGCCAGAATGCCTTTTTGTGGGTTTACGATGAGATGCGTAATTGAATCAGTGACTGGATATGCCCAGCGCTTGCCTCCTTTCAGGTAACAGGGTGGGGGTTCAAGGGGCCACCTTCTCCGTCAGAAGGCGGGTTGATCTGTTTGATAGCAGACCTAGGGGCTCTGAGGTGTCCACCCACACGGTGGCGAAGCCAGAGTATCCAAGGCTGTAGGCCAAAGTATTTGCCTTTCTGTGTTGTGTGTGACCATGATGAGGGCTGATCAACGCCTCATTCCCTGTCCTGTGACACCATCTTTCTTTCCCTTTATGCATACATACAGTCTGGTAGCTGACCTCTTTACTGGGCCTTGGAGATTTCCACCCCCATCCCCTGCTGTCTTGCCCTTCTCCTCTCTTTGACTCCTGATACGTTTTCTGCTTCAGACTTGAATCTGGTATATAAAGAGAGAGCACAAGAATGAATGTGACAGATCTAAACATACTTGTGAGTTCATACTCCTATTCTCTTTTTTTTTTTTATTATTATTTTTTAATGTTTGTTTATTTTTGAGAGAGACGGAGACAGAATGTGAGTGGGTTAGGGGCAGAGAGAGAGGGAGACACAGAATCCGAAGCAGGCTGCAGGCTCCGAGCTGTCAGCACAGAGCCCGACGTGGGGCTCGAACCCACGAACTGCGAGATCGTGGCCTGAGCCGAAGTCGGACACTCAACTGACTGAGCCACCCATGTGCCCCACATACTCCTGTTTTCAACTACAACTCAAGACTACGAGGTTTCTACTTAACCTCTTCTGTATTTCCTCTGTTCTTTCTGCCACACCACTTTCTGGTTCTCAAGAGTGTAGGGAACGATGGAATGGAGTATCCTGGAATTATTCATTTGCTCTATCCCATAATACCCAGTCTGCCGTCTCAGAATAGCAATATTAAGACCAGCATCAGTTGTTATGCTGAAAACATTAAAAAACCTTGTTTTCCTATGCCATCCCCGTCCTCCACCATTGAAGAGAATGGCTGCCCTAGATCATTGTGGTTGGCTGAATAACCTGTGGCCCCTCACGGTGTCCAGGTCCTAATCCCTAGCACCCATAAATGGCAGAGATTGCAGAGGTGAGGAAGAAGGATGTCGAGAGGGGACGTTATCCTGGATTATCTGGGTGGGCTCCAGATGCCACCAAAGATGTCCTTAGAAGGAGGAAGCAGAGACAGATGACTCACAGAAAGGGAAGAACCATGTGATCCTGGAGACAGAGACCCAGTGATGCAGCCACCAGAAGCTGGCAGAGTAAGGAATGGAGTTTTCCTCTAGAACCCTTGGAGGGGGGGACGGCATGCCAGCACCTTGATTGCGGTCAAGTGGAACTGATTTTGGACTCGTGGCCTCCAGACCCATAGCAGAATATGCTTCTGTCATTCTAAGCTACCACATTTGTGATAATTTGTCATCGCAGCCATAGGAAGCGAATACCATTGCATAGTCGTTGCACATTGTAATAGACCCTTTTAAGCCTCACTTAGCCTTATTCCTTTATAACTGCTTGGTTAATACTTTGGATACTTCTATCCATGCGTCTCGTCATTAGGTCCTCTGAAGTTCATTCTCTAGGATCCTGAGGAAAAGCTCATGCATGGGACAATATTCCCAGGTATAGACATGCCTTCTAGTTTTCTTAGAATATGTCTTTACTCTGAGTTTGTGTTCACAGATACATAGTATGCTCTTCATAAGTTTTCGATATATATATTTTGGAGGGGGAAGTTTTCATGAATTACTATTCTCAGAATTCTGTTCCCTTGCTTTGGTTTATTTTGTTTTGCAAGAACCCCTCTTATCCCTATATTGGTTCTTCTTCACCCATTTTCGGTACTTGCCACTTTCAAATCCCTTTGATCTTTCTGTGTTTTTCATTTGAGTATGTTCCTAAGTTTCCAGGCCTTTTGTCAGATTTATTTTTTCTTCTTTCTAGTTGAGTTTTCATTTCTAGAATGATTAAAAAAATTTTTTTTGATTCTTCCTTGAATTTAGTCACTTTTGAATTTTCATAATTCTAATTTGTTTTCATGTCTTGCATAATTTACAGTATTTTTAGCTCATTTTGAAATGATGTTACATTTTAATGTTTCTTGAATGTCTTTTTGGCGTGTTTTCATTGTCCCACATCTCCAGAGGTATT
The DNA here is from genome assembly GCF_016509475.1 of Prionailurus bengalensis. Classification (NCBI taxonomy): domain Eukaryota; kingdom Metazoa; phylum Chordata; class Mammalia; order Carnivora; family Felidae; genus Prionailurus; species Prionailurus bengalensis. Next base: position 62,887,028 of record NC_057360.1, on the reverse strand, counting down.
TTGGTCTTTACTCTTTTTCTTTCAGAACTGCCTATGGAGTTGACTCTGATACTTTCATTAATTTTTATTATGAACCTGTTTTCCTGAATTAAAAAAAAAATGTTTGTTTTGAGAGGGAGAATCTTAAGCAAGCTCCACGCTCAGTGTGGAACCCACCGTGGGGCCCGATCCAGCAACTGTGAGCTCGTGACCTGAGCCGAAATCAAGAGTTGGACACTTAACCGACTGAGCCATCCAGGCGCCCCTGTTTTCCTTAACTTTTAAGAGGATGGTAAGTTCAGGAGGATTTCTGACTTCACAGTTCCTTTTCCAGTTTCATTTAGATTAGAACATGTGGTGTCTCTGTTTCCTTCTCTCTCTCTCTCTGAACCTTTTTCTTTCCTTTGACCCTGTTACCTGTCCCGCTTAATTTCGATTCTGCTCCAGATGGTTTCTCCTCCCTGTGGGATCTAGTCCTGGTGAGTCAAGTGCTGGGCTGCCCCTGCCTTCAGACCTTGCTGTCGGCCCCTGACAACTGCTGTAGTTCTCCGCTTCTGTGGTCTTCAGTGAGTGGTCTTCTGTTGGCCCTGTTGGAGTTGAGTTTTCATCCATGAGGTTTTAATTCTGCTACATGGTTGCTCTGTTTTTAAGGATCGCGGAGGGCCCAAAAAATATGGTCACCATTGCCGCCATTTCCCCCAAACCGGGATGCCATCTTTTTGTTTCCCCTACAATAGGGCACACTGCTGAGATTGTTCAAAGGGGTTTTCCTCCCCACGGAGTAGCCAACGGTGTAAATATTTGAGGACATAGGACAAGTAACGACTAAATGCTGCTTAAGGGTGGTTATGCTTGAGCAGCATATCGATGAACAGTTAAGGGAAGAGAGAACACAAGTTCCCACCTCCCACGCCTCAGAGAGCGGGCACCTCCACAGCCGGGGACGTGGTGAGTGCCACGTGCAGTCCTGCTGTGCTCTGGCTGTTTGCTCGGATTGATCCGTCTGCCAGGATGTGGACATTAGGTAACTGGGATGTGACTTCACCAGGAAAGGGGGGATGGTCTGTAGAAGAAACGGGAAGAATACAAGAGCCTCTGAGCGTTCGTGTGGGAAGGGACCTCGGGGGTCATGTAAGATTTAGGTTCTGAGTCAGCTCTGGTATTTTACGGGCGAGGGGACAGAGTACAAAGGGATGAAAGTGACAAGGTCAAGGCCGTTGATCCAAGGCTAGGGTTGGCTCTGCAGGCTTCCAGAGCTCTTGTGTGCCGCATCCCGTCTCCCAGACCCTGGCCTCCCTGCTGCGTAAAGGGTAAACAGAGTATTGTCAAGTGAAGAGGCCTTTTGTAGAGTAAATTGAGGGGTATTCAGTCTCTTGTTTTAAGAGGTTCAGTGTTTCAGTTAGTAGGTTTTCTTAAAATAGAGGCACATGTAATTGGCGGTTTGTGTGGAATAATTGAGGGGCAGAGCCGACGATTTCAGCCACGGTATCTCTGCTTTCCTGTGGCAGGATCAAGAACAGAACCTGAGGGCCTGACCTCGTCCCACTGAACTTCTCACTCCCCCAGTGATAAGTCTGGTGTTTGTGGACATTTCCAAGAAAAGGAGATGTTTCTCTGAAAGCTCTGTGCTACCTGTTACACAATAGCTGACGACTGATGATTTGATGCATTGACATTGATTCATCTCCGCAGATTCTCTCCTAATGGTTGACTTGTTTCTTTGGCCAAGGAGATCATAAGTCACATTGGTGTCCCCAGTGCCTGGCGCATGATTTCTGTGTGCATTATGGGCAGAATCTGGAGAAATAAAACTAATAGGTGGAAAAAAAATACTCAAATTCCGTGCATTGTTGAGCCCTAAATCCACAGATCCTTAGAAGGCGCAGTGGGGCAAGCCTTCCTGGATGAAATAGCCGAGAGGATTTGAATGCGAGCCCCTCTCCTACACTCCTGGGCACCAGCCCTCTCAACTACCATACGGTGATAGTCACCGAAAATAAGGGATGACCACAGGAAAAGTGTGTTTTGCCATCAGAGATAAGTGGCTTCTTGGAAAGGCAAGTTCAGTAGCTGCTTTTTTTTGTTTTAAATGTTAATTTTGAGATAGCATGACAGCAGGGGAGGGGTAGAAGGAGAGGGAGGGAAAAAAAAAAATCCTAAGCAGGCTCGGTGCTCAGCGTAGAGTCCGATGCGGGGCTCCATCCCACAACTGCGAGATCGTGGCCTGAACTGATACCAGGAGTCAGATGCTTAACCGACTGAACCATCCAGGCACCCCTCTTTACTTAAAATTTTTTTAAAGAATTCTCGGGCACCTGGGTGGCTCAGTCAGTTAAGCATCTGACTTCGGCTCAGGTCACGATCTCACAGCTCGTGAGTTTGAGTTCGAGTCCCAAGTCAGGCTCTGTGCTGACACCTCGGAGCCTGGAACCTGCTTCGGATTCTCTCTCTCTCTGCCCCTCTCCCCCACTCATGCTCTCTCTCTCTCTGTCTCTTGAAAATAAACAGTTAAAAAAACTAAAAAAAAAAATGGGATGCCTGGGTGGCTCAGTCGGTTGAGCGTCCGGCTTTGGCTCAGGTCATGATCTCGCAGTCTGTGAGTTCAAGCCCTGCGTCGGGCTCTGTGCTGACAGCTCAGAGCCTGGAGCCTGCTTCGGATTCTGTGTCTCCCTCTCTCTCTGCCCCTCCCCTACTCATGCTCTGTCTCAGAAATAAATAAACATTAAAAAAAAATGTAAAGAATTCTCTATATCCAATGTGAGGCTCAAACCTACAGCCCCAAGATCAAGAGTTGCACGTGCCGTTGACTGAGCCAGCCAGGTGCCCCAGCTTCTTCCTTCCTCACCCCGCCTGCTTGCTTCTGCAGTTTCTCAACCTCTTAAATTACTGTATTTGATATGGAGGTCCTTTGTCACTGTTATTTCCTCTTATAGGTTGGAAAAGTAGGTCCTAGCCTCCAAGCGTTTTCCCTCCCTTGGCTAGTGAAAGGCCGTTCCCAGGGGAGCTGGGACGCCAGAGCCCCTGCCATATTGCATGGCCATCTCTCGGAGCTGGTTCTGAAAAAAAAATATCCCCCAACCTGGCGCCCCAGCAGAGGACAAGTGGGAACGTGCTGAGAGTAGAGGATCACGGAAGGTAGTTTCGTGACTGCAACCAGTAAGTACTTGCTGAGTGTTCCGGCAAGTCTGGCACAGCGCTGGGTCTTAGGGCGATGACTTTGAACGAGATCGGACTGCCTGCAAGGGTCGTGTGGTCTAGATGGGGCATCAGGCAGAGGTGGCCGATTCTGTGGACTTTTCAGGATTGCCCAGGCAGCAGGCGTGAGTAGTGTTTTTCCACCTGGGGACGCCAGGTACGTGTTAGGTGTTTTGTCTCTCCCTCAGGCTCCATATGGGTTAGTGGTGGAGTTGCTGGGGGCATTCTTGAAAAACGCAGCCGTACCCAACAGCTGGGCAGTACTGACGGGGCCACGATACAACTTCTGTCCTCTAGGACTTGTCTGGGCTGATTGTGACCGGGAAGATGGACCGTGAAGTTCCTTTCTGCATTCTGGTGATTCTGTGACTGAGAACTCGGCAGGTGTTAAAGTGCTGCTCTGGAGCCTTCCTCAAAGTCTGTTACGTCCTCGTGCGTACCGACCGAGGGACTTCTGCTCATGGCAGCGTGTTAGTTGAGCTCTCGGCTGAGGGATGGGGCTGAGTTGTTACCCCTAGGGATGGGGAGAAGGCCTTGGCGTACCCTTGCCTCCCCCTGAAAGTGGACTTGTCTCTCTGATGGGGCGGCCCTGACGGTCTCATAAACATGCGGTGAGTCCCTTGGTCCTTCTCCCTCATGCTCGTGATTCCGTTGACGGTACTCTCCCACCGGGACAGCAGTTGGCTTGGCGTGGGGAGGGTGGTCTCTGATCCTTTTGGAGACTCTTGGTCTCATCTAAACGTTGGCGGTGTGTGCTGGGCCAGACTTGGTAAACTCATGCTTGATTTATTCTTCCCCTGGAGCCCACAAAACCCATAAAACAGAGTTAGAGAACCAGTCCCTAATTGTGCTTGTTAGGGCTAACCATAAACGGTCTTGTTGATGGATGGATGGCTTAATATCCACTGAGCACCTGACTTGATTCTGCAGGCATGCCCTGGGCCTGTCCTGAACCTGAACTTGGCCAGAGGCAGACATGGACACGTGGCAGATTCTTGTGTTCTTTGAGGTCATCTGTTCCTTCTTCTTGACTTTTTACCCGTTGAAGCTCTGTCTTGGATAAGTTTGGTGACTTATGCAAGGTCACACAGCTATCCGCTTTGTGAAATATCGTTAACATTGCTGGAGGGAGGTGAATTGATATGTAGCGTGTACTTGTGAGTTGCCTCACACCCATGCTCACACTTGGTTTTCTTAGCCTTAACTTTTTTTTTTTTTTTTTTTTTTTTGGCCAAATATGCTGGATGTGAGCTAGCTTTCAGAATTTGCATTTCCTTCATCACTAGTCAGCATCAGTTCTTCGGTTTCGTCTCTTTTGTGTGTGTGTGTGTGAGGTGTATGCTCCTCTCTCTTGTCCGTTTTTCAACGGAGTCTTCAGAGTTTGCCTTCTTGACTTGTAGAAGTTTTATCTGCATGCTGAGCTCGGTTATGCGTATTACAACTCTTTTCCTACTGGCTGGCTTGTCATTTCACCATCCTTGTGGTATCTTGTGATGTATGAAAGATTTATGTTTTAATATAAAATGTATTGATCTTTTCCTTTTCACATATGCTTTGTCTTTTAAAAAAATTCTCTGTACTCGGAGATCATAATGGTGCCATTCTATAGCTTTAAGTTTTATAAGCTTTGCCTTTCACATTTAGCTCTAGAATTTATTTTTATGCATGGCTTGAAATAGGAGTCTAATTTTATTTTTTCCTCCATGTAGATAACCAGTTTCCCTGGCACCGTGTTAGTCGGTCTATTCACTACTTTTGCTCCACCGCTGCTGTCCTATATCAAGTGTCTGTAAAATGTAGACGTTGGTTTCAAGGCTTCCTGCTCTGTTTTCCCGGTCTCTTTGTCTCTCCTTCCTTTAGAACATTTATTATTATTTTTAATGTTAATTTGAGGGAGAGCAAAAGTGCAAGTAGGGGAGGGGCAGAGAAAGGGGAGAGAATTCTAAGCAGGCTCCACCCCACGACCCTGGGATCATGACCTGAGCCTAAATCCCGAGTCGGTTACCTAATCGACTGAGCTACCCAGATGCCCTGGAACATCTATTTTAATTATAAGTCTTGTCATTCGGTAGGATGATTCCCAACCTTATGGTCTTGATAATTTGTGGGACTTTCCTCTTTCAATAGAGTTTTAGAATTAGTTGAGTAAGTTCTTTAAAAATCTCAACCCCCCCAAAACAAATCAGGGGTGTGCTCGTTCAGTCCGTACACAGCAGATGATTCTTGATCTTGGGGGCATGAGTTCAAGCCCCACGTTGGGCATAGAGCTTACTTAAGACAAAAAGACATGCCAGCAGGGCATCCTGGGTGGCTCAGTGGGTTAAGCATCCGACCCGCTCAGGTCACGATCTCGCAGTTTGTGAGTTCAAGTCCTGCGTCCGGCTCTATGCTGACAGCTCAGAGCCTGGAGTCTGCTTGGGATTCTGTGTCTCCCTCTCTCTCTCTGGCCATCCCCAGCTCTGTCTTGGTCTCTCTCAAAAATAAATAAATGTTTAAAAAAAAAAATACCAGTAAAGGAAACACTGATCTAAAGATCCTTATTTTAATCACAATTAAACTGAGCTTCTAGAATAATTTTGGCGATTACGGACATCCTTATGATAGTCTTCCAGTTCATGAATATGGCATATCTCTTTATTTAGATCTTCATTAATGTCTTTTAATAAAATTGTATAGTTTTCAAATTTTTCATCTGCCTTTTATTGAATTGATTTGTAGTGCCTTATAGTTTTGGTTGCTACAATAAAAGGTATCTTTCTGAAACTTTTCTCACTTGGGGGCTGGTATTCTGCGCTTGTATCTCATGGCTCTTTTTCACGGGTGGGCCATCCTAAATGCTTCCCGTCTCCCCAGTGGTAGAGGTCTCTGTTCTTAGGCTGGTCAACAATAGACCTTTGGGGGCACCTGGGTGGCTCAGTCCACTAAGCGTCCGATTCTTGATTGCGGCTCAGGTCATGATCCCAGGGTGGTGGGATCTAGCCCGCGTTGGGCTCTGTGCTGAGCATGAAGCCTGCTTGGGATCCTGTCTCCCTCTCTCCCCTGCCCCTCTCCCCTACCCCTGCCCCTCTCTCTACCCCGGCCCCTCTCCCCTCCTCATGCCATGCATGTGCACTGTCTCTTAAAACAAACAAAGAAACAAACAAAACACCAGGGCGCCCAGTGGCTCATTCTGGAATAGCCAACCATGACCCACCCGCCCTTCCCTGGAGCAGCACTGTGCGGATTAACTATGGTGGCTCCACATGATGGAGAACATGAAGCTGAAGAAAGGAATCCAGGGCGTATCTGTAATGCAGCCATCTCTCAGATCTATTGAGCAAAAGGACAAGGTAATTTATCTGAAACGAGAGAGAGTATGTATTTACATTAAAAAAATGGTGGGGGCTCCTGGCTGGCTCCGTCAGTGGAGCATGTGACTCGATCGCGGGGTTGTAAGTTTGAGCCCCGTGTTGGGTGTACTGATAACTTAAAATGTAGGGGCGCCTGGGGGGCTCAGTCGGTTGAGCGTCCGACTTCAGCTCAAGTCACGATCTCACAGTTTGGGAGTCCGAGCCCCGTGTCAGGCCCTGTGTTGTGACAGCTCAGAGCCTGGAGCCTGCTTTGCGTTGTGCGTGTCTCCCTCTCTCTCTGCCCCTCCCCTGCTTATGCTCGCTCACGCGTGCTCTCTCTCTCTCTCTCAATAAATAAATATAAAAAAAACCCCTTTAATTACCATTTAATTTTTTTTTAATCTCTTAGGAGAAAAGAAATAGCCTGGAGGGAAAAGGAATAAAACTTTGTCTTCTCTGAAGGTTCCTTGCTAGTTTGAAGTTGGGAATTGTGTAAATTCTTAACATGCTTTTCTATTTAAATTTAAAAATGAAGCAGTCCCTGAGAAAACCAAGTGAATCTCGCTGCGTCGAGCTAGTTGGCATAACCTGCCGAGAGAAAGCGAGGAACTCTGCCAACTGGCTATAGAACACAGTGATTTGATTGTGCATTGTTGGTGGTGCATACCATAAAGATACCAGACGTGCAGAAAATAGACTTTCGTAGACTTTTTTTAACATCACTGGTGATGGTGGTGGTGGTGGTGCTGTTCTGAGACCCTTTATATTTGTGGTGGGATGGAGAGAACAATTACGTTGGTGGGAAGAAAACACTAACGTACGAACAATGAGGTCAAGTAAAATCCCTACCGTCCTGATTTTGAATTGGATGTGAAGTATGAACTCATGAAGCATTTCGTTATTAAAATATGTTCTAGCCTTGTCCACTGGCAAGGCCAAGAAACCAGGACAGTGAGCATTCTTGGTGTCCAAATACCATTTTCTATTAAAAGGGATCAGGGCTCTTTGGAGAAATGGCTGCTTTCAAATCTGGGGATGCCTGGGTGGCTCAGTCGGTTGAGCGTCCGACTTCGGCTTAGCTCATGATCTCGCGGTTTGTGAGTTTGAGCCGCGTGTCGGGCTCTGTGCTGACAGCTTGGAGCCTGCTTCCGATTCTGTGTCTCCCTTTCTCTCTGCTCCTCCCCTGCTCATGCTCTGTCTCTCTCTCTCTCTCAAAAATAAATAAACATTAAAAAAAAAATTTAAAAAAGTAGGATAAAATAAAGGGCTTGGGGCACCTGGGTGGCTCAGTCGGCTGAGTGTCTGACTTTGGCTCAGGTCATGATCTTGCGGTCTGTGAGTTTGAGCCCTGCATCGGGCTCTGTGCTGACAGCTCAGAGCCTGGAGCCTGCTTCCAATTCTGTGTCTCCCTCTCTCTCTGCCTCTCCCCCACTCATGCTTTGTCTCTCTGTGTGTCAAAAATAAATAAACATTAAAAAAATTAAAAATAATAAAGGGCTAAAGAGGAAGCAGGTGGGTATGGATGAAACCAGAGTGGCCCTGAGTTGGGCGTGACTGAAGCTGGTGAAGAGCTCCTGGGAGTTCGTTCATTTGTGCTCTCGCTCTACTTTTGTGTATAAGGTTTTCGATGGTAAAGCCTTCAACAAAAGAAGAATTCGCATAAATGTGGCTCCGAGGAGGTGAATTTCTGAAAAGTGTTGTCAAATGAGAAGTCTCTATTAAACTTGATTTTCCTACCCTCGTACATGAGAGGGACAGTCCTGGAGGGACTGGAGTTTGTTCTGGTTTTGATTCAGTGGTTTAGCCTCCCACCAAGACCCCGAGGCCCATGATTGCTGAGGGAGCAACCCAAGTTCGCTCCTTGGAAGACCATTCGTCAGATGGCTTGCCGGTGTGGATGATGATGCTCTTGTAATCTGGCTCTGTCTTCTCTCCTCACCACCTCCAGCCAAAGAGGCTATAGTCTCTTTGATGGAAAAGGGCCCGTTGCTCTGTTTGCGAATATTTAAGGGCCTTTGAAACGCTAGGCACCTAGAGATGGTCTGTGACCTCCCAGCATCACTTGGCCGGTTATGGGATAGCTGGGATTCGAACCTGAGTCTCTGGACCTCCACTGCCCTGTACTCGATGCTTTCCTCTTCTCTGAGAAGCTAACTGCTACCTGATGTTTCCCCAGATGATGAGGGGTGACTGCATTCCTTGAGCCTGTGCTGTGCTGTTCAGAGCGAGGTTTTGCCCTGAATAATTCACACACCACAGTGCTTGTCCGAGTGTACGTTCACTAGCCAGATAACTCTTTTTTTTTAAACGTTTATTTTTGAGACCGAGAGAGGCAGAGCATGAACGGGGGAGGGGCAGAGAGAGAGGGAGACAGAATCAGAAGCAGGCTCCAGGCTCTGAGCCGTCAGCCCAGAGCCCGACGCGGGGCTCGAACTCACGGACCGCGAGATCGTGACCTGAGCCGAAGTCGGACACTTAACCGACTGAGCCACCCAGGCGCCCCTAGCCAGATAACTCTTAACCTGCCCAGGGAAGTGAGCGCTGCCTCCCAGGGTGTGAGGAATGTTAAACTGGGGACGAGAACATTTTTGATATTGATAATACTCATAAATATCGTGCCTTCGAGTTTAGAAAGTGCTTCACGTAAATCTACTGTCTCGTTTGTTCTTTGAAACCTGCTGTTCCCGGTGATGGAATGCCTTGTCAAGTTGGAGACTCCAGTCAGGGTCTTCTGACCATGCCAGTGCCACCTTGTCACGCTGCCTCCTTCTTTTAGCAGAAGTTGAAAATGGTAACAGATGCTATCTTGAGGTGCCAATGGCCTGTCGTTATTACGGCATAGGCTATTGCTGCCACCGCCACCAGCTTTATCAAATGAGTCAAGGTTACCACTAATGTCCTCTTACGACTTAGTGTCTGTTAGGCACGTTTAGAAGCTGGAGTCCTGATACTTAAAAATCCTAAGACTTAATTTTCATCCACACCCCGTGGCATACATCTTGAAACCTTACCAGCTGCGCGATCTTGGATAAGGTGACTTTCTCGAGGTCACGGCACTAATAAAGAGCCGGGCCGGCGTTTGAACCCAGGCGGGTCTGATCCCAGGGCCTGCTGTCTCCCCATTACATCATTCACCGACATTCATTCAATTAACAGACTCCCCCCCCCCCCCCCCCCCCAGCATCCACTCTATGCTGAGTACTTTCCAGGCACTGGGGATGTAGTTGTGAACGAGACAGACTCGCTCTCCTGTCTTTAAACCACTTACAACTTGTGGGGTGAGACAGAGTAAGCCAGATATTTTTAGGTGATGATGAGTGGTTTGAAGGAAGTGAAACTGGGTAACGTGACACAGAATGTCTTGAGCATATGACTGGGTTGCTGCTGTAGGCTGGTCAGGGGGCTTCTCTGAGGTTAGCCAGGACTCGAGCGTTTTAGTCAAAAGGTGCAAGTGACCACTAAACGTTATGGAGTGGGAACTTGCCTGGTGGGTCTGCGGGAGAGAACAGAGAGTGTGCGGGAGAGAACGTGGGAGCCACTGGAGAAGAGGGGTTGCTCAGAGTAGCGGGTCTAGATTGGCAGTGAACTTGCCACATTCCCTGTCCTTGGTCTCTGGTGACCCAGGCGTGACCGGGTCGCGTCTGCTGACTGCCTCTGACCGTGGCGCTCGTTGACCTGCGACAGGTCTCATTTTTTGGAAGAAACAAGATCCCTCCCGGAGAACTGGTCTGTCTCTTCAAGAGTCCTGGCACTGTCGTCTCAAAACCAGTAGGACAGGTCTAAGATGCAGAGACCCAAAATGTGTGAAAACGATCCCAGGGTCTTAAATGGCATCGGGAGGAAGTAACGTCAACAGCATGACTTGGTTGCCGGAAAAGTTGCTGCGGTCGGAGGCTTTCCCGACAGATGATGTCAGCAGGGGTAGATGTCTGCCAAACGTAAGGAGCGCGGTCCCGGCCAAAAATGGAAGAGGCTTCTTCGGAAGCTGCTGCATTCCCTCGGTTGATGCGGAGCTCCGAGATGGCCCCTCGTGCGGAGTGTTTCCAGATGACTCAGGCGTGGCTGGGGGCAGGGGAGGAGGTGGCCTGGGGGGATCGCTGTGGGCCTTCCACGCCGTAGTCCCCGCAGCCTCGTTACCGTTACCATTACCGGGGTGGAGGTCAATGGCAATGAGAGTTAGTAGCAATTTACGGGAGACGCGTCTTGTTGCCGGCTGCCTCGCGCTGGAGGCCGGGGCTCCCTCCCCTTGCACGACTACACCGGGCCCCTGCTTTCCTCTGGGATCCCTATTATTTTTAGTGGTGTTTGGTGCAGTTCTAGATTTTCCAGCTCACCGCCACCATCTGTCTGTAGTCACACTTCTCGGAGCTGCCTCCTTGTCACCAGCCTGCCTGCCTTTCTGACGGGCTAGGAACTGGTTGCGTCTCTGTACTTGCTGTGCTTTAAAGTTTGCACTTGGCACGGTCCACCGAGGGACCTCACGGCATCTGCGGAAGCTGGCGAAAGCCTTGGAGCAAGGGCTTGCGTTGTCCTCTCGGGGTAAGAGCATCCCGGTTCCTGGTATACTGAGCTTGCAAGGCGGCTCTGGGTTCCAGTTCCTTTGTCACTGGGTTTTGTCTGTTTCTTTTTTTTTTTTTTTATTGTTTATTAATAAAAAAATTAACGTTTGTTTTTGAGAGAGCATGAGCAGGGGAGGGGAGAGAGAGGGAGACAGCATTCAAAGCAGGCTCCGGGCTGTCAGCACAGAGCCTGATGTGGGCCTCGAACGCACGAACTGTGAGATGAACCTGAGCACGAACCTGAGCTGAAGTCAGAGGCTCAACCGACTGAGTCACCCAGGCACCGCAATGGCCACTTCTTTCAACGCCTTCGGGCTAATTCTTTTATCTCTGAACAAGTTGACGAGATCAGACCTGTGGCTCTCGGGAGGGCCCGTCCAGCTCTTGGGTCAGTCAGGAACTTTCTGGGCCCGTGCTCTGCACCGTCGGGAGCATAATTGGACTCTCGGGTCCTGACTTGTCAGAGCTCGCCACCCAGGATGGTCTGACGCGTGCGCACCTTTTAAAGACGGACGCCCAACCAGTGACCGGACGGTTTTGTCCATGGCATGATGAAGCTGTCACTTCTCAGAAAAGGATGTGTGTGTCTGCTTGGGTTTTCACTACTTCGGTTACGTTGTTTCCCCTAAGAACTCCCTCAAATACAGGCGTGCGTGTATCGTGTGCTGCGTATGTGAGCTCCGTGAGCACGTCCAGGACAAGACAGCCGCTTTTTACATAGAGTATTTATGTTCTTCCTAACAACTCTGCAGGGCGAGCTGCTCTGATCTCCAGCGAAGACATGCTCGCATTCAGAGAGAGGAAGTAGCCTTCCGAAGGTGACGTGGCCCCTCCCTTGTGTCTCACTTGAGTGCTGGTGGCTTTTTCCGCTGTCTGGACAGCGTGTCCTGCTGGGGGTGTCTGGTTGGGAGGTGGGGGGCATGGGGGTCCCTGAAGAAGGCAGGTTGCGACAGGATCACAAGTATGCGTTCCGGGTGCCCGGAAATGGGGGCGAGAGGGAGTTGTTGCCTCTCCTGGCCGTGGCCTTTGTGGGGGGGGAGGGATGGAGCTGGAGGCTGGCAGCAGGTAGGGTGTGGGTAGTCTTGGTTCCTGTTGGAACCAAGGGTTGTCGCAGCAGGACGGAGGCAGTCTGCGGCTTAGCTCGAGGGACGTCTATGACTCAAGCGTCCAAAGGCACGTCGGGTGGCCCCGTGGAGTCCTGTCGTCCCCACGGTGGAACGTGCTTGGGGCTGAGGCTGCCAAGGCGTCTCCTCCCTCCTGCCCATCCTCCCCGCCGTGGAGAGGCAGCCACAGTAGAGCTCCTGCCTCTGGTTGCTCTCGCGTGCCCTTCCAAGGCGGGAGAGTTACAAATCTGTTTTATTTTCTTACTTTTATTCTTTGACTTATTTTGATTTATTCTGAAGGTAATGCTGTCACAGGCAGCTTGAAAACCTAGAGCTTATGCAGAAAAACATAAGTCAGTGGGAGAATGTTTCAAGTGGTGGGGTGGCAAATGGGGTTTCCTCGACCCCTCTGTAATCTCAGTTTATGTGCCAGACGTTGAGGCACTTCAGGCAGTGCTTAGTATGAATGGAAGGAACTTCCATCATGAGCCCCCCCCAGGGCTGGAAGAGGCCACGTTTGCTCTCCTGCGGGGCAAGATCACCCCGCTTTGCAGGAGTATCAGCCAGGGTTCAACCCGAGAAATGGGCCGGTTGGAAAGGCATGTGAAAAGCTTTGCTGTAAGGGGCAGGTGGGCACGTCCCACATGCACAGGGCCGGCTCCGAGGCTGGAGCTCTTGGGCACGGGCGGCAGCTGTCCTCCTAAGGCCATTCGACTGCTTGCATCAGGCTCATCCGGATGATCTAGAGGAACCTCCTCAAGGAGGATTGCAGACCTTAATCACATCTCCAGGACACTTTCGCAGCAATGCCTAGATGAGTGTTGGGTAGAATGACTGGGGACTGTATCTCAGCCAAGAAGCTGTGAAAAAAGAAACAAGAAAAAACAATCATTTGGTCAAGTATCCTGTTTGAAAATTAATTTGGAAAATTGGGTGCATCATCTGCCTTGCTAGCCCAACCCCTCCTCCTGCAGCCCTCCCTGATTTACCAGCTCTAATGTGAATCCTACTGGTCTCACCTGGACCTGTGCGCTCAGAATGTTGTGTCCTATTTGGACTTGGTTATATTTATACTTTTTCTCTTCTCTTTCTCTTTCTCTTTCTTTCCTCCTAAGTTTATTTATTTTGAGAGAGAGAGCAGGGAGGGACAGAGAGAGGAAGAGAGAGAATCCCGAGCAGGCTCCGCACTGTCAGTGAGGAGCCGAATGTGGGGCTCGAAGTCATGAACCGTGAGATCATGACCTGAGTCAGACGCTCAACTGACTGAGCCACCCAGGCGCCCATCATACTTTTTCCGAAGTATGCTTAAGTCTTGTGTGTCTGTGGCATTTCCCCGTGACTAAGTTGGGAGCTCTTGCCAGGGTGGGTGGAGGCTTCTGTCGTGTTCGTCTGTATCTGGTCTGAACCCATGCCACATGAGAGGCTTCTCCGTGACTGAAACTGAGGACCCTTCTGCAGGTCCCAGAACGGCCGAGATTCTTGCTCCGTCTCCTTTTGGAAGAAAAAGCAATTTGTTTTGTTTGCTTTTGTTCACGCGACAGATACTTTCAAGTGTCCCCTATGAGCTGGGGATTTTTCTATGTACCGGACATCTAGCGACGAACAAGACAAACATGATCCTTGCTCCTTTGGAGCTTTACAAACTGGCCTGGGTGTTGGGGACGTGGGAAGAGGGAGAATAACAAACAGCCATACAAACGAAACACAGGCCGATGTCAGATGGTGCTGAGTGAGTGCGTTGAGGGCGTACATACAGCAGGTTGCTGGGACTAAACCTGGTCCCTTTTTTGAGTTCAAATAATGACTTTCTAGTTGTGTGATGTGGGGCAGATTCCTTTATCTCTGTGAGCCTCCATTCTGTCTACGATAAGAATCTCAAGTGTTGGGAGTCTGGGCCGCCTGGGGAGGGGAGGTAACTGTTGTAGGTTTTGGAGAAGAGGCCCAAGGAAGATGAATTATCTAGGAGTTCTTTGGGATGGTAGGAGCTTTGCTTCTCAGGGTGTGGTTTGCAGAGCTGGCCTCTACGTCCCTGGAGATCTTGTTAGAAAGACGGACTCTCAGGCCCTGTCCGGGACCCATGGAGTCAAGTCTGCATTTTATCAAGATCCCCAGGTGACTTGTGCACAGACTCCAGTTTGAGACCCACGGAGCGGAGAGGCTGAGGGTGCTTCAGAGGCTGATAGAGCAACTCGTAGAAATCCTTGGATTCGGGAGGGAAACGGGGAGGAAAGAAAGCACGCAGAGGGTCCGTTTTCCCACTTGTGTCCTGAGTGAGGTCCGTCCATGAAGAATGGACTGGTAGGAAACTGCCTTATTCCCGGGATTGCCAGTTGGTTACATCATCACAGGAGGCAGATAGTGGGCATCTGCTCTGGTGGCCGGGCGTCGGATACGCAAAGTGGGCGGCTGTGCGGAGAGGATCCAGAAGCTGGAAGTGGCTTTTACCCAAAGGCTGTTCAGGCCGCCGTGGCTGGGTGTACCCTGTTCCTCGGCTTCAGGGGTGCTTCCCTTTGAGATCTTGCAGCCTTCCGCAAGCAGCCCCAGCTCCCAGCGTGCGGCCTGCTGACATAGCCACCGTCCCCTTCTCCGGAGGCTGGGTGAGGGCTCACCTCCGTGTGCGGGCTCCCGTGTCACTATCTCCCACTGTAGTTGTGACTCTCGGATTGTAGTGTGCTGATCGCCTTGGAGGTTGACTGCTTTTTGATGCCTTGTGGGAGTTGACTGCATCATCTGTCCGAGTTTCCGGAATAGGCTGCGGCCCAGTGAATTTGCGTCAACAGCTAACCCTGACCCATGGGATGTCTGTTTCTCGTGTGCCGTGTCCCCGAGAGGGCAAACCTTTCTCCCTGGGGCATTGTTGAGGCCTGTATTTCCGCCAGCTACAGCTTAGAAAGTTCTCGGGTGAGCTGGTAGCTTAATAAGATTGATCAATTCATAGTATTTTCACGTCAAAATCCATTCTAGTTAGTGGAGACTAGAAGCTCTAGGGGTTTCTTTAAATTTTTTTTTCAACGTTTATTTATTTTTGGGACAGAGAGAGACAGAGCATGAATGGGGGAGGGGCAGAGAGAGAGAGGGAGACACAGAATCAGAAACAGGCTCCAAGCTCCGAGCCATCAGCCCAGAGCCCGACGCGGGGCTCGAACTCACGGACCGCGAGATCGTGACCTGGCTGAAGTCGGGCGCTTAACCGACTGCGCCACCCAGGCGCCCTCTAGGGGTTTCTTTAAACAATATTTGTGTCTTAGGGCACCTCACTGGCTCAGTCGGTTGAGTGTCCGACTTCGGCTCAGGTCACGGTCTCACGGTTTGTGGGTTCGAGCCCCGTGTGGGGCTCTGTGCTGACAGCTCAGAGCCCGGAGCCTGCTTCGGATTCTGTGTTTCCCTCTCTCTCTCTCTCTCTCTCTCTGACTCTCCTCTGCTTGCGCTCTGTTTCTCTCTCTGTCTCTCTTCAAAAATAAATAAAAGCATTAAAAAAAAGAATTTGTGTCCCAGAGGTGACAGGTGGGAAAAAGTCAACCAGGCAGGCAGAGGGCAGGCATAGTTTGTGATTTGACCACGTTAGCATTCTGATTTGTTGACTTGGTTGCTGATCCGGGACAGGTGGGTGTCTCAGAAGTTGCCATGCGTGATGTGAAGACCCCTTCACCCCCTTGCCACCCTTCTCGCCGCACCCCCCCCCCCCAGCATCTTCTTTAACAACTAAGAGCTTCATCAGAGGGCTGTCTTGATGTTCCCACATAGACCCGTAGTTTCTTTGCGGGTTAAGCGTGTATTTCATCAGCTTTGGAAATGAGGGGCAGCCTTCGTTCCAGTGCCTGCATCACAGTGAAACCCGTTTCATTTTTTAGTTTCTCGAGCTCTCCTGCAGCTTCTTGCCGATCTATGGACCACAGCGCCAGGGAGGAGGACAGATGTTGAAAGTACCCGTGTGGACAGCATTAATCCATTTCGGGGGCATTATCTAATCAGAAAATGCTGGCTTCGGTTTCCCGGGGATAGGAGCTCATTTTGTGCATTTTGCTCTGTTTGCATCGGCTGTCTCTCCAGATACTGCCCTTCTCCACACATGGCTCCCGTCTTTATCAGATCGGTCTCGGCCAGTAGCGACGAGATGCGTGTGCGGATTTACTTGCTTCTGTTTAAATGGATCGCAGCCCGTGTCTGATGCTTCAGTGCCAACTTCTTGGTAGCTATTTTTTTTTTTTTTAAACTGATGAATTCTTGCCAGGTAATTCATCATGAGATTTCTCCTTCTCTAGACACGGGGGTATGAACTCGTGCAACCTAGTGCTCTCATCTTTCTTGTTTGAGGGGAAGGGAAGGGAACGTGGGAAAGCCCACGGACACATCGTGGGCCCTGGCAGCTCAGGACCCCGAGCCCCACGGAGCCCTAGTCGCCCTCCAGGTCAGGACTGCTGGCCTCCTCCCTCCTGGCCTTTCAGACAGGTCGTCGAACCCATCGGTGAACAATGTGCCCTTGTGCTCCTGGAATAAAAAGAGGGGCTGGTGTCCCGAATGCACCTTGTCGGGCTGCTACGGGGAGACCCCTGTAGGCTCTCCCGGGACAGCTGCTGGGGCTGCACCCTTCCCGCCCTCTGGGAAGGTCCTGTGCAGATAAAGCTGCCTGGCCTGGCACATATGTGCATACACATGTATGTGCGCTTGTACATGTGAACACAGGAGGCGTTTTCACAGCCTCCTGGGAGCCTGAGACCCATCTGAGCGGGGACAAGTCCACATACTCCACACCGGTTTTCCACTTTCTTGCCAGACATGAGTCCGTGAACATTGTTCTGCCTTCCAGGCCCTGGCACATCCTAGGGTCCCTCTTCCCAGTGGTGTTAGGAGAAGATAGAGATCAAAAGAATGAGCTATTTCATCAATGACAGTTGCTTAGTGGGCACTGTGCCTGGCTGATATTCTGTCAACTCTTCATTTAAAAAAAACCCCCAAAACCCAAACCGTCCTTGGCCTCCAGTGTTTCCTGCGTGATTGATTAGTATTTGTAGAGCCCTTCTGTATAACCACTGGTTTCTGAGGAGTCACTTGATATTTTTGGATTTGCTCCCTACGTCCTGAACACGCGCTGTGATTCCAGGGCTGTGCGAGAGGTGGGGAGAGTGTGGGTTCGCTGGGGATGAGTCAGAACTCCACACCCGGTGGACGCTTGGTTCCTTTGAGTCCCGGACCCCGTGGAAATCTAATGAGCTCTTTGGCCTCTCTCTTCCGAAAACTGCTCGTGAACTGAACCTAGCATCTCATTTCAGGGGGTCCATGGAGCCTGTGAGAAAGTTCACGGGGATTCCTCGGACCCCAACATAGGAGCCCCTTGTCTTGATGATGTGACCGACCAGTCTCTTAAAAGCTGCCTGGTAATATGTTGTCATGGGTATTTTGGGAGGTAGGGATAGTAACTTCTGGACCCTCACATCATATTCTCCTTTTAAAGAAAAATCTAGAAACTGGACCATTTCACTGTCCTAACCAGAAGAGGGTCTGTTTGGAGTCCATGAAGGGGTGGGGTGGGGAAGCTATTTCACTAGCCCCTGAGGGAAGGCAGGGAGAGGTATTAGGAGGTCCGGACATTCCAGAGAGGTTTTCACCTTCCTCCAGTGTGGAAACGGGGTCTGGGCTCAGTGCCCGACACAGGCGATGTGCTGTCTGAGTAATAGGGAGGGGTTTGCTCCGCAGACAGCGCGCCTGGGTGCCCGCACGTCCCCGAGGACCGTATGGGGATGTCCCTGCGTTTCAGCTTCTGTTTACATAGAGCTGACGTCGCTGGGTTTACTCCACATTCTCAGAAAAGCCAAAAACCAAAACAAAACACCAAATGGCAAAAATAAGCAAAGAACTTATACTGCTGCTGTTCATTTTTTATTTAAAAATTGGCAACGTGAAGAGGGTTCGGTCAGCCTTAGCAGGAACTACTTGTGTGACTTTTTAGATTAAAAAGCACAGGAAATGGGGGGAGTGGCAGCATGAACTAAATGGGCGATGGGCCTTAAGGAGGGCACTTGCTGGGATGAGCACTGGGTGTCCTATGTAACACCGGGTTCCACTCCTGAAGCCCAGGCTATGCTGTATGTTAAGTAACTTGAGAATAATAATAATAATAATTAAAACAATGAAATAAGTGATGGGGATTGAGAGGACACGTACGATGATCACTGAGTAATGTTATAGAAGTGTTACGTCCCTGCGTGATACACCTGAAACTTATATGACACGGTGTGGGAACTATCCTGGAATTCAAATAAAAAAATGTAGTAAAATTATACACGCCCAGAAAGTACGTGAGTCCCCCTACTCTGTTCTGCAGCTGTAGGTTTCGCCTGGATTCCGGGGCACTTAACAGCCAGGGCTAAGGAATCTCTGTCTTGTCTTTGTGGGTATGGGAGGCTAGGGAAGGGTGTTCTTGTTGGTGAGGGGATTTGCGGAGCTATTTGGAAATTGCCTAGAGTTGCCCTCTGAAGTCTCGGAGAGGGAAATACGCTGGGGGTCCTGGGCTTGTTGGATGGGAGACGGAGGGCATCGCGGAGGCAGTGGGCATGCTGATAAGCCGGTGTACGGGCTGAGGTGACAAATGTGATCCTAGTCCACGAATAATAGAAGGTCTCCTCTGCTGCCGGTAGGAGCATCAGTTGGTACGACCTTGAGAAAGCAGCTTGATTAGGGGCGCCTGGGTGGCTCAGTCGGGTACGTGTCCGACTTCGGCTCAGGTCATGATCTCGCGGTTCCTGAGCTTGAGTCCCACGTCGGGCTCTGTGCTGACAGCTTGGAGCCTGTTTCAGATTCTGTGTCTCCCTCTCTCGCTGACCCTCCCCTGCTCACACTCTGTCTCTCAAAAAAGAAAAAGGAAAAAAAAAACAAACCCACAGCTTGATTATATACATGTGTGTATGTGCACCTGTATGTAGCTATTTCAACATTTGCCTACCCTTTTGCCAAATAACTCCTGCTTCTGGGGATCTGTCCTAAAGAAACAGAAGTGATTTTGCGCATGTTCAGCCCAGTGAAAAAGTGAAAGGCAGCTTTAAGGGAGCACAAACTGAGGACTTGTTATGCAAGTTGGCAGTTCCTTCAAGGGGGGGGGGACATTTGTGCAGTTGTGATGCTCCTTAGGAGTGGGGAAACAAGGGAAAGATTGGGGATCTGGTGCAGGAGAGGAGGGGAGAATCCTTTCAGGTCCTCCCGCCCGCCTCGTACTTTTTAACATGTGCTTCTGCGCATTCTCCATGTAGACCCCCCCCCCCCCGGCCCCCCTCCCCCCAGTTCCTTTATCTGCCCACCACACTCCTCCGCAGTCTGTCTCTTTCCTCCGCAGTCTGTCTGTCTCCTCCCGGGTCTGTCTGTCTCCTCCGGCTCTTGGAGAAGTGTTGATGCTTCTGTTCTCTAATCCCCGAGTGCCTCTCTCGGGTCCACGTTCTCAAAAGGCTCCCTGCTCTGTAATTTTCTATTTACCCGCATCTCCAGGGCAGAATTCCTCCTGCGGGGGTTAAGACAAAGGATCCCTGTGGAGCCGTGTTGGGTATAGTGAGAGGCCTTTCTGCCAAAGGACTTGGAACTTGAGGGTTTTTTTCCATTTACGAAACTGTGTTTGAAAAGGGGTAGACTAATCAGACTTTGAGGGCGTCTGTAGTCCAGCTTCCTCATATTGCCGGTGAGGAAACTGAGGCCTGGTGATGTGCTCGGAGTGGCGCAGCGGGTGGTGACAGGTGCGCCTCCTCCCTTTTACAGAGGAGGACGCTGACTTATTAGCTGTGTCACTTTGGGCGAAAAATCTGAGCATCTCGGTGGTTGCGTTTTTTTTATTTAAAAAAAAATTTTTTTTTTTTTTTTATATTTTAGAGAGAGCATAAGGAGGGGAGATGCGTAGAGGTAGAGAGAAAGAGAATCCCAAGCAGGCTCTATGCTCAGCGCGGAACCCGACGCGGGGCTCGAGTCCCTGACCTGGGATCGAGACCTGAGCTGAAATCGAGAGTCAGACCCCCAACCAGCTGAGCCACCCAGGCTCCCCAGTGGGTGCATTTGAAAACTGGAGGTTATGAGGTGCCTGCCATGTATGACGTGGATCTACTATAAAAAATGAAAATAAAAATAACAGCGAAAGTTAGTAATTTTTATTGTTATTACTAAAGAGGAAGGAGTTTTCTGTTATTGTGTGTACCTTCTCAGAAAGTGGAACCCTTTCCTGTTAAGGGATGTGGGATCATTGTTCAGATAATGTCCCCACGTGGGAGACCTAAAGCAACAATTCAGTGTTTACAGTCAGGGTGGAGTAACCCCTTCCTGAACAGTGAAGGTCATTATGTTGAAGTAGAGAACCTCCTATTGAGTTAGACAAGATTATTCATGGACGGTTTTCTCGTGTGCAATAATTAGCAGAATGAAAATGATGTAAAGCAAGACATGTAATCCGTTAAAATTGTCTTTTTTTTTTAAGTTTATTTTTGAGAGTGAGGGCACGAGTGGGGGAAGAGCAGAGAGAGAGAGGGGGAGAGAACCCCAAGCAGGCTCTACCCTCTCAGTGCAGAACCTGCCGCGGGGCTTGAACTGACAAACCCTCCGCAGTCTGTCTGTCTCCTCCCGGGTCTGTCTGTCTCCTCCGGCTCTTGGAGAAGTGTTGATGCTTCTGTTCTCTAATCCCCGAGTGCCTCTCATGACCTGAGCCGAAATCCAGAGTCAGCTACTTAACCGACTGAGCCACCCAGGCGCCCCTAAAATTGCCTTGTGATGATGGAATAAATGTCCAGAAACTGTGCTCTGAACTTTCAATGGTGCTTAGAAATCCTGATGCTAGAAAGTGTAATGAACTATCTGGTGGGCATGTAAGAAAATGAGAATTACTCTTTTAATTTTTATTTCATACAGGTTGTCCATAAATCTTAAATTGAATTTTTGGGAAGACTAGCAAACCCTCCAGAATCCAAGGTCACATTGTGCTGTGTATGTAGTGGGTCTTTGGGAAGTCTGTTTTAAGACATTTTATTTTGAAAAAATTGTGAGATACACGAAAGTAGAGAGGGTAATATAATGAGCCTCTGAATACTCATTACCTTGATTTAATTGCTTTTAAGATTTTGCCACATCTGCTTTATCTACAACCTTCTTCCATTATTTTGTTGAAAATTTTTTTTTTTAAATTTTTTTCTTCAACGTTTATTTATTTTTGGGACAGAGAGAGACAGAGCATGAACGGGAGAAGGGCAGAGAGAGAGGGAGACACAGAATCGGAAACAGGCTCCAGGCTCTGAGCCATCAGCCCAGAGCCCGACGCGGGGCTCGAACTCACGGACCGCGAGATCGTGACCTGGCTGAAGTCGGACGCTTAACCGACTGTGCCACCCAGGCGCCCCTTGTTGAAATATTTTAATGTAAAGTCATGAGATCACGTTTCACCACTCTATCCTTGAATATTAATCTGCATAAAAATGGGGACTTGTCTTACACACCTACAAAAGTTAGCAACACAATCCCTGTCCTGTCCTTTAAATTGCCTCCAATTGTCTTCAAATTATACGTGGTTTGTTGGGACGAGGATCCGAATGCAGGTATATGCATTGCACTGGGTGGTTAGGACTCTGGACTATTGGCAAAAGTAGACCCCCTGCCTCCTTTATTTTACCCCTGTGATGCGACTTTGAAGAAACTGGTTCAGTTGTCTGGGGGAATGTCCTTCCACTCTGGAATTTTGGGGATTCCTGAACACCTATATCATGATCTATTCAGTGTGTTTCACAACTTTTACAGCCATTACTCATTTTGATGCTCCCGCTGTGTCCTGTTTTGATAGGGATGATTCTTCCACTCTAGTGTCCTTTTGACATGACCCCATTCATTACAAAAAAACAATTTTCCCATTAGTTTTTATGGCCTCCCTGCTTTGTGGCTCATGGAGATATCCTAGGCTGATCTATTTCCTGGCTGGGTCTGTACATTTCCCAACCCAGACCTGGAAGCCGCCTCGTCTTCAAGGAGACCTGTTTTCATAGAAAAGGATTTTAGAGACCATAGTTCGGGTGTTGGGGGTACTCATTGCTTGCTTCTAGGCCTTTTCATCGTTAAAATGAGGAAACCTATAGTTTTGAAAAACTTATACTGCCATTTCCTATTTTAATGAATGTTAGAGATTTTTTAATTTCTTTAATTGTATACTTGTGTATTTTTTTTTATTGAAAAATCTTGGTTCCTCACAATGTTGTCTTATAATATACAGAATACTTTCTCCCCCCAAATACCAATATTGCTACTACTAATACCGAATAAAGTTGAAGATTTCATTGCAGTTCTTTGTCCTTAGAATCTGTTCTATCAAGTGTTTATTGTCATCAAGTATTGTCCCAATACTGTGTTCTGAAGGCCTGTGAAATACTGATTTTCCTTACAGATTGTATCTCCAACTTGTTTCAAATTTTTACGTTAAATTTTTGAATAACCTAGGACTACGGATTCACAGCTGTTCACATGGTATATTCTGACATGTTCACCATCTGCCCTGGGTCTCTTCTCATCCTGTATGTAAACAACATTATTAGTTTTTGGATAACACACTTTTTGGTGTTTCTCTTTTGCAGATGTAAATGTATGTAATATAAAGCTGGCCCTTGAACAACACGGATTTGAACCATGGGTCCAATTAGATGATGTGGGTGTTGGTAAATAGAATTCATTACTGTAAATGTATTTTATCCTAAGATTTTCTTTAGCTCACTATTGCACATAATGTAAGAATATACTACGTAAAACCAAACATACAAAACATGTTAATTGACTATTACTGGTAAGGCTTTGGTCAGTAGTAGGCTATTAGTAGGTAAGTTTTGGGGGAGTCAAAAGTTATACGCACTTTGTTGATCGGGGAGGTGGTGTCCCAGCCCCTGCGTTGTTCATCTGTGTGTATGTGTCCATCTCTTCCCTAAATCCCAACAGAAAAGGGAACATACTCTATTTACCATTTGCCATGTTGGTTTTTTTTCTTTGAATTTCAAACAGAAGAGTTGCAAATACAGAAGGAAGAATTGCAATTTATTCTTCACCTTGCTTCTCCTTCCCTCCCTCCCACACACCCACCCATCCATCCATCCATCCATCCACACACACATTATCTACAGATTTTACCATTAATTGCCACTGAAATAATTTTTTTTAACGGTCAGGATCTAGTCCTGGATGGTATGGTATGTTCTGTCTCTCTAGTCTTCTTTAATCTGGAATAGTTCTTCAGTTGTTCTTTTATGACCTTGACATTTTTGAAGACTACAGCTCAACTTGCAGGTGTCCCTTATTTGGGGTTTGACTCATGTTTCCTGATGATTAGATTTAGGGTTACCATTTGGGACAGGAATGCTGCAGAAGTGATGTTCTATCCTTCATGGTGCGTCCTACTGGGAGGTACACGATGTTGGTTTGTTCCATTACGGGTGATGTTAACCTTGTTTTCTCCATATTGTTTTTGTTCACTTATCAATCTATCCTGGAAACCATGTAAGCGTATGGAGCTCTCCTTCATTTTCTTTTCTTTCTTCCTCTTTGTTTTCCTTTTTTTCTTCCTTCCATACAGCTGTATGGCATCGTATCCTGATGAACATGATTTGTCAACTCCTTCCGTATTGACTGTTAGATCATTTTTAGTCTTTTGCTGTTAAAAATTGTGTCACAATGTATTACCTTAGGCAGAAATCTTTTAACAGTTTTGCTATTTTTTTGCTTTGGGGATAGGTTCCTAGAAGGGGGAGTTCCTGGGCCAAAGGGGAAATGCATATGCATTTTTGATAGGTTTTGCCAGGCTTCTCTCCATAGAGATGATACCATTTAACATTCCATACCCCGGCCAACAGTGTCCTGAAGCATGGAGTTGAGTGAATCTCATATGTGAGAAATCGTATCCCTGTATAGTTTTAACTTGCATCTATTTTGAGTGGGATTGAGCACCCTTTACTTTGTAGAAGGGCCACCAGCATTTATTTTCAGTAAAGTGTTAAGATCTTCTGCCATTTTTCTGTCAGAGTTTTGGTCTTCTTAAAATTTGGAATCTCACTGCCTATTAGGGAGATCAAGTCCTTTGAGATCAGTTGCAAATATCTCTTCTACTTTGTCATTTGTTTTTTGACTCTTTATGGTGTTCTGTGCCTCCCACCTCCACCCAACTGCATACAACTTTTTGTGTTTGAAAAATTAAAAACTTGAAAGGCCAGTACAGTGAACCTCTAAACTCTATCTAGGTTCACCAGTTTTTAATAATTTTGCTGTATTTGTTACATCTTCTTTTTTAGACAGTACTGCTGTTCCACTTAAAAGTCTGTTGTAGAAATTATGACTCTTTCTCACTAAATACTAAAGATCCCTGTCCTAAGAATAAGGACACACCTCTATGTAACTATAATAAGGTACTGGAAAAAAATTAATGGTTATCGAATTGTTTCTGCTGTAGTTTCATATAGTTTATATGCTTTTATATAGTTAAATTTATCTTTTAGTGCTTCTGGATTTTTGAAGCATTGTAAGATTTTTCTCCTGTGAGAGATGGGAGGAAATTCATCTATGTTTTCCTTTAGTTAAAAAATTTTTAAATGTTTATTTTTGAGAAAGACCGTGCAAACAGGGGAGGGGCAGAGAGAGAGGGAGGCACAGAATCTGAAGCAGGCTTCAGGCTCTGAGCTGTCAGCACAGAGCCCGACGCGGGGCTCGAACTGGTCAACCACGAGATCATGACCTGAGCCGAACTTGGACACTTACCCGACTCAGCCACCCAGGCGCCCCTGTCTATGTTTTCTTTTAGTATTTGGATAGTTTTAATTCAGTTCTCTCATTTGGTATTTACCCTAGTGTCTGAGATGAGGGGCAGATCTGATTTTACAGTCTTCTAAATGCATGCTGGCAGTCCCAGCACTATTTTTTAAAGTAAATTTCCCGCTACCACTGAAGGGGAATATTGCTTTTATCATACACTTCATTTCCGTATACACTTGGGGGGTTTTGGCACTTGTCTTTTGCATTGTCTTTTAGAGACGTGTTCATTTAGTTGTATTTCATTTCACTCCACAATCTGTTACCCTGTGGCTCATTCTCCTCACGGAGAATTCATTCCCTGTGCATATTTACAAAAAGTTCATCATATCAGAATGAAATATTCAGTGGTATTTTAAATATTGATCATTTTCTTCAACATTATCCAATAGCCCTGAATGAAAATGCCTCAAAAAAAATTTTGTATTCCAAACGGAAGTTGATCTGTTCCACTTTGTATAAAAGGGGTAGAGGTTCCTGGTTTTCCCCACTATCTTTGTTTTCTCTCCTTTCCAAAAGACAGAAGTATGTGCTATTTACTTAGGCGGTACAATGGAGTTTGCAAATTGGACAAACAGGGAAAAATTTGTCCCCCATTCAACCCCTGCTTCCTCTCGTAATTTGCGAAAGTCCGTTTGAGCCTCCAGACTCCCCCACCAGGGATCAGCTGCTGGGCTGGGAGGGCAGCCTGGGCCTTCCGTTCCCGGTCAGCTGATCACTTTGGTGGGAGGGCTGTTGAGTGACCACAGGATGGGTCCCGATGAAGCCACTGATTCTTTACCCAGTCCGGGGGATTCTCATTGGGCCCCCATGACCCCTGGCTGAAGTTTACACTTTACTCTGCATACCGGGATTCACGAAGACTTGAAGATGCTAAATGTACTGGGTTTTTTGTTTTTTTTTTTTTCAACGTTAATTTAATTTTGAGAGAGACCCAGAGCATGAGTGGGGGAGGGGCAGAGGGACACAGAATCCGAAACAGGCTCCAGGCTCTGAGCTGTCAGCACAGAGCCCGACGTGGGGCTCGAACCCACGAACCGTGAGATCACGACCTGAGCGGAAGTCCGACGCTTAACCGACTGAGCCACCCAGGTGCCCCTAAATGTACTGGCTTTTGTGAAAGTTCCCATCAGCTCACCCCCTGGCTGTGTGGGGTCCCCACCTAAGCTTTTCTCTCTTTGTGTGTCTGTGGTTGTCTGTGTGTGCATACCTCTCTCTGGTTTGGCTGCAATCTGACCATTCTTGCCTTCTGTGCTCCCTCTCTTCTCAGAATTCCCCCCTTTGCCCTGTGGTCACGTGTGCCACGTGTTGTTGTATGACTGTTTCTCTAGGTCTCCTCCCCCGATTGAATAAACTGGGCTCTTTGTCATCTGACCTCCTTTTTCTTTTTTCTTTTTTCTTTTTTCTTTTTTCTTTTTTCTTTTTTTTGGTCAGCCATCATTTCTCACGTGGCCACAGCATTGACTCCGTCCTCTCCCTCCTCCTCAGTGTCCTGTCATTGCCACAAATGCGCCATGATGCTTTCCTACCTCTGTCTCACGTGTCCTGTCTCCCGTTTCCCCAGCTCGAAGTGTCCTCCCTTATCACTTCTTTATATCCGTGTGTCCCAACGGGCCGAGCTCAAACGTTACATCCTCTGGAGCTGCCCCTGATCTCGTCTTCGTTAGCAGATTGCATGGTCTCTGTAGAACCCTTCATATGCAAATGCCAGTCTCCAAGAGGCTGTGAATTCCTTCAGGCTGCTGATCCCATGTCGTTGAAGTGTCCTATCTCGTGGAAGCCCGTGCTGGGCCCACGGCAGGCGATCCCTGCGTGTTGCGAAATGAGTGAATCCAGATCTTCAGCCACTGCGGAGTCTGGCTCCCACCCCTGCAGGACTGTTTCTCTTGCTATGACTGAGGCTTTTTTTTTTTAAGTGTATTTGTTGAGAGAGAGAGAGAGAGACTGAGAATCTCAAGCAGGCTCTGTGCTGCCAACGCAGAGCCCAACGCGCGGGGCTCGATCTCACGAATCGTGAGATCGTGACCCGAGCTGAAATCGAGAGCTGGACGCCTAACCGACCGAGCCACCCGGGGCTCCCCTGACCGAGGCATTGCTGAGAGAGTTGGCCACGAAGCCGAACGCAGTGTCGTGCACGTATTGTCTGGCTTGGTTGACGCATGTTAGCTTTTCCCATCTGAAGTGAGTCCCTTGAGGTCAGAGACCTCTCCGCCGTCACGAATATATCGGCAGAATTGTTGCCTATAAGCCTCTCGGTAGGGGAGATGCTGTGCTAGGCTCCCTGCATCTTACTGCCAGATCTAGTTTTGCAATATGGAAATACCTGCTACTTTGCTTGAGCTGTTTTGGGAGCCCGCAGCCGTTTCTGATACCGGCTGTAATGACGATAGCCCCAGAAGGCGCGTGGCATTTCTTCCATCTGGCAGATGACAAGGCAGAAGCACAGAGAGGTTAAGTAACCGGTCCAGTTTCTCTCAGCCTGTAAGCGGCAGAGCTGGGATTTGAACCTAGGTCTTTCTAACTTTTGAGGCCACGAGGCTCCGTAACAAATATGTTATCGCACGAGTCTTCATCTCTCCTACGGAATTGACTGTGGCGCTTTGCACCCAGCAGATACTTCCTACGCTACCGTTCCGGAGCTGTTTATTGGCGTCGCTTTTACAGGTGATGAGTGTTCACCTGCTCTGCTCTATTTCTCGGGCAATAACCACATGACGCTTGCTGAAAGCCCTGTTTCTGTCACCTCCCAAGAACAGGAGAAACCGAGTGCATTGGGCCCTCTCTGCTGCGGCTCACATCAGGGTACAACGTCCAAGGCAGGGAGGAGGCCTTTCCAGAGGCGTTCTCGCTATTGAGCAGAATGAGACCTTGCAGGGATAAGTTAGTCCAAAATCTTCACACTGGGCTCTGGAAGTTGACTTCACGAGGCAGTTGCCATGTCGGCTGTACTAAAGTAAAACCAGGCACCTTGTCAAGTGCCCACTGTGTGCATGATGTTTGTCGGTTGAGGCTGATCATCAGAACCACCTAGTGAGTTAAAAAACTTGTGGCTTCTCAGGCCCCACCCAAGGTCTAACAGATTAAACTTCTCTTCATTGGGCTCAAGTGGGTCTGATAGTCCAGGTTTACCATCCACAAATTTAGTCCTTCTCCATCTTTCTCCAGAGAAGAGAGAATTGAGACTTGGGGGAATGGATTTGGAAAAAGTCTTGGTTGTGAGTGAAGCAGGAATGCTTTCCTATTTTCTTACTGTTTTCTGCGGCCAGAGGAGTTTCTGCGGTGGGGGCTCAACGAATGTAGTGGGAAGCACGTCCCCTCAGGGCTCGTGTATGTGTTGCATTTGCACATTTGAATGCCTGCTTGCTCTCTACTAGGTGCTAGGTGTGGGGATTCATGAGGTCTTTGGTCTTGGGGTCTGTCAATTTAGTGAGGGGCAAGCAGGTGAGCAAAGGACTTCGTTAAAGCTGATTCCACGAACGGGGGGCCGGATGTGAGGGGGAACACAGAAGGGTCTTCGTTATGTGAGCTGTTGGGGTAGATGGGCCAGAAACAGTTAAAGTTTGTGATTTCCCATGGAAAGAGGCTTCTAATTTAGATTGGTAAACAGGCTGACCCAAAGTACAATGTCCTTGCGGGGACATTTCCCTGGGAGGTTGGAAAGTATTCAGAGGTGACTTGATTTAGTTGCTGTCCAAGCTCAGCAGAAACAGCCCTTTTTTTTTATGGGCCTCTTGGACTAGTCCCTGGGCTCCAGGGTTATCTGTTGGCATCTTTTTTGTTGATTGAGATTTAGAGGTAGAAGGAGCACCAGACAGGAAGTCAGAATCTCTGTCTTTCAGTTTCTGCACTGCTGTGAAACTTTGGCCAAGGGTCTCCGTTTCTCCAATCCTCAGGCTTCTCACCTGGGAGACAGAGCCAGCAACATTGTCTGCTTGTGTTGTAGGATGTGTTAGCAGGATCCAATGAAACAATGTGTGAAACTACTCTGAAAGTTGTGAGCTGCATAATGTAGCCCTTTGTGACCGTCAGGACTTCTAATTTGGTGGCACTGGCACATGTGTGTTCTAGACACGCTGACCTGAGGTGTGCATGAAAAGGTGGACCCAAAGCCTTCTGATCGTGGTGGAGGGAGGTGGGACAAGGTGGAGTCCCCGGGAGGGAGGAGGTCACGGGACACCTGACTCAGCTAAGTACCGGGTGTATTACATCAAGCACGATACTCCTTTGAGCAGGAAGTGAGGGCATCCACAGACTCTTTGGGACGTGAAGCCCGTTGGAGAAAGCCCAAGTCACAGATGTCTCCTCCAACAGGGGATCCGTGGGAAGCTCACGATAGGAGATTTATGTCCGGTGAGGTTAGGTAGATGGGTGCAAGGCAGTGACACCGTGCGATCATTTCCTATCCACCTTGGTCAGATCAAAGGAGAAATGACTTTGCTGTAGAGAGTAGTAGCCAAGGAAAAAAACCTAGATTCCTCCCTGAGCTTCAGGGACAGTGGAACACGGAAGGTTACCTTTGGACAGAGTTACCTGGTGATGTGAGATCACGGGAACGGGATGACTGTTATTTAATAATAGCACTTAATAGGTGTTCAGTGTAATCTCAGCTTATTAAAGTAATACGGAAAGTGGTGGTAACTGTGTTCTGAAACTGACATTAGGGTACAATATTCTGATGATGATCTAATTCCCAGCGCACATGTCTCCATGTTGAGTCCCTCAGCCCTGTGGGCCGTGAGCGGCCTCTCCTGGGCTCAAGACCCCTCTGGTTGACCCCAGTTACCCAGTATACCCAGTGCTCTCTGGGTGATCCATGGTGGGGTAGAGATCTGTTTTCTTGAAACCAGAGTTCTCCGCTAGGTAAGGTTTCCGGCTTTGCCTGAAGGTGTCCCGGTTTCCTTGTTTGCTCTGGCTGTTTTCTCTGAGCTGTAGGCGTTTTGTCTTTTCCTTTGTGGTCTCTTGACTTGGCACCTAATGGAAACTTTGGTGTTAACAAGGTACAGTGATCGTAGTTGATGGAATATCACGAGGTCATGCGTTGGCTGAGATTTCCGGGTTCGTCACTCCAGTTCCATCTGTGTTCACTCTCTAGCAGCCGTTTACCTAAACTGCTCTCCAGGTGTGTGCTTGTTATGTTAGTCTACTTAATTTGTCTGTGTTCTTGGTGTTCAAGCCTTAGACACTTGTCATGAAACTCTTTAACGGCAGAGGCAAGTCATTGTTATCTTAGATTCCCAGCATTTGGTTCTATTTTCCTAACTTGGCCACAGGAGACCTTTTAATCCCACCAAACAGTTTATATCCCTTGTGTGTCTTACCTATTTTTGACAGAGGCAGCTCTAGTAGATTGCATACCCCTCTTGGTTACCATTGTGTCTGAACCCAGGGACCATTAACAGTTTTCCCTCAAGTCTATAAATGAGGTCATGCTCTCGTGCTGTTTTCTTGTTCTAAAAGTGGTATTTTATACGAATGAGATTTTAGAACAATCTCTCCTTTTTGTAATCCGACAGCAGTATAAATTATTGATGTTTATTATTCTCTTTTACGTGATAGATGAATCTGCTCAGTTTTAGCCATCGGGTGACTCATATGTTGTTAGCATTCTGCAGTGGCAGTGGGTGGTCTTCAGCATTTTATTGGACTAATATGAAACTCCACCAAGGAAATATGTTGGAACTGGTATTTATTGCCTTAATCTTGTTGTCTGCCTTGAGAAGTTGCTAACTAAATGTTTTCTCCAGCTTTTCCTTAATTGCAGTGTGGTTAGTTCCTCTTCGCTGCAGGAAGCCGAGGTATTTATAGATTGTTGTTATTATTTCCGTGGTTGGTAGAAGTAACCAGCATTCACCGAGTGCCAAGAACCTACTTGGCGTGAAGCAGAACACAGAAGCAGATCTAGTTCCTGCCCCACGAACTTGATGCAAAGTGGGCTGGGCAGGGAGGAGGGAAGGAAGGGGAGACATTTTCCCCAAATCGTATGTATTTGAAAAGGGAGAGAAAATGAAATCAGCTCAGAAGGACACCTTAGGAATTAAATGGGATAAAAGACAGGTGACACCGCCATCAATATTGTGTTTATGGTCAATTACACAAATCTGAGGAATGAGTCATAGCCATAGCGAGTGCGGGTGTAATGGATAATGTCTTTCAAAAACAGGTGAGGGTGGTGGGCGGTGGGGAGAGGGTGACAAGCGGAGATGCAGATGTTTAGAGGAGTCCCGAAAATCATCCTGGTTCTGTCCCCCTCCCGAACGGCCACATCTGATGAGTTTCCCAGGCCTGTCTCAGTGCCTCATGGGTATCCCCCCCTCCTGCCCTGATTCTGTTGCTCTGGTTCAGGTCCTCCTCTCTCACCGGTCTGTCTTCCACGAAGCGGCCATATGCATCTGAACAAAGTTTGCGTAAGTCCTCCTGTCCCCGGGTGAGAGGACTTGCGGCCCCTAGAAACCATGTGGACCGCGGCTCTGTGTGTGCGTGCTGTGCTCCCGTCGGGAACGGGCTCCTCCTCAGCTGCCGTGTGACAGGAGCTGTTTCTCCTTCAAGCTGACTCTTCAGTGAAGACATCTGACCTGACCTGATCAACTTAGGTTTTGTCTTTCTGTGCTGCCACTGTGTCTCGTAGGTAGGAGCTCATCACAGCGGTGACCTGAGTACTTTGTCTTGTCCAAGCGCAGGTCTGTCCTTGTACCCTGGGTTCTCGTAGAAGATCGTTGTTGTGTCTTCGAGTTTTCATATCCTCAGTGGTCGTGGCTGCGGGCTGGGTGACGGAGGAAGGACCGGCCGGGTGGTTTCGGGCTGCAGGCTTCTCAAGGACAGTGTGCATGCTGAGTATCTACAAAGGCTTTTGACTTTTACAGATCACGAGAGGGAAAGACCGGCTCTTGGAATCGTGGGAAGATCAATTTCTTTCTCATTCTGGAAGATTTCCAGTACTGGAGGACAAGAACAGTTGGTACAAATGTCCTGAATGTGTGGATATGATCTTGATAGGGGAACACCTGTTCTGCCCACAGAACTGGCATTTACTGGGGACTCTGAGAAACGGAAGCCTTCGTTTCTTTGTCTCCCAGGGGGACAGCCAGGTCGTGCGGGGAGGGGGCAGACCCAAGTTTACCTTGTAGCTTGGCAATTACTGTCACCATCTGGGGCTCTGCCTTAAAGCATGAGGATGTCGGGGACACTTCTGACCTTTGTGGAAACTCAGGAAGGGTAACTGAATTTCGAGAGCAGCGGTGACAAACAGACCTATTTTCTAGAACACCAAAGGCCTCATCCTAAATGAACTTTAGCGTGCATTTAACGTCTAAAGTGCTTTAGCAGTTAATTTAGTTCATTAAGTGGACTGCATGTCATTTCGTTTGTCCGTGTCCCTTAAATTTGTTTAGTAAATGGAATATTATGAATTGACTTTTGAGGTGGGAACTCCAAACATTTTTTTTTTTTTTAATTTGAAAACTTCTATACTTGCCTGCCTGTGTATATGTGATTAAGTGTCGTAGGGGGCGCGATTTAGGCACACAATGCAATCTAGGATGCTGAGATTTTGGGAGTCTAGTGAGAACTGTTATATGAGGGGCACCTGGGTGGCTCAGTCGGTTGGACATCCGACTTCAGCTCAGGTCATGATCTCGCGGTCCGTGAGTTCAAGTCCCGTGTGGGGCTCTGTGCTGACAGCTCAGAGCCTGGAGCCTGCTTCGGATTCTGTGTCTCCCTCTCTCTGACCCTCCCCCACTCACACTCTGTCTCACTCTGTCTCTCAAAAAATAAATAAACATTAAAAAAAAAACTGTTATATGAGCAAGTGAGAACATTAAAACAATCCAGGTTAGTACTGTGACAATCGGTTTCAACAAATGCTGCAAACCTTGTCAGAAGTGGAGACTCTGCTGTGGGCTGGAGGGGGTTGGAGAACGTTGTGTAGAGAAGGAAATGAGATCGAACCACGTCGTGAAGAGGGTGCAACGTGAAGAGATTTAAGAGAAAAGAGAGTTCCAGGGCAGGAAAATTGTACGTGGAAAGCCAACCAGATGGGGATCCTTCATACTTTTAATACTTTAAAAAGTTACGGTGTTGATTCAACCAAGTACTTAATTATAGAAATCTGGGCTCGTGATCCCCCTACCCCCGCCCCCTTGCTCTTTTATCTAACCTCTTCTAATTCTGGGCTGGATATGAAAACAAATGCAAGATCGTGTCCGTCTCCTTATGGAGCTTCAGTCTTGTGAATTACTCCCTCCTACTGCAAAGTGGAATCCACTGCAGATTTTGAAATGAAAATGTCAAATTAGAACCTCAGATTCTGTTTTCCTGGTATGGCACCCTGGGCTCACGCTCTCATTTTCCCACTGCCTTCTGGAGATATTCTGTCCCTCGCCCCGCCCCGTGCCGTGGAGGTGGGTGCATGCCTTACCTTTCGCCGGTGGGCAGTCTCATGTTGGGTGGCTTGCCAAAGTTCGGGAGACAAGTTGGTGGCAGAACCATAGCGTTTGTCTTTAATTGCTTCTCAGCTGGCATGAAGGGAGCTGCCTTTGAGCAGACAGAAGTGCCTCTTGGCCTTTGCGGGACGGGTGCTGCCCTCCTAAACACGCCCCCGGACTTGTGGAAGCGGCGGATTGCGTCAGGCCAGCCAGAGCGCAGGTCACAGTGCAGCAGGTCCCAGCTTCCTGGGGGACGCGTGGGAAAGCGTACGAGGATTTGGAGATCCTGGGCGTCTTGGGACTTGGTCTTTGAATCTCGCCCCTACCCTGAGTCCTCAGGGCCCTTGCTCCTGGTGATACAGGTGGAAGCTGAGCGTTGGAGTGCCATCTTCCTTCACTTCTTTGCCACGTATAGATGCTCTCCCCACCCCCAGTTAGGAGGCAAGGCACGGTTGGCACTTGGACACCACCGCCTCCTACGGCAGAACCGCCTCCCGACATTTCCTATCCATCTATCTCCTCTCGGTCAATTTCAGCCTCTCAGCCACACTGTTGTGTACATTCAGATTCTGGGCCACTCCTGCTACCCCCAGAGCCATGTGTCTGTCCCTCCGTGCTTCTGCAAGGCTATTGATTTGCCATTTGCATGCAATTTAACTGGATTTGGGTTGGCGTGTGTTTCCGGATGCTTTTATATCTATTGATCTGATTTGATGGTACCCATCACCATAGTTTCTAGGAGTGCTCTCAGTGGGGTGGGGGGGGAGCAGCATGGTGAGTTGCTGTGTTTTCTTTAAAGATGAGGCAGTCCAGGGACGCAGAGGCCCTAGAGATAAACTGCAGAGCTCTCTCTTCTTTCTAGAAGTCTGTGTGTGGGGACCCTTTTCCGCCCTTTCTCCTTGTTTTCTAACCCCGTTCTTCAGCCTGTTCAGTTGCCTGCCTCCCGTTCTGCTGTCCCATTAATCAAAACCCGATGCCTTCTCTCTACCGCGATTGCTCGACATCTGTCCTGTGCCTTAACACACGCACATGTGCTTGCATACACACACGATTCTGTCTTACTATCGTGTTAGATACACAAGCTGGCATTTCTCCTGGGGTTACTCAAGCTCCTCTCCGTCCATAAGTCATAGACAGAACACCCTCCTTAACTGAAAGTTACAACAGCTGTGGATTGGCTTGGAGCGTGTGTGTCAGCATATCTGTATCTGTGAGTGAGAAACTGTGCAAGTGGTGTGGTCAGGGGAGCCCGCTGTCTGTCCCTCACATTAAATAACCTGAAGGAACAGAATGCATTGGACAGTTTCTTTGGATACATAATACATTGATTTGTTAAATAACTCCAGCTAACATAACAAACGTATTGTGTATTAGTTGCCAGTTACCTCAAAATTTAGCTCCCAGAAACAACCATAATCATTTATGACATCACATAGTTTCTGTGGGTCAAGTTTGCGGGAACAGCTTAGCTGGGGGCTCTTGTTCCAAGGCGCTTCGGAGATTGCAGTCATCTGAAGACTTGATGGGACTGGAGAATCCAGTTCCAAGATGGTGCACTTGAATGGCTGGCAGATGGGAGCTGGCTGTGGCCTCACGGATCTACCCGTAGAGCTGCTCAGGTCGCTCCAGGACATGGCGGTAGGCTTTGCCCAGAGCGATTGAACAGAGAGGGGTAAAAGCTTTACTCTAAAAACCCAACTACAGAATTCATACTCTGTCATTTCTGTAACATCTTACTGGTTCCTCAGAGCAGCCTATTCACGCTTGGAGGGAACTACACTGGGGTGTGAATACCAGGAAACGAATCATCTAGAGCGATCTCAGAGGCTGGTTACCATACACCCGAATCTCAGTGACTTCCATCGGTCAGTATTTGTCACTTCTCACCGCACAGTCCTTAGTTCCTTGCGGACCCAGACCCTTTGCATCTAGTTTATCCTCCTTGAATGGGAAAGACAGCAAGGATGTCCCGTGGGAATCTTTTTTAATAACCAGATTTGGTGGTGGTGAGCATCACTTCTATTCACATTGTATTGGCCAGAACTCACAAGATCTCGCGAAGGGGGTTAGATAATGCCATCAAGCTGTGTGTTTTCAGCAACCGAAGGGCACGGATATGTCCGAAGCCTTTCCTTTGAATTCAAAGCTCTTCGCGGAAGACTTCCCATGTAGTGAGGTACACCCTGTACTTTACATGTCTTATTTTTCACGTTAAGCCCTTCACTGAAGTATCATCTCCGTTTTCAGATGAAGAAATTGAGGCTCACTCAATGCCGGGCCGCCTCTGAGCTATCCCAAAGTGGAAACCGATAGTACTAACCAGTCTGATGATCTTTATGGTTCCAGTCTTGCGCCATGGCGTCTGGAGAATGGCTCTGCTTCTCCCTTTGCAGGAGAGAGGTGGCGACTGAGGGCAGCCCCCGACTGGAGCACATTGCTCTGCGTCCTGGGAGCAGGTAGGGCTGTAGAAAGGGAGAGTCTGTGGTCCCCCCGCCCAGAAAGGCTGGTGCTTTGGTTTGGCTCCACCCTCCCTTCTCCCTTTTATTGTACCTCCTGCTCCCCATCTTAGCAGGCGGGGAGCCGGTGCCACATTTCTACTCTATCGCAATAATATCACCTTTTAAGATTTTTGCCCCGCCCCCTCCCCTCACCGTTTTTTCTCAAGTAGGCTTCGTACCCAGCACAGAGCCCAACGCGGGGCTTGAAGACCCCCGAGATCGAGGCCTGAGCTGAGATCAAGAGTCGGATGCTTAACTGAGCCACCCAGGAGCCCCTATAATAACTTCACGTCTTGGGGCGCTTGGGTGGCTCAGTCGGTTAAGCATCAGACTCTCGGTTTTGGGGCCGGATGCGGTCTCACGGTTTGTGAGTTTGAGTTCGAGCCCTGCGTCGGGCTCTGCGCTGACAGTACGGAGCCTGCTAGGGATTCTCTCTCTCTCTCTCTCTCTGCCCCTTCCCTGCTTATGCGCATGCTCGCTCGCTCGCTCTCAAAAACAAACATTGAAAATAATATCCGCTCTTGCAGAGCTTCATGATTTGCAAAATCTGTTCCCATCGATCACTCCATCGAGCCTCACAAACACTCTCTGCCCGCTAAGGGGTGGGAAGAACAGGTGTTCTGACCCCTGTTTAGGGAGGCTGAAGCCCAGAGAAATCAGTGCACCCTTCTGTTGGGTAGTGGGGTGGTGGTGGTGACGGGGCACATGGTTTTCCTTTGGTTTGGTTTTGTAAGCGTGGGAAGAGTGGCCCAAGAGGATGAAACCGTGGTCATAGTGGGTGAGGAGTTTGCAGTTCTTGGGGTTTGTACAGAAATATGTACATTGATATTGTGGTCATTTTTTTAATAGAGTTAAAAAAATTTTTTTTTGTTTATTTTTGAGAGAGAGAGAGAGAGAGAGAGCGCGCGTGCGCGCGCGCAAGTGGGGGAGGGGCAGAGAGAGGGAGACACAGAATCTAAAGCAGGCTCTAGGCTCTGAGCCATCAGCACAGAGCCCGTTGCGGGGCTCCCACTCTTGAACCGCAAGATCATGACCTGAGCCAAAGTCGGACGCTTAACTGACTGAGCCACCCAGGCGCCCCGATATTAATGTGGTTATTAATCGTTATACTCTTGAGCATTTTATTTTGTTCATTTGCACCCTCCTCCCCCCACCAGTCCATCCCAGGCAGATGACAGAGGAAGAAGCTGGTGGGGCTGAGTACTACTTCTCAGAGGACATCCCTGTACCTGTGGCAAGATGGGGGGTCTGGGGTCCGGGAGACACCCCAAGGGGCTGATCTTCTTTGCTCTTCATTCTTCTTCCTTTGCTATAACTTTTTCCAGGAGCTGAGGCAGCAAGAAGGCCATTCTCTGGGAGAGTTGGTGTGCTTAGCTGGTAAGGCTAATGACACCTGAAGCACTCCTGCTAGGTCAGGAGTGTTTCACCATCTTGCTGGGCAAACCAGGATAGAGGGGGAAAGGGGACACGGTGCCTGGGGTGACCAACCAGGACAGGTTTACCCTGGAATGGGGATTTCTCTGATGTGGAATTTTCAGTGCTAAAACCCAGGACAGCTGTAAGGGCACCTGGGTGGCTCAGTCAGTTAAGCATCCAACTCCAGCTCAGGACATGATCTCACAGCTGGTGAGTTTGAGCCCAGTGTCGGGCTCTGTGCTGACAGTTTGGAGCCTGGAGCCTGTTTTGGATTCTGTCTCCCCCTGTCTCTCTAACCCTCCCCTGCTTGCGCACGCGCGCTCTCTCTCAAATATAAATATTTAAAAAAAAGTAAAAACGAGGATATCTCTAGATAAATGGAGATGGCTGGTCACCTGGTTGGCCTCCCTTCCCATCCTCCGCCCTGCCCTTCATGCTCCAGGAACTTCATGGTTCATGACGGGTGAGCATCTGGTGGGAAGGCTCCTTGTGGATGAGGGTCCTCTCTCCGGTGGCTCCCTCTCCACGCATGCTGGCTTTTGGCTCCTCCCCTCCCTAAGTGTTCTCTTCTCTGAATCTCCCAGAACAACAAGGATCCGGTAGACCGCTGACAAGGACAGCCAACGGGTTTTAGTTAGCTCTGTGCTACATAACGTGGCTCTTTTCCACCTCTCCACAAAAATCTTTACTTAAAATACCCATTTCTCCTTAAAAATCTAGACACTGGCTGTGCTTTGTTGGCATCTCAGAATGGGAGGCAAAGAGTGTGATTTGAAGTTCAGCTTTAGGCCTGGTTTGGCAGAGTCTTTTGTTTTCTAAAGCTTTTCTCCAGGTCCCAGAGGGACCTTTGCCTGCAGCCCCTTCTGTCCCTGTCCACTTCCTTTTCTGTAACCTGATTCCTCTTGTATTCATTCAAGGTTCTCCAGACAATACCTTCCAAACCTAGTTCTTTGTTAGGATAGAGCTTGGTTATTCCTTATTATAATTATAACCCACTCCCCCCCCCCCCCACCTTACAATCGCTTCTTCTTGCTCCCTGATCTTTGGCAGATATAAAGTTCTCTTTAACTTTTTAATAAAGGCCTGGAGCTCTCTGATAGGCTACTGTATGCTCTTACATAGTCTCGTTTACTCGCCTTGATAAAGTTCCATTTCCCGTGAAGAAGACGAGATGCAAGGAGGTTGACCAGCTGGCTCCTCTTTGTAGACCAGTTTAGCTGCGACTGGGACTGCCCAGTCTTTTGATTCAATTCTGTCATGCTGTTTTTAGAGCACTGACTTGGAGGCCGGGACACCCGGGTCGTAGTCCCATCTTGACTTTAACTGGGTGACTTAGAGCAAAGCACTTGATCATTGGACACCTGTGTCCTGCCTTGTCGGAGTAAAACAAGAGGTGGGGGGTGAAAGCCTTTGGGGATGCCCTCCTGTGCTTATGCTTCACTTCTGTCCTTTCTTCTCTCTGGGAAACTGTCTTCATAGTCCAGGTGTTCTCCTCGTTTCTGCCTCCTCTCACTGGCTACCCTTGTGGGCTCTTCTCTTTGACTAGACTTCTCGATGATCTCTGCGGCTTACCCTCTACCATTTGGTAAGAGGACTTGTTACTGTGACTTTTGATTTCCTAGACTTCCTGCCTCCTTTAGGTTACCTGGATGACCGTATCTGAAAAGTCATTGCAAAAGTATTTGCTGTGCGGCGGGTGGTGGTGGTGATTAATTACTCTGCTAGGAGGACTGTTGGGTGATCACCATGGGAAGCTGGGTCATTAGATGCAGGCTGGCAGTCTGGGATTGCCTAAAGGGAGGTAAGAGAACAACATCCGAAAGATTTTGCTTCACAGGAAAAGCTGCCACGTGTTTGCTCATTTGTTTGATGGGCCAGGCTTTGTGCCGGGTATTCAGAAACGGTGTTGATGACAACAGCGGCTCCTAGTTATTGCAGTCTAGTTAGGGAGGGCACAGTTAATCTTAAGAGTCAAACAGAACTCACGACTGATGAATGAACCAAGTACAACGGGGAGAGCTAACCTAGAGAGCTGAAAAGATGTATGAACCGAGCACTTTATGTGCGTTATCTCATTGAAATTTTTTTTTTTTTACATTTATTTATTTTTGAGAGACAGCATGAGCAGGGGAGGGGCAGAGCGAGAGGGAGACACAGAATCCGAAGCAGGCTCTAGGCTCCGAGCTGTCAGCACAGAGCCCGTCGCGGGGCTCCAACCCACGAACCGTGAGATCATGACCTGAGCCGAAGTTGGACGCTCAGCCCACTGAGCCCCCCAGGCGCCCCTATCTCATTGATGGCGACTCTGTAAGGAGGGTAGACTTCGTCCTGTTTTGTAGAAGAAGAAACCGCAGCTGATTTTAATCCAGATCTGACTCGAAAGTCCAGGTTCTTTCTGCTGTACCTTGCTCCCTCCCCGACCGGTCCTTGATCCCAGCCTCTGTAATTCTCTGTGCAGAGGCTCTGCTTGTCTTTGGGTGGAAAACATGGAAGCTTCCATGTCGTGATTTGAAGGGGCTGGTGAAAAGGCATCTCGGTCCCCAAATAGCCACTGTATGGTCTGATGCTCCGTGCTGGGAACTCTGGCCAGCGAATAGCTGCTGAGGATGTTGGGTTCCCGTGAGTTGCTAGGAAAGCAGGCTCATTAGTCCGGCCATTGGCACCAGTGTTGTCCTACCACGGGTTGGTTTATCTAATTAGCTGGCTGTGTGCGGAGTGGGGAGAGGGACTTGGAACAGAGGACAGGGGAGTTTGGGTGGGGACAAGGGAAGGGGGCAAGGAGATCGCAGAGAGAACGGCTGCCGCCCTGGAAGGAGGGCTGGGCACAGGGTACCTGGAAAGGTGAGGAAAGGGATCGAGAATGAGGAGTAAAAGGTCACTAGAGACCAGCTTTGCCTCCCTTGTTCTTGCCAATAACCGGTCTGTCTCTGCGTTAGTTCTCCTTTCAGAGACGGAGCGCACGATCCTTCTGTTTCTCCGCTCTTGTGGGGGCAAAAGGAACCGGTATCCGTGGCCTCCGTTGCGCATGGATGAGAGACCAGTGCAGCCTCGTGGCTGAGCCCAGAGCGGAGCGGCTCCGGCGTCTGCTGGAGCTCTTGAGCTTCTGCTGCTCGGGGTTCGGGTGGCGTCGGGGTGAAAAGCGTAGCCTCGTGGGGCAGCTGGCTTTCCCGGCGCCTCTGGTGTCCCGCCCGTGCCCCTTCTCACTTACTTTGTCGTTCCTCGCTTTATCCTGATCTAGACTGCCCCTCCTCAGCCTAAGCCTGCCAGAGGGCACCCACGGTGGTGCTTGGTAGAGCTGGTAGCACCTGAGACCCCTTATTGAGGAGGGTGGGGAGGCCTTACCCATAACTTGAACTTGGAAGAGGAGAAGAGCTCTAATGTATACAAGAGCAAGCCCATGGCTGCCGGGTGACGAGAAACATCTTGAGGACAGAGCAGAGTCTGAATCTTTTTGGTTTTCTTTAAGCTTATTTATTTTGAGAGAGAGAGAGAGAGAGAGAGTGAGCACGCACGCACGTGAGGGGCAGAGAGAGAGGGAGAGAGAGCAAGAATCGGAAGCAGGCTCTGCACCATCAGTGCGGAGCCCGATGTGGGGGCTCGAACTCACAAACCGTGAGATCATGACCTGAGCCGAAATCAAGAGTCAGATGCTCAACTGACTGAGCCATCCAGGCACCGCTGGAGTCTGAGTCTTTATAGAGACCAATTTTAACCTTCCATAAAAGGGAGAACTTTCTAGCAGCTGTCGTCTGAGGGAGTGATCTCTTCATCGGGGGTGGTATTTAAGCATTGCTGGTTGACGATGTGGCGGGCACCTACAGAAGAGATTAAAATTCCAGGTGTATGTATGTGCGTGGGGGGTCAGGCAACATGATCTGTATTTACTGTCCCTCCCAACCCTGAAATCTACTTCCTTTCCTTAGTCTCACTGTGGCCTGACCTTTTCTTTTTTTCCCCCCTTTCACTCATGGTCTTGAACGTTGAAATTTCTAAGCTGCAAAACGTAGGATACGTTATTTTATCTTTTTTCTTGGCGTGTCTTTAAGAATCTATTCCTGCCTTGAAGATGAGCACTGTTTGTGTTTTGGGATCGCCCTTGCGTGCCTGGTTCACCCAGACAGTCCCAGAAATGTCATGGTGTTTGGACTCTTTGCTTTAGAAGGTTCAGCGTGATACAGAAATAATCTATTTTGTGAGCTTCTGTTTCATTTTATTGCATTGGAGAGTCGGAATGTGAAATGAGATTGCTATACTCTTACAGTGTGGAAAAATGCGTATTCTTTGGGGGAGGGAAATATATCTTCTAGAACTAGCACTAAAATTCAGTACAGTTATAGCTCATATTTTTTCCCTTGGAATGCTTTATCTGGTGAATTTAAGCAGCTAGATGACAGGCAGCAGTGTGGACTCGCACGGACGAGCGTTTGGGCAGCCAGAGTGGATGTTGAGGGTCATGGCCTTGCCTTAAAGAGAGCACTTCAGAGGCTCACTCAGAACCCATTTTGGTTGTAATTCCACTTTCTTGTCCACAGCAAATCAAAAGAAGGACGGTTATTTTTCGTGTGTGGGTTTTTAAGATCACAGCTTTACTGAGAAGATGCAGTGAGTTTTATGGTATGTAAATTTTAACCGTACAATTCAGTGGTTTTTAGAATAATCACCTTGTAGCACAAATGCCACCACTATCGAATTGCAGACCATTTGTATCCCACCCAAAGGACCCTATCGCTCCTAATCTCCCGATTCCTGGCAACTGCTTACCTACTTCCTGTTTCTATGGATTTGCCTGTTCTGGACGTTTCCTATAAGGTGTAGTCTTTGGTGACTAGCTGCTTCCACCCGGCATGATGCTGAAGTTCATCCGTGAGGTAGCATGTGTCCGTACCCCAGTGCTTTTTACTGCCGAATAACAATACGTTTTCTTTGCACATCCCTCCATTGGTAGACACTTGGGTCGTTTCCATTTTGGGGCTATCATGCATAATGTGGCTATGAGCGTTCATGCACAAGTATTTGTGTGGCCTTACGTCTTCATTTTTTTTTTTTTTTTTTTTTTTTGGCGGGGGACGGGGGTGCATACCTAGCAGTGGGATTGCTGGTTCATATGTTAACTCCGTATAACTTCTTGAGAAAGTGGTTGCACTGTTTTGTTTTGTTTTGTTTTTTTTAACAGCAATGTATGAAGATCCTAATTTCTCCATCGCCTCATCAATACTCGTTATCATCGGTCTTCCTTTAGCCATCCTAGTGGGTGTGAAGTGTATCTCATTGTAGTTTTGATCTACGTTTCCCTGATGACTAATGATGAGGCATTTTTTTCATGTGGTTATTGGCCATTGATCTTTTTGGGAGAAGTGTCTGTTCATATTGTTTGCTCCTTTTTGTTTTTTAACATTTATTTATTTTTGAGAGAGAGCGTGTACGCTGGAGGAGCAGAGAGAGGGAGACAAAGGATCTGTAGCGGGCTCTGCGCTGTGAGCACAGAGTGCGACATGGGGCTCGAACACATGAACTGTGAGATCATGACCCGAGCCAAAGTCAAGAGTCGGCCACTCAACCAACTGAGCCACCCAAGCTCCCCTTCTTTGCTCATTGTTTGTGTAGATTGTTTGTCGTTTATTGTTGACTTGTAAGAGTTATATTCTGGATGAAAGTCCCTTATCAGATATGACTTATAAATATTTTTCCCATTGCATGAGTTGTCCCTTGACTTTCTTGATATCCTTTAAGCACAAGTGTTTTATCTATCTACCTACCTACCTACCTATCCATCCATCAGGGTGTGAGTGGGGGAGAGGGGCAGAGGGGGGAGAGAGAGAATCCCAAGTAGGCTCCACACTCAGCACAGATCCCAACGTGGGGCTTGATCCCTCAATGCTGGGATCGTGACCTGAACCAACATCAAGAGTTGGATGCTCAACCGGCTGGGCCACCCAGGCGCCCTGAAGTGAAAGTGTTGTTAATTTTGATTAAGTCCAATTTATTTTCCTCCTGTTTGTGCTTTTGTTTATCCTAAGAAACCATTGCCTGATCTAAGGTCATGAAGATTTACTATGTTCTAAGAATTTTATAGTTTTAACTCTTAGATGTATGATACATTTTGAGTTAATTTTACATAATAATGTGTAGTAGGCGTCCCGAGTTCATTCTTTTGCATGTGGATATTTAGTTGTCCCAGCACCACTGTTGAAAAGACCACTTTTTCTCCAATGAATTGTCTTGGCATGCTTGTCAGCAATCAGTTGGCCATAAATTCAAGGATTTATTTCTGGACTCTCAATTTTACTCCATTGATTTGTATGTCTAGCTTTATGGCAGTCCACACTATATTGATGACTGTAGTTATGTAGTGATTTTTGAAATTGGGAAGTCTGAGTCCTACGACCTTCTTTTCCAAGATTGTTTTGGCTATTCTGGGTCCCTTGGATTTCCACATGATTTTTAGGATGGACTTGTCAATTTCTGCAAGAAAGACCAATGGGATTTTGTGATACTGTAATGCAATCAATATGTATTTGGTCTCTAGTTCCTGGCACAGAGTTCCTTAAAAACCCTTAGAATTTCCTGAATGATAAGAGTGAGCGGAACATCTTTTGTTTTTCATAAGAAGCCTCTTTGTACCTTATCTTGAGCTGATCTTAATGAGGTGATTCTTGGTGGGTCCCTAGTAACTTCAGCATGGGGATGTTTGTGAGAGAGACACCAACCATGTAACTGGAAGGTTGGGACTTTGAACCTTACAGGAAGGCAGAGGGACTGGAGACTGAATTCAGTCTCAGTGACCAGTGACTTATGCCTGTGTGGTGGAACCTCCATAAAAACCCTAAACAGTGGATTTGGAGAGCTTCTAAGTTGGTGAGCACCTTGAGGTGTTGGGTGGCCTTCCTGGAGAGTCTCACTGGAGCTCTGTGTCCCTTCCCACATACCTGTGTACTTCTTTATCTGGCTGT
Organism: Prionailurus bengalensis; assembly: GCF_016509475.1. Classification (NCBI taxonomy): domain Eukaryota; kingdom Metazoa; phylum Chordata; class Mammalia; order Carnivora; family Felidae; genus Prionailurus; species Prionailurus bengalensis. The sequence goes on along the minus strand of NC_057360.1, from coordinate 62,842,790 downwards.
TCATTTGCATCCTTTATAATAATTTGGTCATAGTAAGTAAAATGTTTCCCTGAGTTCTTGAGCTGATAAAGGCAAATTATGGAACCTGTGAGGGGATCATGGGAATCCCTGAGTTATGGGTGGTTGGTCAGAAGTATGGGAGGCTTGGGATTTTTGACCAGCCTCTGAAGTGGGGGGGCAGTTTTGTGGAGTTGAGCTCTTAACAGGTCGGGTATGTGCAAACTCTGGGTAGTGAGTGTCAGAATTGAATTAAATTGTAGGATACCCAGTTGGTGTTTGCAGAGAACTGGAGAATTACTTGGGGTGGAAAACCCACACGTTTGATAGTGGAGGTGCCAGTTTATAAACAGGTTATAGATTTTAGTGGAGATTGCATTGAATTTGTAGATCAGTTGGGGAGCATTTCTTTTTTTTTTTTTTTTTTTTTTTAGTTGGGGAGCATTTCTAAAGTCTTCCACTCCATGAACGTGAGCAGTCTTCCTGCTGATTTAGGTCTTTTTGAATTTTGCAGTATTGCTTTATAATCTTCAAGGTATATGTCTTATGCTTCTTTTGTTAAATTAATTACTAAGTATTTCTTTTTTTTTTAATTTTTTTTTTTTTTTTACGTTTATTTATTTTTGGGACAGAGAGAGACAGAGCATGAACGGGGGAGGGGCAGAGAGAGAGGGAGACACAGAATCGGAAACAGGCTCCAGGCTCCGAGCCATCAGCCCAGAGCCCGACGCGGGGCTCGAACTCCTGGACCGCGAGATCGTGACCTGGCTGAAGTCGGACGCTTAACCGACTGCGCCACCCAGGCGCCCCTTCCTTGGGATGTTTTATATACAAGATCATGTCATCTATGAATAGAGGTAGTTTGGCGGCTGCTTTTCCAACTTGGATGCCTTTTATTACTTTTCTTGCCAAATTGCCTGGCTAGGACTTCCAGATCCGTGTTGAATAGAAGTGATGAGGGCAGACCTCCTTGACATGGTCCTGACCTTAGGGGAAAAACATTCAGCCTTTCACCATTTAGTAGGATAGTAGCTGTGGGTTCATTTGTTGGTTTATCACCCTTTATTAGATGGAAGAAGTTTCCTACCATTCATAGTTGGTTGAGTATTTTCATCATGAAAGGGTGTTGGATTTTATCAAATACCTCTTGTCAATTGCGTTGATCAAATGGTCTTTGATCTTTATTTTATTAAATGGTCTATTAACTGTTCTATGTTCAACCAACCTTACATTCTTGGGATAAATCACACTTGGGCACTGTGTATAATCCATTTTATAAGTTGCTGGATTTGTATTGCTAGTACTTTTTTGAAGATTGGGGGCAGTTATTGTTAAAGGCAGAAGCATATTTATAGCCTGTTGTTATCATCCTTGCCACTAACAGTGTAGGAAGCACTAAATTCTAAAATCAGCCTCAAGGACTCAGAAGGCATAATAGTAGTCTGGAGCCATTTCTCATTGCTTTAGAGCTTGTACACTAAATGACGTGTATAATGTTTATATATTTTGAATCCTGAAGAAACGCATTGAGTGCTCATTTACAGAATCTCATTTGTTAGGGCAGAGTATAATGCATTGTAGGGAGGTCCTACTCAAAACAGTCCAACGTAGAGAAGAGTTGGGTATTTTAATGGGGTACCAGCCAGTGGTCTGGAAATATTACTTGGTTGTGGGGTTTCATTCGGTGATACTGATAAGTGACTGGGTTAATAATCCTGCACCCCCAGCTCCTGGCGGGAGGTGCTGTTCCTGGTCACAGCTCATTCAGTCAGGAAGGAAAAGTGGCAGGGTGTTCACCCCAACTGCACCCCCCCGTGAGTCTCTGTGAGCAGTGTGATGGCCATTACTAGTGTGGGCTGGTCCTTGCGGCCTGGGCACACTCTCTGCTCCAGGGCTCACCCCTTCCCTCCTCACTCCTGCTTGACCATTGGACTGAATTCTCGACTCCACCTTCCACTGACCCCATGGCATTTTGGATCACCTTGCTTTGTCCGTTCATTAGTCTGTGAGAATCCAAGAGGCGATTATTGTAAAGCTACAAATTCTGTATCCTCAAGGTCTTGTTGGCCCTTAAAGCAGGAACATAATGATACGAGGAATATCCTCTTGATGATTATGTGGTATTTTAGAAGCTCTGGAACTTTTATCTGCATTATCTACTTTGGATTCTAGGACAACCCTGACCTTGAGGCAGTCCAGATACTAGCTGTATTCCAAGGAGGAAACTGAGGCTTGGAGAGGTTAAGTACTTAGAGTTCGGCTGGTAGAGAATGTTGCTGCCCCAAGGCAAATGCCTTTGTTCTTGATGTGAAGAATTAGGGGACCCCTGGGGGGCGGGGGGGGGGTCTTCTCTTTTTCTACAGTTCCATCCCCAGATCTTTTGATGAATCAGAGAGTGAGCTCTTGTCCTTTTACTGCAGATCTTGGTGCCCTGCCTCTGTCGACTGGTTTGTTTTAGAGCTGACGACCGTTCAGGTGCTGGTGCACAGGCCCTCTCATCCACCTCCATCCAAGGTTAATGTAGTGAAGCAGCCCTGAGTGCGGCATCGGCCCAGGTTCGCCCTCATTGCTGCTGTATCGGGCTGGCGGTGTGGGGTAGGGAAGACCCACTTTGGTTCTGATCCCGCCGCTGTGATTCGGTTCTCTCTGAGCCTCCGTTTTGCCCTCTGTAAAATGAAGATTTGGATCAAATGACCTTTGTGGCCACTTAACGCCCGGTCATTGTGGTCTGCCTTCCCTCTGATTTCGTGGAGTTCTTTGCCCATCTCTCCAGCCCTGGTTTACCCGGTTGATGTACAGGTGACGACTTAAGTACCACGTAGCCTTGGTCAGTGTTTTTCTCTTTGCCTGTTTTCCCCTTGTCCGCCCCCCCAGAGGAGAAGTAACCCACTGGGCAAGTAAGCCTCCCAGATGGGCAGGGCAGAAAGTGCCTCCCTGGCCTCTCCCACACGCCTGCCTCTGTGATGCGAGCCAGAGCTCAGGCTTTCATTCGGGAACTGATAGTTGAAAGACCAGAACGTGTTTTTCTTTCTTTTTTTTTTTTTCCTGCCTTCCTGCTTTTTCTCTCCCCTTTGCTAGATCTCTCAGATCCTCATAATAAAGAGAAATAATCAGGCCAACCCATCTGAGCTTTTGCTAATGGACTAAAAGAACCCACAGAACCCATGTTCTCCACGGGCGGGTGTGCTGGATGGTTCAGTCCTACCCTCTGTCCCTTGTAGAGAGTCGCATGGCATTAGCATAAAGACGACTCGCCACAATTCTTTTGCACCCAGCCCCTTCATGTTGAGCAGGAAGGATTCTGCTGTGATCTCCGGCACATTCATCGGCCCCCGCTGAGCCCCTGATCAATAGTGACACAGTCCCATCAGATGGCCCTCAAATAGTACTTCCTTTTTTGGATGGGCTGGGAGAGAGGGGAAGAAATATAAATGCCTCTTTCCTCTTAGACTACAAATAAATGCAGCTGCATTTCAAGCATCTTGGAAGCTTTTCTGGTGGTGTGAGTGTATAGGGCGAGGAGGGGTGCGGGTAACCTGCCCTGAGCTGCTAAATGTCCACACGGGTCCTTCTAAGTGCCCCCTGCCCCCACCCGCACACCTCGGCACCTGGAGAACACAGAGAACACGGAACCGACCTCAGAAAGGGGGAGTGTGCCGCCCCGAGGCCACGTTTTCCTTCCCCTCCCCCAGAGCATCTGGGGGTGGGGTGGGGGGGAAGGTCATTGGCTGAGTGTGTGCCCTGGAATCTGGGGCCGCTGCTGCCTGCAGTTAATGCTGCTTTGTTCGATGCTAAATGAGGCGAGAACTTTCACCCAGGTCACATTCATAATCCCGCTCAGCAGGACGCTCAGCTGTGCACCAAGGGCAGTCTCTGAGGCTTGGGAGAACCTTTCCCGTTGGAGCGGTGGCGGGAGAGTGGGCTTCTTGGCCCCATTGCTGCCATACACTGGGTCTCGGACAGGTGGCCCCCTCATTCATTCCGCAGATGCTCGGGCCTTTGTCTCCCAGGCCCTCTTCCAAGGGCTGGGGATGCGGACGCGGGGAGGGCAAGGTCCCGGGGAAGGCAGAGGGGGACCCCGTGAAGGAGGCGCACCTCACACCCGCAGACCATGGGAAGTGCTGGGACGGAAACCAGAGGGTGATGGGGAAAAAGGACAACGTAGGAGGGTCGTGATGGTGGACGTGTGGGAGGCGTTGGCAGGATACCCGGCCTCTCTGACTGCTGTTTGGTCACGTCCTCCTAGGACGTGACTCCTAAGGTCCCTTTTGGATTGGACACCCTCTGCCTGTACGACTCTGAGTTTTTAGAAGGTAATCGGGGCAGGATCGGTTAAGGGACTAGTTGAGATGGGCCCCCCCACTGGGGATTGCTGGATTCCAGCAGGATATGACACTGCTCGTGCGTGTGTCTGAGGAGAGGACACAGTGTGGCCAGGAGACTGGTGGGGATACGAGAAGGGGTGGGCAGGGTGGCGGGATAGAAGCCAGGCTGGGTTTGGACCTGGAAGGAGTGTTGGCACAGATGCAGGCAGGGGGGTTTGGGCCCGCCTTACGCCGGCCCTTTGTCCTTTTCTGGGACAGGAGGGGCTTCCTCCCGAATCCCACATGGTCTTTGCGGTGGGCTGGGGCTGTCCGAGTGGTCTTCAGAGAGAAGAGGAGCGCCGGGAAGGCAGAGTCTAGGGACCTTTACATGGTGCCCCTTTATGGGGGCCCTTGTCCTTTGGCCCCGGGGAAACGTGGCCCCGTGGCCTTTGCCCATGGCCTTGCCTGCGCTGGTCAGTCAGTAGGGTTTTAACAGCCCTGTGACACAACATTCTGCTATTCTCTTCTGAAGAGTGTTGAATTTTGTTCTTCACGATGGTTAACGTGGCTGGTCTTAAATCCTCAATCTGCCGCTCCTGGGGTGGGCCCCTGCCCCCTTCTCCTGGGCTCCTTGGAATCTGCTTCGCAAATGTATAGTTTGGAAGTCGTCTACGGGCCTGGGTGGGGTTGACACGATTTGGGAGCCCCCTCCACGACCCCCTTCTGCTGGGGATGTCTGCCCCCCACCGTCCGGTTCCTCAGGCTATTGCAACTCTGGTGTCCGGACCCCCCAGGCTGTCTGACTGGGTCTCTGGGCCTGACCTCCAGCTCCCTGGCCCCGTGTTTGCACTTTGTACCACTGGGTGGGAGACAGCACAAACCAAGCGTCACTGAGGGCAGTGGCCTTCTTTCAGGGACGATTCCCTGCTAGGCCCTGCCTGTTCTTGTCCAGTGCCTTCAAAGTTATTTTTATTATTTCAACCAACAGACTTGATGTTTTAGGGTTACAGAAAAATTGGGTGGCAAGGACAGAATTCCCATATACCCCTACTGTTCCCCACCCCCCACCCCCGGCCGTCCCCATACACACACAGCTTCCCCTGTTAGCACCTTGCATCGGGTGGTGCGTTTGTTATGACCGAGTCAATATTGATTCGTTATTGTTAACTAATGTCCCAGTTTATATTACGGTTCACTCTTTGTACATTCTCTGCAAAGTTGTTTTTTTTAAATAATCTTTTCCAGACTTCCTATTTATTGCTTGTTGGAGGCCTAGTCCGGTGATATAGTTCCTCCAACATGAGCAGAAGCAGAATCATCTGATACATTTTTTTATTTTTATAAATATTTTTGACTCCTATATCTGTCTGTCTGTCTGTCTGTCTATCTATCTATCGTTCTGTCTGTCTGTCTTTCTGTCTTTCTCCTTTTTTTGGGCGGGGGGGGTTGGTCTCTGGAAACAGTTGACGGAAACCTTGTAAATAAAGGGAGTTCCTGAGGAACGTGATGGCAGAAAGTCTAGCAAGTTCCATGGGTGACTGTTAAGTCTTGCTGCCTTTTAGCCTTGTGATTCATGCACATCGCCGGGAGACATGGCTACGGTGCAGTTTATCAGTGTCTCCAGGAGTTCATCTCTGGGAAGCGGAAGCAAGAACATGAAAGTGATTTCATGAGGTATTAATCTAGCACGACGCCGAGGTTGTCCAGAAGCTTCAAAAGAAAAAAATACCTGAAGTCCGTCTGATTAACCTCATTTGCAGCTAGCTCCTCCTTATCTGGGAGATGAAGCCGCAGATAAATTGGACACAGGTCATTTGTATCTTGAGTACCGCTGCAATTTGAATCTTCCTTCTAGTTTTTTTTTCTTGTGCTAATGAAAAAGAAGTAGGCCTGGATATTTTAAAACGCCGTTATTCTCCCCTTAAGCTCTGTGGTAGGTGTTCTTCTGAATAGGAGCCCTAGGAGATGCCTCACCGCAGGGATTTCTGGAAGGCGGGCAGAAGTCCAGCAGAATGCCGGGTGACTAAAAATCCACCAATGCAAAGGTGGCATGTACTTCATCTTCCTTTTTTTTTTTTTTTAATTTTTCTATTTGGCATCTGCTTTTTGCTTTTTAAGTTTTATTTATTTATTTTGAGGGAAGGGGGAGTGGGGGAGGAGCAGAGGGAAAGGGAGAGAGAGAGAATCCCAAGCAGGCTCCACGCTGTCGGTGCAGAGCCTGACGCGGGGCTCGAACCCACAAACCGCGAGATCGTGACCTGAGCAGAGATCGAGAGTCGGATGCTTAGCCGGCTGAGCCCCCCGGGCACCCCACATACTTCATCTCTTGGCAAGCCAGGAATTGCATGTGCTACTCTGAGAGCATCTGGCTTAGGTCCAGTTCAGGTACGGGCACAAAACAGGTAACTCGATAGAATCACCACAGGGATTGTCCAGGGTGGGATGGCTGATGCCTGTGATGTCGGAACACGGGTCAGGATCCAGGGCTCAGGCCTCTCCCGTCCCTCCTCAGTGTGGTGATTGTCCGTGGGGAGTGCACGGGGCGGGTGCGAATATGCTCATTCTTGGAGGATTCCAGCCAGGTAGGCGCGGTTAACCCGTGAGGAGGGCGTCCCTTATAGAGCCGCGTGTCGATGTTCTGCAAGAGAACTTTTGGGGGGGGGGGGATCGCGGGAGTGTTCCGGAGGGGGCCGCCTTCCCTGGCGGTCAGCAGAGGGAAGTAGAGGTGAGCAGAGGTCTGCAGGGCCCGTGGATGTTGGAGGGCTGGAGAGGGAGGGTAGATCGGTGCACAGGGAAGGCCCACGTGTAGAAGCTCTTGGGTGTAGGATGTGTTGTGGGCCCTTCCCAACGACGGAGAGGCCTGTGGTGTGAGAGGGAGCTGTGCCGTGCGGGCCCATGGGCAGTGTAAGCCCCACCGAGGGCTTTGACGGTCACCTTCAGAGTTGGCGGTGCACCCGAGGGTCTTAAGGGAGGAATACGGTCTAGTTTGCATCTGAGAGTGAGCACTGTGACGGCCTTGTGGGGAGTGGTTTGGAGGGGCCCTGGGGACAGTGGAGAAACCTGTGAGGAGCCACTGTGTAGATGGAGGGAAGGGTTTTGGGGGATGAGGTGGTGAGTGTGGGAGGAGAGGGACCCGGCAGGTCCTGGTCGGCCGCGCCGACTGGCTGTGGTGGCCAAGGGAGAAGCTCGTTTGGGGATGACTCCCAGATCTCAGGCTTGAACGACTGGTAGACGTTCTGGAGGCTGTTCGTCAAGATGAAGAAGCCGAGGTGAGCATGGCGTTTGGGGCACGTTTCCCTTCTGGAAACGAGCCTGTGGCACCCAGAGTCCTGCAGGAGAGGCAGATAAAGGGGATGCCCTTTCTGACCGACAACCCGTCACTGTGCATCAGCCTTTGACTGAAGGCAGGGAGTAGACTTTTGCCTGATCCCTGCAGGAGGTGACGGAAGCGAGGATCTTCAAAGGTTGTTAGCTCAGCAGGTGCATGAGGTTCAGGCCTGGGAGCCGACTTCCCGAAGGTGAGTGGGAAGCCTCTCTTCCGTTTACATGGATATGAGGGCCAACTTGGCCGCAGTTGAGCGCAAGTTGAGCGGATGTGAGGACCCGCCTCCAGCAGGGGGGGAGGGACTGGTCTCAGACCGTGTCTTACACTTTCTCCATCTCAAGATACTCGGACTGAAGTTCGTTGGGGAGGGGGTGATGTTCGTGCCTGAGACGGGTTGTTGCGAGGCCAGACTGGGACATCGTACTCGCTTGGCCGTCGGGTTTTGCCCCGAGGAATGGGCTTTCTGACCTGACCGCTCTCCGGCTTCCTTGGCGTTGTGGTTCTGCTTTTTGCCTCACGTTCTTGGTGTGAATATCTAGGTGTTGCCTAGATGTGGACTTGAACCCTACCTCGCGTGTCCTTTTCATCTCTTTGACCCTAAGGGACATCTGTAGTGGGGAATTTGACCCTGAGCTACACCTCTCGTAGGTTCCCTCCTCCGGACAGATTGTCAGGAGGGCGGATTTGTGACTTCGTGGGACTGGGAAGGAAGGCAGACCAGTGAGTGCGTGCGCGGTGTGAATTGAGTGTCGGAGGCTAATACGTGTGATGACCACGTGGGTGTGAGCGTGCGTGCACCGTACGTGTGTGAAGGTGTGTGGTGTGTGCACGGGTGGTGGCTGATGGAGCGAAGGAGGCAAGTGGGGACCGGTCCCCTCTGGGCATTCGTGTTCACGCTCAGGTGTGGATCTCACCAGGCAGCGTGCCGTCCTGGTGTGGCAGGGATCGGAGTGGGAAGACGGGCCGGGTCCCCGGGCTCACCTGTAACGAGCGGCCTTGCTCGGTCTCGAGGTCCTGGCTCTCACGTGACGGCTGAGGGAACACGAGCCCCTGGAGGTCTGGCTGCTCGGAGTTCAGGGAAGGAACCCTCGGGCCCGCAGGGTCTGGGACAGGGAGGGGGAAACTGCCCCTGGCTGGGGGCTCTGCGAAGATGGGTGGTCACAAGCCCGGGCTGCCGCTCTGGGCTGTGGAGGTCACGGACACGTTGCCTGATGCTGTGGGGTCCCAGCAGCGCTCAGAGAGGGGAGAAGCGCCATCCATATTTAAATCTGACCACACTCTTAGATCTAGGGGGCCTCATTCACCCAAGTGGGTTGCCAGACACTTTTTTAAAAAAAAATTTTTTTTTTCAACGTTTATTTATTTTGGGGACAGAGAGACAGAGCATGAACGGGGGAGGGGCAGAGAGAGAGGGAGACACAGAATCGGAAACAGGCTCCAGGCTCTGAGCCATCAGCCCAGAGCCTGACGCGGGGCTCGAACTCACAGACCGCGAGATCATGACCTGAGCCGAAGTTGGCCGCTTAACCGACTGCGCCACCCAGGTGCCCCACCAGACGCTTTTTCAACAGGTACATGGCTTCCCGCCCGCCGTGGTGGGGCTGTCCGCCTTGGGCCCACAATGCAATGGGCTCACAACTCACCACTGGCTGCTGGGACTGTGCTCCTCAGGGGATTAGCACAAACTGGATCAATCCTAGGGGAAACCTTTGGCAGTTTTTAGCTCTTGGGACCTTGCTTCCGGGGGCTAGCCTTCACTCTAAAATTTCAGAAAGAACCTTCTATTCCTATATAACCACAGGAAACGCATTTCTTACAGGGATGACTACCCTCTTCTTTTAATGCCATTTTTGCCCAGGCAGACTTTTAAGTTATTTAGAAGCTGTTGATTTCTAGGATATCCCCCAGGCTATTTTATATAATTTGAATGAAAAAAGGAAAGGCGTACCCCAATATCAGTATGGAATGGGATGGTGTATGTGAAGGAACCAATACATGTGCTTAAAAACGCCCCCCCCCCCCCCCCCCCCGCTTTTCTTGTTTCATCCTACTTAGGAATGATCTCAAGATCTTTCTGTACTTTTGGTCCAGCAGTCCTGCTTGTAGAAGCCCCGCCTACAGAGCTCTGGATGAGCTCGGAGGTATATAGATGAGGACGTAATGGAAGCAGTGTTGTTAATAGTGACATGTGTAGGGTTGGTGGCCACCACGCGTAACGTGACTGACTTGTACGTGTTGGCAGAGAAAAACGTCCAAGTTGTGTTTAATGTTAAAAAGTAGGGGCGCCTGGGTGGCTCAGTTGGTTAAGTGTCCGACTCTTGACTTTGGCTCAGGTCACGATCTTACGGTGTGTGAGTTCAAGCCCCGCGTCAGGCTCTGTGCCGATAGCGTGGAGCCTGCTTGGGATCGTCTCCCTCTCTCTCTGCCCCTCCTCTGCTTGCCCCCTCCCCCCCCTTCAAAATAAAGAAAAATAAAGTTAAAAAAAAGTTAAAAAGAAATCAAGTTGTAGGACAGTGCGAAGAGCGAACCTTTTTACGTAAAATAAATTCCTTTGTGTCTACGAATACATGTGCCCATCAGCATACAAAAAGAGTATGTCAGACTATCAACGGGCTGGGGGGGGGGTGTTATTTTGCTCAGCGTATTTCTACATTATTAGAATAGGATACCGTGAGGAAGTATCCATGTATTAAACATTAACCTGGATGTCATTTTGTGTTTTGAAACGTTTCAGAAGATTAAGTTTTCTTTTTTCTTTTTTAGAAGATTCAAATTTTAAATAAAACATAATTAGCGTGTTCCTGTCCTCCAGTTAGGAACTTAATCAAGTGTGTGAGGTCCCTAGAACATCGAGGGCTAACTCAATGAAGTGCCGTTAATTGAAAAAAGCACATATGGGGCGCCTGGGTGGCGCAGTCGGTTGAGCGTCCGACTTCAGCCAGGTCACGATCTCGCGGTCCGGGAGTTCGAGCCCCACGTCGGGCTCTGGGCTGACGGCTCGGAGCCTGGAGCCTGTTTCCGATTCTGTGTCTCCCTCTCTCTCTGCCCCTCCCCCGTTCATGCTCTGTCTCTCTCTGTCCCAAAAAAAAAAAAAAAAAAAAAAAAAAAAACACGTTGAAAAAAGAAAAAAGCACATATTCCTTTTTTTTTTTTGAAGGGGGGGGTCTGCTTGAATATAAGCAAAGCATATCTGTGTAAGACATTTTCTGCCTCCTCGCATTTGATCTTTACTGGAAACCCATTTTACAGGGGAGGAAATTGAGACAAAGGCCGAGCGCCTCCCCCCAAAGATAGCGGTGGGAGACTCATCCCACCCAAGTCTTTCTGATTCAGGAACCTGCTTGAACACCATGCTCGGCCTCATTTCTGATGAGGAGCAGGATGACAAGGGAAGCATTGGTTTCTTGCGTTGATTTGTATCAAGTTAGAAGTAGGCCCCGAACGAGACGCCCCTTTGGCTCTCGGTTTCCTCCTCCACAAAATAGGGAGCTTAACTGGATCTCCTTCCCTCCGCGAACATTCTGTGACCGGGGTCCCTTGCTGTCCCTCTTCTCAATGAGTGCTTGCTTCCTCCCCGCAGTACGTCGGAAGCCTGGATGTGCCGAGGCCCAACAGCAGAGTGGAGATCGTGGCGGCCATGCGCCGGATACGGGTGAGTGGCCGGAGGTGGGGCCGGGTGGGGTCCACTCGAGCATCTTAGCTGGTGCCCTTTTAGATGTGCTGGGGGTACCAAGGTGGGAGGCTGCGCCCACCGCCAACCGCAGACCCCTCTCCCTCCACTCTCCAGGGAAGCTGTTCTGAGTCGGGTGGTTCATCTGGATTAAAGGCCAAGGATTAAATTGATGTGGTGGCCGGAGGGACACTATCCCCCCCACCCCCCCACTCTTCCGCTGCCCCGCTGCTCCTGAAACGGAGGTGCACGTGCCCTTGAGGGTGTGTGGGGTCCGCTGGGGAGTGAGAGAGAATGCTGACGTATCTTTTTAATTCGGATTTTAGGGGAAATGTGTGATAATTAGCTGTTAATTGACTCAAAAACACTAAAAAGGTAAAGCAATTTATTGTGGTATGTAAAAAGGTTGACTTGAATTTTTAAGAACAAACGTGGGATTTCAGCATAATTTCCTCGATCAGTTGCTTTGGGCCCCGAGAGGGTGTGTGTGCGTTCTCTTGTGGCATTTCGGGCACCTTCTAGCAGCGTCTGGAAAACATTCCAGCCCGTTGCTTTCCGACTCTGGTACACAGAGCAGAGACTGAACAAAAACGAAGCTGCCTTCTGATCACCGTGAAGGAATTTGTCTGTGCGCTCTGCGTTGACATAGGAGCTACTTGAAATTTTGTACGTTTTGCAGGTAGGCTAAGCGATTGGTCAAATGGCATTGCATAACTTTTTGGAGAGAATGGGTGCCGGAGGTGGCTGGATTGGTCATCCAGGATGCAGCCTGTTTTGGGCTCTTTGTTTGCAGAAGCATCTACCACCTAAATGGAAAACGTGTAGCGGATGTTGGGAGCTCCAGTTGGCTGTTCACCAATTTTACTTCCAGCCAATTCCTCTCCCCTGCAGAAACCTCAGGTCGGGGACAGCAGATTTGGGAAGAAAATTAGCATGTTTGTCCCTGTTTATCTGAGCAGTTCGTTAGCCTATTAAAATAACTTTTTCAGGGCGCCTGGGTGGCTCAGTCGGTTAAGCGTCTGGCTCTTGATTTCGGCTCAGGTCATGATCTCACGGTTCGTGAGTTTGAGCCCCGCATTGAGCTTCCAGAACAGAGCCTGCTTGCCATTCTTTCTCTCTCTCTGCCCCTCCCCTGCTGGTGCATGCTCTCTCTCTCAAATAAAACGTTAAAAAAAACAACAACAACAAACCACTTTTTCACTGCCTTGATCTTCCCAATTCTTCAGCGTTTTTTATTAAGTTGTATTTGTTGAAACTATCAAAAAAACAATGCTCTTTTTCATGGTTGTGGGAATGAGTTGCTTCAAAGCACCTTCATGTGGGTTCATTTGATGTCCACAGCAAGCTGTCGAGGGGGGGGTCCTGTTACCCTCATTTTTTTTTAGATTAAAGCTCAGAGAGAGAGGGGTCCTGAGGAATCCTGGGGTCTAGGAGATGGTGGGCATGTGACCTGTGTGTAGTTCTCCCCTCGCTCTCGAGAGACTGAGATTCTTCATCCCTGTGGCTTCAGGCTTGGCATTAAGTATATTCCCAGGTCTTTCCTCTACTTTCTTCATCTTCCTGTTCAGATAGAAAGCCCAGCAGCCTTGGTTGGGGGGCGTCTGGGGGAGGCGTTCCCTGTGCTGGGATGGCCTGTGCTCTCACTATGGTTGGCGTTATTGCAGCCTGGGGCTGGCCTGTCCTTGGGGTTTCACTGAAAATGCCTCTTTTCTTCATGTCGGACTAAGACATGGAGGGGACTATGTTGTCATTAATACCTTTATCATAGTTAGAGTCCTGTCTCTGTTAATATTAGCCGTCAATGGAAATAGTTACCGCCCAGCACGAAGTATGTGTGAGGTGCTTCATTAGGCCTTATAGTCTAGAAATAATGATTCGCGACTACTCTAGGTGAGGCGAGGATACGATCGCATTTTGTAGGTGAGGAAACAGAGTTTGGGGGAGGTAGTTCTAGGTCAAGCTGCTGTCAGTAGGTGGAGCTGGGGCTCAAGCCCAGGACGGTGCTGCCGCCTCTGTGACCCTACTCTCGAATGATCTTTTGGGTGATCGGCCCAGTTGGCGAACCAAGGCTTAGGACGTGGAACTTCGCTAGCGAGGGAGTCCATGGCAGAAACACCACTTTGCGGAAGGAACAGAGCGTACCTCTGCAGAAGGCATCACCCCAAAGCTATGGAGGCCCCGGGGCATCCGGCAGGACTGGCCATGTGTTGGGGGCTGGAGTGGCCCCTGTCTCCTCTGCCCTTGTCACTTGTCAGCCCGTGTGGCCTTGTGCCAGCAAGTCCCTCCCCTGTGACCTGCTTCTAGCGCTTAATGAGCAAGCAGCTCATTAAATCAGAGGGAGAAACACACTGGCCAGAAAGCGGCTTGGTCTGGCCGGCCAGTCGCTTGTTTAGACTGGCCGCCATGACAGCAAGCGCTCTGGGTGTGCGTTTTACCCCGAAACCTCCAATTCACGGCTAGGTCCAGGCTGCTATTTTCTGCTCTCCCTTTCACAAGCTGTTTGGTTGTAATTACAGTTGTCAAGGACTAAGGCATGGGGTTTCTGTGTAAATGACCGTTCCTGACTTTGTTTCTCTGTGGAACGGTGCCAGGCCAGCGCTGGGCAGCAGACTCCGGGTTTTGGGTTGCTGGCTGCTCTGGCAGATCCAGAGACGCAGGCCTCCCAGCTTGGCCGGAGCGGAGTGCTGGTCCTCAGGTTATAGAAGGATGACTGGGTCTTACACCTGGGTGTCTTGCCAAGCCCTTGACCTGCCGGTCTCTCTGATCTCTCCGGAGCTCTGCACGGGACAGGGGATAGGGCATCAGAGAGAAGGGACCGGCCTGAGGGGGGCCAGATGCACCTTCAGAGCTGAGGCCGCAGCAGGTGTGTGGACCCCTGTCCCTTCCTCAGTCCCACACTGGAGTGTCGGCTCCCCACTGAGTGTTTGGACTTTGTTGGTGTGACCTGTGTTTTGTTCTTCCCTCTCTCTGCTTCTTCTTTGTCTTGCCATACAGATTTTCTCTTAAAATTTATGTCATGTGTTTTTGGCCTCTTTTTTCTTGTGTACTGTGCTTTTGAGATTTTTTAAAACAATGGTTAAAATACATTAAATGTGACTATTAAAAAAATTGTTTTCAATGTTTATTTTTGGGAGAGAGACAGCGTGGGGGGGAGGGGCAGAGAGAGAGGGAGACGCAGAATCCGAAGCAGGTTCCAGGCTCCGAGCTGTTCAGCATAGAGCCCGATGCGGGGCTTGAACCCGTGAACCGTGAGATCGTGAATTGAGCTGAAGTCGGACGCCTAACCAACGGAGCCACCCAGGCGCCCCGGCAACCACCTGTATTCTCTGTTTCTATGATTTCGGCTGCTTGGATACCTCATCAATGGAGTCCTGTTGTATTTGTCATTTCGTGACTGGCTTGGTTCCTGTAGCATAACGTCCCTGAGGTTCCTGTATGCTGTGGCACGTGGCGGGATTTCTCTCCTTTATAAGGCTGCGTAGTATTCAATTGTATGTGTGTAATGAACACATTTTCTTTATCCAGTCATCTGTTGACGGACGCTTGGGTTTCTTCCCCCTCTTGGCTGTCGTGAATAGTGCTGCCGTGACCATGGATGTGCAGATATCTCTGAAATGCTGCTTTGAATAATTTTGGGTCTCTACCCAGATGGGCGATTGTTAAATTATATGGCGATTCTATTTTTAATGTTTTGTATTGTCTTCCATAATGGTTGTACCATTTAAAACTGTCACCAGTGGTACGTGAGGGTTTCAAGATATTTTTTTTTTTTTTTCTCCTTAGTAACACACGAAACTTCTTGATGCTGGCCCTTTAAATAGATGGGCTTTCCTTTTCTGGACGGGATCTGTTGGGGGGCAGGGGGGTCTCAGGAAGCAGAGCATGCATTCCCGGTGACTGCTAGGTTGCTTGCTGTCACAGAGTCCTCCTGGCTGAACTGTCCCCATGCCAGGGCATGCGGGTTCCTCATACCGTACTTGTGAGGACTGGGCTTGGGGTTGTGGATGGCAGTAACTTTAATACCTGAGTTTTGAAGCATTTTGGAAACGCAGGTAAATGCAGGTAAATACACCGAGAGACCCTCAGTTGCTTCGTGCAAGTCCTTAAAACCGGCAACGTCTTTTCACGGATTTCAGTGCAGCCCTCGCTGCCTTGGGGCGGCCCTCCCCCACCTGATCGTTTTGTTCTTTCCTGTGTTCTAGGGCACCTCTCTTCTGTGGTTTTTGAGTGACTTTCCAATCTGTCAGCATGACAGCCTGTGCTCAGTAGACTTTTGTTGAGTGACTCAGAAAATTAATCTTAGATGATAACCACGTGAGCATAAGGCAGGGAAACCCAGGAGGGGTTGTGCCAAGACCGGGGGGGGGGGTGCGGGGGGGGCCGGGAAGGAGGAATGCTCTGGACTCCGGTGGGTGGGGAGCCAGGTGGGGCTCCAGCGTGGCACCTGGTGTCGCCTTATCTCCTTACCTTTGGAACGTGTAGTAGCTTCTAGAAGGGAAGCCCCAGGTGGGCAAGGGGAGAGGCATCTTGCTGCGCCTTTGGTGCTGGAGAGGGGACAGACAGCTGTCTTTGTGGCCAGAGACCGAATGTCTGTCTGTTAAAACACCAGGGGACAGATCCCCACAGCCGTGTATCCGCTTGTGACTCCTGGCCCTGAAGTCACTTGTATTGCTTGTATCCAGATGCGTTCAGAGATGCTTGGTCTCCCGCTGAGGCCCCTCTGGCTGTGGGCTGGATGAAGTCCCGGCCACATGGCAGACAGCTTTCACAGTGGCCCAGAAGGGGACCAGAGTTTTCTGTTTTTGCTTTTTTTTTTTTTTTTCTTTTAAATGTTTATTTTTGAGAGAGACAGAGCATGACCAGGGGAGAGGCAGAGAGAGAGGGAGACACAGAATCCAAAGCAGGCTCCGGGCTCCAAGCTGTCAGTACAGAGCCCGTTGCCGGGTTCGAGCTCACAAACCGTGAGATCGTGACCTGAGGCGAAGTCGGACACTTAACTGAGTGAGCCACTCAGGCACCCCCAGAGTTTTTGGTTTAATCGTGGCTTGATTTCTCAAGTGTGGCTGCTCAGGGGTGGTGTGGTCATGCGGCCTTGAACAGAATGGGCTGGTGACCAGGAAGTGGCCAAGTCCTCCAGTCGCCCACAGCTCCCTTCTGGGATTGCCGACTCTTCCAGAACTTTTTCTCAAGGGAAAAGAAAAAAAAAAACCAACCCCTTGGGAGAACATGAGTGAAATGCCGTCCAGAGAACATCCGGGTCCTGGGGGCTGGTGGGCTTTATGGAGCAGCGTCTGCCGTGGTGAGGGTCTCCTGTCCTTGCCCGGGTCTCCTTCCCCACGGCCGGTAAGTCCCAGCAGTCACGTCCTCACTGCGTGTAACCCACTGCATGTAACGTGGTTCCCGCAGCAGCATCTGCTCCTTTGTTGTTCATGGTCTTCCTCCTCGGGCTGGGAGCTGGCCCGTCCTCCTCGGAACACCGGTCACACAAAACTAGCACTCGCCACCCTAGCCTGGCCCTGTTAATTTCCCATGGCTGCTGTAACCAGTGACTACAAATGGAGAGGCTCAGAACGCCACAAGGTGATCATCTTGCTCGGGGGTCACAAATTTGAAACGGGGCTGAAATCAAGGAATTGGCAGGACTGCTCTCCTTCCTGAGGCTCCAGGAGCACATCTGTGTGCTTGCTTGTCCAGCTTAGAGGCTGCCTGGATTCCTGGGCCCGGACCCCCTTCCATCTCCCGAGCCATCAGCCACGGCACCCTGCCCTCTGCTCCGGGCCCCCTGCCTTCCCTTTCCCTTGTCCTCACACAGGTCTCTCCTTCCTGCCCCCACCCCACGACGATCCAGGTTTATCTCCCCTCTCAGAGCCCCAGCAGATCCCCTTTTGCCGTGTAGGGTAACCTAGTCATGGGTTTTGGAGACGAGGTTGGGGACCTCATGGGTGGCGGTGTCCCTACTCTGCCTGCCACAAAGGGGTCGGAGCGTTGGGCTTGTAGCAGGGATTGGAGAGATTCCACCCCTTTACTGAGGTGCCCTTGCGTGGGGCCAGGACGCCGTCTGCTCAGATCCCGCCTTCTGTGTGCTGCCTGAACGACCACACAAGGTTCTTACCCCATTGGCCTTTGTTTAATCATCGGTAAAATTGGGATGTCTTCTTGGCAGATAGATGTTACGGTTACGTGTGTGCGTGCAGAGCACTGAGCAAAGCCCTCGCGTGGGTGGTGCTCCGTAAATAATAGTTCCTTCCCCTCCTTTCTAGTGTGTATCGGGGAGGGACAGTGGGGTGAGAAGACTGTACAAGATGGCTGCCGGACACACACAGGCACCTGGCAAGTGTTTGCTAGAAAAGACCTCGTCAGCTCTGTGCATCAGTTCCTTTTTTCCCTTAGTCTGTAGATGAGTGTTTCTCAGAGGGGGATCCGTGGCACTCTTGGCATCTATGGGTGTGTTCTCCAGGGTCTGAGAGTCCTCTGTAAGAATTCAAAAAAATGTCCGTTTTCATTTGATCCTAGTAAAGTAACGTAAGCCTGTTCCGGCCTGTGGGAGGGCCCCCCTCTGCCCCAGTGCCTTCAGCTAATTTATGGTCCGCAGTTGTGTTTGTCTGCTGACGTTGGCACCAAACAGTTCTTCCGTCATCATCGTGCGCTGCGGAGAAAGAAAAGTTCATAATATGTCTATGATGAATTCCCGTAAGTTGTGGGACACGTGACTGTACTGTGCCCTGTTTGGAATTAAGACCGTGCAGCGGTTTGAGCGGAGGAAAGTGGCAGAGAATGGGTTCGGTGTGTGGGGCCTGGGACGGAAGGCAGGTCCCTGGGGCGCTGGTTGAGATGCTCGTGGCTGATGGGACTGGCACTTGTCCTGGTTAGTTCCGGCATCTCTTCTGATTCATTGGCACCTGAGCTTTCCTGGTTGTCAAAATTCCGAGTATCACCCCTGAGTTTGCGTACCCCAGACTTAGAAGAACTCGGGTGAGGTGGTCCCTTGGTCGCCTTATGAGCAGTGACGGGATTTCAGTGAAATAAACTCTTCTCTGAAGTTACTGGGCATATAAGTTGTGTTTAATTGAGAAATGTGTGCAGGCTGTGGATGTATGGGTACTTGCTGTGTAGTTTTAGGCCCTACGTATTGAATGATGTGACAAGCACGATTTGTTAGCGCTCGTTTTGGGAGCTGCTTTGTTGAGACCTAATCACATATCCTACAATTCACCCGTTTAACGTGTATATAATTCATCAGGTTGTAGTCTATTTCTGGTGTTCTGCTGCCATTACCACAGTCGATTTTAGAGCATTTTTATCACCCCGAGAAGAAATCCCACTTTTTTCTCGTTTAAATAATTTATTGTCAAGTTAGCTAACATACAGCGTATACAGTATAGTCTTGGCGTCGAGAGTAGATTCCTGTGATCCATTGCTTACCTACGACACCCAGTGCTCGTCCCAACAAGTGCCCTCCTCAGTGCCCATCACCCATTCTCCCCTCTCCCCCCACCCCCATCAATGCTCAGTTCTCTGTATTTAAGAGTCTCTTATTTGGGGCACCTGGGTGGCGCAGTTGGTTAGGTGTCCAACTTCAGCCAGGTCACGATCTCGCGGTCTGTGAGTTCGAGCCCCGCGTCAGGCTCTGGGCTGGTGGCTCAGAGCCTGGAGCCTGTTTCCGATTCTGTGTCTCCCTCTCTCTCTGCCCCTCCCCCGTTCATGCTCTCTCTCTGTCCCAAAAATAAATAAACGTTGGAAAAAAAAATTAAAAAAAAAAAAAAGAGTCTCTTATGGTTTACCTCCCTCTCTGTTTGTAACTTATTTTTCCTTCCTTTCCCCCATGGTCTTCTGTTAAGTTTCTCAAATTCCACATGTGAGTGAAAACATATGATCTCTGTCTTTCTCTGCCTGACTTATTTCACTTAGCAGAATACCCTCCCGTTCCATCCACGTTGTTGCAAATGGCAGGATCTCATTCTTAGAAATCCCACTTCTTAGCCAGCGCTTCTCAGTCTCTCCCTTGAGGCCCCCAGCCGCTAATCTATTTCCTGTCTTTATGGATTTCTCTGTTCTGGACATTTCCTATAAATGGCATCGTCAGTACATGGCCTTTGATGTCTGGCTTCTTCCACTTAGTGTGATGTTTTCGAGGTGCGTTTATGTTGTAGCACGTATCAATACTTCATTTCTTTTTGTTACTGAGTAATATTCCATAGTGCGGATGTGCCACATGTCATTTATTCAAATGCTGTTTGTGAAAATCTTTTTTTCTTTAAAAGCGGGCCAGACTATTAAACGTCCAAAAACACTTGATGTGGCTTGAATGGCGTGTGACGGGGAGGTTACTAGGGCTCTTTCTCAGCCAAACGAGAAAGGGATCATTGCTTTCTTAGGGATGCTGGGGCAAGGCATTCTCATCGATATGAAGAATAGTATGCTGATAGCATAACTTCATTTTTTTTCTGCGCTCCTTTAAAAAAGAAAAAGGTATCAACGTCTTTTGTGAGCCAATATCGTATTAGGCTCTGGGGATACGGCAGTCTACAAGACCAAGGGCTTGTCTGCCTGGAGCTTATATTCTGGTTGAGAGGGAGGTAGGAGATGGTTACCCTCCCGTGTCACATGTGACTTGTCTGCGGGAAGATAAAGCACCAAACAGGATAGATGGTGTCAGGAGGTAGGATGGGTGCTATTTTATTTTTTTTTTCAACGTTTATTTATTTTTGGGACAGAGAGAGACAGAGCATGAACGGGGGAGGGGCAGAGAGAGAGGGAGACACAGAATCGGAAACAGGCTCCAGGCTCCGAGCCATCAGCCCGGAGCCCAACGCGGGGCTCGAACACACGGACCGCGAGATCGTGACCTGGCTGAAGCCGGACGCTTAACCGACTGCGCCACCCAGGCGCCCCAGGATGGGTGCTATTTTATACAGATCGCCGGAAAAGGCCTCTGGGTTATGGTGACCTTGGAGTCTGTAGAGGTGTGAATACGGAAGGGAGGGAGGACTCTGTGAATCTCTGGAGAAAGATCTCCAGACAGAGGGAGAGAAGCAGTGCAAAGGCCCTGGGGCAGGAGTGGGTTTTGCTGAGAGAAGGAAGAAGGTCGTCAGTGTGGCTGGAGACTCAAGAGTCCCACGCAGGGAAGGCAGATTATACCTCGTGAGAATCTGGTTCACCAAGTGAATCCCTGGGTGCCTGACCACACGTGAGGAAATGCATTTATCTTTCCCCCGAATCCGTACCAGAGCGAAAATGCACCCTGCACAAGAAGTGAGTGATTCTGCTCCCGCAGTGAGTGATTCGGGAAGGATTTTAAAACTGGGGCAGAACTGCCAAATGCGTTATCCGTCAGCAGAGGAGTTAGTAAGAATCCGTTGTTACCAAAGCCAAACACCTGTCTTTATTACAGCCGTGCATGCTCAAGAGTAAGAAATAATGTAATTGGGTTTCCACGGAAGCATTTGCATACTGCCCAGCCCGGTCGACAGATTCTTGCACCGGCCCACTTAATACCTAAAGCCAGCAATGTTTATCCATCACACCAGGAGGATACGAAGAGCCCAAGTTCATTGCCGCCACAGCAGCCAGCCTTTGGGGACCCATGTGTAACTGACCAGCTGCTCCTTGTTTTGATGGCTTCTGTAGATTTTTAAATCTACCTACCATGATGCTTATTGTAACCATTTGTAAGTGCACAACTCAGTGGCATTAAATACGTTCACAAAACTCTGTACCCGTCACCACTACCTGTATCCTAAACCTTTTCATCGACCCCAACGCGAGCTGTGTACCCATTAAACATCACTGCCTCTTTCCCCTCAGCTCCTGGTAACCTCTATTCTGCCTTCTGTCTCTACGATTTTGCCTATTTTGGCTTCCTCCCCTAAGTAGAATCTCCTACAACACGTGTCTGCCTCTCTCTGGTGTATTTCACCACACAAGGTGTTTTCAAGGACCATCCATATTGTAGGGTATGTCAAACACTTGATTCCTTTTAATTGACTAGTATCTTTTCTGCACTGCACACACCACACAGGCTTTAGTGTGTGGCTATTTCCTCTTTGGATCTAAAGCCGTGTCCTCCGGGAGAGCGATGCACACCCCCAGACCAAGACCTCAGAACCGGCAGCTGAGGACCTGAGCCGCCGGGAGGGAAACCCCTGTCCCCTGCGGAGAGGTCCGATCCGTTACACAGGAGTCAGTGTTCACGTGCATTGTCCTCAAATTTTGGTTTCTAGTAACCCTGTAAAAAGCAGGTATTACCCTTGCTTTGCAGGTAAGAATGATCATAGAGAAGTGACTTGCTCAAACTAATGATAGTGATTTTTTTTTAAATGTTTATTTTTGAGAGAGAGAGAGAATGTGTGAGAAGGGGAGCGGCAGAGAGAGATGGGGACAGAGGATCCGAGGCGGGCTCCATGCTGACAGCAGAGAGCTCGACGCGGGGCTCCAACCCATGAACTGCGAGATCATGACCTGAGCCGAAGTCAGACGCTAACTGACTGAGCCCCCCAGGCGCCCCTGGATATTGTTGTCCTTACCAGTAATAACCAGATTTGAATATAGATTGTACCATTTGCTGTCACAGTGCTAGGTTCCATGCAAAGTGCTTCACAAGTGTTACTTGATCCTACCACAGCTCCGTGTGGCATAGGTGCGATCGTCATCTCATTTTATAGATGAGGAAACTGAGGCACAGAGAGGCTAACTAACGCGTCCCGAGTCACAGGGCTGGTATGGTTGTGGTATCACAACTGAGACGAGGCTGCAGCCTGCTCACTCCCGGCTCAGACATCCTGCTCAGAACCTCCGAGAATGTGCTGCCGGGCCCTGCTTTACCGCGTGTCGCTCCAGGCGGCATCGTCCGTGTCCCTGATTGTGCCTTTCTCTAGTCTGGGCACACGGCCAGACGTTGTACAGCGTGAGATGTCAAGAAGGCCATCGTCTGATTTTTAGAAACGACTTTTTTAGAGTTGGAGACTCGCACATCCTGTGCGACACCCCCCATTTGGATGTCCCAAAGGCTCCTTAAATTCACTGTGTCAGAAACGGAGCTCATCATTTTCGTGGTCTCTTCTCTTTGCTGGGAACCCTCTCCCGGGGTCGTTTCGCTCCTCGCACTCTCTTGCCTCATGGCAGGCATCTTATCCATGCAGGAGCGGAAGCCAGAAACCTCAGGGTCATAGACTCTTTTCTGTGTCTCTGCCCCCACATTCGTCACCCTTACCAGCTTTGCCTCTGAAATATTTCTCAATCGCGTGTCTCCCCGTGAGTCCCTGCCTGGGGAGGACCATGTCCTCTTACTGCTTGGACGGCTGCAGTAGCCGTTCACACGGCGGCTGGACCACATCCTATCTGTCCTCCATACGGCTGCCCAGCTCCTCTATCTAAAGGCCAGTCTGCAAGAGTTGTCTTGCTTAAAACCACTGGGCGATGATTCCTCACCTGCAGGCTGGAGCCTCAACTCCGTGCAAGACACATGGGGTGCTGCTGGGAAGCTCAGGCCACGTCGGTGGTCCTCTTGCTCGGAGGGCCCTGCGTGTGGCCTGTCCGGGGGTCCACCTCTGCTCTTCCCTCTGAGAAGCACCCCCTTCTCAATCAGGACTCAGCTGAACTTCTGCTTATCTTCTACAAGGCAGGGGGACTTTTCGTCCCTTTTGGAGGTCTCCCTCTCTGGAGACCTCTGTCTCTGCGTTTACCATGACGCATTTGTGTCCTGGAGGGCTCGGACTGTGATCATCATCCTGAGAGTCAAGGGGGAAGTTTCTCAGCTGCTAGCTCTTCTTAAACCAGGGCAACCCTGCAGGAATTAAAGGCAGTTGATGGGTGTCTGGTCCTTAGCGCGGGCTGGCCTGTGGTTGATAATCCAGTAGTTGGGGGCGTCTCCTTTCCAGCCCTGCTGGGGATGTGACGGGGACACGGAGTAGTTGCTTCGTGTAGGTTAAATGAAGTGCTACAGGAGGGGCGCCTGGGCGGCTCAGTCAGCTAAGCATCCGACTTCAGCTCGGGTCGTGATCTCGTGGTTTGTGGGTTCGAGCCCCATGTCAGGCTCTGTGCTGACAGCTCAGAGCCTGGAGCCTGTTTTGGATTCTGTGTCTCCCTCTCTCTGCCCTTCCCCTGCTTGCTTTCTGTGTCTCTCTCAAAAATAAACATTAAAAAAAAAAGACCCCGCGTGAAAGGCTTTGTAAACTGTCACGTGCACGTTGAGACAGGCGGTTGTTGGACCCAGAAGGCAGCGAGACGGGCGGCCCCGGACCCTCGCTGGTGCAGTCTCCCGCCTGGTGTCGCAACCCCGGGTTGAACCTGGTGCTTCCCTCCCCGGATCTCGATGGAAAACGTGCTGTGCCTGCCTATCCTGTATGGCAGCCGGCCCTTTGGCTTTTCAACAGTGTGAAGAATAATGGGGCAGCTGCTGTTCCCCCAGAGAGGTCCACGTGGCAGTCGGCTGCGGGGGTGACGAATCGCTTCTCCTTAGTGAACTCAACCCTGCTGTTGAGTGCGCTCTTAGCAGTTTCCTTAACCGCTAACCCTGCTGAGAAGAAGCGGCATTCTTTTTTTTTTTTTTTTTTAATGGTGCCATCTCCACGGGGCTTGATAGGTGGGTGAAGTGCACAATCCTGGCTTTCTCCTGCAGAGTGGGTCTTTGTTTACCCTGGCCTGGGAGATGCTGGAAGAGAAGGCAGTTGGCAGAGTTCAAGGTATGTGTTAATATTTTGAAATCGGACTCGGCGCCTTCTTCATTCTTCAGAGGTATGAACCTGAAAGCCCCGTCCTGGAAAATCCGGCAAAGAACAGGGAGGGGATGGTTTGATTTCTTCTAGGTGACCCGGGCACCCAGACCTAGACGCGCAGGCGTTAAGAGCCTGGTTCAACTGTAGCAACGGCAGCGTCGCCGTCATCAGTTGTCACGCGACAGGTGCCGTTCTGCGCGCTTGGCCTGCGGTGTCTTGCCGAACCCTCCCGGTCACGTGCCCAAGGTCACACACTCGCTCACTGGCCAGGAACCTGGCTCCAGAACCTGGGCTCCCCGCTGCTTCTCTAGGATAGACCTACATCCCCACCAAGTGCGCCCTTTGGAGATCATCTGTGGTTGGACGTCACGTGTTCGCACAGCGCGCGGCCTTGGCCTCCCTGCCGGGCTCCCCCCTGCGCCGGCTCAGCAGTGGTCTGCGTTTGCTCCTTCCCGTTGACAGTGGTGCCATCCCATCTCTGCTTCCTGGAGCTGCCGGGTGAGCCAGTGTGCCGAGGTGGGGCTCCCAAACCGACCCGTTCCTGCCCGGTCCTCGGCCGGGCTCCACTGGCACAGCCTCGGAAACAGCTGCTAACTGGGGTCAGGCCCCTCGGAGGGCGAGGGGACAGCAGGGGACCCGCTGGCTCGGAAGAGCAAAGGCCGAGAACCCGTATGCCGTTGGTGTGGGCGCCGTCTTGGGCTTGGGGGCGCCCAGAAAGGTCGGTCTGTCTCTCTTGCCTCCTTCCTTCATGCACCGAAGCACCAAGAGGAGGTCGTGGTGAGGACAAGATGGGGAGAGAGGCTCGGAGCCTCCAACCACGGTCTCCTCTAGGTGGTGGAGACCGCGGCTTATCGAATAAGGGGCTTCAGGGGCTGAGGTCGTGAGGGATTGGAATCCAGTCTGGCTCAGTGCGGGCGTCAGCGCCGAAACCGGGCCCGCTTTGGGGTCGGGCCGCCTGCCTGGTGTGAGGCTCGGACCCCAAGATTCTGTCCCACGCGGGGGAGCCGGGCTGGGCCGTCTTTGAAGCACCGGGCTTTGAGGTCAGAATAAAAGGTTGGCTTCTCCTGACCGGGATTTCCAAAGGAGCGCAGGACGCGAACCAGCAGGATGCCGGGTGCCGCTTCCGGATGAGACCCGCCGCGAGGGGGTGCCGGGCACCCCTCCGCCTCTCTGCGCTGCTGCCCCTGCTGCCCCGGGGCCCTGGCTCTTCTCCCGGCACCTGCCTTCTTGCGCCCCTGCCCCCGGTTTTCTACAGAGATCCCTCTCCTTCCTTCAGCAGGCATGACACTTAATTTGAGCAAGAGTTTGGCTGCCTTTACACAACTGCACCCTGCCAAGGGGCCAGTGGGGAGTCGGTAGCCGGGTCGTTTATTGAAAGATGTCATATTGATTTATGATTTTCACTTTAATCCACTCCCAGGCACCCCTGCATTTAATTGCCTGGCTGGGCACTCAGGCTGCTCCCTTAAAGAATCCAGTGCCCTGGGGTGCCCGGGTGGCTCCGTCGGTTGCACGTCCGACTCTTGAATTTGGCCCAGATCATGGGATCGAGCCCCCCATTGGGCTCGGCGCTGAGCATGGAGCCTGCTTAAGATTCTGTCCGTCTCCCTCTGGCCCTCTCCCCCACGCGTGCGTGCTCTCTCCCTGTAATTAAAAAAACAAGCAACAGAACCCAGTGTCCTGTCCCCAGAGAGAAGGGAGTTTCTCTTGAGTGTGCGTGCAGAACCGCTGTGTGCGTGTGGCTGGCGTGCGTCCGGCCTCACGGAGGAGGCTATGCTGGCAGGGCTGCAGGGCTTGTCTTGTCCACCAAGCATGTGGCTTCTGGACCAGCCGGAGGTCCGTCACGTTCCTGCTCAAACGCCTTCAGTGGCTCCCTATGGCCAGCAAGTGAAACCCGGAGTTCTCAGCGGGCGGGCAGGGACCAGCTGTGCCTGTCAAAACTTCTCTCCCATTGCTGTCCAGTTCTGTGGGCAAACTGACTTAAGAATAATTAGTCTTCGAACGTGTGGTGTCCGATGTGTCCCCCTGTCACGTGCTTCCCTGTCTCCAGAATTCTCTCCTTTTGCTGCCTGCCTATCGTCTTCGTCTTCAAGGCCCACGTCAGATGAAAACCTTTGCTAGGAAATTCTTGCGATTTCTGAGCCGTGGCTCAACTCAGCCGCCGTCTGTCTGTCTGTCTGTCTCTCTCTCCCCCTGTTTCCTCAGGGATTTCAGCCTGCTTTGTGTTATAATCGGTCGTTCGTATTGAATTGGGACTTGGTGAGAGCAAGTGACAACTGTTTGTTGGTCACACGCGTCCCGGCAGTGTGGGGTTCCGTGCCTGGGGGAGTGACACCGAGCATCTCTGGAGGGGTTCCCTCCGTGTTCAGTGCGCTAGTCCTCGCCGGAGCTTTCGAAGGTCAAGGCCGTGTTTAGTCCCATTCTGTCAGCTCAGGGCCAGCCAGGGGAAGTCGGGAGCCATTTGAGTCACCTTGCTGGCATGGACGCTGAGGGTTGAGAGTCCACTACCCAGGCCATGAACTACCCCACCCGTTAATGGAGTGCTATTTTTCTGTGAACCCACAGAGCAGAGTTTACCCCTGCCCAACGGGAGTCTTTTCTTTTTTCTTTTCTTTCAATAAGCTTTTTTTTTTTTTTTAAATGTTGTTATGTTTACAGAATTATTATAAAGAAAGTACAGGGAGTTCCTGTATACCCCCACCCAGTTTCTCCTCTTATTGGCACGGCACGTTGGGAAACCTGAATGAACCAAGTTCGATCCGTTGTTGTTGACTGAAGTCCATACTTGATGGCGATTCCTTAGTTCTTCCTAATGTCCCTTTTCCAGGATCCCATCTGAGATAGCACATGATATTAAGTCATCATGTCTCCTTAGGCTCCTGTCGGCTGTGACGGTTTCTTAGCCTTCCCTCGTAGTTGATGACCTTGATAGTTTTGAGGATTCCTTGTTGGGCGTGTTGTATAGGATGGGGGGCTCAGTTGGGTAAGCGTCTGACTCTTGGTTTCCGCTTGGATCATGATCTCATGGTTCATGGGATGGGGCCCTGTGTCGGGCTCTGTGCTGACAGTGCTGAGCCCTCTTGGGATTCTCTCTCTCCCTCTGCCCCTCTCATACTTGTGTGGGATCTCTCTCTCTCTCTCTCTCTCTCTCTCTCTCTCTCTCTCAAATAAATGCGTAAAAAAAAAAAAAAAGGCCGCTCAGTTGGGATTTATCTGGTGTCATGAGTGAACTAGGGTGTTTGGGGAAGAACAGAGGTGAAGGGTCGTTTCTCAGCACATTCTGTCACGGGCCCCTTCTGTCCCTATGACTTAATTGCGGTTAACGTTAACCTTGATTACATGGCTCGAGGTAGCGTTTGGGAAGTTAGTCTTTCTCTTTCCCACTTGCTTTACTGTCCTCTCTGGAAGAAAGTCACATGTAGTCCATAGTTACAGAGTGAAGAGTTAGGTTCCTAAGGACGGAGTATCTAGCAAGTTGTATGGAATGCTGCCTGGGGATTTGTCTGTCCTCCTTTACTTTGCTTCTTCAAGTGTTTATTTCCGTGTGGACTCGCTGATCCTTATTTCACACTCTGGGTAATAACTTTCTTTAGTTTGTTGCTCACATTGTCTCCGCTTTGCCATTGAGCACTCTTCCCCTTTTTCCTATATCCCCTGGATACGATCCCATCGTTGTGGGGTTTTTTGAGTGCTCCCCTGCCCCCCCGCACTACAAGGTGCTCTAGGCTCATGTAGATTTCCTGACCTGGTTCTAGAATCCATCATTTCTGTAAGGAGCCTTGACTCCTTTCATTGGAGAATGGTGCCGGGAAAGCAAGATGTGGGCCCCAGGTGCGCGTGTGTGTTCCTGATGCAACTTTGCTCCTAGGCCCCTCAGCTGTCAGAGCAACACAGGCAGGCGTACAAGAGTTTGTGCACACGTACCGTGCTCCGTCACTTTCTCTGCATAACCACCTGTATCTGTGTTAAGCTCGACGTAAATTCCTGCCGGGCCTCCGGGTCTAATCGCTCCCACATGACTCATGCCAGCCTTCTCCCTTTGCTTAACTGGGACTTCCTTTTCCAGCGGTGAGAAAACTCCCTCCATGCATTCCCTTCGTCGTCCAGTTCCAGTGCAGCGGTTTAAGAATCGTGAACCTGCGGGGAAGCACTGGGTCAACTCTCACGCAATGTGGACGTACGCCTCCTCCCGCCTCTGGTGTGACAGATCCCACACCTTTCCAGCGTCACCTGGGTCAGCACCTTACTCCCCACCTCAAGTGACGCCGCTTCATACGTTCGTGATATGTTTAGATTCTTGGGTCCCAGTTTGCCTTCCTGCCCGGGACTCCCCCTCCTGCGCCTGCCACATGGTTTTAGTCCTAATCGAGTGCATTAAGGGTTACTCCAGTGCTGTGACGTTCTCCGGGGTTTTGACGAACGCTTAGATGTACTGTATTTACCATTGCAGGGTCACACTGAGTGACTTTCCCACCCTAAATAAGCCCCTATGCTTTACCTGTTCAGCTCCCCGTATTTGCAGTTCCCTGGCCACCACTGCGGGGCCCGTCTCTCTAGCTTTGCTTTTGCCAGAATGCCACAGGGTCACGATCACGGTGGGCAGCTTTGGCATACCGGCTTCTGTCACTTAGCCATACGCATTTAAGATTCATCCACGTCCGTGAACAACTCAGGCAACGACAGATGTTGGCGAGGATGCGGAGAAAGGGGATCTATTTTGCACCGCTGGTGGGAAGGCAAACAGGTGCAGCCGCTCTGGAAAACAGTATGGAGGTTCCTCAAAAAGCTAAAAATAGAACAACCCTACGACCCAGCAATTGCACTACTAGGTATTTATCCAAAGGATACAAAAATCCTGATTCGAAGGGACACATGCACCCCAACGTTTATAGCAGCACTGTCGACAACAGCCAAAATATGGAAAGAGCCCAAATGTTTACTGACTGATGAATGGATAAAGACGATGTGGTGTATGTATACAGCGGAATATTCCTCGGCGATCAAAGAGAACGAAATCTTGCCATTTGCAACAATGTGGATGGAACCAGGGTGCATTATGCTAAGAAGATAAGTCACTAAGTCCGGGAAAGACAAATACTATATGACTTCACTCATACGTGGAATTTAAGATCCAAAACAGATGAACATAACGGAAGGGAAGCGAAAATAAGATAGAAACGGAGAGGGAGACAAACCATAAGAGACTCTTAAATACAGAGAACAAACTGAGGGTTGCTGACAGGGGAGGTCGGTAGGGGGATGGGCTAAAGGGGTGATGGGCATTAAGGAGGGCACTGAGTGGGATGAACACTGGGTGTCCTATGTACGTGATGAATCACCAAGTTCTATTCCTGAAAAAAAAATACATTTTGATTAAAAAATAGAACATAACCAAAATATGAAAAATGTGTCCACTGTAAAACAGTGGATGTAACTGAATGTCTAGCAGTAAGAAAATATTTGATTTACAGACCATCCATAAATGAATTATAATGTAGTCACTAAAATTGTGTTCAACTATTTCTAGGAAGAAGAAATGTTTAGGCTGTAATGTTAAGTGGTAATAAAAGGTATTAAAAAAAAGAAGATTCATCCATGTCTGTGTGTGGCTTGCCTCTCACTGCTGGGTAGCGTTCCGAGCCATTGACCTACCACTTCCTGGTCACCGGTTCACTGTTCTTCATTGAAGGGCAGCTTCGTTGCTTCCAGAGTTCGGTTCGGGAATGAAGCTGCTGTCAACGGCCTGCAGATTTTTACGTGGACCTAAGTTTTCAAGCCAATTGGACAAATAATCTGGAGGGATCTGCCTGCCCTCATTCACCCGGACAATGTCAGCAGCCTCGGCAAACGGACTAGTTCTCTTGTGGAGCTGCCCAGATGCTGACGTTCTCTTTTTCTTCTTCCCTTGTTTATGAGCGGTGAGCCTTGCCCCCTGTGTTGCTGAGAACTTTTTTTTTTTTTTTTATTCTGGGACGTGATGTGGGCGCACAGGGCGGTGATGATGTGATTTGGAGCAGGCCTGGAGGAATCGGAAAGGAGCTTAACATGCTCCCTGAAGCCATTTTCACCTTACTTGGGTGTGGCGGGAAGGCCACCAAACCCGGGGGAGTTTCCCCGCAGCAGAGCCGGCCACCCTGCTGTGACACAGGGGGAGAAGCTGGCTCACACGTGGCTGACCCGGGTCACCTTAGGGTGGCGAATGTGTTCTGCGGGTGGCTGGGTTACCGAGTCACTGCCTGAGGACAACCAGCCCCAGGATCAGTGCTGTGCACCTGCCCGCCTAGGTTAGCTACACCCACTTTGCAGGCAGGTTGCTGGCCTGCACGGGTTTTAGGTTGAGACATATCCTAAAGTTCACCTACTCTTATTTTTGAGACACACGTGCTGACTACCTT
This sequence comes from Prionailurus bengalensis, assembly GCF_016509475.1. Taxonomy (NCBI): domain Eukaryota; kingdom Metazoa; phylum Chordata; class Mammalia; order Carnivora; family Felidae; genus Prionailurus; species Prionailurus bengalensis. Next base: position 62,812,386 of record NC_057360.1, on the reverse strand, counting down.
GCCAGGTAGTAAAGGCCGTGTCTGTTTTTTCCATCCGTTATTTAATCCTCTTAGCGACCTTAGGAGGTAGGGTTTTCCATTTTATAGCTGAGCAAAGAGAGGCCGAGAAGGTCGAATAGTTAGGGACAGACTTAGCATTTAGATTTCTGTCTCTGGAGATCGGGACGTCTCTGGATGGCCATCTCTGGAGAGAAGGATGACCCTAGGAGATGATATCCATGGGCTGGCGGGGCTGGAGACTCACATGGCCGCACGGCTGGGCGGCCACTGCCGCAGGAAGGATGGGGCCCTGGCCCACGGGCTGTGACTCCTCCCGGGACGCCGGGCCGGTGCTGGCTTACTCAGCCTTCCGTTGTTTTCATTACGGGAAATCACGGAACATGCGAAAGCTGACCCGAAGAGTTACTTAGGCCCGTCACTCACGTACTGGAATTTCTGCCTTCTCTGTTCTGTTCCTCAGAGCTCCTCCTTTAGCTTCATTCCCTTTCTCTCTTGGCGAAGAGTGTTTCAGAACGACATTGATGACAACGGGGTTACCATTGGCTCCTCTCCCCGGTCTGATGTCTCTCCTCCGTTTGGATGAATTTCTCACCATTGCGTATCACGTGGCTGCAGGGTGTTTATTTTACTGAACAAATATTTGTATTGTCACAATCCCATCCGTACCTTTTTCTACGTCCTTCACAAATAAGAACCTGTTTATTCCTTCTAGTGATCTTATAAAACAGGTATTCTTTCTTTTTTTAATTTAGAGAAGTTCTAGAGTTAAATTTTTTTTTTTTTTTTTGGATAAAGATTTTTCATTTGGAGATGATGAAACCAAGGTGCAGAGAGGTTGAGTAACGTGCCCTGAGTCATGCTACTAGTAAGTGGTGTCACTGGCCTTCAGACCCAGGCTGTGTGGTTTCATAACCCCGGGCTCTTAATTGCCACCTTGTGCTAGAAATAGGGTTAATTCACATGCCATTAGTGTTTCCTGTTTCCTGGTACTGCTAAGATTCAGGAAGGAAAAAATGAGCTCTTGGCCTCCAGACTCTGCCCCTACCCCCCCACCCCCCCACAGTATGGTGGGGAGAAGAATCTGGAAACCAGTAGCTGTAGCAAAGAAGGTAAGTGCTGTGTAACAGTCGTGTGGAATATGAAAGATCATGCAGGAACCCCTGTGGGAGCCAGGGTTGGCCTCACAGAGGCTGTTCTCCAGAAAGATGGATGGTTGGGCGGGGGGTGGCGGGGGTCACCTGAGTGGCTCAGTCAGTTAAGTGTCCGACTCTTGATTTCTGCTCAGGTCACGGTTTCACAGTTCATGAGTTCGAGCCCCGTGTTAGGCTCTACACTGATAATGAGAAACCTGCTTGGGATTCTCTCTCTCCCTCTTTCTCTCTCTGCTCCTACCCAGCTCGCACTCGTCCTCTCTTTCTCAAATAAATAAACATTAAAAAAAAAGGGAGGGGGGATGGGTAAGGGGCAGGGAACTCCAGGCCGATGGAACCCCCTGGGTCTCAAGGGGAGAGTGGGAGAGAGAGGCATGTGGCCGTGGACTCCTTGGGCACCAAGACTGTGAAGGCACTGCCTTGCTTGTGAAAAAGCATTGACTTCATCCTGCTGGTGCCAGGGGGCTACGGATGCCTTCTAACTGGAACACGGTGAGGTGTGCGTGTTACCGAGCCCTCTCTAGGGGCGGAGTAGAGAATGGATCCAGGGGAGAACAAGACTGGATGCCATGTCATTCGCGCTGTGACAGGAGGTGCTGGACCTAGCAGAGCCTTGGCGGTGGAAATGGGGAGCATGTGTTTGAGGGTGGGGACCAGCGGGCTCCAGAATTACGGGGTCACCTAGGAAAGCAACAACGTTTGTAACATCTAATGGTCCTGATGGTAAATGTGCCCTAACCTGACCCCCCCCCAGGGCATCATGCTCTTGTATAATCCCCCCCAACCCCACCGAGATTGTGTCCCTTTGTAGAAGATGGTGTTTGGGGGCACCTGGGTGGCTCAGTCAGTTAAGCATCTGACTTTTGATTTCGGCTCAGGTCACGATCTCACAGTTTGTGGGTTTAAGCCCTGTGTCAGGATCTGTGTTGACAGCGCAGGGCAGGGCCTGCTTGGGATTCTCTGCCGCCCCCCCCCCCCCCCCCCCCCGCCAATATAAAAATATAGAAAACCAGACTTTTGGAGTAAGAGCTGCTCCTGATGGCTTTGAGGAAGTGAGGGGTCATGTGGACAGGACAGGTGTGTAGGAACTGAGTGACCCCCCTAGCTGACAGCCAGAAAGAAAATGGGGGCCTCAGTCCTATAGCTGCCGGGAACTGAATTCTGCCAACAACTGGGAGCTTGGAAGAGGACCCCGAGTCCGGAATGGAACACCGCCAAGGCCACACGGGAACAGCCCGTGAGACCCTGAGCAGAGGACTCCAGCTGGGTCTGGGGAACCAGGGAGATGATAGATGTGGTTTGTTTTAAGCCTTGAAGTTTGTGGTAACTTGTTAGGAGGCCACAGAAAACTCCCGTCGCCCCCATTCGGTTTCTTCCCCTGAACACTGGCCTCTCTCCTGGCCCGTCCTCAAGGGCTGTACTGCAATACAATGCAAATTCCATGCAAATGTATTAACATGTGAAATTGCAAATCTTGCAAAAGATGTGGGATTACAGATAGTCAATAAGGATCGCTGGAGGACGGCTCACACCAGACAAATGAGGCCCAGACAGGGTTAGATCCTTTCATAATTGGTGAGAAAAACAACCAGCACGCTGACAAGAAACTGGCTTCCAAAGAGGATTTGAATATCTTTGGATATTAAGAAATACCTCTGAGAAAGTGTAAGCCCTGAAATAATTTTTGCAAAGGTTACCCTCTTACGGTAAGTAGCGTGTGTGCAAGTCAGAGGTGAAGGGTTCACCCTGTTGTCGTCACGTTGGAACAAAGGGGGAAAAGCACACCGGTACATCGATAATCAACGCTTGCTCCAGCGGAAGATGTCAAAATTCGCCGTAACCTCGGTGTTTCACGTCTTGATACAGTGGCTTGCGTTTTCATAAGCGCGTTTATGTACTTTTTGACTTCATTTTAAAAGATGAAGTCTTGGTCAGCCCTTTTACTTTCCATTCGAGGGACCCCGAATGGAAATGAAAAGGTCCCCCTTCCCATCTGCGTTGGGCTTGTGTGTTTCCCACTGTTTCCACAACCGTTTTAGTTTTCATCCTCAGAGCTGTAGCGCAAGACGGCTGGGGAGCCTTCCTCATGGACTCGCCAAGGAAGCCAAGGCCCAGAGAGACCAGAACCCGGTGCCATGTTTGTGACTCGCAGGCCCCGAATGAGATCAGTTATTAGCCGCGATCGCTATTACAGGGTCTCCGCTGACAGTGTCTGCTCTCTGATGGGACGTTCGGTTGTCGACGTTCACATGTATGTAATCGTTCCAGTTGGTCACAGCCCTGTGAGGTTGGAGGAAACTGAGGCTTGGATGGGCCGATTGCTTCTGGTGAGCGGAGCTGGGATTTGAACTCTGCTCTTCCTCACTCCCAACACCTCTTTCCTCATTGCGGGGCGTTCCAGCGATTGTCCTTTCTGCCCCCCCGGCACTGTGCCCAGCCTACTAGGAAAGGTCCCTAGAGGATGCCTGCGGAGAGCCCGGCCGCCCTGTCTCCCCACCGCTCCCCGAGCCGGACAGAGACGAGCGGCTTGGGTGACAGGGAGGCTGCAGCCTTGTTGGTCATCCTGCAATGAGTCACGGGATCCCAACCGTTGACCAGTCAAGAAAGATAGTCTCTGTTATTTCCTACTGCTGTGATAAATTACCACAAATTCAGCGACTTAACATAAATTTATTATTTTACAGCTGTCGGAAGTCAGACACGGGTCTCCCTGGGCTAAAATCAAGGTGTCTGCAGGGTCATCGTGTCCCTTCTGGAGGGGAATCCATTTCCTCACCTTTTCCAGCTTTCAGAGGCTGCTGCTATCTGCTGGCCTGGGGCCCCTTCTTCTGTGTTCAAAGTCAACATGGTCATATCTCTGACCATTCATTCTTCCATAGACGCTTCCCTCACACTCCTGCCTTCCTCTCCCATCTTTAAGGACCCTTGTGATTACATTGGGCTGCTAGATAATCCAGGATAATGTCTCCATAGGATACTTGACTTAATCATGTCTGCCAAGACCCTTAAGGGCCGGGGAAAGTAGCATATTCACATGTTCTGGAGATTAGGATGTGGACATCCTTGTTGGGGTGGGGGAGTTATTTTGCCTATCCCAGTATCTATTTAGGGACACTAGTTGGCAGCCTGTGTTCATTTTATGCTAAAATGATTCCACCCTACTCTCCAGAACCTGTTGCTTTAATGGATAACTCTTGTCTTTTGCTCAATGGCTTGGTGACTTGAACTGTAGAGTCTTTTTTTTTTTTTTTAATGTATATTTTTGAGAGAGAGGGAGACACAGAATCTGAAGCAGGCTCCAGGCTCCGAACTGTCAGCACAGAGCCCGACGCAGGACTCAGACCCATGAACCGCAAGATTATGACCTGAGCCAAAGTTGGACGCTCAACCAACTGAGCCGCCCAGGCGCCCTGAAGAACTCTAGAATCTTGATGGGGGTTATCTGAACAGCCATTTAGGCAAAGGGCTGGCCTGAAGGGAGACTGCCACATCAGCACTTGCTTCCTCAGTCCTGGGCTCTGATGCACGGTCACCTGGTGATCACATTGAGACAGCACGTCCCAACTACACAGCCTTCTGATTCTCCAGACGTCTCCGCTTTCTCGCCTATCTCCCAGTGCCTCTAGAATCACCGAGAAGAGGATTATAGTGTAATTTCTAGTAATAATTTTGTACCTATATGCGCAATATGAAAGCCAAGATAATAATGAGGAATGCCCTGGGATTTGTGGAGAAGGACATATAAAACCTTACGCCTACAGTTTCTAGAAAGAATGTGTGCACATCACCTCCCTTCTCTAGAATCAGATTTCAGTCCTGGACCTTTGGCTGACACGTTCCTGTCTCCTCTTCCAGGAGACAGCGAGGCTCTGAGGTTGTTCCCAGGATTCGCTAGGAGTATACGTCCTGAAAGGGGCTGAGCCTGATGATGAGCTCTGCCTGAGACCAGAAAAGCAAGTTCTTTCCTTCTTTCATAGTTGCTTTTCTTAACTTTGTGTGTGTGTGTGTGTGTGTGTGTGTGTGTGTGTATGCAAATGTTAAAATAACACTTGTAATTACGGCATCGAGATAGGGCAGTTAAGACCTCAGGAGACACACAGTGAAACTGCATTCTGGCTGGCACCATGTTATAATGTGTGTCGCTGGGCAGAAATCTTAATGTCACTGTGGTTGCTTCTGAGATGTTGTGATTGTCTCCCACAGACGAGTGTTTAAAGCCTGCGAGATGTTTCCACAGTGCATTGAATTATTTTTAAATAATAACCCCTATTCTCTTTGATGTGCAGCCTGTTTCGCATTTATTGTATCAGAGTTTTTTAAACGCTAAGGAGAAAAAAAAAAAAATCAGAACTTGCCAGTAATCCTACTGGGCAGAAAAAGCTGCTGTAAAGCTTTTTGGTGTATATCTTATAAGATGTAATTTGAACAAAAATGGAACGCTTTTAACAGAAAGGAGATCTTCTCATGAAGAAGGTTTTGCCATCTTTTTTTTTTTTCACTTAATATTTTATAAGATTGCTTCATGGTATTAATCCTGTAATACAGCATTGTTCTGAATGGCAAATATATTTACATTGGAGGAAATGGATATAGCATCATTATTTAATCAGGACCATGTTGTTTGACATTTAGCTTGTTTCTAGTTTCTCATAGCTCCCTGTCAATATCCTTGTAGTTCTGTCATTGAATACCGTCAGAATTACTCCTTTAGAATAGATTACTAAAAGGACTTGTTGCAATCGAGGGTATGTAGAATCCTAAGGCTTTTGATATACAGGTTGCCAAATTGTCCCTCCCCCGCCCCCCCCATCATACCCTTTGGGTGTAAGAGTGTGCTGGGTTCTCGGTGTCTCTCTCTCTCCACTGTGCTGACGTTTGGTGCTGGTCTGTGAAGCTAGTTGAAGAAAGAGCTTAGTTCGTGGAAACATGGGTCCCTGATGGTGAGCCGGAATCTGATTCAGAGTGGTCTTGTTCTCGCAGCAGGTGTCCAGAGCCCATGACCACTAGTCTGCCGCCCTGATTTGGAATTTCCCAGTGTCTGAGATGTCATGTGATGTCCTGGATGGAAAACAGGCTGCGTGTGCCCATGCCTGATTCAGCCACACTCATGCAGTGGTTGTAGAGATGAGACTCAGAAGAGCATTTGGAGAAGTTTCCGGGGCCACGGAAATATGGTGGTATACCATTTCGTAGTCTTTATCGCTGGCTTGCCATTCTTTTTTGAATGCTAGAGAGAGAGAGAGAGAGAGAGCAAGCGAGCGAGAGCTCGGCACGGCCAGCGGGGGTGGGGCAGAGAGAGAGGGTGAGAGAATCCCAAGTAGGCTCTGATCCCAAGTAGGCACACTGATTGAGCCATCTCGGCGCTGTATTCCCCCTGCCCGGCTTCCCCGGCTTGCCGTTCGTATTGTGAGGAGGCCTCTTGCAGCAGGGAGAACTCTCAGCAGCCCAAGTCACAACCGATCTCATCACCCTTTGATGGCTTTCCCAGCTGCCTGGTGGAGAAAAGGGGCAGAGAATTGGGACGGATTCCCACTTCTATTTAGCATCTCAACAGAAGCGGCCTCTGGTCAGATGGTAAGCTGGAGTTTTCAGAAAAAAAGATGCAATTTTGTATAAGCAAATGATGCCCTTTGCAATCATTTAGCAAATTATCTGTGGCCTGTTGGGAAGCTTGCTCAGTATTCTGTTCCACAAACTTCTCCATGAGAATTCTTCCTTGACTTTTGTTGCTGGAGCTGGGCCCATATGCAGTCTCTTTATAGGCCATTTTCATGATGCTTGATTAATGCTCCACTGTTAATGCCCTTTATAAGACCTGGACCACTGGGTTTATTGAAATGGGATTTTTTGAGCGCAGGCACACCACTCCTGTTTGTCACGTGGCCCGAGACCCAACTCTGGCAAATACGGAGAATGGCTATAAGAGAGCAGTCTGCCTGGTTACTGTCGAATCCTTGGGAGGAGCGATGGAGGTAGCTTGAAGGTCGACTGCATTGTAGAGGTATTATGTGTCATCCCTGAAGTTCAGAAAGTTTTGTTGAACAATACCCGTGTGATAAGATACTAAGATTATTTCAGTATTTTCCACAAATACGGTTTGTTGAGTTTGGATTTGAATCCTAATGTATGTGCTGTGATATGTTTATATCCTGCCCTTCTGCCTTACCGTAGAAGGTCTAAGAATGATCTTGCACATGTGGGACATTTTAGGTATTAATAACCACCCAGCCTTATCACTTGAAACTGCCATTATAGGGCACCTGGGTGGCTCAGTTGGGTGAGCATCTAACCCTTGATTTCGACTCAGATCATGATTGCGAGGTTGTGAGAGCCCCGCCTTGGGCTCCTCCCTGGGTGGGGAGCCTGCTTAAGAGTCTCTTCCTCCTCTTCTAGTCCTCCTCCCCTGCTGGCACTCTCCTGTCTCTTAAAAAAAAAGATAGGTTATTACAAAAAAAAAACCAACCCTGCCATTATAAAAAGCAAAAATATCTAGGCAAGCTTTATGCAAAACATGGAAAAAGTTTAAGGTACTCATTTAGTTCTAACGATTTATCATGGACATCCTGATGTATCTTTTGTCAGTGGTCTGCTACCTCTTCAAAAAAATTTTTTTTCTTAATGCTATTTTTGAGACAGAGAGCCAGAGTGTGAGTGGGGGAGGGGCAGAGAGAGAGAGAGAGATACACACACAGAATCCGAAGCAGGCTCCAGGCTCCGAGCTGTCAGTGCAGAGCCTCGTGTGGGGCTCGAACCCACAAACCGCGAGATCGTGACCTGAGCCAAAGTCAGACACTTAACTGACTGAGCCACCCAGGTGCCCCTGCTAATTCTTGGTTTCAGCAAACTGGTTTTCTATAATTTAGGTGCAAAAGAACACACCTTTGCGTACAGAGCCAGACTTTTCATACTTAAAGAAATGGGCTGTGCCCAGCGTTTCAACAAGTATTTCTTCACCGAATGTTTGAGTGGCTTTATCTGATGGTGCGCCGGGCACTGGGAAGCAGATGGGGTGAGGTCTCTCGTCTTCATGGAGCTTCTGTTGAGGCGGGAACGCCAGTTACGGTATGGATACGTAACGAACAAGGCAGTGTCGGGTAGGGGTAAGTCAGTCCTTCGAGGAAAACAGAGGATGTGGCCAAGGGTGATGTGTGGGGAGGGTGGGTGTCGCCTGCCTTGGAGCACTCTGGGAAGACCGGTTGAAGAAGCCTGGATGCTGACCGTGAGCCGGCCTTGCCGCGGTCTGTTCGTGGCTGAGAGATCAGCGAACACCAGACTGGAAGGCAGGTGTGAGCTTGGCCTCTTCCAGCGACAGGAGGAAAATTCACATGGCGCGTGACACCTGGGAGGCTGGAGAGATGGGCAGGCCCAGAGCGTGTAGGAATGTCGAGGCCACGGCCAGGAAGGAGTTTCCCGTTTTATCCAGGGCTTCCTGTTGGCACGGGGTGAGGTTACGTGGCACTTCACTTTCTGTGACGGTTACAAAAATAACGTGATTTTGACAGTACTTGCTCCTACCTTCTGCCCTTGGCTGGTGCGGTGCACACGTCTCTTTCCTGTGGTACTTGGCTCCCCGACCTCCAGGCTGAAAGCCCTCGTTTCACGAGCCGGCCTGTCCTGCGTGGATGAGCAAGTCCCCTCTGAACACACTTGAGGAATGGCTAAAATTCTGGTGCTGTGAGCGTGGCAGTGGAAGAAGAGGGATGTGACGTTACCATAAGCCTAGCCAGGGTCTTTGAAAACTGTTTCCGGAAGCAAAGGAATCTCTGTGGTGTTGCTGTTCTGGAGTCCTGAATGGGAGGGGCCCCACTTTGCCCCGCCCACCCCCCACGTGACTCAGGTGTTTCCCCACCAAGGCCATCCACCACCCCACAGCTGAACTTGCCCGCACCAACGTTATTTAGTAAAACAGCTCTTTTCTTGGCCTCATTAATTTTCTCTTAGCATTTCTTTTTTTTAAACATTTGTTTATCTTAGGGAGAGACAGAGCGTGAGCAGGGGAGGGGCAGAGAGAGAGAGAGAGAGAGAGAGAGAGGGAGGTGCAGAATCCGAAGTGGGCTCCGGGCTCCGAGCCGTCAGCGGAGTCAGACACGGGGCTCGAACTCACAAACCTCACAAACCGTGAGATCACGACCTGAGCCGAAGTCGAAGACGCTTAACCAACTGAGCCACCCAGGCGCCCCCATTCTTTTAGCGTTTCGGTGTGCCCATACCACTGAACTGTTGCCACGACATGCAGATTGGAAAGGACCCCTGAGGGGAAGATGATCCTTCTGCCCCTGCCCCCTTCGGCTCGCCAACCCTCTCCCCTGGGCAGTGCGGGCCCTCATGACTCTCTTCTGGGTGGTATTCCCCTGCGGGGTGGGGGTGGGGGGGGATCTTTTCCTGCTGGAAAGTGCTTCACGACACCCTGCAGTGCAGAAGTCTGGGGGCACAGTCACTCAGATTGCGTCTTTCTGTTTCTGCAAACCCTACATCAGCCATGACGGGGTTCTGGCCCAGCTGCCTCTGCTGCAGGCTTCAGCTTGGAGGTACAGTGGAAGGAGACCCCGGTGGTCTCCCAGGACTCTTCTCTCGTATTCTTTGATTTACTGACTTGCTTGAGGATCTGTGTTGGGGCTGGCAGAGGAAGATAAGAAATTCCAGGAATTCTTGCTTTCTCCCGGATAGCTGGCTAAATTCCTTTCCATTTCCTCCTCCATTGCAGAGGTCCGGGGCCAGGGAGCGTTGAGCCCAGATTGATCCTGTAATTGACCTCTTGATGTTTGTCATGGACTCTTGATCCTTCTGATCAGGATGATTTATTGGCCCATTAATTTTGATAATAATTAGTGTTGTCGGAATTACACCATTCCTTTGGCTGAGGCATTACTCCGTTGATTGAGAATCGGATACTCTGGGCCCAGGCGCTTGTCTAGATCCTGGCATGTGATTGGTGTTCGACTAGTGGGTTCACTTCTGCTCAGACAGGAGAGGACTTGTTTGGAGTTTTCAGCCAACGACCGTGTCTTTGGTTTCCCGGCTCTGTATCGTACATCACTTGAATGGCCTAGGCCAGTGAGTCCCAAAGTGTGGTGGCTAGAATGGTATCATCAGGCCCCTTGGGAATGCGGCGGGACTGCGGTAGAAATGCAGAGTCTTGGGCCCTACCGAAGAACTGCTGAGCCAGAAGCTCTGGGGTGAAGGCCTGCCGTCCGCACTTTAACAAGCGCTCCGGGTGATGCTGGTACAGCTCAAGTTTGAGAACCGCGGGTCTGGGCCTTCAGCGTGACCCTTCCCAGGGAGTTTTCAGGATCCCTCTCAGACTCCAGCGCGAAACTTGCCGCTGCTTTAAGGTGGTTCTCTTGAGGTGGGAAAGGTCCGGGGAGTGGTCTGTGGCTTGGTTACGTGATTAAACCGAGGACACGTGGTTTGGTTTTGGCGATGAGCTGGTTGGGAGGAAGACTTCGGGGCGTGGCGCCAGACTTGGTGGGGCGGGCTTGGAATTGGAGCGGAGTGATGAGCAAAGGGCTGTTACGGGTTGTAAAGTCGGAATAAGAGGTGCAGGTAGCACTCGTGTCAGGGAACCAGGCTGAGAGGCTCGATGGCTACCTTCACGCCCACGGAAAGGATGTCCCTCGTCGTGTGGCTTTGGCAGAGTGTCTTTGGGCCAAGGCCCCTCTGGTCTCTGCCTCTGTGGACAGTAGATGTTTGCTTGTAAGACTCCGCTTCTCTGTGCTTCTGCCAATGGCCAGTCCCCTTCTGATTTGGGTATGAGCGAATCGATTTTACCAGTCAGGTTTACCAGTCTGGGCACCTGTCTCTGTTTTCTTTAGGTGATCTTGCATCTTTCTGTGTAAATCCAATACGCACTTGAACTTGAAGTTAAATGCTCAGCTGGGGACGGACTGGCTTACTGCCACCTTTTCACAGGGCAGAAGGGATCCCCACGTCCTTCGCATGCATACAGACCACGGAAGAGACTTGAGAAGGTGTCTGGCCCAGTGTCCTGAGGGCAGCCAGACCCGCTAACATCCCACCCTGACCCCCGGTGCGTGACGACTATGTGCCCATGTGCCTGGAACCCGCAGCCCCTGCTGAGAAATTCCTGTGTGAGAGAGCACACTACCTTTGGAGAACACTCAGGACGTTGAAGGGAAATTCTGACAGTTACGGGCTTCTCTTAACTGTTACTGAAAAGAGGTCTTTCAGGCTATCAGGAAATACCCAAAATGCCTTAAGACGCAATGCTGATGTGGCTGGAAAGCGGCTAAAGTTGGGAGCCTGGACTGTTCTGGAAGTGGCAGCGGCTTTAGACGCCCCGTTTTAATTCTGCCAACAGGTCCCTTTGCGAATCTCTTCAGGCCAACTTCAGGGCTGTCCCAGCCTGAGGCCAGAGGTACGCTGGGGGTGAAGGGAGATAGGACGCTGGGTCATTCTGTACCAGAGTATGTCCCAGGGCCTGGGCTTCAAGGGAGGAGCCCAGGGCACAGAGCTGATGGCATGTTGGGGTGGGGGTGGGGGTGGCTGTAAAGCCTCCAGGACACATAAAGCAGCAATGGCCCCAGGGCTTGGAAAGGGAACTAGATCAGGAACGAGGACTGAGTAAGAGGAAGGAGGAGGTGTTTAAGAATTTGTGCTGATGGATAATTACGTGTGCTTCCTTTTTCTCTTTCCCCGTTTGCTAGGAGTTTGTCTGTTTTGCTGAATAGCAGCCAAAAGGCTCTGCATTTTCTTGGCCACTGTTGGAATTGAGCTGGGCCGTCCGTTCCCTTCCCCGACCACTCCCTAAAGACTCTCTCCTGATTGCAGAGGGGCCCAGGGAAAAGGGGCACTGCTCAGAAAGCGAGCCAGACCTTTCCTGTTTCTTGCAGACTCCTTTCCCAACGCCCGGAGCCCTTCCTTCCCACCGGTGACCACCGCCCCCTCTCCGAATGTTAGCTTCCTGCTCTTTTCCATTTCTGGATGGATGTTTCTTTCTCTTTAATTAAGAGATTACCTTTCCATCTGAGCTATTGGCAAGTATTTGCCAGGAGATCCAAGGCAAAGCTGCCGGCTTACTGGAGCGCGACCCAGCTGCTCGGGGCCGCCCGTCTCAGGCTCCACGGAGATGCGAGGCTGTCGCTTCAACAAGTGTCAGACACGCGCTACGTGCAGAGCTCCCCATGCATGGCCTTAAATAAACATCCCAGACGGATCTGCCCTATTTCCCATCTCTGGCTCCCCTTCTGAAGACACGATTTCCCAACTTGCCAGTCGCTACCTCCCTAGGCCCCTGTTGTATTCCCTTTCTTCTCTCCCCATCCCTGGCAAAATAAAGAACCGAAGTGCCCTTTACTGCTTGAGTATAGAGCAGGTTATATATTCCCCTGGCCATGACCAGTTTGCAAGCCTGCTCTGCCTGGCCTGGGGGATTCGAGAGAGCCTGGCTGGGTCTGTCTGTGCAGGTTGTGGGGTTGGGGAGGCCGTCTCTGAGGAGAGTCCTGTCCATATTGAACTCAGTCTTCAGTGCTGGCTCTGCCCGAGTTTTGTTTTGAGACCTTTTCTCAAAGGGCGCTGTGGTTTCTGCTTCCCTCTTGGAAGTTCTGTGTCTGCGGAAAGTTCCGTATAACCTTTCAAGGTTTGTACTCTGTTCCAAAGGGGCTCTTGGAAATGGAAATGTTTTTTTTTTCTGAAAATGATCTCACAGATGATCAAAAGAAGCACATAAAAAGTGTGCCGTGGGGCTGGCAAGATTGCCAGTGTTCTCTTTACCTTCGGTCTGGGCTGCTGGGTCTGAGACAGTGTCTGGCCAGCAGTCCTTGGCTGTCCTTGGGGGTTGGGGCCGGAGAGACACAGGGCAGGGAGGCAGGAGGGGGATATTAATGCCGCGAGGAAGTCTAACTTGTGTTTTATTCTAGCAGAGGCATTCAAAATTGGGTTGACGTACTCAGTCTTGGAGAAGCTTGTGGAAGTGGAGTTTGACGTTCGGCATCGTCTTGGAGGGTTTGGCCGGTGGCTGTCTTGGGTGCATTGCCCTGCTGATGCCAGGAAGCTCGTCTGCATTGAAATCGCTCCTGCCTAGTAGGGATGGTGCTCTCTTAACCTTTGGCTGCCACTGACTTAGTAGTTCTGTGATCTTTGTAAAATGCGCTTCCTTTTTGGATGAAAGGGGGTGGGTAGTGATGGGGGGCTCTCAGGATCACGTGGATACCGACTCTAGTGCCTGACACGCATTAGGGGTTCAGTAAATGGAAGCTGCCATTAATAACAGTATTGGGGCGCCTGGCTGGCTCAGTCGGAGGAGCATGTGACTCTTAATTTCGGGGTCATGAGTTCAAGCCCTACGTCGGGTAGAGTTAACAACAAAAAAACCCACCTAGTGTTAATAATAATAATAAAAGAAGAACTATTTTTTTAATGGTTATTATTAATTTTTTTAAGGTTTATTTTTGAGAGAGAGAGAGAACGTGAGTGGGGGAGGGACATAGAGAGAGAGGGGGACAAAGGATCTGAAGCAGGCTCTGAGCTGACAGCACAGAGCCCGACACGGGGCTCGAACTCATGAACCGTGAGATGATGACCGGAGCTGAGGTCAGATGCCCAACCGACTGAGCCACCCAGGCGCCCCACTACTGTCTTTCTGAGCAGCATGAAGCTGGTACCCCATCTTTACTGTCCGATCGTACTTTGTGCTCATAGTGTGTATCACTCTGTCCTTTGATGGCCAGGCCGTTTGCCGTCTCCCTGAGGCTATACTCCGAGGTCCTTGAAATCCCCGACCTGTTGGAATTACGCTCCGGTACCCAGCACAATGCCGGGCCCATGGGACAGGCTCAGTATACAGGCTTTGAGTAAATAAACAAACAAACGCCTCTAATTGACTTCTCTGTTTAACTGTTGCTCTCAGACTTCCTGTTCCCTACACTGCCGTGCGCTGGCCTTCGCGCAGGCCGGGTACCTGTTTGGACTGTGTTCTGCTTCCCTGGTTACCGTTTTGTTTGCCTTTCCCTTTCTTTTATTCATGCTTGCCCTCTTGTTTTAAAATGTCACTCTTCTTTTCTGTTGCCATTCTGCGTGCTTCCTTCCTCCCTCCCTCTCTCCCTCCCTCCCTCCTTCCTTCCTTCCTTCCTTCCTTCCTTCCTTCCTTCTCCCTCCCTCCCTCCCTCCCTCTCTCCCTCCCTCCCTCCTTCCTTCCTTCCTTCCTTCCTTCCTTCCTTCCTTCCTTCTTCCTTCCCTCCCTCCCTCCCTTCTTCCTCCCTCCCTCCCTCCCTCCCTCCCTCCCTCCTTCCTTCCTTCCTTCGTTCCTTCGTTCCTTCTTCCTGTGTTCCTTCCCAGCCACTCCAGGCCGTAGTAATCCCATATCCCATTCATGCAGGCCTATTTCATTTATGACCCATAAGCCCTTTTACTTGGATCGAATGTTTGTGTGACAATGTTAGCTTTCCAACTAGATTGTCAGCATCTTGAGAGCAGCCAGCTGCCATACATTGTATCTCTCTACTCTAGGTCGTGGACCAGGGCCAGGTATGTAATTGGTTCTAAATAAAAATTAAAGCCAGGGTTGCCTGGTGGCTCAGTTGGTTGAGTGTCTGACTTCGGCTCAGGTCACGATCTCACGGTTCATGGGTTCGAGCCCCATGTCGGGCTCTGTGCTGACAGCTCAGAGCCTGGAGCCTGCTTCGGATTCTGTGTCTCCCTCTCTCTCTGCCCCTCCCCCATTCGCACTCTGACTCTCTCTCAAAAATAAACAAACATTAAAACATCTTTAAATAAAAAGTAAGCCAGGGTCAGAACAGGTCTGTGAATTAGACGGTTGGATCGAGGGGTAAATGAGATAAGAATATCCTGGCTGATGGAACAGTCTTGAGAGTTGGTCACGTGCCTGGAGTGGGGGGTGGGCAGGGGCAGGTTTTGGAGCCTAAATGTTTTGTTTAGATTTGGGTTTGGGGCGCCTGGGTGGCTCGGTCGGTTAAGCATCCCACTTCGGCTCAGGTCATGATCTCATGGTTCCTGAGTTCCAGCCCCGCATCAGGCTCTGTGCTGGGAGCTCGGAGCTTGGAGCCTGCTTCGGATTCTGTGTCTCCCTCTCTCTCTGCCCCACCCCTGCTTGCACTCTGTCTCTCTGTCTCTCAAAAATGAATAAATGTTAAAAAAAAATTAGATCTGGGCTTTTAAAGTTATTTTTTAGTTTAGAGAGAGTGAGTGGGGGAGACGGGCAAAGCGAGCCAGGATCCCAAGCAGGCTCTGCGCTGAGCGGGGCTCGACTCCACGACCCTGGGATCAGGATTTGAGCCGAAATCAAGAGACACTCAGCCTGCTGGGCCCCCCAGGTGCCCCCAGATTTGGGCTTTCTGTACATTGTCTTCCCAGTTCCTGGTCTCGTGTCTCCCAGTCACTTCTCCTGGCCTGACCTCAGGCATGTCCTGAGATGCCAGTGCGCTCAGGGTACCGAGGCTGGAAAGAGATGGAATCTGGCTCTCAGATAGCTGAGTCCTGTCCAAGGAATCGCGGAGCTGCGGCCCTGAGAGCGCCTTAGTCAGTCTCTTGGGCTCAGGGTCACATCGTCTTGCTCAGTGCCGGGTGTTCGCTTTCTTTTCCTCCTGATGATTCTCACCCTGTGTGAAGACGGGGGGTGGCTTTGTAAGAGGAAGCAGGAGCTGGTGGCGGAAGCTGTCGGGTACGGGGGGTGGTGGCCGGGGTTCACCGTGTGAGATCGTAGTGAGCCCGTCTCAGCTTTCTTTAAGGTTACGGAGGCAAATGTGGTGAAATGAAAACCCGTCCGCCGGCCCTGGGGAGGGAGGCGGCATCTTTGATGGCGATAAAGGCGACGCAAATGGCTCGCGGCAACGTGGGGGCGTTTACGTGGACATCGTGGGTTTTACCGACGCCCGCTCTGTTCATTTCCTCATCGGGTTGATTCCAGGCTGTTTCTGTACGGAGCTTGATTGATCGGAACGATCGATTGATTCAATGTGGTTTTTTGGTTTGTTTTTTTCAGGCTGGAAGGACAGCAGAAAACTCTAGGCTGCCGGGGTTTCAGGGGCTGCCGTGTGCAGCGGAGTAGACGCGTGGCCGATGTCGGATTGGAAAACGCTCTGTGGGAAGGAGCAGCCTGGTCGGGGGCTGCGGTGAAGCCAGGGATGAGGGCACCAGCTCTCAAGAGGGAACTGCTGGGAAGCAGTGGGAAGGGGGTACGGGGGAAGCATCCCGTCAGCACACCGACCGCCTCTGACCCACCTCAAGCGACAGAATGCAGAGCATCCCATTACAATAAGTATTGAAATACTTGCAGAGAGGCTGTTGGGAGGGAGCACGCTGCCTGGCACTTAGCAGGTGGCCAGTGAAGACGAGGGATCCAGTGAATGAATCCGGGCCGAGCGGGCTGGAGGCCCCGGGGGCATCTTTCTTTGCACACCCGGCCCTTTTGCTGGTTCAGGCGGCAGCTTTTCTTTGCCAGCCGCAAGCTGATGAGCAATCGTGCAGACTGGTTGAAGTAGCTTATGGGTGGTTTTCCTTTTGTTTCCCGGTCCCATCGTGAGTAAGGCCACGTACTAGGCGGACGTTTGCGGGCAAGTGCAATAAAACGCGTTTTCGAGGGCAGAGTCCATTTCTTTGAGTAATAATTAACCACCATTGACATCGTCTTGGGTGCCGTATAGTAAATAATCAAGAGATACCCACTCTGTCTCCGATGAGCGTTTTCAGGCCAACGCAAAGACCACACACGGTCAGACCTGAAAGGTGGCGTTATGACTACGTACAAGCGGAAACAAAGGGTCGCCGTGTTTAATGGTGTCGCGCTGCGGGCCTCCCCTGCGTGTCCCCATGCGGGTGGAGGGCACGCGGTGCTGGGCCGCCCAGTGCGGAGCCCGGGGCCTGGCGGGGCAGGGGGTGCCCAGCGCGGCCTGGGTGTCCTGGCTGCTGGCTTTCCCGCCGTTGCCGGGTCTCGTCGCGAGTTTTCTGGTCTGCTTGCGAAATGGAACAAGTGCATCGAGCCTGGTCTGTCCTTAAAAAATAAGTCTCGAGAGCTAAGCAAAGTGCTCTTCAGTGGGAAGCCTGTGGGGACGGAGCCTGGGACACAGACTTTAGGAGTAAGACAATGTAGGGGCGCCTAGAGGGGCTCAGTCAGTGACGCATCCGACTCTTGATCTTGGCTCAGGTCATGATCTCACGGTTCCTGAGCATGAGTTTGAGCCCCACGTGGGGCCCTGTGCTGACGCTGTGGAGCCTGCGTGGGATTCTCTCTCGCCCCCACTCTCTCTCTTTGCCCCTCCCCTGCCCATGCTCTCTCTCTCTCGAAATAAATAAACTTAAGACAAAAAAACAAAGGCAATGTAGGGTCTCTTCCGTGTCCTTTTAGGCTCAGGAGACACTTGCCTCTGGGTCACTCAGGGCCAGACCTAGAGCCTGCATGTGCTGTACGGCCCTCCCTGGGCTCCTCCCACCGCCGGGCACCAGCTGTCTCCAGCGGGGCTCCCCTGATGGAGGAAGGAGAGAGAGATGCCTGGCCCTCCTGGCCCCTGCCCTGCCTGGGGTCACACTGTCCTCAGGCTAACTTGTGGCCCTAGGGCTGCTCTTGAGGGCTCCAGTGGAGAGAGCTTCAGGGCACACGCTGTGTGTGGGGTGACACTTTGTCTCCCAGGGTCGTCCCCTCCCCCAGCTGCAGGCTCTGACCTGGTAAGCTTTCAGAGAAGGTGCAGTGGGAGGAAAGAGCCCTGGGGTTTAGGAGAGAGCGGGCTGTCCTGGTACTCTTCTAGGGGCTGGGGGTGGGGGCGGAGAGAGAATGACATTTCATTTTTTAATTTTTTTTTTTAAATTTTTTTTCTTAATGTTTTTATTTTTGAGACAGAGACAGAGCACGAACAGGGGAGGGGCAGAGAGAGGGGGAAACACAAAATCAGAAGCAGGCTCCAGGCTCTGAGCCACCAGCCCAGAGCCCGACGCGGGGCTCGAACTCAACAGACTGCGAGATCGTGACCTGAGCTGAAGGCGGACGCTTAACCGACCGAGCCACCCAGGCGCCCGGAGAATGACATTTTAATTAAGGACTGAGTTGTCAGACCTGTAATCTTCCCTAATGGTCCTTATCTGCCCGTCTTCAGAGTCCTCTGCATATGAATCCGGGGCGCTGAGGCTTGAAGCTTCTCATCTTTGTAATATTCTCTCAGTCCAACCTTTTGTCACCTTGCCCTTGGTGAACAGCAGGCAGGAGCCAGCTCTTTCTAGAACAGCTTTTAAGAACCTTGAGGCAAAGACCAACCCAAAAAGAAACTTGAAGCCGAGGTGAGGTTTCTGGGTGGTTCTTGCTGACCCGACTGAGGGGTGGGCCTCTGGAGGACCTGGGAACCGCTGAGGCTTCTCCCCTCGGCTTCGGAAGTGGGTCACACCAGCCTGGGCTTTGTCGGTGTCTGTATGCAGCCAGTGTCCAAGTGATTGCAGTGCCTCTGACTCACATTTAATTAACTCATTCTTCTGTTGATTTATTTACCGACCTAATATTTTTTGAGGGCCTTCCCTATGCTAGCACTGGAGGTAAATGGCAAACCAGGCACTCAGTGTTTGCCTGTGGCCCTAGGCTGCAGTGCCTGTCTTGAGGCCGTCTGGACAGATTCCTCTGCCCCGTCCCCTATTTAGAGGTGCCCCCCCCCCCCCCCGAGGCTGGAGAGGGGAGGAGTCTTACTCAGTCTCAGGGTTATGGGCCTCACTTTCCCAGGTAGATAGCAAGCTGCTGGAGGGTGGGATCAGGTTTTGGCCTTGTGCGTAATGCCCCGCAAGCAGTGGCCCCTCTGCGAATATGGAAGGACTGATTAAGCATGGCAGGGGCATTGCTTACAGCGGGCTTCCGCTGTCTTGTTTCCTCTGACCCGGGAGGCTCCAGGCCCCTGCCTCAGGGGAGGTGGGCCTGGGATGTACCGTTCGGTTGGCTCTAGGTTCCATTGGACCATCATGTCCCCCAGAGGGAGCCTGAGGCAGGAGGAGACAGGATGGAGATTTTACTGTCGGAAAGATGTCTTGCAAAGACGTCCCTTAAAAGAGTGGGAGGAGGGAACGGCATCATTTCGGGGTTTCCTGCAGGTGCTGTTTGCTTCCTCGAAGTGCAGTTGTTTTATTTAACCTTTCAAACCTCTGTAGGGATCGCTAGATGGTGTGATCCCCTTTTTGCTGAGGACGTGCAGAAGATAACTCCGGAGCACTGTCCCTGTGTCCTCTTCTATTTTTTTCTAGCCCTTCTGGGGCGTGTACAGATGTACACGTAGGTGAAGTCAGGAGCTTTGAGTGATTTGTTGTGCCTTCCCTTCCCCAGAAGTATCTGGGAGATGGGAACGCCTACAAATTCGCTTGATAATCCTTGGAGAGCAGACCATGGATTGCCTGTGTTGTGTGTGTATAAATCCCTGTAGACTCACCTGTTTCTAGAGTGAGTTCTGCTAAATCACCCACCTTACAAGCCAGCCCCCAGGTCATCTGTGGCCAGAACACATCATTTCTGGGTTTGAGGACGATTGCGGAGGACTGGCCTAATTGACTTACCCACGCGAAATTAAGAACGGTGAATTCCATATGCAGATGCAAATTAAGCAGGATACAGATGGTCTCCTTGGTCCCAGAGCCCAGAGGGAAGCTGACAGGGGGTGGCTCTGTAAGAGGAAGCAGGAGCTGGTGGCGGAAGCAGTTTGGTACTGGGGGTGGTGGCGGGGGTTCACCATGCGAGATCGTAGTGAGCCCATTTTCCTTCTTCGCCTCGGTTTTTCCATCTGTGAATGGGGAGGAAACGTTACTGGCTGTTTTCCTTCCCTTTCTTGGTGCCACCTTATCCAGAAGTTGTGCTTCGGCGGGGGTGGGGGGTGGGGAGGATCTGCTGGCTGGCCAGGCAGGGGTAAAAGCCGGTGTGTGAGCACACAGATCTGTGCGCAGGTAGTTGCGTGTGGATCTTGGGTAGTTTTCACCCTTGAGGCCCAGAATTTGGCTTTTTAAACCTCCCCCTGACCTTCACTCAGGACCTGATGACACAGGAAGAATCCTGAAACCTTCCACTTTACCTCCCAAAAGCCTGTGCTTGGGGCAGGGCATTCTAGCTCCCTGGGGGCAGGCCCATGAAAAGGGGCTGAACAGAAGAAATCTGACCGAAGCGCCCATGCATTTTGTGAGTCCATGGGGGCCTGGCCTTGGAGGCAGGGGGTTACCTTCAGAGGGCTTAGAAGCTCAGGGGTTCTGCTACATCTCTCCTGGCACCCCTCCCCTGAGCTTTAGAAAGTTCTGGACTCGATTCAGAGTGACCTCACCCCTGAGGAATTCTTTGGGGGTTGTGGGAGGGCTTTTGGAAAACCAGGAGCTCTCTGGAGAGAGAGAGGAAGTGTGTATTGCTGTGGTGAGTTCCATCTTTGCCTCTGGAACCAGAACTGCTCTCTTCCCACCTGTTGTGAGCTGCAGGGAAGTGGGAACTTAGGCTGCATTAATAGAGATGCTACATCTAGAAGAAGGGAGGTGAGAATCCCATTCTCTGGGCATAAGTTATTAGGTCATACCTGGAGCATTGTGATGAATTCAGAACCCTTTTTGAAGACATACGGGTACGTTGGAACGTGTTCAGAGGAGGGTTGAAGGGCCCACCCTGGTTTGTGGGGATGGCTGGGAAAATGGATTTGAACCTGGAGAGGGCAAAACTCAGGTTGTGGCAGGCTCTTAAATATCTGAAAGGCTGTCCTGGGGATCCATGTGGGAAGGACCCCAGAGGTCCTTACATTGGAATCACAGAAATCTTGGATGGAGGCTTTAAGAAATGTTGTTTAATAGGAAGAAGAATGACTTTCATTTGGAACAGGAGAGGAGTAGTTTTAGTGTTTTTTTTTTTTTCCCCCGCTTGTCCATCAAAATGATGTATTCATTGTGCAGCATTTGAAGAGGAGGGAATAAAAAAAAAAAAAATCCACGAGATGTCTGTAATACCCCTTATTCAGAAGCGGCCACATTAGCATTCGGCCCATTGTCTTCTATTTTTGTGCATTTTACCTGTCTTGACAAAGTTAAAATCATACTGCATACGCAATTTCGAATCTTAATTTCTAAGTAAGGTTACAGGGAACCTTACTCTAATGGTTTAAATACTTTAATTTAATACTTTAATGGTTAACCTTACGTTAATGGTTTGTGGTCTGCATACTCTTTTTCATGGTCTCATAATACTCTATCCCAAAGATAAAACATGATTTTATCTAACATTTCTTCCAGTGAGGGCCGTAATTGATTTCCTGCTTTGTGCTTTTACAACAAACGTCATTAAATATAAATCTTTGCATGTGTTTTGGATTATTACTTGGGTTAAGGTCCTAGAAATGACTTCGCCAGGTCAAAGCGAAGGGACGGTTTTAAACTATCGATGCGTACTGCTATATGGTTTTACAGAAATGTTTTACCACTTACACTTGGTATCAGTTTAAGAAGCTTTTCCCCAAATAGTCAGAAAACTTAAGCCCAACTGCCTTGAATAGAAAAGTAATGTATTGCCTTATATAACCGGGGAAAAGAAAGATATAGGGCAGGGCTTAGCTTCAGCTGGGCCTGAACAGAGGGGCTCAACTTGGGTCTCTAGGACTTGGCCCCCCCCCCCCTTCCCCATCACAGAGGCTTTGTTGACTACCAAAGACCCCTGTTGGGGGTGGCCAAGGGGTGTGTGTGACTGGGTGGCCATAGTTGAGGGGTGAGTGTCCTCACCACTGGCACAGACCGCCTGAGCACAGAGAGGCTGTCACAGGAACCTGCTTCTTTCTTTGGTCCTGTTTCATCTGGTTTTTGCTGACATGAAAACATTTTCCCGAGAAATGGTTGATTAGATGGAGCAGGTAAGTGTGGAGCCATCAAGGGATTGTCCATTGGTTCATCCCTCTGTTTCTGTGCTTGTCCGTCTGTCTCTTTGTTGACCCAGGGTAGGGAGTGGAGCGAGCCTCGGGTTAGGAGGAAAGGTTGTGGATTTCCCTCTGGGTTCCAGCACTGTCCCCCTAATGCACTGTGCCCTAAGGGCAATGACCAAAGCATAGCCGTGATGGGGCACGTCCTCAAAAGCATTTACTTTTTCAAAGGCGACAAATTTTAAAAGGCAACATTATGATGAAAAGGCATTAGAGGAAGTAGCAATGGAAGCCAGGCTTGGGAGCCATCAGGGAAGATAATCAAAGAGTCCCTTCATTTTTCCCCCTGATTTTCAGACTCCACCCCCAGGCCGCTCACCATGACTTCAGAACCTGGCTTTGTATCTGCTTTCTGCATATTTCCTCGTTACTTCAAGGGGGCTAATTGCAGTTCTGTGCTCTCAGGGGCTCACCGGGGAGCACCTGAAATGAAAAGGCGCACAACGGCACCACACGGATGCAAGATGATGTTGTAAGTGCTGAGCACCTAGAACATCAAAGCTAGTTCACCTCGCTTCCAAGAGGAGCCATTCGATCCCACCCAAGGGGCCCCAGAGGAATTGGCCTTTTTTCCCCTCTTTGGTAGAGAAGCCCAGAAGGAAGGTTGGCAGGAGATTCAAGGGCCGCTGAGGGTCCGTACGTAAAGATCAGGACTTCCAGAAAAGTATACAGTAAACGTGGGCTTGCCACTCTCGCCAACCCTGCTCTTGGGATGATACAGACTCTTTTGTCATAGCCGGAAAGGGCACGCAAGAATGATGGGACTCCCGCTGGCCCCTCCACCTTCTTTCAGCTACACCGTGCTGTCCCTTGCGCTCAGACCTGCCATGCATGGTGCACTTGTCCTTACTCCCCACCCCAGAGCTATCAGTCATCGTTCAGATTTCAGATTACTGGTCACGTCCTTCGATTTTTGTCCATTGTTTGTTTGGGAGACTGAAGGGCTAGTCGCCGATGATGGGGAGACTAAAACTTATGGCTCATGCATTTGCTTCCTCTCGGGTATGAAAAAACCCAGGTCCCACGAGTGGCTGGCAGGTGTTGGAATGGTGTGCTCACCCTGAGCACAGTTCACAGTGGGAGCCGGGAGGAAGGTGCCCCGTGTCCTCCTGTCCCGTTGGCACTCTCCTGTGCATGCCTGCTGTGGGCATGTTCGGGGTTAGTGCGTCTTGCTCTCTGGTGTGGAGTCCCAGCTTGCGATCGGCGCAGCTGCCCTCGGCTGCTGTTGGAGTGGTTTCCAGAAGGGAGTGGAATGGAAGAATGTAGATGTCAAGCTGCAGCTTTCCTTAATTCTTAGAAACGATCACGAATCTGAATCACTCAGTCTTTGCTGTCATTTTCTGGGGATTCTATGTGCGCACGTGTGGCTGTGGGTGCTCGCGTGGGATGTGAATGGGTGGTGATTTGTTTACAGGGTAGGACCCGGGAACGTTGAGAAGCAGCTACTAAAATTTACCCAAGATTTTTGCAGAAGTGGATGGGAAGATAACTGGGCTCCGTGCACAGCCGAGCATTCACGAGGCTGAATGACACGTGGCATCGAAGGGTTTTGTAATACTTTACGTGGCATGAATGTATTGCCAGAAATCCCAGTGCTCATCAGTTTGTCCTGGAGATGAAACAGAACTGATGCCTTCTTTCATTTTTCTTTTTCTTTTTTAAGTTTATTTATTTTGAGAGAGAGAGTGAGCAGGGGAGAGGGGCAGACAGAGAGAGAGAGAGAGAGAGAGAGAGAGAGAGAATCCCAAGCAGGCTCCATGCTTGGTGTCGAGCCCAACGTGGGGCTCGAACTCACAAACCAAGAGATCATGACCCGAGCTGAAACCAAGAGTTGGACGCTTACTGACAGAGCCACCCAGGCGCCCCAAGATGGTGCCCAACTTCTTAAAGGATGAGAATGTGACCAGAAGCCCTGTGAACCCCAGACAAGAAGCTGGTTCCTGGTGGTTGTTTATACATTTATCGAGCAAAACATTTGTTGATTATTGTGTTGGGCCTGCTCGTGCCCGCACACGCGGTACCTCATTTCTTCTCGCAATTCCAGGATCGGTTTGAGTTCTATTTTAGGAGTTTTTAAGAAGTAGCTTCGGATTTGTTTCAGAAGGCGTGGATGTTTATCTAATGGGGAGTGGTGCGGACTTGTACTGGCTGATGGTAGGACAAAGCATTGAGAGCGAGCTTGGCTCTCTCTACCTGCCATGCCTTTTTTTTTTTTTTTTTTCCCCTTCTGGCAGAGAGTAACTGTGAAGTGAATGGAGAAAGCAGAACTCGTTAAGCAGGATGCTTCTTGGAAATGGGACGCAAAGTTATAGGGTTTTCCTTGCGTCTCGTATTGCCACACTCGCATTTTCCATTTCTGCGTTCCGTCCAGAACAACATAAACAGCTTCTCTGGGGAGTCTTCTGGTGTCGTCGCTGGCGGAGCTTTTTATTAAGGAAGGCTGTGGAGATGGGCGGAAGGCGTGATCGGCACTGAATTGCAGGTTTGGGACTGGCAGTCGCCTTGCCGTAGGTCAGTGCTGTGCTAATCGCTAGTTCTGCTGTGAGCCACCCTGCAAAATTCCCAACTCTGCAGACGACCTCGTTCTGCGAGCGAGCGGTGCTTTGGGAGCCTGTTGGTGGGTCTTCATTTTTCGTGCTCAGAGGTCTCCTCAAACTATTTCCTAAAGGTTTGTTTCTCCCCCACTTTCAGAGGATTGTTTCTGATGCACGTGACCCGTATTTGCTTCCCTAAGATGCTGACCAGGAGTGTGTGTGTATCAGGGATCCTACCTCTTTGTCTTTCGGTCCACTTTTTCTCAGCTGAGAAAGTGAAGACCCCTTTCTTGTCGTCATTTCTTTCTTTTTAAATTTTATTTTGTTTCTTTTTAAGAGAGAGCAGGGGGGACGGAGGGGCAGAGGAAGAGAGAGAGAATCTGAAGCAGGCTCCACACACAGCATGGAGCCCACTTGGGGGCTCGGTCCCATGACCCCGGGATGATGATCTGAGCCAAAATCAAGAGTTGGATGCTCGACCGATGGAGCCAACCAGGCGCCCCGTGAAAACCACTTTCTAAGCAAGCTGGGGATCCTCTATTTACATTTGGAAAGGGAAAACAGCAGCATACAGCCTTTCAGGGAATGTTACATAAGTAACTGGAAAGCTCAGAGAAACGGGGGTGGGGTGGGGGGAGGGGGTGTGGAATTAGGGGCGGTGGGGGAGCAATGTGGAGCCACGTCTTTGGATTAGAATAAAGGGCTCTTTAATTCAGGGAGCTCTGGAAAGGGAAGTGGACTGAGGCATTTTAAACCTATTTCCATTAAAATTGTTTTTTCCTTATTTTTCTGAGTCCCTAATGGGTTGATCAGATTTGTTGGAGCATGGTGTTTTAGTCTGCCTGGGCTGCGGATGAATTCACCGCAACAGAAAACCACAGACAACAGAAATTTATTTTCTTAGCGTCCTGGAGGCTCAAGGTCCAGGTGCCGTAAGGGTTGGTTTCTGGCGAGGCCTCTTTTCCTGGCTCACGGGCAGCCTCCTCCTTGCTCTGTCCTCACCTGGTCTTTCTTCTGTGCATACACACAGTTGGTGTCCCTTCCTCTTCTGAGGACGCCAGCCCTATGGGATCAGGCTCCACCCTTTGACTTCATTTAACCTGAAGGCCTTGAAGCCTTGTCTTCAAATACAGTTTGGAGGTTAGGGCTTCAACGTATGACTTTGGTCGGGGGGTGGGGGGTGGCCGTTCAATCCTTAACAAATAGGAAGATCTTACAATTTAAGGGTCAGCACACTAGTCTCATCTACCTGTTTCTGTAAAGTTGACTGGAACACAGCCACACCCATTCATGCATAAATTGTCTGTGGCGGCTTTTGCACTAGTAAGAGGAGAGTTGAGTGGTTATGATAGTCTGTGCTCCAAAATCCTAAGATATTTGCCGTCTGGCCTTGTACAGGAAAAGTTTGCCAACCCCAGAATTGGGTGAGCCTTGTTGTAAGAAGAGAAGGGATTATCAGGTTTTGCATCCGTGATTTCTTCTCGTTGGCATACAAGTGGGCATTGTTTGTCGTTTACAGAGTACATAGGATAGGAAAGGAGGACGAAAATTGCCCCATGGCCAAGGAGGTCCTGCCACGTGGTTGGTACACACCAGGGTTTGCTGGAAAAGGTAGCTGGGCTGGGACCTTGCTGTGTGGCCCCGGGAAAGCCACTGTACGTCTCTGAGCCTTGATCTCTTCCGCCGTGGAATGGAACATAAGGGGGCCTGTCTCCTAACCTGCTTGCTTGGATCCAGTCAACTGAAGCCACAAGAGCATCCTATAAATGGTAGGAAGACTGTATAAACAGGAGGGATTAACCAGTACCTATTTGTGCTGCAGCAGCTGCTGTAGATACGTGCCTTGTAAAACTACCCTATTATTTAGAGACTGAGAAATATTTGGATGGTGGTAACGTGCCGCTCCGGGAAAAGCAGTCGCCAGTAGGATTTTTATCACATAATTAGAGGCTCTGTTAAACGTGCTGGTAACAAGCTGCCCTACCCTGCTGCCTGTGTGAACACGGACGAGGGACCTCGAGCCTTTTCCCTGAGGATGTCCTGGAACCGAGTTCCTGCTTCCTTCCCTTCCACGGGGCCGGCTCTGGCCGGCAGAAACTCTGGGAAGAGCTAGGCCTAGTGCCAGTGACACAGGCCTCAGGGACCCCTGTAAAATCACCAGCCACCCACCGGACGCCTCTGCTGTGCACACCGGCTGCCGGTCAGCCCCGTTGTGTACGTGCACCGATGTGGGGGGGCCAGCCGGAAAGCTGGGGAACAGTAGACCAGGGAGGACTCTAGGTTAGGAGGAGAGACCAGGGCCATTCGGGGCGTTTCTTTACCCACCCGTTGATTGATTTATCTGTGCGTTCCATCGCCCGGTTTCCTCCTCCTAAGGACGGCAGCCCTGTGCACTCTCCAGGGTTGTGGTGAGGAGTGAAGGAGATTCCACAGACGGCGTTAAGCAGGCTGTCTGGCATGGAGCAGACGGCCATTAGATGGTAGTTCCTATTTTTTTTTTTATGTTTGTTTATTTTGAGAGAGAGTGTGTGAGCAGGGGAGGGGGAAAGAGAGAGGGAGAGAGTCCCAAGCAGGCTCTGAGCTGTCAGCCCAGAGCCCGACGCGGGGCCCGAGCTCCTCAACCGTGAGATCATGACCTGAGCCGAGATCAAGAGTTGGACGCGCAGCCGACGGAGCCACCCAGGAGCCCCAGTGGTTCATGTTTTTGTGGTCATTTCATAATTATATCCTATCCATCAAGTCCGCATGCTGTTCCAGGCACTGGTGAAGACACACAGGTTCCCGGCTTCTGTCGCTGGTGATTATGTGGCCAGTGGGCTTCGCGTGGGTCCACCAGGCACGCCTTTCTCACAGCGAGGCCGGGGAGGCTGATGCTGTCCCTTTTTTTTTTATCTCTCTTTTTTTTTTTTTTTTTTTTTTCAACGTTTATTTATTTTTGGGACAGAGAGAGACAGAGCATGAACAGGGGAGGGGCAGAGAGAGAGGGAGACACAGAATCGGAAACAGGCTCCAGGCTCTGAGCCATCAGCCCAGAGCCCGACGCGGGGCTCGAACTCACGGACTGTGAGATCGTGACCTGGCTGAAGTCGGACGCTTAACGACTGCGCCACCCAGGCGCCCCTGTCCCTTTTTTTTTTAAAAAAAATTTTTTTTTCAACGTTTTTATTTATTTTTGGGACAGAGAGAGACAGAGCATGAACGGGGGAGGGGCAGAGAGAGAGGGAGACACAGAATCGGAAACAGGCTCCAGGCTTTGAGCCATCAGCTCAGAGCCCGATGCGGGGCTCAAACTCACGGACCGCGAGATCGTGACCTGGCTGAAGTCGGAGGCTTAACCGACTGCGCCACCCAGGCGCCCCTTGATGCTGTCCCTTAAGTCAGCCCGTTCACCTGCCGGAACGCCCTCAGCCTGCCCACCCCAGACTCCCCTCTCCTCCAAGACCAAGCTGGGGACCCATCTTCTTCCTGAGTAATGTTGGCTTTTGGGTGTCTTCCTTTTAGCAGAATCCCCAAGCATTTACACACCCCGTGTAACTTTGGGTTGCCTCACACCTTGCATTGTATAGTTGTTTTACGTAGCCTTCGGAAAAGAGACGTGTCTTCCAATTCACGATATGCCTGTAACCTGACACATGCATGTGCTCAATAAATACTGAATTGGATGAATTCTTAAAGCAGTTTTTTAAAAACATTTATTTATTATTGAGAGACAGAGACAGGGTGTGAACAGGGGAGGGGCAGAGAGAGAGGGAGACACTGAATCCGAAGCAGGCTCCAGGCTCTGAGCCGTGAGCACAGAGGCCGATGCGGGGCTTGAACTCATGAACCGTGAGATCATGACCTGAGCCAAAGTTGGACACTTAACCGACTGAGCCACCCAGGCGTCCCTGAATTGGATGAATTCTGGTGAGCGTCTACTTCAGGGTTTCTTAACCTCATCACTACTGTCATTTTGGACCAGATAAATCTTTGTCGGGGGTTGGGGGGGGGGGATCTTGTGCCCTATAGGATGTTAGCAGCATCCCTGACCTCTGTCCGCTTCATGTCAGTAGCGCCCTCCAGTTGTGATGACCCAGAATGTCTCCAGTCACTGAAACATGTCCCCTGAAGGGCAGAATCACTCCTAGTTGAGAACCCCTGATTTACTGTGTTCTAGACGTGCCATGTATCTCGTCTCCTCAGTTAGGTTATAAATACCTTGGGGGAGAATTTTCATTATCTCCACAATGCCTGTATACAGACGATAGAGTAAATGTTTAATAAGCGTTCGTTTCGATAGGCTCAGCTCATTTTCCTGGTTTGTACCTCCTCCAGCTGGGGCCGGGGAGAACCGAAAGTCTGAGGCCGTATTCATCACCGTCAGTCAGCGTGTATTAGATAAATACTTACAATTTCCTGGTTTTTATTTTGCTTTCCTTGCTGACTCTTGGGTCCGGAGTACCTTACGTTCAGAATGCCAGCACTGGGAGGGAGTGGACGGGTAGCACGTCCCTCGTTCAGATTTACGTTGGAGAAACTGATTAATAGACTAGGCTTATGGGTAAAGTTTTTCCTCTTCTGGATTCTCACTCACGGCATCACACCTCTGCGGGGACTGTGTGTTGGCCATTTTTATACGAGCTGGTCCTAAATTTGCTGGGGAGTAGTTTCCAGAAAGGTTTGCTGTGCCCTTCCCAGTGTGGGCGCCAGTATGGGGCCCAAGTGCCCCAGGGCTCAGTTTTACCTGTAAGGTTGGACCAGGATAACCAAAGGCCGAAGGTCTAGGCCTGTATGTTGGGAGCAGCGCTGGACTGAATGTGTGTGTGTGTGCACAGTGGTAGGGAGAGTGGCCCACGGTGTTGTTGGGAAAGTGAGGAGCGTACCCCAGGAGAACTCAGTACAAGGAGACCCAGAACTGAGGAGAGCTCACATTACCACCCAGTGGCTGTGAGGACTGAGCGAGGAAGTTTCTCTTCTCCAGGCCCGGGCTCGCCCTTGAAGGAAGAAGAAGGATTTAAAGGATCTTTTCCGTCCCTCCCGCCTCTGACCACCACGCGACTTCTTCTTTACCCTGAAGTCCACTTCTTTCGTGCTCCTGGAAGAGAGATGGATGAGGCAGGCTTGGGCCAGGGCCTTCCCAACACTTAGTGGAGACCAGGCTCTTGCTGGCCATCCGTCTTCAGCTTCTGGACAGACTGTCGGGAAGCTGAGAGCAGAACCAGGTGTGGTAGGAAGGCAGATTTGGCCCGGGAGAACTTTCTGGCTGCCAGGGTTGTTGGAATGTGAAATAGCCCCGCAGAGGGAAAACGCTCTAGGCACTGGCGGTGTTCTCTTGCCGAGGCTGATCCTGGCTCGGCAGAAACTGAGCTATCAGATCAGTGGCCAGACTGGGTGACTCCAAGTCCTTTCTCACCCTGTGCATTAAATAAAATTTTTTTAGAGGCATCTGGGTGGCTCAGTCAGTTAAGCGTTTGACTTCGGCTCAGGCCGGGATCTTGCTGTTCGTGAGTTGAAGCCCCGCGTCGGGCTCTGTGCTGGCAGCTCGGAGCCAGGAGTCTGCTTCGGATGCTGTCTCTCTCTCCTCTCTCTCTCTCTCTCAAAAATAAATAAACATTAAAAAGACATTTTTATATTGTTAATTTTTCTTTATGTCTTGAGATCCTTGAGAAGAGAACGGGAAGGGAGACGGACAGAGCTGCCTTCTAAAGACAAGTTTTCTTGGGGTGGGTGGGATGGGTGTTCAAGTGAGGACACTGATGGGCAGAGAGCATCGCTGTTGTTACATTTCTTCAGAAACTTCTGGGTGGGAAGTGGGCTGCCACGGGGGAGCCTGGAGAGGCCGTGGTAAATCTGAGATTTTACTGGCCGTGGGGTCCTGGCTTGACCTTCTTGGGCCAGTGACCGGCCCCGGTGCTGGGCCCAGCTCTGCCCAGCTCTCTCCCTGGGAGCCGCCCTGCCCTACTGAGGGGCAAGCAAAAGCCACGTGGTTTCCCCTGCTGCTTTCTGTCAGTCTCTGCGCAGCTCTGACTCCGCCGTCCAGGGAGTTGGCTGTGACCGAGGACCACAATTAATCCACCTTCTCCGGAAGCTGTTTGCTTCAGGCCCTTGACTGTCCCATCACTGGGCTCTCTGAGACCGCCTTTCCCTGTGACGTCCTTGCTTTCCACGAGAGCGTTTTTGTCAGGCTCCATGCAGCGCCCGCTCCACTCTATCATTGACCGGACGCCTTTATGCCACTTGTCACCACCTCGAGGCGCTCGTCACCCATACTACTCTCTGCTTCTACGTATTCGATTTTTTAAGATTCTACATATAAGTGAGGTCATGCGGGTTTTTTCTTTGCGTGTTTGGCTGATAGCACTTAGCACGATGTCCTTCGGCTTCATCCACATTGTTGAAAATAGAGTCTCCTTCCTTAAAGCTGAACGGTAGTTTGCGATGTGTTCATACACACCATCATTTCTTTATCCCTTCGTTTGTCGAAACCTCGGTGGTTTCCACGTACTGTCTGTTGTGAATGATGGTGCATGAGGTGGGGGGCACAGATACCTCTCCGAGGGACTGACTTCATTTCCTTTGGGTGCACGCCCAGAAGTGGGATTGCTGGGGGCGCCTGGGTGGCGCAGTCGGTTAAGCGTCCGACTTCAGCCAGGTCACGATCTCGCGGTCCGTGAGTTCGAGCTCCGCGTCGGGCTCTGGGCTGATGGCTCAGAGCCTGGAGCCTGTTTCCGATTCTGTGTCTCCCTCTCTCTCTGCCCCTCGCCCGTTCATGCTGTCTCTCTCTGTCCCAAAAAATAAATAAACGTTGAAAAAAAAATTAAAAAAAAACAAAAAGAAGTGGGATTGCTGGATCATGTGGTCGTTCCATTTTTAATTTTTTAAGGAACCTCCGGACTGTTTTTCCGGTGTGGCTGCACCAGTTTACATTCCCACCAGGAGTGCGCAAGGATTCCCCATTCTCCACATCCTCACCGACACTTCTGTTGGGAAGAGTCCTCCAACAGGTGTGAAAGGATATCTCTTTCTGTTTCGGAGTTTATTTGGTGCCTAGTGACGTTGAGCGCCCTCTCGCGTACCTGTTGGCCGTTGGTACGTCATTTTTGGAGAAATGTCTGTTCAGGCCCGTTGCTTATTTTCTAATTGGGTTATTTGTCTTGTTGCTGTTGAGTTGTCGGGAGCTCCTTACGCATTTTGGACATTCACCCCTTAGCAGATGCATGGTTTGCAGTTAATTTCTCCCAACCCGTAGGGTGCCTTTTCATTTGCGGACGGTTTCCTTTGCTGTGCCAAAGCTTTTTAATTTGTTGTAGTTCTACTCGTTTGGGCTCTTGTTACCTAGCTTTTGGTGTCCTAGCCAGAAACTCATTGCCAAGGCCAATGTCAAAGATTCTTGCCCCTCCTGTTTTCTTCTAGGAGTTTTGCGGTTTGGGGTCTTAAGTCTTCCTTCTCTTTTCTGTTGATTTTTATGGGTTAAGAGAAGGGTCCAGTTTTATTTTATTTTTTTTCTGCAGGTGGATATCCAGTTTTCCTTAAACCACTTATTGAAGAAACCACCCTTTCCCCATTGTATATTCTTGGTGCCCTTTGTTGAAGGTTAGCTGACCATATATGTATGCATGGCTTATTTCTGGGCTCTCGGTTGGCTTCCGTCGGTCTGTGTGTGTCTCTCTATGCCTGTACCGTACTGTTTGGGTTACGGTGACTTTGTGATCGCGTTCTGAATCAGGTAGGGTGATGCCTCCAGCTTTGTTCTCCCTTCTCAAGATTGCTTTGACTCTTTGGGGTCTTTGGGGTTTCATATGAATTTTAGAATTAATTTTTGCTGTTTTGTGAATGTCTAGTTTCCGAACTCTCTCAGGCAGGGCAGTGGATCCCGCTGACCAGGGCACGTGTATGTCGCATTACCAGCTACCAGATGAGCCCGGAGGCTGTCCCTTGGAAGTCTGTGCCTTGACTACTTTGAGCTCAGATGGCAAGCTGCTGATTGTTGCCCAGCGAAACCATCCCTGACTTTGCTGAACAGTATGGGGGGAGTGTGTGGAGTTGTATTGAGGCGGTGGGGGCGAGGGGGGGGGAGCGAGGGCCCCTGGAGTGGGGGGTGGGGATCAGGGCGGGGCTGGCTGCCTACTTCCCCAACTGTGAGGAACCTAGGTGCAGTTAGGCAGTGACCTGAAAACCCTGGCATGTATGTTTCCTTAGGAGGGACGTGAACTTGTGATCGTGGCCCCTTATGCCTTGTTGTGTACATATTTAGATACCCTGGCAACTCTCCACTTCAGCACTAGCTGTAATAACCTACCGCATTTCCTGTCTCAGGGCCTTTCCTTATCTACTAATTAGCTCCTTTGTCTTGCCCCTTTAATCTAGCAGTAGTTGCACAGGGAGCTGCCTGCCTAGGAATTTCTGCATTAAGCGAGGAGGCTCTCCCACTGATCCTGTGCAGGCATTTTTGCTGACAGGCTGATCTGGCCGGAGCTGTCAAATCCAAGAGACTGGGAGACCTTTCACCTTCACCTGGGTCATGTGCTGTGGGGAGAGAGGGATGGGCCCCCGTCCCCTACTCCCTGCCCTGACTGTTGAAGTTAGCTGACGTTCAGTTGCCCAATCTGCAGTCATACTCCACTAATTGGATTGTTTTTAAATTCTCTTCTGGATGAATTACGAGCTTTCTTGACTTTCGCCAGGCTGCCTGGAGTCAGTCCCAGCCCGGGCAGGTGCCCTGCCAACTTCCCTGGCATGTGCCTGTGCCAGCGCACTTTACTATCGACCCCGAGCTCTCCCGTGGAAACACCGAGCCCGGAGCCCTGGAGAAGGTGCGGCCGCTCCTGTCGTTCTGAAAGGCCGCCTTTGTCCTGCGGAATGCCTGTCGCAATGAAGCCTGATAAACAGCCAGCTCGTTTCTCCCGTAAATCGACATGAAAGAACCTTGCCCACTAGGAGCAACTCTACTTGCCTCTTCTCATCTCCTTTATTCAAGCCTATTTAATGAATAACTGTTGAAGACCCCAAATCTTGCACTGTGGTGCCAGGCGTTGGAAACTGGGGGTGTCGAAATTTGGGGCCCTTGTTCTCTAGGACCTTAGGCTTCTGGCTGGACACAGAACGCGTGCTTCGGAAACCATGAAAGAGTACAGTGAAACCTTGGATTGAGAGTAACTTGTTCTGCGAGGGTTTTGCAAGACGAACAAACGTGTCTAATAAATTTTAACTTGATAAACCAGCAGTGTCTTGCGATGCGAGTAGTACCTGGCCCCGAAGGTCACATGATCACAACTGACTCAACGGTTCTTGAAATTCGCTCGGATATAGGAGTGCTTTGCATGACAAGCATGTTTCCGGAACAAATGATGCAAGGTTTTACTGTATATAAAATGGAATTCAAGGACACGCCACACGCGTTGAGTGACCTTCTCTGGCGACCTCTTGAGACCAGAGCTTTCTCTCGCCCTGGGGTCCAGAGGCCCGCTTCCATTTCAGTTCCCTTAACGGTTTTTTTTTTCATTCAGGAAACACCCGTTTGGTGCTTCCTCCCTGCCAGGTGGGCTAGGCGCTTGCGACGAGGAGGTGAGCCTAAGACACGGCCCTCAGTTCGCTCACAGTCTAGTTGGGGAGAAGAATAAAGAGGGAGGTGAGCCCGCATGGCCGAAACGCTGTCCCCCGTGGTAAGGGTAGGCCGCCATGCGAAGGAGCGGCTGGATTTTTACTTTGCAATTTGTCTCCTGATCAAGAGCAATCCTCAGTGTTTCTCTCCTCCTACCCCCAGTCAGATGGCTGATGAACCTCTTCTGCCGTCCCGTCCATCTTGCTGACTTTTTGAAACGTCCTTTTCCTCGTCAGCCACCTCCCACCACGCGGGAGCTCCGTGTGTGCGCTCAAACGTGTTCATGAGTTCTGTTCCTCTGTTTCTCTTGCCCTTTCTAGTTGCTTGGAGTTACTCAGTCACCATTACGATCTTTGAATCTTAAAATTATTTTGAAAATCACTCCCCGCCACCCCCTCCAGGGCCATATCAGCGAGTGGAGCATCAAAACCAGAACAAGTTGGGGCGCCTGGCGGGCTCAGTCGGTAGAGCATGCGACGCTTGATCTCAGGGTCATGAGTTCAAGCTCCACGTTGGGCGTGGAGGCTACTTAAAGAAACCATCATAAAATTAAAAAAAAAAATACAAAGACAGAGCAACTTCAGTATAAAAAACAAAACAAAACATTCCTCTGGTTCTGCCCCTAGCACTACAGTAAGACTTTTTTTTTTTTAATTGATTTATTTATTTTGAGAAGGAGAACATGCAAAGGTGAAGGAACAGAGGGAGAGAGAATCCCAGGCAGGCTCTGCACTGTCTGCACGGAGCCCGACGCCGTGCTCGCAAACTGTGAGACCGTCGCCTGAGCCGAAATCAAGAGTTGGACATTTCACCAACTGAGGCACCCGGGTGTCCCCTCTACAGTGAGACTTTTATGCTGCTTTGCCCTGAAGCTTATCCAGGTGTTTCTGAGCACCCCTGGGAGGTGTCTCATGGGTCCTATATCCTCTTTCCTCCCGTGGCCTTTACGTCCTCGTGACTGTTCTGGACATGCTCCCCGACACGTCCCAGGAAGTGCCCCTCTAGGGCCCTACGACCAGAGTCGGGCCACTCAGCACCTGCTGAGGGCCGCTGCAGTCCTGCCCCCGTGCTGCGTGAAGCTGCCTGGCCGGGCCACACTGGTCACGCACCGGCACCTGCCGGGGCAGCTGCACTGCTGTGCCCTCCTCCGGCGTGCCGAGACCTTTACCTGCAGCTTGGACAGCCCTGGGCGGTGTTTTTCTGTTACTCTGTGAAGTCGTGCTGTTTGTGGTCTTTTCCTAAGATGCAAATATGAATCCGTGGCTGCCAGGCCACAGGACACGATGTTCTGCTTAGAATTGCCCTGCTCCCTGGACTGAGCCCTGCCGCTGGCTTGCGTTATTTCTGAGCAGCGCTGGGACGTCTTCGGCCAGAATGGCCCCGCAGTCCTCCACTCACGCCCAGAGAGGCCTGAATCCTCCAGGGCCCTTTTGGCTCAAATGGCGACCTTTAGAGTACTTATAATTTTACTTAATTTATTTTTAGTGTTTCTTTTGCGAAAAGAGAGCATGCCAGCAGAGGCGGGGGAGAGAGAGAATCTCCAGCAGTCCGCACGCTGTGAGCGCAGAGCCCAGTGTGGGGCTCGATCTCGGGAGCCGTGAGATGGTGACCTGAGCTGAATTCAGGAGTCTGACGATTAACCGACTGAGGCCCGCCCTTTAGGTGAAACTGAGGCTCAGGGCGAGACCTAGCAAGATCCAGACAGACCCTTTGGTCCAGCTCCAAATTGGCGGTGTTTTTCACCATACTGGACCGCTCCCCATTTGGGTCCACATCTGTTGTTGGCCTCTGTATGATCAAATGAGTGTGGCGTCCCAATTACTGTTGGTGCCAACCAGGCAGAGCGAGTATATGTGGCTGACTCACCAATGCCAGAGCAAAGGACGTGACCTTGGCATTAACCCTGTGAATGTAATTAAACTCGTGTGTACACTTTTCTCTTTCTCTTTTCCCCTTTTCGGTACATTTCTCTGTGCTCAGCATCAGTTTTTAAATCACCTCTTGTTTTAAAGCACCTCTGTTCTGCTGCTTGGTTTACGACTGACTGGTGGCATCCTGCCAGCCATTGGGCCACAGCCGCTTCCGCCCGCAGGTGCAGGGACGATCATGCTGTCATGGGCTCAGCATCCGGAACCTTCATGTAGTCTCGTTGATTTCTCACAAATAACCGCGAGGGAAGCAGTATGATCCCCTCGTTAGAGATGAAGAGACTGAGTTGTGGAGAGACTCACTTCCTGAACGTATCACAGTTGATATGTGGCTGCCTTGGGATCAGAACCTGGGTCTTCCTGTTCCTGGAGGCCCCACCTCTATGCCCACGAGCGCATTTCTACTGTTGACCAGCCGAAAGTCTGAGCTTCCTGGGAAGATTCTATTTGCAGCAGTCCCGAGACTTTAAAGTTTGAAAATCACTGGGAGGCAGAATCTTCCTTGCCTGGTGACCTGAGGTCTCACTCTGGGTTGAAATGAGGTCACCTGTCCCTACAGAGCCTCTGTTTCCCCTGAATCTGTACAAATGGGCTGCATTATCAGCCCCCAAACATCAAGTTAATGAATAAACTGCCTTGATGACTGGCTCTGAGCTTTCTGACCCATCTGAAACCAAGCCTCTCTGGTTATGCCCTTGAGGGATCCCAGGAAGTTTCCATAATAATGCAGTTGTGACTGTCAATGGCTTCCACTGCTGCCACCCCCCTGAGCCAAGTCCTGCAGGTGTCACCACCCCTGCCATCTTGAGAGAGTGTCTTCAGGACTGATGAGGGGCTTGCTGGTCTCTGGGGGCCACCGTCACGTGTAGTTTGCTGGGAGCAGTAAAACACCTGTAAGGCCAGTTTGCCTCACTGAGTGGCCCCCTACTCCAGCCCCCTGCTGTTCCTGGAGCCCAGCCTGTCAGGCAACAGACAGGATGGCAGGAGTGGCCCTGTCCCCTCCAGTGGCCCACGCATGTGGGGTCACTTTCAGGAGCTTCCTCTGCTGGAGGGCAGATACAGCTCTGGGCACTGTGGGTTCCACACTGTTTCTGCAGCCAGTTTGGAAGTTCTCTTCTCTGCCCTGCTAGGCTCCATATCGCCAGAGCATTTGTTGATGGCTTGGCCTCAGCCAGTCTTTCGCTTAGTTTTTGGTTTGTCTTAGGACGGTCCCGAAGGGCCCAGGGGAGGGTCTCTGGGGTGACAGCAGCTTCATGGGCAAGCACGGTGTTACGTAGTGCTTAATGGAGGGTTGGGGGGCGGGGGAGGGGGTGGGGATTCAGTTACACCTGGGTGTGGGGCGTGACTCCGTCATTTGCCAGCTGTCTCCCCGAGCAAGCTCCTGAACTTTCCAGCCCTGCCTCTGCTGGTAGGGTGGGGGGTCAGAACGTTCACCTCATTGCGTTGCCATGACAGGTGGCACAGTATGTCCGGAGCCACCACCGGAGGGTGCGTGTATGTGCTCAGTAATACTAGCTACTGGGAGTGGCTGTCCCGGGGATGTGGGCTGTCCCCTAGAATTATTTGTTTAGGTCTGGTTTCATCATCTTTTCATCTCCTGGTCCCCAGGGATCTGGTCCTTCTGCCTTTCTTTAAAATGACCACTCTTGGGGCACCTGGGTGGCTCAGTCAGTTAAGCTCCTGTGGCTCTTCTAGGGCCCAGTGTTTGCTGCGTTTTGAAGGACAGAAGCTTCCGTGAGCCCCTCTGGGTTGCTCTGGTCAGTGTTTTCCACTCTGGCTCTAAAGCCTCACACTTTGGTAACCTCATCAAGCAAACCTAGCCTCTCCCTGTGGCCTCGTGCCAAGGGCCTGCTGTCGTGTTCCACACGGGTGTTTATTTAGTTACATATTGCATATGCTTGGAATCTTTAGGGCCAAATGGGGGGGGGAGGGGTCAAAGTTGATACGATTCACCACTCCCACGTGTCTTTTGGATGACGAGTCTTGTTATCCAGAATTGGTTGACGACCCATCAGAGCTCTGTTCCAGGAAAAACCAATCCAAACCCTTTAAACACTGGCCTTTGAGGCGATGGTTTGCCTGACGGCAATGGTGCTCGCCTATTCAGGGACTCCCATCGAAGGCCTGCTGATTTTCTGTCTTCTTTTCCAATTTATAGCTAGAATTTCTTGCTGGGGAAAAAGAAAAAATCCACTTTGTAGCGAAGACAATGAAATCGCCTTTTCCATCCTCCCATCTAGAGAGCTTATCACCATTAACACCTCTGGGAATCTTTGATTTCTTCTTGTTTTTTTTCACGCACATAACACACGTCAGTGCTCGACCCACAGCTCACTGGCTTTTCGACCTTGAGCAAATCGTTACACCCCAAGCCTGACTTTCTTCTGTTTTCAAATGGAGAATATTAAGTAACTCCTAGGGCTGTTAGTAATGTTAAATTTAAAAACCATGTCAATATTTAACATAGCACTGGAACATGAGCCTTCAAATGCCAGCTACTGATTTTTTTAAAAGGGAAATGGGATCATACAATACATACTTTCTCAGCTTTTCTTCTTACTCTGTGGTAAATTGCGGGCATCCTTTCATGCCTGTATATACAGAAAATCCCCATTCCTTTGTTAAGAGCCTCACAGTGTTCTAGTGTATTGATTACATCATAATTAATTTAATCATTTCCCCAGTGAATTAAAAAATTCTTTGCTCTTATAAAGAAATGTTGCAGTGGCCGTGATCGTATGTCTCTCTACACCTTGTATTTCTTTTTTTTTTTTTTTTAATTTTTTTTTTTCAACGTTTATTTATTTTTGGGACAGAGAGAGACAGAGCATGAACGGGGAAGGGGCAGAGAGAGAGGGAGACACAGAATCGGAAACAGGCTCCAGGCTCCGAGCCATCAGCCCAGAGCCCGACGCGGGGCTCGAACTCACGGACCGCGAGATCGTGACCTGGCTGAAGTCGGACGCTTAACCGACTGCGCCACCCAGGCGCCCCCTACACCTTGTATTTCTACACACCTTTTTGTTAGATGCGGAATAGCTAAATTGGAGGCTGTGCCAGTGTTTCAGGGACTATCAAATTGCTTCAGTGCCCACTATTAATTTCAGCCTATGCAGTATGACTGAACAGTGTTTTTTTTAGAGAGAGGGAGCGAGAGAGAGCAGAGGAAAAGCAGAGAGAGAGAGAGAGAGAGAGAGAGAGAATCCCAAGCAGGCTCCGCACTGTCAGCACAGAGCCCGATGCAGCGCTCAAAGTCACGAATGACGAGATCGTGACCTGAGCTGAAATTAAGAGTCGGTCAGTTACCCGACTGAGCCACTCGGGCGCCCCGTACTGAGCAGTATTATTGTGATAAACAAGGAACGCTGATAGTGGCCACTCTCAGACCTTTCTTCCTCAAGCATGAGTGGACATTTGAGAGCCCT
The DNA here is from genome assembly GCF_016509475.1 of Prionailurus bengalensis. Classification (NCBI taxonomy): domain Eukaryota; kingdom Metazoa; phylum Chordata; class Mammalia; order Carnivora; family Felidae; genus Prionailurus; species Prionailurus bengalensis. The sequence goes on along the minus strand of NC_057360.1, from coordinate 62,772,904 downwards.
TTTTACCTGACTGGTGTTAATTAAGGAGCTTATTATGACGTGGGTGCCCCCTGCATTATCAGGATTCTGTATAGTATGGGGATGGTTTCGTGTTCTATTTATGCACCAAAGGCACGCATCGGTCCTCCTTTCACCAAGCAGGGGTTTTTGTTTTCGTTTTGATAAATTTTAGTGAAAATGTGATGTACGTCAGCCTCAACTGATTTTTACTCTTCACCCAAGTTCCTAAGCCAGACAGGCACACGGCCCAACATGGCGGCCCATCGCAGTTGATCTTGCTGGGGGGGTTATGAGGCTACTCTGTGTTTACCTCTTTGGGGACTCCTTCGTTTTCCTGTTGATCGTGATGGCGAGCACCTGAAACTACTGAAAACAAAAGGAGAAAAGAAAAGTACTTCCCCTTGTTGGTATGGATCTTGGCATTCCTCCTGGGGCGAGGTGAAGGCCCCACGTGACCGGGGAGGTCAGGAGAGAGTGGAAGAACGTGAGTGTGGCCGAGCGAGGACGCTGTGCTTGCAGATCATGCTGCACCTCGTTTTGGCCTTTGACAGCCACGGGGAGACCCTCATCAGTCGCCTCACCAGCTTGTTCATTGGTTGTAATACCACCTGAGCATTCCGTTCAAAGACTTCTCCACGTTGTGTCCAGGATGTTGAGTACAAGAGATGTGGAATCTCTGAGAAAATGGTTTGGAAATTCTATCCAAGACCGTTGTGACTATTCCTATTCTGGGTCAGAGTTCAGTGAAAAGATACCTTGTTTAGAATCCACTTATGAAATCTTTTGCTTTCAGCTTAGACATGTAGTTCACAGGCCCACCTCCCTAACCCCACACTTTCCCCCAGCTGCCTTCCCCCCCCACCCGCCCCACCCTTGGTCTCATATTAAGAAAGCAGAGAAACTCGTTAAAGGACAGGAAAACAACCGAGAACAGTCCTGTGGTAATTTGAAAGCAGCCCCAGGGAAGTTTCCTTCTTGCCCCAAAGTGGATGGGCGGCAGGGGCTGAGGCACTGCCACGGTTGAGGAAAAGCAGGCTCACAAAGGCTTCTGGAGTCAAGCTGAGCTTAATGTTTGCAGAAGGGTCCAAAAGGGGTTGTTTTTCCGAAGTCAAAGCATAGAAACTGCTTTGTTTTAAAGTTTATTTGTTTGGAGAGAGAGAGAGAGAGAGAGAGAGCGAGCGCATATGGGAGGGGAGGAGGCACAGAGAGAAAAGGAGAGAGAGAATCCCAAGCAGGCTCCGCACTGTCAGCACAGAGCCTGATGCAGGGCTCAAACTCACAAACCGTGAGATCATGACCTGAGCCGAAGTCAAGAGTCAGATGCTCAACTGACTGAGCCACCCAGGCGCCCCAAGCACAGAAACAAGTTTAATAAAAATCTGATGTTGAGATCAGGGTTCAATTAAACAGTGATTAAGAGATTTCTGAGAAAAATTCCTAATTGTGCTTGTAATTGTTTTCATAAATATTTTCTTTATGAATCATCTAAGTTCGTCTCCTTTACTAGTCATAGCTGAGTAGCATGTAGGAAATTATTAAAATTTCAGAGCTTTGCAGTGCAGAGGCCCTGCTTCCCGTTTGTACTGTGGCCAATTTGCAGGTGGGACCTTAAAGGAATGTGAGATGACAAACTCAAGGTAAACGTTTCAGTGCCACACGTGGTTACATGACGCACACAAAATTTATTTCTGAACCCAAAAGGCACCTTTCACTTGTGCCTGGGTGCCCTGCAGAGTATCTTCTTCTTCTTCTTTTTTTTTTTTTTTTTTTTTTAACCAGAGAGTTACTCTACTAAAGACAATCTCTAAGTTCACTTTTAGGAAGTTTAAACGATTTTAATTTGTACTCCCTGGCACTTTGCAGGTTTAAAGGAAGTAGAATCATTACCTTGTAATTAACAAAGTCGGCACTCCTAACACCTTCCATTCACGATCTCAGAGTGTTTCTGGAGGCGGGAGAGGAGGGGGGACAAAAATACCTTTCTCAGTCCACAGTAGACAGCTTTGAGGCTTGGGATGTGTGCAGCCCAGGGACCCACTCGGGAAATAAGGTGAGGATTGATTCTTGAGACCATTCATTCATTCATGTGTTTATTGCCTGCCTCTCCATTGAAGGCACTGTTTGATTTTTAGGATTGCCTGTATTCTGGCAGTTTTTTCCTGCTTCTGACATTTGCACATTCTTTTCTTCTCTGGTGGAGGCTTGACTTTGGAAGAACAATAACTTAGCAGGGGAAACATGCCTGTGGAAACCAAGGGCATTATTTGGTTTTCAAGGTGGTTGAGCTTTTTTTTTTTTAACGAGTTTATTAGTATTTTTTTTTAAGTTTGAGAGACCGTGTGAGTGGGGGAGGGGCAGAGAGAGAGAGGGAGAGAGAAAGAGAATCCCAAGCGGGTTCCGTGCTGTCAGCGCAGAGCCAGATGTGGGGCTCAAACCCACAAACCGTGAGCTCATGACCTGAGCCGAAAACAGGAGTTGAACACTTAACCGACTGAGACACCCAGGCGCCCCTAGGCGGTTGAGCTTTCTAAGTACACGGTCTTAGAACTGGAACCCTGGGAGCCCCGAGAAAGGTCAAGGAGAAAAGTATGTGTTGTTTTGGAGGTAGGCTGCTGTGACAGGAAGAGGGACGGTCCTTCTGATAGAAAGGTTTGCTTTAACAAAAACCGAAGCAAAATAAAATATGAAGAGTGTGTGGAATAGGAAGACAGGAGCGATGCTCTGGACCCATCCCCTGAACCTGACTTTATCCAGAGAAACTTTGGCGGAAGGTGGGAGAGAAAGAGAAGTTAGGGCAGCTGACTGTCTTTGTTGCCCCAGGAATCGGCCAGCATCCTCCCCATGGCTTTGGCTAAGACTGATGGTGTTCATGGGACGGGACCACAGGTCCAGAGTGACCTTCTCAGAGGGAGGCCGGGGGCTAATGGGTCAGGAGCAAAACAGCAGGGCCTGGGGGAGACTCAAATGGAGAGAAGTCAGTGTCCAGTAAGAAGCATCTCGGTGAAAAATAAGGTTCTAAGCAGTTTTCCCATTGGAAATGATCTCTTCCCAATGATAGACCCGAGACCCAGAAGCCAGGAATGACTGTCCATCCCTCCACGAGCCCGTGCGGTCCTCGCTGAAACCAAAACGTTAATTCTCGTCCCTCAGGAGCCATCAGGGATAATGATCAGCACAGACTTCAGTGTTTTCTGAACCCTGGGGTCAGGTTAGGAGGTCACTCCCTTTATTTCTTATTCATTAGTTTTATTTTATTCAAAGCGCTCACCTTTCCCGAAGGCCTGGACTGTTGTCACAACACAAAGCACAAGTAATCATGAGAAAGGTGTCCTTTCTGGTCTGTCCCTCCTCTTCCTTCAACCTGTTCCGGGCTCCGTAGATCAGGGCTGCGGCTCCCACAGCAGGTGCTCCGGCCCAGTTGTCCCTCTGGGCTCCGCTTACCTTCCCCAGCCTGTAAACTGGGCAGAGTCCCTCCCTGCAGGGCCTCCCTGTTCAGACAGGTTGTGTAAAGAGACCAGATCTGTGTGTGTGGGAACACTTTGCGTGCACGATGATGTGCCTGTGCTTTTCTAAAGAGGATTAAAGGACCCACAGGTGCCTCAAACAGGATGTCCCGCCTTCCATTTCCTTAAAGTTTTCGCTCTTGTGGATCCAGCTAATCCAGGTTAAGGTCATCAGTTTGCCACCTGTGCTGTCTTGTCTGCTTGAAGGGGAGAGGGCGGTGACTTCCCTGTGCTGTCTGCCTTCCGCTGGCACCTTGGATCACTCAGCGTGTCCCTGGGGTAGATGAGGCCCCGGGGTCACCCCTACTTTAGCCAGAGACCACGAATGGCTCGGGTGATTTTCTTTTCACAAAATGAAAGTACATAAAGTTTGCTTAGCAACAAGGAATATTAAAAGTAATGTTTTTGCTTGCACGCAGCATTCATTTAAGAGAACTTTACTGGGCTTGGGGTCTTCAGCAGGGAAGGGGATAGACAGGGTCCTGGAGTTCCTGGGCTTGCACAGAGGGGCGGGCGGGGACCTAAATACACCCAGAACATTGTCGCAGTTTCATGAACTTGTGAATTGTGACAGGTGCCGTGACGAAATAGTAAGAGGCGTGGTGGGAACCTACCAGCACCCTGTTGTAGTTTGGGGGCGTCGGGAAGGCCTTTCTATGGAAGTTGTGTTGAAGCCGTTACTAACTTCAGATCGCTAGCTTTCTTCTGTGCTTACTTTCTCCTGTAGGCTGATTCAGCTCACTTTCTCTCCTTCAGGCTGTATTTCTTCCCGAGGTCTGTGCGAGGTCTGTGAGGTCTGTGCTCGTTAGGGAGGGAGTGATAAATATGCCCATTAACACTTTGTGTCTTTCTAAACTGGTGCTGTCCTCAGGGAGCTCTTAAATCCTCCCCTCTTTAGTAGCCTCTGACGACAGGCCTGGCCTCCGCTCTTAACTCTTTTCTCCCGTAGGCCAGTAGCTTGTCCGCCCTCAAGGGCCAATTTGTCTGGGGGCTGTGAGCAGGGAGGTGGAGGGGGGCATCTCAAACTGCCTGAAATTGTATCATTCATTTCCCTTTGGGTTGTGCGCTCAAGAAAAACATCCTGGACACCATATTAACGATTGCAGAAAATGTGTTTAAGCCAAAAGTAAAATTATCTAATGTTCAGAGTTGTCATTTTTGTTTTTAAATGTTTATTCATTTTTTGAGAGAGAATCTGAGTGAGGGAGGAGCAGAGAGAGAGGGAGACACAGACCCTGAGCAGTCAGCACAGTGCCCGACGCGGGGCTCAAACCCATGAACCATGAGATTATGACCTGGCCAAAGTTGGATGCTCAACCAGCTGAGCCACCCAGGTGCCCCTCAGAGTTATCATTTAACACTTAACAGACTGTATGCTCCTGGTCTTTTCTTTTTCCTATGCATTTGTCATTAAGTATATGTACATATTAACACATTTATAACATTTAAAAACTTTTTAATGTTTGTTTATCTTTGAGAGAAAGCACGAGCAGGGAGAGGCAGAGAGAGAGAGAGGGAGACACAGGTCTGATGCAGAGCTTGAGCCCACGAACCGCGAGATCATGACCTGAGCCAAAGTCGAATGTTTAACCGACTGAGCCACCCAGGTGCCCCTTTATAACATTTTTAAAAAGAATGCGTTTTTTAATACTTAAGAGGGCCATATTAACATTTCTCTGTGGACTTTTTACAAATATAGTAAACAGATTGAGAACGGTCTCTCCTCTGTCCCAAACACATGGAAACATTTTTTTTTTAATTTTTTTTCAACGTTTTTTATTTATTTTTGGGACAGAGAGAGACAGAGCATGAACGGGGGAGGGGCAGAGAGAGAGGGAGACACAGAATCGGAAACAGGCTCCAGGCTCTGAGCCATCAGCCCAGAGCCTGACGCGGGGCTCGAACTCCCGGACCGCGAGATCGTGACCTGGCTGAAGTCGGACGCTTAACTGACTGCGCCACCCAGGCGCCCCGAAACATTTTTTTTTTAACATAATTGAATTCAAAACCAAGAGGGGGACAGTTTTTGGACCAGGAGTGGAAGCGGGGTTGGTGGTGATGTCTCAGACTTCACAGCCGGCCCCAGAAAAGGGTGTCAGTGCTTCTAACACATGGCGGGAGAGCAGGACCCGACTCCGGCAGGAAGGTGGCGTTAGGGCCGTGGTCCTTGCTGGGACACTGGAGGCATCACGGTGGTCCTCTGCGATGGGACCCGGACTGTATGGCACCACAGATATGATTGATATCCTGCATTTTGTGGTCCATAAAGGAGAAGTTCCTAAAAACCTGCCTTCCAGCCTCGTTCACAGTTGCATATCCGATAGGGCAAGGCCCAGCCTTGCTGTCAGCAGAAGCAAATAAGGAGGGAAGACTCCCAAGATGAGTTTGCAAACAAAATTCCAGGAAAACCATGTCCCTGAGAGACAGGAAGCAGCCCAGCAGCCCCCACCCCCACCCCGTGAGTGGCCCCCATCCCCCACTCGAGCAGTGGAGCAACTCTGGAGATGTCTTCCTTTTTTCTTTTCTAAATTTTTTTTAAATGATGGACAGGGAGGGGAAGAGAGAGGGAGACACAGAATCTGAAGCAGGCTCTGGGCTCTGAGCCGGCAGCTCATAGCCTGATGTGGGGCTGGAACTCACAAACTGTGAGATCATGACCTGAGCCGAAGTCAGATGCTTAACCGACTGAGCCACCGAGGTGCCCCTCTCACGGCTCATGAGTTCGAGCCCCGCATCGGGCTCTGTGCTGACAGCTCAGAGCCTGGAGCCTGCTTCAGATTCTGTGCCTCCCTCTCTCTCTGCCCCTGCCCCCCTCGCACACTTTCTCTCTCAAAAATAAACAAACATTAAAATTAAAAAAAAAAACCAAACCCAAGGTTTGTGCTCAGGGTGGAAGGCGGGGGACTGAGACATGGTGGCCACCGCAGACTGGGTATAACTAAGAAACCATGCATTTGCACACAGAAGGGAAGCAGCCCAGAGATGGAAAGGGCTGGAACGTCTGAACAGAGAAGAGCCTGGAGTTTGGACTGAGGAGCTCTGCATACAGCCAGCTGTTTGCTTCTTGGGGTTTTCCTGGTTTTGTCCGAGTGGTTTGTATCCCACCAGTCCTTCCACCAGGAGTAGAGTGTGTGTGTGTGTGTGTGTGTGTGTGTGTGTGAACACAAGGAAGGTCTGGAGGCTGCTGAGGCCGTGAGGCCTGGGGAAGAGGGAAGGACAGGTGAGCCCGACACCAGGCTCCACTTTCCTCTCACTTGTTTGCTGTCCTGTGGCAGAGGCCACATAGGTACACAGGGCTTTCAGCGATCTCGCACAAGTGGGGACACAAATTGTGGTTCATCGCTTGCCCAAGACGGGGAGTTTACCAAGCGGTCCTGGTAAACACCGCCTGCTTTGAGCCTGGAGCCCCGACAGGTTGCATGCTGGGAGCGAGGGCAGACGGGAAGTGGACCAGCCCTTACAAGGTGGACACTTAGCTTCTGATCAGCCCCTCTCTAGCTACTTGCCTGCGAAAAGCACATCCTTCCTCTCTGGAGGAAGATCAGGTTTGCCAGAGCCTCACATTCACACACTAGTTTTTCCTGTACGATGTGGGACAGTGAAAGAAACGTGACCAGATGGTTAGAGAGTCCGACCAGATGAAAAACAAGCTAAAACCCAGAAGAAATAGGCCTGCTCAGGATCTTGGTGCCTTGTGGCTGCCACACGTGGACTTGAAAAGAACCGTGATGAGTAAGCTTCCGGGACAAGATGAGGTGGAGAACTTTAGCAGAGAACTGGAATCTACTAGAAAGAATCCTAGGAATTCTAGAGCTCCGATTTCTGTGGGAGCAGGTAATAATGTTCTTTTAACGATAGGAGTTGGGGTGAAGTTGGGGTTGGGCGCTGATTCTGATGCCTCTGTCCCCAGGAGGGTCCCTGGGTGTGTAGCTTGCCCGTGGCTTGGGAGGGAAGGCAGAGGCCAGTGTGAGAGGAGGGGCCAGGTCTATGCAGACACAGATCCAGAGCTAATGATGAAGAGCAGAACCTTTGATTAAGAAGAGGCTGGCTGGGTGCCTAGAGGGGAGAGGACAGCCTGGGGTGAGGAGAGCCAGTTCCAAAAAGTTCTTTTTGTTTCCTTTATATGTATTTTCCTGTGGCCCGTTGGGGCACCCAGAGTGGATTAGTGGCTGCTTTTGTTTTTGTAATTATTAACTTCCCTGTTGTTTTATATTATAGTGATTTGTAGCATCCATTATTTTTATTGGCTTGGCTAGTAGGTGCTTGAAGCCAGTTTGTTTCCTCCGTTGGTCCGTCTGTCTGTCTGTCTCTCCTGCGTGTGGCCTTTCCCTTCTTCCCACAGTCATCCTCCACCCAATAGCACGCTACCCTCATGTAACAGAAGCTAAGTAAATATTTGCTGCATGAATACAAGGCATAGCTCTTGATTGACTTATGTTTTAAAGGGTTTTTTTTTAAATGTTTTTATTTATTTTTGAGACAGAGACAGAGCATGAGCAGGGGAGGGGCAGCCAGAGGGGGAGACACAGAATTGACGCGGGGCTTGAACTCACAAACTACAAGATGAGCTGAAGTCGGACGCCTGATTGAGCCACCCAGGTGCCCCTTCTCTTGATTGACTTATTAACTGGAGATCTTCAGATGCTCCCCAAGTGATGGTAACAGGGTGGTGGTGCAGCGGGAAGCATCTCTGCCTTTAGGGAATGGACAGTGGGGGACAGGGAAGATCGTACTGGAGAAAAGACCGGACAGAGGTGAGTGGAAGGCACGTAGCAAGTGTTTGGAGCCCCGCCGGCAGTCTGACAGTGACTTCTACTTTATCTGTGTAGGCTCCAGTCAGGAGACAGAAACCATACCATTAATTTGGCCAGGGAAAATTTAATATAAAGAATTATTAACTAGGGGCTCCTGGGTGGCTCAGATCATAACCTCACAGTCAGTGAGTTCCAGCCCCACATCTAACTCCGCACTCGGAGAGCACGGCCTACTTGGGATTCTCTCCTCCCACCTCTCCCCCCCGCGCTTGCTCGCGTGCTCTCTCTCAAAATAAGAAAGCTTAAAAAAAAAATTAGTATATGAGAACTAAGTACAAGAGGGGTACAGAGAATTTTGCAGAATACAAGAGCAACTTCTAGCTGTAGGGCTAAGGGAGAATGTTCAAGGAAGGATCAGCTAGGAAGGAGAGTCCCCCAAAGTTGAGATTTAGACTTCTTGAGAGAAGAGTGTGTGTGTGTCTGTGTGTGGAGGGGCGGAGCCACCGGGTGGTAGGGAAGTCACTGGGGCACCAGCAGGACTGGTGAGGGGAGGGTATATGCCACGGAGCCTCCCACATTCCATGAGCCAGGAAGTCGCCTGCTGTGTCAGGGAAGCAAGAACAAAAGCACTAGAACCTCAAAGAGAAACCCTTCTTACCACGGTGTCCTTCCAGCACCCTCTACTGACGAGACCAACGCTGTGCCAGCTGGCAAAGGAGTGTTCCCAGCAGCTGAGTCCAGTAGAAATAGAATGCAAGTCACATATGTGATTTAAATTTCTCTAGTAGCCACATTTGAAAAAACAAAACCAGGGGCGCCTGGGTAGCTCAATCGATTGAGCTTTGGATTCTTGATTTCAACTCAGGTCAGGATCCCAGAGTCGTTCAACTCAGGTCAGGATCCCAGAGTCGTGGGATCGAGCCCTGTGTCAGGCTGAGTGCTGAGCGGGGAGCCTGCTTGGGATTCATTCTCTCTCTCCTACAAATCAAATAAATAAATAAATAAGCGAAAAGAACCAGGTCGCATTAATTTTGATAAGCCAGTATATCTAAAATAGCATTTCCACATGTGATCAGAATAAAATTATCGAGATACTTTATGTTTTGGTACTAATTCTGCAAAATCTGGTGTGCGTTTTGTACTTGAGAGCACATCTCTGTTCACACCAGCCATGTGCCGAATGCTCACCTGTGTTTGGCTGCCGGCTGCCATGGTGGACAATTTGCACAATTTGCAGGGTCCAGCTCCAGGATCAGAGAGAAAGCCTGTGGTAGCATCGTGGATTTGGCACTTCGATGCTATAAATGGATAACTAGCACATAATTATAATAATTATGTGGCCACATAATGGAAGATTGATGATCTCCTAAGTTGCAAGAATTGGGGGGGGGGGGGGGAGCTTTTACGATGTAGGTCAAGTAGCATGTAGAATTCACCTGAATAGAATGTCCATTTTGTAATAGCAAGAAAACTCAAAACAGAAACCGGTGTGTTAGGAAGGATAGGGAAATGCACTAAAACATTAACCGTGGTTATCCTGGGGCGGGGGGGGGGGGGCGCCTGGGTGGCTCAGTCGGTTGAGCGTCCGGCTTCGGCTCAGGTCATGATCTCGCGGTTTGTGGGTTTGAGCCCCGCGTCGGGCTCTGTGCCGACAGCTCGGAGCCTGGAGCCTGCTTCGGATTCTGTGTCTCCCTCTCTCAGCCCCTTCCCCGCTCAGGCTCTGTCTCCCTCTGTGTCTCAAAGATGAATAAACGTTAAAAAAGAAAAGCAAAAAAACCCAGTGGTTACCGTGAGAAGTAGTACTGGGCTGTTGGCTTTCTTCTTCATACACTTCCGTGTTTTCAGATCGTCTTCGACGAGCACAGAGTTCGTTTACCTAATATCCATGCTCTCACAGCACAGAGGCTTGTGGGGGCCCAGGCCCTCGAGTCGCAGTTGGTCACAATTTCAGAGACAGATGACGTCGTCTCCAACAAGCGCGCGAACCTAGCGTCGTAAAGGTACGACACTTCTGTCACGCTGAGTTTGAAGACTCGCGACCAGGAGTCCCTCCGGTGGCAGAAACGTCAATCTCTGAATTTCTGGATAAGAGAAGGTGCCTTACGCCGTTGCCGTTAAAAGCTGCTCGGAATGTTGGTCTTTGTTCATTTCTTTTCTTCCTCGTGGGGACCAGGGAATTAAAAGGCCGTTAGTTACTGGAGGTGATTTATTTTGCCTCTTCTGTAAGAGCGCGTTTTACCCCCTCTGCTCTGTCAGCAAAAGTAGAGGTTCTTTTTTCTCCTCAGGGAAGCTGAAATGGGGAATCTTTTGTGCTGCGTGGGGCAGGGGGCTTGGTTCTGATGACACGGCTGCAAGACCGTCTCTGGGACTTGCTCATTTTGTGGGATTCTCTTGGGTTCTGACCCTCGGCTTTATGCTGGTTTGGTCTAGAAAGGCCAAGTCCACGAGACCACCTTTTTAAAAATGTTAGTTAATTTATCTTGAGAGGGAGCACACCAGCGGGGGAGAGGGATGGGGAGAGAGAATCCCAAGCAGGCTCTGCAACACGGATCCCGACGTGGAGCTCGATCCCACCAACCCTGAGATCGTGACCTGAGCTGAAACCAAGGGTTGGACCGTCAACTGACTGAGCCACCCAGGCGCCCTTGACTATATGCATTTTGAAGAAGCAAATGCTTTTTGACTTTGTTACGAACCAGATACCGTCATGAGATATTTGTCGTGGAGAGGTTCTTGTAATCCTGATAATAACCCTATAATATGTGGACGTGGCTGCTTCTCCCATTTTCTAGGAGGGAAACCTATGCCTGGACGTTGGGTAACTTGCTTTTGACCTCATAGAAATTCAGATTCACACAGTCTCGCTTCAGAGTCTGTGCCCTTAAGAACTAAGCCAGTGCCGTGGTTCTTAAACTTGACCATGCCTTGGAATTGACTTAAGGGAGGTGGTAGGGCGTCCCTGGAACAGAGTGGGTTCAGTAGAATGAGGTTGGGAAGCTCCATGGGGCTTCTGGCATAGAAGGCATGGAACGTCACACTGAGGAGTGTGGACCTTATTCCATAGATGGTGGAAGGTCTCTGCTTTTTGGACAGGGGAGTGTCCGTGTGGGAGCTGTGCTCTAGGATGTGTCTACTGGGAGGCGTTTTTCTTGTCAAGTCTGCGGGATCATTTTGGCATCTGTTCTCCCCAAGCTTCCAAGGGCCCCACCTTCTTCTAACCGCCCCCTCGCCCAAGCAGAGCCTGTCTGTTCCTCTCTCTCTCTACCCTGTGTCATGTTCCGTCCCCATCCTTCCCACTTACTCCCTCCTGTAAAATGGTGCCGCCCTTCCCTCCACGATCCCAGTCTGTTTGAAGAGATCTTTATCATGGGAGGAGTGGGTGCTGCTCTAACTCTTGAGGCCATTCCAGAAAGTGCGGGCATGGGTTCACGGTGTTCTGTGAGAGGAGCACCCCCTCCCCACACCCACTGCCCCTTGTTCTTAGCCAGATGGGGTGGAGGAGTGTTCATGCAAGAGAAGAGGCCAGCTCTCCTGGGGTCCCACAGCTGTACCCTGATTCTAGCCCCTCTTTGCTGTGTCCAAGCGCTGTCCTGGCAGGGCCCGGCCCATGTCCACCCATAACCGTCTCAGCCTACCTGTTCACGTAGATTTGGGCGGCGACTTTTAATGGTAAATCGGAGAATTCCTTCAGCGAGTCCTTAATACACGGGGAAGAGGTGCAGCGCAGGGTACGTGGACCTTTCATGTTTCAACTTAAGAAAAAAATTTTTTTTTTTTTTAAATTTTTTTTTTCAACGTTTTTTTTTTTTTATTTATTTTTGGGATAGAGAGAGACAGAGCATGAACGGGGAAGGGGCAGAGAGAGAGGGAGACACAGAATCGGAAACAGGCTCCAGGCTCCGAGCCATCAGCCCAGAGCCTGACGCGGGGCTCGAACTCCCAGACCGCGAGATCGTGACCTGGCTGAAGTCGGACGCTTAACCGACTGCGCCACCCAGGCGCCCCAGAAAAAAATTTTTTAACATTTATTTTTGAGAGACCGAGAAAGAGCACGAGGGGAGGAAGGGCAGAGAGAGGGAGACCCAGAATCCGAAGCGGGCTCCAGCCTCCGAGCTGTCAGCACGGAGCCCGATGCGGGGCTCGAACCCACGAGCCGCGAGATCATGACCTGAGCCGAAGCCGGACGCTTAACCGACTGAGCCACCCAGGTGCCCTGCAGTTTTCAACTTTATAAAAACGTGTCAGCGGTCCTGAGGTTAGACGCCGGGGACTTGACTCTGAGAGCTTTCCCTTCGCGGAGAGGTTCCCACGGCTCACCTGAATTTGCGCGGACTCTTGGCGTTGTCTCCCCGCAACAGAACGTTTTTCTCCCTGTCTCGATTTGCAGGCTCATGGAGCACCAGGCATTTGCTCAGGGGTGTCCCTGAGCCAGAGAATCCCGCCCCGGCTGTCACTGCCCTTCCCTGCCTCCCTCTGCTCCGCCCCTGTGCCTCGGTGGGCCCTCGCCCTTGTGCACACCTGTACGGGGGCCGCCGGGAGCTTCGTCAATGGCTGAGCTGTCAAAGGCTCCCGCTGGTTTATGTTTCAGGCTCCTGGAGCACGATCAGCAGTGCAGAAGCGTGCCCCATGGGGAGATCAAAGCTTCAGTGGCCAGACGGATGCAGACGCTGCTCTGCTTAATTAAAACCAGGCCTGTGTGCGCGGCAGTGTGATTAAAAGCAAAGAGGCAGTTGCAAAAAAGGTGATGGTGGTTAATCCCCGGCATTCTGTCTCTTGGCCCACGGGGGTGGGGCTGGTGTGGGAGGAAGGCTAGCCTACCTCACCCATTCCCAGGACAGCGCGTGCACACGCATACGTGAGGTCACGTCGTCTACCGGTACCTCTCGCTCATCAGTCGGACGGATCCTAGAAGTGATCGGAGCGCTGGAAAGGACATGGAGGTCATTTGGTGCAATCCCACAAAAATGTGAAACTGAGGCCAGAGGGATTCTCAGAGTTGGTGGGGAACAGAGCCTATCTTTCACGTCCCTTCTCCAGTTTTTAAAATAGTTTTTAAAATGCTTTTTAAAGTTTTTGTTTTGAGAGAGAGAGCGCACACACGGGCAAGGGGGAGGGGCAGAGAGAGAGGGAGAGAGAGAATCCCAAGCAGGCTCTGCACAGAGGCCAACGCGGGACTCGAGCTCCTATACCATGAGATCATGACCTGAGTCGAGATCAAGAGTCAGGTGCTTAACGGACTGAGCCGCCCAGGTGCCCCCCTCCTAGTCCCAGCTTAATGTCATGTTGTAAAGGACAGATAGTTAGCTGTATGGGTTCTCCTTCATTCCAAAGATGTTCGTCCATCGCCGGCTACGAGCCAAGGTCTTTTTTATTTCGGATTTCGTCGTGACCTGCTCATCGGGCTCCTTTCCGTCTTAAGTGCTGCAGGACTGTTCCACCCCACGTTCCCCGTGCTGGCAGATCTCCCCAGCTTCGACACCGACCGGCAGAGTTGAGTACTTACCGTATTAGGCGCTGTGCTAACGTTTCCTGAGTTACCAGCAACACAAGCTACCATTCTGTTGAGCCCTTAGGAATGCCTGAATCTGTGTTCGATATTTTGCAGATGCTCTCTCCCTTCGTCCCCAGGGAAGTATTTTTAGCTGACTCATCCCTCACAACAGGCCGTTCATAGCAGCAGCTGAAGGACGGCAAGCTTGAGCAGTGTGCCCGAGGATACCCCGGGAGAAGCTTCTTGACTTACTCTTTCTACCTGCCTGGCACTAAAGCACATCTTTTCCCCGTATGCGGCCCTGCTAAACCCTGAGGCAGTGGGGTAGGTCTGTCTGTCTACGTCTGTCTGTCTGGTTCTCTGGCTCCTCTCCACCCTTCTCCTTCTAGAAACAGTATTCTAGCCTTTTCTTTTTTGTGGGTGGGTGGGACTCTTGTTCCTCCATTCTCCTTGCTTCTTGTTCTCACTGTTCCGAGATGGAGTCTCTCGAAATCTAAACCCGCAGCCCGCGGCCTGGCCCACGCCTTGCAGAGAGGCTGGCTGGTTCAGGGCTTGCTCTGCGTGCAGATCTCGTGGGTCCCCTAGCCTGGCCCCCTCACCGCAGCCACGAGAGCAGCCTCCTGTAGCTAAACCACTAGTTATTTGGGAGCGAAGTGGTGTCATCTTGACGGTAACGTGTTTATCAGAGCCTTGGTTACCTCTGGCCCTCAAGGAAACGCGATCCGTGTCTGCGCTATTAAATTCATCTTGGTGCCTGGTGAGAGGGTGGTGATTTAAACCGGTTTATTTTCCCACTTACTGCTGAGGCCGGCTCACCTTTGCTAGAGAGGATTCTTGACTCTTCCGCTGTGGTAAGAACTCCTGAGTCAATCTTTTCAAAAACTTACAGCTGAAAGTTAAAGGCCTCTGAGCAGTAAGCCCTATTTTTTTATTTAATGGGGCAAATGATTATTATTTTTTTAATGTTTATTTATTTTTGAGAGAGAGCGCGAGCAGGGGAGGAGCAGAGAGAGAGGGAGACACAGATTCCCGAGCAGGCTTCAGGCTCTGAGCCGTCAGCACAGACCCCAATGCGGGGCTCAAACTCACGATCTCATGAGATCATGACCTGAGCCAAAGTCAGATGCTTAACCGACTGCACCACCCAGGCACCCAATGGGGCAAATTCTTATTAGAGACAGAGGACCATGGATTCTGCCAGTAGGAACTGTTTTTATAATGTTGACTTCCCCCTAGTAAAGCCCTTGGTATGCCGTTTAACACTGGGCCCTGGGAAGGCAGTGTAGCCGCTGGGACCAGAGGTCAGGAGATCGGGATTTGATTTCCAGCATTCCATTAACCATACCCTCACCCAAGGCCTTGGGCCACTCACGTCCTGTCCCTGTTCCCCCGTTTTGCACCGGGACTTATGTGAGCATTAAGGCCCACTGGGGACCAATCCCTTTTTCAGTGCGGTGCCTGGTTTGGTGTGGTTGCTCGTCAAATGGGATTTTTTTTTTTTTATTTTTTTTTTTTTAACGTTTATTTTTGAGACAGAGAGAAACAGAGCATGAACGGGGGAGGGGCAGAGAGAGAGGGAGACACAGAATCGGAAACAGGCTCCAGGCTCTGAGCCATCAGCCCAGAGCCCGACGCGGGGCTTGAACTCACGGACTGCGAGATCATGACCTGAGTTGAAGTCGGACGCTTAACCGACTGAGCCACCCAGGCGCCCCTCAAATGGGATTTTAAGGCACATAGGATTTTGGATTACCCCTGCCTGAAATTCAGCGGGCAATTGAGAGTTGACTGACAAGAATGAAAATGAGGTCTAAAGAATTAAAGCATAACCAAGTTGTTCATTAAACGAATGTGCGACCCAAGCGGACACAGGTCACCTGTTCTCACACGTCATCTGCCACTGCACTTAAAGGGAGACTCTGCAGGGAAATGCTTTGAAAACATCGAAGTCTACTCTGCAAATAAAAACTGTTATTGTCGCTGTGACTTTTGCTCTTAGTCCGCCTCTGAGGGCACAATGAGAAGAGTGTGAAGCATTTGGTGCGTGGCCAGGCACGCGTGGCCGGGTGCCGTGCAGCCCCAGTGTGTGTGAACCAGGCCTGAGAGAGTTCATCACATTCCATATGCAAGCCTTTCTTTATTTGTGCTGTCGTTTCCAATGAAGGCATCATTTCCGTACGTGCAGGCAGCGCCTCAATCTAATAATCCCGCCTGGTTTCTGGGCACGAACGAGAACACAGGGCAGAAGGTGGGATTGGGGGAGAAGGAGCGACAATGGGTGTCCGAGTCTGGGAAAGCACCTCTTCGTTTGGGCACCTGCAGCCCCACGCACGGCTGTACGGCTTGGAGAGGGGAGCATGGGTGCGTTTAACCCTCACTTAACCCCTCAGCCGGGAGCCTTTGTGCAGGTCACGGCCTGTGTTACTTTACACGTTGCGTCTGGCTGGTGATGGTGTCCACAGCTGGGAGGAAGGTAGGGGTTTGAGGGACCTCATCGGAGAAGCTACTCTCTTAAGTGACTTCCATTGAACTTAGTACGTACGGGTCTCCATTCCTTTCGTAAAAGATCAATGGCTTCTGTCCCTCTATGCTCTTGTTACTTTTGTAGGCCACGCTCATCCTTCCTCCATTTAGGCTGAATGCATAGCTAGAGCCAGTGGCGTGGGTTCCTAAACCCGTCTGCCGCCAGGCCACTTTGCTACTGTAACCGAGTAACTTAATCGTGACCAACGAGCCAGAGGATAGACGGCTGACTTCCATCGAGCACTGCCGTGTGCTAGGCACTCTTCTTCCGAGCGCTTAACATCTAGTCTCCCATAATTTCTGTGTTTATAAAACTTAAGTCACCTTGAACAAAACTGGCGAAAGTGAGCTGCTACAAAAGAAGCTGCCAATGGTAAGCGGGGAAGGTAACAGTAACACAGTCACAGGGCAGGAAGCATCCAAAGTCTTGGTGTCTGCTGAGGCGATGTCTTCGAGTTCTGCATCTACTTGGAAGAAAGCCAACTAGAGATGAGGGTCAGTGGCACTTATGCAAGAAAGACTTCGGGCAGTTAATCTGTGGACCCATACCTAGAGGAGAGATCACCCACCCGCGTCAAAAATGTCAGCGAGTAGACCTACATTTATAGGCTTGTGTCAAAAGGCCCAAGGTACGCGCATTTCGTTTTCCGTGATTCTTTGCTTTAACGTCCGTTGTAATTAATGGGCCATAGTAGTCTGGATAAGCAGTCTTTTGCTATAAAAGTTACTGAAGCCAATCAGATATGAGCCCCGTGTGGCCCCTGTCCGCGTGCGGGTGCCTACAGGTGACCTGCTGTGGCTCTTTGAAGTCACCGTTGGGGTCTCCAGATCTGTTCTCTTATGGCAAGTTTCTTTTTTTCTTAGTTACTGGGTTGGATTGGATTTTAACCTGTCGACTCCGTGCACTGAGTCAGCCAAGCTTTTGGAGCTCCATTTTGGGGATAATGAAATGTGACATGAGATAACACTGCCCTTTGCGGTCTGTCACTGAAGAGGTTTGTTGGCTGTTCCAATGGTCAGTTCCTCTGAGGATTAGAAGGAGAAACACGTATGCACCTGCATGTATATGCACACAGGCTTATATTCAGTTAAGCAAATAACTCAGTGAGCCCATGTGCCAGGTGCTGGGCTGTGAGCCTTAAGGCCCCAAGAAAATACCTGATGTGACCATTTCCCTGAAGAAGCCTGGAGATATGTCTAGAGGAGTCACACATGACTGGCTAAGACAGGTGGGGTCTTAGAAGCCATTAGGAAGGATGAAGACAGCAGGAGAGGATCCCAATGGGAAAAGCAGTGGAGAAGTGGGGTGACAAAACAGAGGAATTGTACAACTCACCGCAACTTCGGAATTACTGACTTTGAGATTGCTTTTATGTTTATCTGATTTTTTTTCTCAGAAGAATTTCAGGGAGTAGAAAGACTGCTGTGTCGGTAACTGACGCTTGAGTGCACGCATACAGAGGGAAGGCAGCTTGTCTCAGTAACGGGAGCCAGAGCTCTGACCAGGCTTCCTGGTGTTTCCATTGGTTCTACCCCACCGCCAGGCACCTTCCTGCCACATTCACTCCCCTCTCTGCCACCCTAGAGACACTTCGAAACCAGCACCTTAACTGCCCAGATTCAATGGTCTTATTGGCTTACTGGCTCTCCTTTATATATGTATGTACATTTTACTACATATATATGTATATACATGTATATATATGTGTATGTATGTACAATATATGTATACGTGTGTGTGTATATATGTATATAATGTATATGTTTGTTTAAAAAATTTTTTTAATGTTTAGAAGGGAGACACAGAATCAGAAGCAGGCTCCAGGCTCTGAGCTGTCAGCACAGGGCCAATGCAGGGCTTGAATGCACGAACCATGAGATCATGACCTGAGCCAAAGTCAGACACTCAACTGATTGAGCCGCCCAGGCACCCCTATTTATTTTTTCAGAGAGAGAGAGAGCAAGAGGAAGAGAGGTGGAGAGAGAGAATCCCAAGCAGGCTCTGCCCTGTTAGCACGAAGCTGGACGCGGGGCTTGATCTCACGAAGTGTGAGATCATGACCTGAGCCAAAACCAAGGGTTGAACACTTAACTGATGGAGACACCCAGGCGCCCCCTGTCTCTCCTTTTTAATAAGCCACAACTACTACCAACTTAGTAAATGTAGGGCCCCGCTGACTTCCAGATCGGCCCAGAAGCTCCCGTCGCACTGAATGGCACACAGGGTGTGTATGGGGGTGGGGCACAGTTGCTTTTTGGGCACATGGTTCAGGATTCCTGTCTCCTAGCCCTGTGGACAGCGGCTGGGGCAGTGCCCTTGTCCAGGGCTTTCTGAGCCATTCAAGGAAACCGTAGGTTCCACATTCTGCCCCTCCTGGGCCGACTCAGCTGGGCCCTCGATAGCTCTTGGCTGTTTCATAGATAGGGAGGGCTGCATTTGCAGGGGTACGATAGGACCCCTGGAAGGAAGGCCCTTACAGCAGACCACTCTATCCAGCTGGAGCCTGATGAACTATCCTGCGTGATCAAAGGATCTGGAAGCTTCCCTCCCTGTTCCACCTGCTCGGAACAAAACCCACAAGCATGTGGGTGATGATAAACAGTCAGCATGTGTTACTTGGGGTGCTTTGTGTTTACACTGGCCACCGGAAGATGTAAGGCAACACGAGGGAAGAATAGAAGGCCACGGTCTATCCTTTGTGGTCCTTCCGTTTATTCGGCAAGTATTTACTGAGCACCTGTGGGGTGCAGAGTGGTGTCCTAGGTATTGGAGATTTCATTTGGGGCAGTTGTGGCCATGCCCTTGTGGAGTCCTCTGACTGGAGGGACGCGGACAAGGGCTGATCTCGCTGAGGGGGTGTGGGAAATGCAGTGGGTGCACCCCAGAAGCATGGCAGCCTACGTGGTCTTTTAGGGTGGGGTTGCTCACGGGCTCTTGACTGAAGGGGTGAGTAGAGGCTGCAATCCAGTCCACACTCCACGCCAGACACACGCTGCCTTAGAGAAGGGGAGCCTTCCTGTACAGAAAGGCCCCCGGGAACCAGCAGGGACCTTGATTGGAAAGACCCCTGACCTGGATTTGTGGGGCAAGGGAGAGCTTGGAAGGAAACATCGGAACTGAGACTTGAAAGATGACTAAGGCTTAGCCAAGGGGAGCAGAGGAGAGGTGGGAAGGAACATTTTGTGCAGAGTCCTAATTGCCAGCACTGGGATGGTGCTTATTACCATGTGCCGGGAGCTGGGCTGAGTGCTTTGAGTTAATCCTCGTAAGAGGAATTTGCATGTGGAACAGCACAGAAGTGCAAGAAAACACGGTGTTTTTCGGACTCTGGAAGATGTTCATTGTGGGTAGAGCTTGGAGTTCAGAGGGAAAGGAGTTCCGTGAAGCGGAGGCTGATGGCTGATGATTGCAGCTAATTACACTTGCACTGCACTTGCTACATGCTAGGTAACCTGAACGCGGAGTGCACAGCGACTCCTTTTTAACCTTCACGGCAACTATACGAGGCGGATATTATTTTACCCTCCTCCTGCAGATGCAAATGAGACCAAGGAGATTCGAGTGACCAGCCCCAGGCTCCTCTGTAGAATGGGAGAGACAGATTCGCACGAAGGCACTAGGTTCCGATCCCCACCCTGCCTGTCCAGGAGGAGCTCGAGATAGAGACAGGCCGTCCGTCAAGAGTTGACCGGGCAGCAGAGAGGAGGGAGAGCCAGGTGCCAGACAGGATGACAGATCTCCGCAAGGGCGGGGTGGGGGTGGGGAAGCACTGTAGCTCTGTGGACACGGACAGGCCACGTGGTGCCGGTTCGAGTCTTTTCCAACAGCCAAGGGAAAATGAATAAGTTACCTCGCTTATTCTTATCCACAATCCCATGACCGCTGAATGTAGTATTTCCACTGGAGCAGTGGAGGAGGAAATGAGTCTCAAGGAAGGTAACTTTACTTTAAGAGAACAGATCCTCATTCTGAAAACTCCTTTGTTCTTTTGTTCATTCATTCAACAGCTATTTATCGAGCATTGACATTCTGCTAGGCAGGATGGGTAACACACGAGGCACATTCCCTGACCCCAAGTGGACGAGGACTTTAAAAGTTAAAGCGGTCAGGAGTGCCTGGGTGGCTCAGCTGGTTAAGCGTCCGACTTCAGCTCAGGTCATGATCTCAAGGTTTGTGCGTTCAAACCCTGCCAGTGGGCTCTGTGCTGACAGCTCAGAGCCTGGAACGTTCTTTGGATTCTGTGTCTCCCCCTCTCTCTGCCCCTCCCATGCTCACACTCTGTCTCTGTCTCAAAAGTAAATAAAATAAAATAATAATAAGAAGAAGAGGGGCGCCTGGGTGGCTCGGTCGGCTGAGTGTCCGACTTCAGCTCAGGTCATGATCTTGCAGTCTGTGAGTTCGAGCCCCGCGTCGGGCTCTGTGCTGACAGCTCACAGCCTGGAGCCTGCTTTGGATTCTGTGTCTCCCCCTCTCTCTGCCCCTCCCCTACTCTTGCTCTCTCTCTCTCTCTCTCTCAAATCTAAGCATTTTAAAAAATTAAAAAAAATTAAACCAGCGTGGGGATTTAAAACCATGTCTGCAAAATCTTTTGACACTCACATGGTTGAGAGAGATGGGGTCTGTGACTACCTCCTTCTGGATTCTGGGCTGTGCTTAGTGACTCCCTGGTAGTCCGAAGAATGCGGTGAAGGCACTGGGCTTCTGAAGCCAGCTCCAGAAAAAGGCTGGACGGCTATCCTTCACTCTGAGAGAAGCCAGCTGCCAAGAAGTCTGGCTAGCCAGCTCCGGCCACGCGTGGGCACTCCGGTCGGCCGATCTGGCCGATCTCCCGGTCAGCAGCCAGCGACATCTGCCAGCCTGGTGAGTGAGCCATCGTTTGCACGCCCAGTCCCAGTCTGGCCTTTCGAGGACCGCAGCCCCAGCCAACATCCCACGGCAACGTCGTGAGGACCCCCCAGCGAGGGCTGCCAGCCCGGCCTCTCCCACGTTCCCAGCCCACAGAGGTGTGAGCGGAAGAAGGTGGTGATGACATTGGAGACGGTGTGATTCATCGGGTAGACGTCGTCCCCGGCACCGAGGGGAGCAGTGCCCAGTGGAGACAGGGCTCGAGCCCTGAGAGAGGAAACTGGTTGGACAGCGGCAGTCAAAATTCCAGCTGCGTCTCCGCTTGTATCGCTAACCGGTCCTTGGGAAGGAGGGGGCAGGCACCAGCCGGAGACGTGAAATGGGCAGCTTAATAAAGAGGCCTGGGTTGGAGCTGACGTCCGCCGCTCCACACGCACCTGTACACACGCACCCAGAGGCCGTGCAGGGGCCTGATTAACCGGGAGTTACAGGCGTCGCTAATGGAGCCTCCTGTTCTCTGTCCTTAAGCTGGTAATGAATGGCGCTCCCCGCTCTATTTGGGTCCGGCCCCCTGATGAAGCGCACGGAAGTGTCTGCGGTGGCCTTGCCGAAGGCTCGGCCGTGTAGTAGCTGCGGTGGCAGATGGGCGGTGGGGGGGGGGGGCCGAGACGAGCCAAAGCATGCTGCTCAGAGCCCCCGCCACGCGCTGGGGTAGTTGGAGGCCAGCAGGGAAGGTGATGGTGAGCGCGGTGGGTGTGGGCCCCGGCCTGGGAGCGTTTCCCATCAGAGACATTGCCTTCCTACGTGCGGGGGGGGCTCCCCTTTGCTCAGCCCTTCCCGCGGCTAGGCCGTGGGAAGCCTTCCTTTGTCTTCACGGAAGACGGAGTGGTGGTGGTAGATAGCGCGTCCCCACTGTCACCCTCACCCCGCAGGACAGGAGCAGGGAGGGCGCAGTCTGCTTATTGTTGCAGGAAGAGCAGAATCTCTTCCCCACCAGCACCGGCCTTGCCCCTCCCCTTCGTCCGTCACTCCTGGCAGCAGACAGGATGCCTTCGCCGGAAAGCCCTCCTGGCCGCTCTCGGGATTACTTCCGAGAGGCAAGGTGCTCCCGGTGAGTCTCCTCTCTGAATTAACGTTTCTCATTTTTAGTCAGTTTGCAACGAAAGCACTTCACCCCTGGGCTGTCCAAGATGTTAGCTGTCCGTGCATTCTTGCAGAGACCCACAGGAGCAATTTTCAACCCCATTTAACCCGCGGAACAGCTGTCGTAAGAATTGGTGCAGGATCTTCTTCCCCCACAGGGCCCGAGTGACAGAAACTTGATGCACGTTCCGAGTTGATACTCTGCCCGGGCCCCCAGGGAAGCCTGGTGTCACGCGGAGGGGAGTCCCAGGACCCTTCGTGAGGCGACTCTCCTCCTGCCGGAGCTCTGTCTGGATTTTCAAAGACACCCCGTCATCGGTGCCATCTCTCCCCTGAGCTGGAGGCTGGCTCTGCGAGGCACATTGGCCCCGGAAGGTTCTCGCCTGCTCTGCTGTGGAGTCCCACGTGCACTTAGCGGAGCTCGTGTTTATTGTTGAAGCTGAGTGGGGGTGTGTGTGTGTGGGGAGGGTGGAGTGGAGGGCGGCCCAGGGCCCAGCTCAGCGGGGCAGGTTCTGTTTAGGAAGCTCCTGCTGGGGAGGTCCTGGCATCCCTGTGTCATCTGCCATGCCCTGTTGATGCAAGGTCCCTGCTGAGGCCAGTAGTTGGTCCACATGTTTTTATTACTTTTTTTAAGTTTAGTTGACACACGATGTTAAGTTAGTTTCAGGTGTACAACAGGGCGATTTGACAATGGGGTGTGGTGCTGTGCTCACCTGTGAAGCCACTGTCTGTCTCTATACAATGCTATTACGGTACCATTGACCGCCTTCCCTATGCGGTGCCTTTCGTCCCTTGATTCTTCATTTCACGACTGGAAACCTGTACCTCCCGCTCCCCTTCACCCCTTTAGCTCATCCTCCACCCCTCCTCTCTGGCAACCTCCCCATTCTCCTTTATCAGACACATTCTAAGAGACCGTGGCCTCAAACCAACCTTTGTCACCATCTTGTTAAGCTCTGTAAGCATAAAAAACCCACGGACAACTTCGTCACCGCTCCAGGTTCTCAATAGCCTGAAGATCGTATTTCTTAGACCTTAAAGATACTTTGGGTCAGCCCGTGCATTTCCCAGACGAGGACTCGGGGGCTTTGAGAGGTTACTTGCTTTGCCTGAGGATACACAACTGGTCGGTACAGAGCTCGGAGGACCCACCGCCTCCCCTCCAGGTTTCCTGCTCTTAAATCGGTATTTCTTTGGCACTCTCTTGCTTTATCTGAAAACAGTGCCTGCAAGTGGGTTTAACGCAGGGTTTCCACGTAATTCTTCGTGGCGGGGGCTGACCTGGGCTTTGTGGGCGCTTAGCAGCCTCTCGGTCCTCTACCCATCAGGTGTCAGGAACGACTCTTTCCCCACCCAGATGTGAGAAGCAAAAACGTCTCTAGGCTTTGCCAAATGTTCCGCGTGGGGCTGAGATGTTTCCAGGTTAGAGTTAGTGTATTTTTTTTTAATGTTTATTTGTATTTGAGAGACCGTGGCCTCACGGGGAGGGGAGGAGAGGCTGGTGGGGTGAGGGAACGGTTAGAGGAAGGCGGTAGGATATTTGGTCGGTATGGGAACCACTTGCTATAGACATTCTTGTATAAAGGCCTTGTATCCAAAATCCATAAAGGACTCAAAATTCACTAATAACAAAACAAACAACCATTTTAGGAGGTGGGCAAGAGATTTGGAGAGACACTAAACCAAAGAAGATCTACAGATGACAAGACCATGAAAAGATGCTCAACGTCATTAGTCATAGGAAAATGCAGGTGGACACGAAGCGAGATACCACCGCTCCGCCGTAAGAACGGCTCAGGTGGAAAAGACGGACCGTGCCAGGCGTTGGTGAGGATGCGGAAGTCCCAGAGCCCTGGCACGCAGCTGACAGGAGTGAAGAATGGTCTGGCCACTTCCGAAAATGGTTGGGCAGTGCCTTGAAATGTGAAACATACACCTGCCGTGTGGGTCAGCCTTTCCACCCGTAGGTATTTACCCAAGATAGATGAAAGCGTGTGTCCGCGGCAGCTTTAACTGTTGTAGCCCCAACTGGAAACAACCCGGATCTCCAACAGCCACTGCTTTTTGGACATTGCTTTGTGAATGAGAAGTTTTCCAAACCTGCCAGCGAATCAGGTTTAGTTAGAGAAGGGAGTCAGACTGAGAGCATCTGATTGGGTCCAGATACTGAGTTGCCTTCTGAGTGTGTCACAGTATCACTAGAGTAAGTCAGGTGGCACTTGTGTTCTTTTGGGCCATGGAGTTTGGCAGTGGGGTTGGTAATCTTTCTTCTTTAGGTCCCCTCTGGGCAGTTTTAATGTGGTGCTTGGTGATGATGAGTTCTTTAAACTTCAAGGTTTAAAAGATGACACCTAGCTTCAAAGACTGGCTCCATTAAAGCATTCTATTTATGCCAACATTAAAACATTTAGGGAATAAAGATGTACTTGGTCACTGTGATCTCTCTGAAAAATGGGAGGCCAGATGCCCTTGTGGCTAGAATTCTTCCCTACGAGTCACGAGTGGGAGCCAAGGAAAGAAATTGTTTCAAGGGAGGGCGGAGTGATCAATTCCTGCCCCTGAAGTAGCCAAGAGTCCTGTGATGTGTGTGGGTGGGTTGAGACTTGGTCTAGAATCCATTTTTTAATTTAATCTTCTTTTGAGCTCCTTATAGGTGTTGGGCATTGAGATCCACACAGAAGGTAAGACATGGTCCAGTCTTGTCTTTAGAGATGTTAACGGCCTAGAGAAGAGAAAGATCGATCAGTGCACAAGGACAGTCCAGAATGAGGCACACCATAGTGGAGGGTGGGCTTCTGGTGCTGTGAGCATAGCACGCAGACCAGATCCTTAATGAAGAGGGAAGTGGGGGTTGGTCAGGAGACTCCTCAGCATTCCTCCTAGATATCTTAGCTCGGTGCTCAGTGTTCTGGCATGAAGGCCAAAGGCAACTAGGAAAAGATCTAGTTCTTGCTGTCAGAGATTTTCGTCTAGCTGAAATAAAGTCAGTATGCATAGGATTAAGATGGCCGTGTGTTGGTAGTGATATAATGTGTTGGAAACAACACTGCCGTGAATGTCAAGAGAAACTGATTCCAGCCTGGGATCTGCTCCTAGGTGGCTCTTGACCCCAGATAAGTCGCTTACTTGGGTCTCTTGGCCTCAGTCTTTTTAATTCTGAAAAGAGAAGCCTGGATAACAGGGTAGGATATGTCCAGTCCATTCCAGCCCTCTCTGTGCTATGAGTGTATCAAGGGGAGATCTGGGGAGATCTTGACCATTTTATTCTCACTGGAAAGATCTGCTGGCAGTGAAGCTGTGGACGAGAAGAAGCGCGGTCCATTATTAGGTTGGGCAAACTGTGGGAATCAGGGATTTTTAAAGTTCCGGAAGTCACTTTGTGGGAATCCTATTTAAAGCTGAAGCAAAGTGTGAGTCTTACTGCTGGAACCAAGGGCATTAGTCCCTCCGGCCTCTGTCCTTCAGCAACTCCTTTTTGATGATGTGGTCTTGGACTGGTGCTGGGTTCCTGATCGTTATCAAGAGGGGGACCTGTGCCCCAGATCTAGAGCAGCTAGCATGTTTTGTCTTGTCCTGGCGCCTTCTCTCCTGGCACGTAGGAGTAGCCAGTGCCACCGATCCCATGATTGGGAAGGCATTTTCTCTTCTCACCTCTTTCTTTCTTAATTCCTCCTGATACATCAAGACATGTGCTCCTGATCTAAGAGTGTCCCAACAATGCACGGCAGTGTTCTTGGAAAGAAAAACATAAATAAGGAACTTGTGCAGAATTGGAGGAATCGAATGCACGTCCTTTACTCTGCCCCATCTGGTACTACCTGAATGCCTCCTTTGATGTGTGGGACTCCTTTCCTGGAGCAGGACCTGGGTGACTGCAGGCCCACCGGGCAGCTTTTTGCAAGTGCGTGTTTTGTCAGATGGGTTTCAAACTCGGCGTTGTCTTTATAAAGCGTGTGAAGGGTGGGAAGACTTTCCAGACTGGGGTAGCAGCAGTGTATTGTTTCTGCTCTCATTTCTTTTTTTTTTTTTTTTTAATGTTTATTTATTTACTTAGAGAGAGAGAGAGAGAGAGAGAGAGAGAGAGAGAGAATCCCAAGCAGGCTCTGCACAGTCAGCACAGAGCCCAATGTGGGGCTCGAACTCACAAATGTGAGATCGTGACCTGAGCCAAAATCAAGAGTCAGACGCTTAACTGAGCCACCCAGGCACCCCTCTGCTGTCTTTTTTTTTTTTTTAATGTTTGTTCATTTTTGAGAGACGGAGAGTGGGCAGGGGAGGGGCAGAGAGAGAGGGAGACACAGAAAACGAAGCAGACTCCAGGCTCTGAGCTCTCAACACAGAGCCCGACGCGGGGCTCGAACTCATGGACCCTGAGATCATGACCTGAGCCGAAGTCGGACGCTTAACCCATTGAGCCACCCAGGCGCCTCTGTCCTTTCTCTATCTCTATCCAGATCTCTATCCAGATCTTTCCCCACTCCGATTTGCTACCCTAAATTCCATGTACTGGGTTTGACAGCGTGCTTGCCGGATTATTCCTTGTTTTCCCCCACACGGTGTCTACTTGTCATCCCCGTTACTCCAAAGAATTTCTCCTCTCACTTCCACATCTTCTTCCCAATTGAAATTTGACTTCCCAAGACCCCTTCAGGGGAAAAGACATCTAATTGTCAGACTTGATGTCCGTGCATGGTTTGACCAGAAAGTAATCGGAAGGCAAGATGAGAGAATAATCCGAAAGCTGTGTGGGGACATACTCTGTTGGGTCACCCCTAATTTTCATGTCATCGTAATTGGCTAGTTACCATTTATTTTCCAAACAAAAAGTTGGCTAACACAAAGAGTTATAACAGGCCTGCCTGGAGTAATTGCAGTAAAAACAAAAAGCCTTTTGTGAATATGGGTGTGACATCTTTAGGTCACCAACACCATGGTGCTTTTTGCACGAGAGGGACGATTCCTTGATAAGGCTTTATACCGTATGAAGTAGCCCGGCAATTACTGTCTCTGTGGAATAAAACAGGTAATTGAGACTCGGCAAGTAAAGTGCCCAAGGTCATGCCTATAATAAGGGATGAGACTGAACTTCAAATTCTGATCTTCAGACTTCATGCCAAGTCTGGTATGTCTTCCGTGACCCGTATGCATTTCTATGTGTTTGCTGTGAATGGAACTTTTCTCATTTACCTGTGAGCTTCTCTTGTCAGATTAAAAAGAAATTAGCACTTTATTGGTGGTAGGTCCTATGAAATGATAGCAAAAATCTGAGGGACTTCTATGTCCCCCTTCTACCTGAAAAAACATTTCAGAAGGGAAGAGGGGAGGGGACAGAGCGCTCCCCTCAGTTTCCTTCTGGCCCTGCCATTTCAGGGGTCATGGCCTGGACCATGCTGATGACCCTTAGACTCAAGTGTTTTCCTTGGAGGGCCCAACAGATGGGTGGAGGTCCTTCTCCTGTGTTACAGTACTCACCCCGACCCCAACACAAATAACATCACACCGTAAACACTCAGGTCCCAAATTCATCTCCTTTGGAGACCGGAGGCTTTGTTACTCACACCAAAGAAGTCTTCAGGCAGACCCATCTCAATGTGTGTTTTCATCTTGACTTAAATCCAACTCTTCTTGTTTCCTTCTCCATCAAACCGCACCCCCCTTGCCTTTCTGTCAAGGGGTGATGGACAATAGATGGTAGCAACGGTTTCTATGGTAACAGCATCTGAGTCATCTCCTTGGAAACCGGCATAAAGACTTTCCATCTCCAGACCAGCTCAGTGCAACTTGGAAGGCCTTTGTTCCCATGAATGTATCAGCATGGGGGAGCAAACTCTCCCGGGCTCTGGCCACTGCAGTTTCCTTTGGCTCCTGATGCCCATGGCAGTTTGGGTATAGAGTTGGATTCAACCAAACGTGGGGGTTGGTGGGTCCTGGGGTGCTTTTCTCAGCCCAGCCCATGTCCGGGCTGCATTGTCTTTGGTCCAACACCAGATACCCAGCAGACTGAGCCAGTAAACCTCTTACGTTTTGAAATGCTCAGATGACTCAACCAAGTCTCCCACAGTGGCCAGCAATGAATCAGAATAAAGCAATAATGCATCTGAACACAGATGAGCTGGATATTTTGACATGGTCTTGAAGAGAATCCTGAAATAGGGCACCATGGGATAGCTTGTAAGAGTCCCTTTCCTTATGGCGTCCTTCAAATGGAGCAGTTTTGTTCCTCAAGTGAAGGCAGAATGGTTTCCAGCAGCTAAGAGGATTAATTCTCTTGTCATCATCCACACCAAGTAACCATCACAAACGCTTTCATTGTGCTTCTTATTTTATAGATCATTTTCACACGCAGGAGCTCAATTAATCATTTATTCAATTGTCAATACATGTTAATTTGAAACTTACTATGTGTCGCATAATTGTGTTAGGAGCTTGGGGCACGATCGTGAGAAAAAAAAAAAATACACAGTTCCTGCCCCGATGAAGTGTACAGATAAGAGAATCAAGGGCTAATCAGATCATCGCACACATGTGAACATTCAACCACATTCCGCCAAAGGAGCAGGTCCGTGGGCTGAGTCTTGGGAGAGAGGATTTTGACCAGTTGGAGACCTCTTCCTGGAAGAGGTGATGGTCACGCTGACACCCGATCAGCAGTGCCCCTTGCAGACGAGGAAGTGAAGACCTGCAGGGGGAAGTGACTCCCCCACCCCCCAACCCCGTTCACACCAACTGCTGACTGACAGTCCAGGGGTCCGATCCCAGGCTCTGTCTGTCCCCTCCTGCTGACTCTCCGAGCACAGCCTAGGGTCAGTCTCGGGCCTGATAGCCAAGGAGGTGTTCTCCCATTTCCTCCCCGAGTTCTGCCCACCGTCTCAGGCCTGGGCCTGTTGCCCATTTGCTCGGGGGGACGATTGTAGGAATTTTCTCTTTACGTGGACATTCTCCTCCAAGGTGATAACTGATGAAGGCAGCTTGCCTGGCCCTGTGGACCTCGAACCACAGGACTCCGAGGCTCAAAGTTTTGTTTTCTCCCAGCCCCCTTAGGAAGGGATAGAGGTGGGAACATCCGTTGGTGGAGGGTGATGGGCCTTAGGACGGTTCGTACCAACATCTAGGGGCAAAGCATCTGTACCGAGCAGCTCTGTCTCATTTATCCCCGGGCTCTTCCGCCTTCCCTAGGGTTCCCTCCACCCTTCCGTTGTGGAAGGGCGGGGAGGAGTGTGCCGTGTCCTTGGAGGAGTGGAGCGGCCTCCACTGTCTCTGGAAAGGAGGGGGCGAGGCACGTGAAAGGGCACCACCCCCAGGGCCCTGATGGCTGTGCAGAATGTCCAGATTTAGATTTCTGCCTGCTTGTTACGTTTTTTAAAACCCGAGAATGTAAATGTGGTTAATGCTGTCCCCCTGCTCTGGTTGCTGGGTGTGTAAAGCGAGTCAGGGGAGTCCTGCCCCCCTCCTTCTGCCTATCATGGTGTCCTTCCTCCTTTTCTGTGGACACCACCGTCAGCCAGAGATCTCTGTCTTGAGTGCTCATAACT
The DNA here is from genome assembly GCF_016509475.1 of Prionailurus bengalensis. Taxonomy (NCBI): domain Eukaryota; kingdom Metazoa; phylum Chordata; class Mammalia; order Carnivora; family Felidae; genus Prionailurus; species Prionailurus bengalensis. The sequence continues at coordinate 62,743,112 of NC_057360.1, read as the reverse complement.
CCGATCTGAGCTTCCTTCTGCTTTCCTTCCTCTGCTTCCCAAACCCCTCAGAGCCCTGCCAGACTCCCTTCATCTCAGGGTCTCTTTCTGCTTCCGGCAAATTCTTTGAAGGCCCCAGGGGGCTGCCCTGCCTGTCCTGCCAAGGGGAAGTGATTCGGTGGTGTCCCAGTACCCTGTAAGTTCATTAGCATTAGATCAGCTAATACGCTTGGCTGAGGACCTGTGTGAATATAGATATTCTGAGGAAAGCAATATGGCGCCATGTTGTCTGTGACCAAGACCATTCGGCCCAGTAGGCCCTCTCAGCTCATGTTCTGCTGTGTCTCTAACATTGTCCCTCACTTCCTCAAATTCCCATCGCCCTTGCTCCCCATGCCAGTCACTCGGCATCTTTTTCCTACAGAAGGTACTGTGATTGAATTAGTTGTTCATATGTCCTTATCTTGTTCTTCTAGAAACATGATTCTATGTGCTGCAGCGACTGTTTTCTCGTATGTTGGCATCTCCTGTAGCCGTGCTACTTAACCCGGTAGCTGCTGGCCACACGAATCAGTGGAAGTTTACCATAGAGGTGCACCTGGGTGGCTCAGTCAGTTGGGGATCTGACTTTGGCTTAGGTTGTGATCTCACAGTTGGTGGGTTCGAGCCCTGCGTCAGTCTCTCTGCTGTCATCCTGGGTCCTGCTTTGGATCCTCTGTCTCCTTCTCTTTGCACCTTCCCTGCTTGCGCTCACTCTCAAAAATGAAAAATATACACATTAAAAAAATTAACATAGAATAAAATGTTCTTTGGTTGGACTACCCACATTTCAAAAGCTTAGTAGTCATATGTGGCCAGGAGCTGGTGTGTTGGACAACACGGATCTAGAACATTTTCATTATTCTAGAAAGTTCTATCAGACAGTTCTGTTCCATAACACCTGGCACATAGCAACACCTGATTGCCCCCAACAAATATTTCCTGTGGAGGAAATAACAAGGATTAAGAAAGGCTATTTCTCATGGGTGAAGCTGATGGCAGTTACAGTTATGGGGGAAACCTGGTATTTTGCCCTGTCACCATTAAGAATTGTCAGAACAAAGCTTAGCATTTCCTTAATCCTGGTTCCCCTAGCTAAAATGGTGTAATCCTTGTCTTTTTTGATGCTGAGATCTGAGGAAATGTCACCATCTTTGTGGATGTAATTTTGAGACAGTTCAGTTTTTCTACCATGAACAAACTGATCTTATTTTTTTAAATAGAGACATTGATTTTTATTTTCCAAGCCAAATTTTTAATAAACATTTTTGCTGACACAGATAAGTAGTTGAAGATTTATCTTTTTTTTTTTTTTAATGCACAAATCCAGAAAATAAGCAGGCATCTCCTGTTCCAAGGAAATAATTCCTGTCTTGGGGAGACCATGTCCACTCCTACAGAGGCCCCTTCAAGGTTGAGGACGGAAAGGGGAAGGTGGTAAGGTTCCAGGATTCTGGAACTGTGTGATTTGGGGCAACTTGGCTTTCCATTCATAAAATGTGAGTGTGTGTGTGTGTGTGTGTGTGTATTTCTTTTAAGTTTATTTTGAAAGAGAGAGTGTGTGCATGTCGGGGGGAGGGGCAGGGAGAGAGAGGGAGAGAGAGAATCCCAAGCAGCGCTCCCTCCCACCAACCGTGGGATCATTACCTGAGCCAAAATCGAGAGTCAAATGCTTAACCAACTGAGCCACCCAGGTGCCCCTATAAAATGTATATTGAGAGCCACTTTCTTCTCACGAAATGTTTGTGTCATCGTCTCTAAATATTTTGAAGTTAGCACCTCATAGGGTTGGGATTTCTGGTGACCCACAGCAGCTTAGCAGGGTGCCACTGGCTGGGAACGACATGTCCTCATGGGTATGAATGGACAAACACGAAAGCTACCCCCCTCCATGCTGCCCCTAACAAGTGTTGATAATTTGAAAATCACCTGAATGTTCAAGCCGATGGAGTCCTCTCCTTAAGATTTCACAGTGTAGAGAAACCACTCTGGGCCTCCTTGCTTTTTTTTTTTTTTGGACCCTGAAAGAGGAAACCAGCTTGTTGCTGAGATGCACACGTGAGAATTGCAGTCGAAGGCACTGGCTTTGAAGTAGGCTCTAGGGAAGGGAGCCGACAGGGGCCCAGCAGGGCTCCTGGTGGGTGACTCGGAGCATGGGAAGCTGGGACCTGGGAGGCTCCACCCCGCCTTGCTGGCTAGGAGGAGGCAAACGTGTTGGTCATCTCACAGTCAGGGACAGAGAATCTTCATGAACGTGTTGTCTGCAGTGGCTGCCATGTCCCAAGAGGCTGGGATTGATGTGTGGTTATGAAGGAGAAGGGACCATGAGGATAGTATGTTCTAAATTACAAACTGCTATAGTACTTTCTAGCATACTGCAGTTGACCATACACCACAGGCTATAAACTAGAGCCCACCGTAAAGTGGGGATAGGCAAGGCATTTTGCCAACAAAATCTGTGGTGTGGGTAGTGTTCTCTCTCTCTCTCTCTCTCTCTCTCTCTCTCTCTCTTAATATGTTTAATGTTTCTTTTATTTTTGAGAGGGAGAGAGACGGCGTGAGCAGGCGAGGGGGGAGACCCAGGATCGGAAGCAGGCTCCAGCCTCTGAGCTGTCAACACAGAGCCCGATGCGGGGCTTGAACTCACGAACCGCAAGATCATGACCTGAGCCGAAGTCAGTGCTTAACCGACTGAGCCACCCAGGCGCCCCTCCTCCTCCATTTTGCAGATAAAGGGACTGAAGTCCGGGATTTGGATCCGGATCTTCCTCCAAGCCCATATTCTCTGCACTATCCCTGCTTCCGCTCCAAAGAGGCTCTTTGTGGCCATTTCAGTTGGGACAGTCAATGATGCTGTCAGAATGCCTCCCTTCAAAAGGCCCTTTAAAAAGCTGTTAGAGCGCCAGGAATAGTACAGATTGAATGTGCTCATCAGTTGAACACATTTACATCTCCCTTGGGATGTGGAATCAGGAGGGTTAATTAGCGTCTGTCAGGCTGTTCTCAAGCAGTGGGAAGGGCTCAAGATCACCTTGAGGAGCCGTTTTTGTGGTGGCTTCCAGAGTTTATGTTCTAGATCGGTCACTTCTTTTTCTTTTTAATTTTTGAGAGAGAGAGAAAGAGGGAGACACAGGATCCGAAGCACGCTCCAGGCTCCAAGCCGTCAGCACAGAGCCCAACATGGGGTTCGAACCCACGAGCCGCGAGATCATGACCTGAGCCAGAGTCGGATGCTCGAGTGACTGAGCCACCCAGGCGCCCCTAGATTGGTCACTTCCCTCCCCCCGGCCCCAGCCTCTCCGGGAGCTTTTAAGGACAGTGGCTCGAACTCTGGAAGCTGGGATCTGCATCTTTTGTGTGCTGGCCTTGGCCCCGCTGAGGTCAGCCCCCTAGACCCTTCCCCAAACTGTTCTCTCTCCTCCCGTCAGCTCCTTTCACTGTTTTGTGCTGAGAGACCTCAGTGGCTGGCCTCAGAGAGGGATTTCAGGTGGGAGTCATTTGCTGAAGACGATTTTGGTTTTTTTTTTACAGGATAGATCATGAATTTCTCGGCGCTACCCACATTTTCTGATTTCCCCTTTCCCTGACCTTCTGTTGCTGTGCGTAAGGTGCTGATCAGGACAGCCGTCCCGCCGATACGCGAGCTGCAGTCCTGGCTGCAGAACGAACAAGGTCAGATAGATTCTTTGGGGAAGGACCTCGGTGGCATCGTAAACTCAATGCGTGACCTGTGTCACACGCAAGAGAGACCCTGAAAACCAGCCTGTACCACTTGATTATTTTCTGTGTGAGCAAGCTAGCCCAGACGCTCATGGTAGGAATATGGTGAATGAGGCTCGAATACGTCGGAATAGAGGGGAGACTGAGGAAATAGCATTGGCCATAGCAGTCCAGCGTGGACAGACCGCGTCTGGCATCATGGCAGAGCATCGGGCTGGTGGTTCCTCTGTCGTTGTCCTTACTTTGGCTTCGGGGCTGAACTTAACCTCCCAATGGATCTCGTTCCCTTCAAAAAGGTCTTTATTATATTCTATCACCTGTGAGTCTTTGGGATTTTTGTTTGTTGGCCAAACAACTACATTGATGTGCACACCGTTTAATGGACTGTTGCCTCTCTGACCTGACTACGTAAATAACCGTCTTTGAACACCAGCTTTGCGTGTCTTACTGGGCCACTCTTCCTCCTTCACCTCTCTGCTTTCCTTCCTCCTCTTATACACAAGACACACACACACACACACACACACACACACACACACACGTGTGGCTTGTTATATGGAGTACCAGTGTCTCTTAAGAATAGAGTGGTTGATGATGTAAAAGTCATTTCTCGTGGAATCTTAGGATCCCGCATGCATTCGGTCTGGATTGGGGATTTTGGCTGTTTTACCCCAGCGGCGAGAGCCAGGTGCTTACAGCAGTTTGTCCATGAGTCCCTCATTCAGGAAACGGCTTGTTTTAGACGATCTCTTAATGATTCCAGGCCTGCTGGTGATATAATACTTTCTAAGCATCTTCTACTTCGAGGGTGTTCTCCTCTTGCTTCAGATGATTCCCCGGTGAAACTGACTTTGGCTCGGGCCTTTCCCAAGGGCGGGTCAGAAAGTTTGGGTGTTGGAGGGGAATGGGCCTCTGTGGACGGGAGATAGGGGCCCTGAAAGGGCAGGGGAAGCATCAAAGATGATAAACTCCTGGCTTATGGTACAGCTTCCCCTATTTAGGCCTTGGATCTGTGACAGATGCCACAGAAGCTTCTGGTTGGAGGAGTATTTAGAGAGGGAGCCCTGGCTGGAACTTGATGGAAGCCAGGGCATTGACATGTTGGGAGGACAGGGGAAGCCGGTGGGTCTCTGTTCACATGTGTGTGTGATTGTTTAAGTGCCACCGGAGACAGCTCCTGGGCAGTAAGAAAGCCAGGTTCACGTCTGGCACACACGTAAAAACTGTCAAAGGCCACGTCGTCTGTAGTGATGTGGTGTGGAGGCCGTAGCAGAGGGGAGGTGGCCATTGGCTTGTGTAGGATCTTGAGGCCTAGACGCCATTTTAGTGCCTTGGATCGCCATGATCGTAACCCCTGATTTCTGGGGCCGACGTGGCCATGTGTCTCTTCAGATTTTCTCCACTGGCCGTAGATGTTTCTGTTTTTTATCTAAATTTCAGAGAGGCCATCTCTGCCTTTAAGCAACGCCATTAATCAAATGTACCAGATTTATTGCTTTTTTTTTTTTTGTTTTGTTTTTGTTTTTGAGAGAGAGAGTAAGTGGGGTAGGGGCAGAGAGAGGGAGACGCAGAATCTGAAGCAGGCTCCAGGCTCTGAGCTGTCAGCACAGAGCCTGACGTGGGGCTCGAACTCACGAACTGTGAGATCGTGACCTGAGCTGAAGTCGGATGCTTAACCCACTGAGCCACGCAGGGGCCCTGGTTATTTATTTATTTTTTTTGAAGTAAGCTCCACACCCAACATGGGGCTCAAACTCCGCACCCCAAGATTACGAGTCTCCTTCTCTACCGACTGAGGCAGCCAGGCACCCCGCTTTGTTTTGACTATTAAAAAAATTGACCGCGAACTGTCCCCTGGCTAAATGTTGAGCCTTATTTCTGACCACACCCCTGTGCTCACTTCCTCCAGATGCACAGGGCCAGTCGCATTTCCCGAACACTGAGTTGGTATCTGGGGGCTTCCGCACGTGCTCTTGTCCCCCAGTCTCCTCCAGCCCTCCTCTTCTTGTCCCCCCGGGCGCCCCTTATCACCCTTCCACTTGATCACACAGCGTTTGTAACACTGAATTCGAATGATCAGACACCTAGCTTTTCTCCTCTGTGAGCCCGGTGAGAGCAGAACCACGTCTCTTAAGTTTCTGTTTTGTGGAACCGTCACTCCTCACCGCTGTGTCTCCTGCAGGGCTCTGAGCGAGAGGTGGTGATGGGGTGGGTGGGGACAACCGATTCAAGAACAGCCTACCTGGGTAGCTGGTATAGACGCAGCCTCTGCCCTGTCTTGCCTGTGATCCTTTCCTCCTCCAGAATCTACCTCTGTGCCCTTCTCCCCTACCCTGGTTGATTTCCTAGGTTGACACAAAGTGGTCTTTGGCACTTCCTTGTGTCTTCTGTCCCGTGGCTCAATTCTTGGCTCTAGATGTTTGTGTCTCCTCCTGGGCCCAGCCCTTAAGGTCTACGGCGGCAGTCCTGACCGTCACGCCTGTCTGACCTACGGCAGGACCGGGTGATGTTCTGGGAGGTGTTTCCGGCCACCCTGTATCCATCAGTATTGCTCTTTCGCTGCTTCCTGCGCGTGAGTTTCAGGGAGGGGGAAGGGTGCCCCCAGACAAGGCCACTAGGATAAGTAAATGAGCCTTTGTAGGGTTTCTCACCATTAAATACTACGCTTAAACGTGCTTAAACACTTACACTACACTTAAACGTGCTTAATAAGCCCTCGTGGGTTTGACAAAGGTCAGTAACAAAGGAACGGTCATGGGGTTGGGAGGGTGTGCCGTGGGGGTTCACGGTGGTGTGCGTAGGATGGTGCGTGGTTGATTCTACGAGGACCCTTTCCCTCAGCTCGGAAGCTGCGGTTTCCGTACCGGCCACTGCTCAGCTGTCACCTTCCTTCGCTGCTCAGGGAGACCAGACGCAACCCGTGACCTCGGATGCGGCCGTTTGGTTGGGATTCTCCTCCTGGGGGGGCAGAGAGCTCCCATATTTGCACACACGCGGTCTCTCCCTGAGAATGCTCCCCTGTGCACTTTGTTCGTCTTTTCTGAGTTAGATTGCTTTTGGGTGACTGATTTGGGCAACATTTTCCGTCTTTGAAAAGACTATCCCACATCGAGAAAGGCATTCCTAAGATGTTTCTGGAGTTGTAAATCAGACTATTAATTATAAACACTTGAAGGAATGCTGGTTTCTCTCCATAAGCACAGTGGGCTATTTCTAACAATACCAGTGTAGTCTCTTATGTTTATGGAAAGAATTAGAGGATGGTATTGGTAAATAGAGGATGGTAAAAACTTTAAAATGTTTTTAAAGGCATTCAAACATTGACATGTCCGCCATTAGTAGGGTTGCAGGACTTATTTCAAGAGGAGTTAAATTCCTTAAAACGAACTTGGCCAAAGTCAAGTGGGTTGTATTTCCAAAAGAAATACAGCAATCGCATTTTCTAGCCTCACTTATTCCCCCTGTATTCGCAATTTTTAAAATCTGCACTGTGTGGTTGTGTTCTTCGCAGAGAAACTAAGGCATCTTTTCGAAAGCATGTTAGCTAATAGCTTGCCTATTCCACTTGCATTGTTTGGGTTTTTTCTTCTTTCACAATCTCTTGTAGTTTCTCCCCCTTTGAAAATGTAGCGATGTTGTTTCTATGGAAACAGTGATGTCATGGGTATGAATGGGGGCTTAGTGACCACCCAGAGTGCCATATATCAAGGCCAGTGATAGAGCCCAGCTTTACCTATGAAGTTGCTAATGGGGCTCTGTTGTCAGCAACTTGAAATATATATGGCTGGGAGGAAAGTACATTTGTGTAGCAGTTCTGGACAGCCCATACGGAGTGAGTGTGTGTGTGTGAAGCCATGTGTATTTGATTGTGAAATAAATCCTTCACGGTGTGACCGTAGATCATCTGGATTCCCAGGTCTGTAGGGTGGGAACTTGAAACCTATGAAATCAAGTCCCTCCAGTCCACGGAAGGAATGAGGGAAAAAAAAAAAAAATGTCTCCAGAGTTTGGAATCCAGATACGGAAAACCTGCAATGTCAACTTTAATACAAACAGGAGTTTGTAATGCGTGTGGTATGTAGACCTAGAGTCTAGTTTAGGTGGTGTGCATTTAAATGTTCTTTAAGTGTGATGTGGTAAATACTACATACATGTTGTGACTAATTGATCAGAGCCAGAGTCCTTAAGTTAAGCCGCCATACTATAACTTACACACCCAAAGAATGTGGTCCTGCCCAAAGAGGTGGTCTGGAAAGGTTTAACCCTTAATTCATTGATAACTCCCACTTTTATTTACTTATTTATTTAGGCTCTACTATTTTAGAACTACATCTGGATCTTGCGGCTCATTCTTTTGACTATCAAAAGGATAGATGGTATATTTTTTAATGGCTAGAAGTCATGTGGAGCCAAGTCTAATGATTGCCTACCTTGGTAACGTACCTTATTGCTAATGCCAATTAAAAAATGAGGTGTGTGGGACGCCTGGGTGGCTCAGTGGGTGGAGCGTCCGACTTAGACTCGGGTCATGATCTCGCGGTCTGAGTTCGAGCCCTGAGTCGGGCTCTGTGCTGACGGCTCGGAGCCTGGAGCCTGCTTTGGATTCCGTGTCTCCCTCTCTCTCTGCCCCATCCCCACTCATGCTCTGTCTCTCTCTGTCTTAAAAATAAAGAAAACATTTAAAAAATTAAGAAAAAAATGAGGTGTGGTTACAAAGCAATGAGACTGGCAATGATGTGGTTTATATATTGGGGTTCTGAACTTCTTTTTAATACATTTTTTAAATTTTGTTTGTTTATTTTGAGAGAGAGACAGCGCTAGTGGGGGAAGAGCAGAGAGAGAGAGAGAATCCCAAGCAAGCTCCGAGCTCCCAGCCATGGAGCCTGACGCCAGGGCTCGAACCCATGAACCGTGGGATCATGACCTGAGCCGAAACCAAGAGTCGGACACTTCACTGACTGAGACATCCAGGCGCCCCTGGGTTCTACACGTCTTAAGGAGAGATTTCCTCAGAGTTTCAGGCAGTAATTATTTATAGAAATTTATTATGTTCCCAAGGCGACTGCTTGGAGGGTTAACATTTATTTGGATATACTTGACAGAAATCCATACCTCTTGGTAATCATCGTCTGAATCCATTTGAGCTGCTGTAACAGAATACCATAGATTAGGTGGCTTTTTGAACACCAGAAGCTGTTGCTCATGGTTGTGGATGCTGGAAGTCTAAGGTCAAGGCACCGCATGGTCGGGTTTAGTGAAAGCCCTTCCCTGGGTTGCAAACAGCCATTTTCTCACTGTATCCTTTCCTGACAGAGAGGGCAGGAGAGCTCTCTAGGCCTTTTTTTTTTTTTTTAAGTTTATTTATTTTGAGAAAGAGCACGACTGGCAGAAGGGCAGAGAGAGAGGGAGAGAGAGAATCCCAAGCAGGCTCCATGCTGTCAGCACAGAGCACAAAGCGGGGCTCAAACTCACGAACTGTGAGATCATGACCTGAGTGGAAACCAAGAGTCAATGCTTAACTGACTGAGCCAGCCAGGTGCCCCTGGGTCTTTTTTTTTTTTTTTTTTTTTAAATAAGGACACCAGTCCTATTCTTGAGACCACCCTTCTGACCTAATCATCTCCCCTAAGCCTCCCATCACATGAGGAGGCAGGATTTCAACATCTGAATTTTGGAGGGACCCAAACATGAAATCCATAACAGAGTAAATCCCTTTTGGCATCAGAGAATAAGATTTTCCGTAGAAATAAAATATCCAAGTGTCAAGCTTCCAGCTCTGAGTCTTACCTTTCAAAATTAATGGTCGTTTAGTTGAAATATTTCATGATCTCTCATGCTTCTTTTAAAATGAGCTTTACAGAATGACATTAACTTTTCTTTCATGACTCAGAGTCATTCTTTTGAATTCTATTTGTAATATTGGACCAAGACAACGAAACGGCCCCCCTCAGCGGTCCTTGAGGGAATGCGTGCTAATTTATTCCCACTTTCTGTGACACAGGTTGCCCCATTTTTTTTGTTGTTGTTTTAGCATTCCTTCACTTTCCATCTTTTTCTGTTTAATCCCTTGCTTGTAGGCCGCTGGCCCTTGCTTTTTGCAGCTGTCCATGTGGCTGGCTGTGCTCAGCTGAGTAACAGCCCCTCAGAGATGCCATATCCTGATGTCACCTTATAGGGCGTAAAGAGTTTTGCAGGTGGGATTAAGTTAGTGATCGCCAGAGGGGACCTCATCCAAGACTATCCAGGTGGGCCCCGTTTGATCACAGAGGTCCTTATCAGAGCCAGGAGGAGGGTCAGATGTTCGAAGACGCTTTGCTGAAGGCAGAGGTCTCAAGCCAAGGAATGCAGGCAGCCTCTAGAAGCTGAACAAGTGGAGGAAACAGATTTTCCAGAAGTCATTTTAGACTCCTGGTCTCCGGAATTATATAAGATTAAATCTGTGTTATTTTGGACCGCTCCGCGTGTGGTGATCTGTTACGGCAGCTGTAGGAAACAAATCCACTGCGCTAGTCATCTCCCTCCTAATTTGATGCATTAAATCAGGTTACTAAATTTGTCAGAAAAATACCATCTCTCCAACAACCATTTGTTATCAGTTATGTGTCAGGCGTTCAGAGTGAAGTAAGACGTGTGTGTTCAGACCTCGGTTCCTCCATGCACGTGGTCCAGTGGGGAAGCTAGAACTGGGGAACGCTAGCTAAACACATGATTGGAATTGGTGTGTGAGATGCTCACATTGAACTATGCACAAAGGGTGCTAGGAATTCAGACGAAGGGGTGACGCTTACTTAGTGGGATCCGGAATGTTTGGGCCTTGTAGAATGAGTGTACGTGTGTTTGGCAGAGAGACGGTGTGTGAAAGAGGGGGCTTGCCTGCTAGAGAAAGTGGTAGGTGGGCAAAGCCCGTTCCAGGTAATGCAAAAAGCAGAAATCACCCTGCATTTGCCCTAAAGGGAAGTAAACGAAGACCCCCGCAGGGACCCACCCCTGCTTTGGGTTTCTGGGGTCCTCTTGCCCCTTCACCCTATGTCGGGGCTGGATATTGGGTCCTCCGAGCGGCACAATTGCACCTGTGGGTAGGAGAAGCATTAACTGCTATGAATATAAACCAAAGGAACACTTAACCTGTGGCCAGTGTCTTTTCTGGACTATGCCAGAAGATCTCATTCTTGGCGTTGACCACAGCCAGGAGCAGCTCCTGGTTCTAAGGTCAGCTTTGTTTTCAGCCGCTGGGGGCGCTCAGTGGTACCCTCGTTAAATCTCACCACAGTGAATAGTGTTGCAAATGGTAATCATTTTCTCTTTTAAGCTAAATTTGGGGGGGAGGGGTCGGGAGGGGGGAGGAGCTTCATCACGGTGGTAATATAGTGACATTCTGAGATTTCCTTAATTCATAGCATGAGGGAATAAAGACTACAGAATCGTGTTTAGATTAGCTTATATTTTTACAAAGGGAAAAAAGGGCATCTGGTTCGCCAAGAATTTATAGCCACTTTTAATTGCAAATCACGTGGAATGATCTAGCATCCCTGTGTTCCTACTTAACAGTTATCACAACCAAAATATTTATTGAGTACCAGCTAAGTACAAAGCTTTGTTTAAAGTGCTGTGGGAGGTTTAAAGCTACCGGTAATCTTACTAGTAGCATTAAAAAAAAAAATTACTTAATTATTTAAACCCATTTATCAAGCCCTTTAAATGAGCCAGGAACCCTTCTAATCTCTTTAGGTATATTATCTTGTTTGATCTTTGGAAGAGTGCTCACTTACGGCCCATACCCCAGTTTTTCGTCGCTCTCTCCTCTGAAAACTGACTTCCACCGCAATCTTTCTGCCAGACTAAGTCTTGTTAAAGCAACCGGTGATCATTCTCTCCAAACCTGTTGGATGTTATCAGTCATCCCTCTTGATTTCTCAGGAACATGTGTCACCATTGACCATCATCACCTCTTTTCAATTTTTTCTTGGCCTCACCCCCCCCCCCCACCTGACCTAACCCCCTCTTGTGGTTCTTTCTGTGGGATTGAACCGTACAGAAAGTGCTGGCAGTCAACCATTTCGGTCCACCAAGCGGCATTTTCCTATGGTTTCGCAGAGAGGTGGACCTTCCTAGTATAGTCTGTGAGTAGTGGAGTTCTGTCTCTCTTTAGTCTCCCTTGAGGTAGTCTCTTGTACATTTACAGCTCTACGCAGACAATCCAGAATTTCTATTTCTGGCGCAGACCTCTTCTCTGACTACAAAGTTTGATTATTTTCCCCCTGGCCTACTGGACCTCTCCTCTTGGGTTTCTCGAAGACCCCTCAAAGTCGTCACGTCCAAAATCCAGCTCTTCCTCGTAAATCTGTTTCTCTTCCAGTCATCCTGATCCAGTGACTGCAGCCCCATGTATACAGTTGCACAAACATTTGAAACCTCGCTCTTGGTTCCTTACTCGTTCTCCTGGCCGATATCCGGTCCAGCTCTAGGCCCTGTCCCTTTTACTTCTAAACTAGGTCTTGAGTCCAACGACTTCTCTCCCGCTCCACTGCCCTCCTAGTTCTAGTGGACTGTTGATCTAGCACCTGAAAGGTCTAGATCATCTATGCCTGCCTTGTCCCCCACCCTTGATCTGTTCTTTATACTATTGCCAGAGTGAACATTTGAGATCAGAGTCTTTAGCCATGGCCCACCTCATCCTCCCAACCTGAACATGTCTACCGCTTCCTTTTTCTCAGACTAAAGGCCATACTTTTAATTTTAATTTTTATTATTTTAGAGCGTATGCAGGGGAGAGGGGCAGAGGGAGAGAGAGCGAGACTCTTAAGCAAGCTCCACGTCAACTAGGAGCCCGACGTGGAGCTCGATCCCGCGACCCTGTGGTCATGACCTGGGCTGAAATCAAGAGTTGGACACTCACCAGCTGAGCCACCCAGGTGCCCCTAAAGGTCATACTTCTTGACCTGGCCCATAAGGCTTGCAAGGTGGCCCCTTATCTACCTCTTCACCCTTCGTTGCTGCCTGCCTCGTCTTTCCTGGGGTCACGCTTTTCTTCTGTTGCTCGTGGCCTCCATATTCCCCCTAGTCCAGGGCCTTTGGCTATGACAGTGACCTTTGCCTGAAACTTTTCCTCCCTTCTTGCCCTACTTAGCTTCTATTTATGTTTTACATTTTAAATGTTACTCCTCAGAGAAGCCTTCCTTGTCTTTTATGACGAGGTCACATCTCCCTGTTGTAAGCTCATTTACTTTGTGAAAATCTTCAGTTACAAATTTGTGTAGATTTGCATGATTCTTTGCTATGCACCTCCTGATAACTCTGAGCTGAGTAATACTGATCCCATATTACAGATGAAGAAACTGGGGCAGGTGATTTGCCTGAGATCATGCAGCTAGCAGGTGACCGAGCCGGGAGTTGGCCCCAGATCTCTGTGACTCCATATTTATTAGTGTTAGGTTCAGCTCTGAAGAACAGAAAAACCTAAAATAACTTAAGTCCATGTAAGTTAGAAGTTTTTCTTCCTTATATAAATAATGTCCCAAGGTAGGTTGGTATATGTCATGGTGTTAGAGACCTTGGCTCCTGTTGAGTGTTGCTCTACCTAGTATGACCTTGACCTTGTGATCCAACATGACTTTGAGTCCAGGGCGGGGGCAAAGAAGACAAATGCCAACGGTTACTTCAGGAAGGATTCCTATAGCTGCCATAGGGCACTCGTGTTTATGTCCCATTGGCTCACTGCAAGGGAGGCTGGGAAATAAAGTCATTGCTGTGGTAGCTAAAACTTGGAGTTTCTTACTGTAGATGGAGAATCAGTCTCAGTATAGATTCTGAAACCCAGGTTCTTGATCCCTTGGCTGTAAGTGCCTGGCCTCGAGGATCTCCATTTTTATTTGGGAAGCAAAATATTAAACAAGGGAAGAGTTAACAGCAAAAGAGGAATACTGGTGAAAGAATACCAGTAATAGAATGTCACCAAACATGTGGGATGGGCACAGAAATACCACATGAGTTTTGGTGGTACCCAGGAAGGTTTCGGGTGTTCTGTGGGCTTGGCAGTCCGTAACCATGAATTGCCTGGTAAGAAAATTACTCCCTTGTAAATTCCTTTTTAATCTTTCTGACGATATCGACACTTGGTAGTAACTGATCTTTACCAGCACTCTAACACTGATTATAGGAAAATTACTTCTAAAATTTATTTTATGAGAGAGAGGAAGTTCATGGAGGAAAGGGGCGGAGGGAGAGAGGGAATCTCAAGCAGGCTCCACGCTCATGGCAAAGTCCAATGCGGCGCTCAGTCCCACGACCCTGGGGTCATGACCTGAGCCCGAATCAAGAGTTGGATGCCCAACCGACTTAGCCACCCAGGCGCTCCTGCTTTTGAATCTCGTTGTTGTCAGTGAGGACTTTGTTTGCCTTCTGATTCTTGGCATTTCCTCACTACTGAGTCTTAAACATATGGTTCCTTTTGTTAAAGTCCTTGACTAAATGGCTGTCTTCACGTTCTGGAATAATTCTGCATTGCCACTCTTGAATGCTGGGTTTCTAACTAATCCTGACAGAAGAACCTATTAACTGTTAAAGTATGTGACCAGGAGGCTTTGAATTCTGATCTTTGTCCTTTTCTTCCTAGAGGACACGTATTTAAGTAGTAAGCCGTGGAATGTTAGGCCACGATGTGACACGCGCCTTCCTGTAGTTGTTGGTGGCGAAGTGGCTTGTTACAAAGGCACGTGGGGGACTCAAACCCTTTTTATAGTTTCTGGAGAGAGTGCTGTTGATACATTATAATACCAGGTCCTGTGCATGAGAGTGTCTCTCTTCTGTGGTGTAATATGGTGGAGGGGGTCCATCTGGTTCTCGTCTGACTTTTGTGGCGGTGATCAGAAAAATACAGGCAGGTCATAATGACATGGAGTGAGTAATTACTGGGATTTTTGGCACAAAGAAAGAACTGTGTGTGGTAGGCCTACCAGATGGGTCCAAAAGCTGTATCTGGGGGCGCCTGGGTGGCTCAGTTGGTTAAGCGTCCAACTTCGGCTCAGATCATGATCTCACGGTTCGTGGGTTCGAGCCCCGCATTGGGCTCTGTGCTGACAGCTTGGAGCCTGGAGCCTGCTTTGGATTCTGTGTCTCCCTCTCTCTCTGCCCCTTCCCCACGTGTTTGCGTGTGTGTGTGTGTGTGTGTGTGTCTGTGTGTGTCTGTGTGTGTCTGTGTGTGTGCGTGCACGCTCACAATAACAGAAAAAAAATTTTTAAAAACCTGTATCTGCCCCGTTAAGGTAACAGTCCTTCCAGACTAATATTTGAAGAGAGGAGAGGCTGCTTCTGTTAGAGTTTTAGCATCACTAAAATTGGTGCAGAGAATCCTATAGAATTTTCTCGGGTTTAAGGAATAGCCAGTGAAATCTGGTAGATTGATTGTATGTATTTATCTCCCTTCTCTCTGAAGCCTTACTGAAATGACCATTTCCTCTCCTGTTCTTGGTCTTCTTAATAAAAAGATTTCAATGACTTTTTAAAAGATGGAATTCGTGGAGCGCCTGGGTGACTCAGTCGGTTAAGCATCTGACTTCAGCTCAGGTCATGATCTCACAGTTCGTGAGTCCCAGCCCTACGTCAGGCTCTCCGCTGACCATGCGGAGCCTGCTTGGGATTCTCTCTCTCACCCTCTCTCTCTGCCCCTCCGTGGCTCTCTCTGTCTCTCAAAAATAAATAAATAAACTTAAAAAAAAAAGATGGAATTCGTGGGTGTGTTGATGGCATTGATTGAACAGAGGCAGCTTCAGGTGACAGGTAAGTTCACTGATGTGGGAAAACCCCGGATAGGCTCAAGATGTGGAGGTACCATTTGTTGCAAAAGCCTGGTAAAGTACCCCAAGTTTTAAAAGTTTGTAAGTAGAGGGGCACGTGGATGGCTCAGTCGGTTAAGCATCCAACTTCGGCTCAGGTCACGATAGCTCGGTTTGTGAGTTCAAGCCCCGTGTCGGGCTCTGTGCTTGACAGCTCAGAGCCTGGAACCTGCTTGGGATTCTCTGTCTCCCTCTCTCTCTGTGCCTCCCTTGTTCATACTCTGTCTGTGTCTCTCTCGAAAATAAATACATGTTAAAAAAAATTTTTTTTTTAAGTTTGTAAGTAGAAGTCTTCATATTTAACTGGTGGGGCTCTAGAGCTCCCCCTCCTGTTTCTGGAATATTGATGGTAAGATTTTTCTCTGGAGAAACTGAAAGGTCCCAGAGAAGAGATCTTTAGGCCTTGACATTTGGTTTCAGCAGCTAGAAGGTCACTTTGCATCCTGGTCAGTGTGCAGCGAAGCTCGAAGCTCGTTGGTCTGTGAGGCCTTCCTGGCAATTAGCCCCACCCCCACACAGAGCACTTCCTGCCAGCTTTTGACTTCCTCCTCCTTAAATAAGGGTGGGCAGCTCCAAATCATGAGATGTTGGAAGAAACTGTCCAGTATACTGGAGACCAAAATAAAGGGAAGGAGGAAGCTGAAGAAAACAGAGGTGGTGGAGACGAGAAGGAAACCTGAAAAATAACCACACTCACCCCTAGAATTAAGACACTGCATCCTAATCAGAGAATGCTCCAGAATTAAAACTGACAAAGGAAAAGTAGAAAGTTGGAAAGTTTCCAAAACAAACAAACAAACAAAAAGACAGCCCAACATTAGAATAGAAATAGAGAAAAGATTAATTTTCTGATTTGCTACTCCAGGAAGGTCAACATCTGATGAGTTCTGAAACAGAAAAAATAGGAGATTGGCGAGGAAGCAGCACAAAAATTTGCCAACTGATAGATTTCAGTTTCCAGATTGAAACCGAGTACGCCAGACAGACCTAGGTAAACCAGGGCACCTCCGGGATCCATTCTGGGTCCAAATGTAGCTACGCGACAGGGCTGCCCATTGGCTGTCTCTTTTGACCTTGGAAGGGACCACAGTCTGTCACCAGGGAGGACTCCTGCTCTGTCATTTAAGCCCATTGAGTCTGGGACTAGCCAGTTACTTTGCGGCCAGTTTCTGAGGGTAAAATACCCCTTTACAGTTCCTTGGTTCTCTTATTCAGTATCAAATATAATGTCCTTGTTTTAAAATCGGATTTCCTTTTATCTTTGTAGTGGCCGGAGGGGGGGGGATGGAAAGATACAGAGATATGAAATGAGGGACCTTTTTTTTACACCTTTTTGAGAAGTAATTTGAAACATTTTAAGAAAGAGACAATGGCTGATATTTTGGGAATGGGGATGGATAAACACATTCAAGCTTTAAAAAAAAAAAATCAGTGTTCATTTTTGAGCAGTGATCCGAATGTAATTGGTTACAACTGAGTATCATCCTGATCGGAAAAGGGATAAGGGGAAAATCAAAGGAGCTCGGCTCGTTTTAGCCTGAAGAAAAATAGTTCTCTTTTTTGGCACAATTATTCGAAGCCAAAAAATTGTGAAGACAACATATTATTTTGGAACTTAGTCCTAGAAGAGCCTTTGATTTGGACTCAGAATGTAGTGATTGCTATGAAGGAAGGTGGCCATTAGAGGTAGTTTTATTTTTTTAAAAAAAAATTTTTTTTTCAACGTTTATTTATTTTTGGGACAGAGAGAGAGCATGAATGGGGGAGGGGCAGAGAGAGAGGGAGACACAGAATCAGAAACAGGCTCCAGGCTCTGAGCCATCAGCCCAGAGCCCGACGCGGGGCTCGAACTCACGGACCGCGAGATCGTGACCTGGCTGAAGTCGGACGCTTAACCGACTGCGCCACCCAGGCGCCCCTAGAGGTAGTTTTCTAAGGGGATCCGTGGCTACTGTTCTTTTTTCTTTTTCAATTTTCTTTTGAAAGAGTAGGAAGGAGCCCAATTTACCTGCGGTCCAGCCAGTAGCCTGATGTCCTAAAAGTTGTTAAGCTCGTAGGCAGAGAGAAGTAGGTCAAGTGGGCCAAGTCTGTGCTTCTTAAACTGAAGTAACTTTTCCAAGTGTAAGTTGGGCTCAGAGTCCAAGGGTCATAAACCTACGGTTCTGAGATTTGATCATGCTGTGACTCTCCTCTTGATAGCCATTAGAGTAACCAAATATTTAAAAAGGAAAAATAAACGGAAGGAGAACTTGGCTGTATCTGGAAGACTGCCTTCCTCCAGAATTATAAATGGCAGCCAGCCAAGAGCCTGCCCCCTGGAGCATTCCTCCCGCCCGGGATCTGTCTGCCTGTAGGTGTGGGTAGTATTTACAAGCCTGGTGGGGTAGTTACTTGTACACTTTCTCACCTTGCTGGGACAGGTAGCCTCTTTGGAGCTCTCCTTACTTCCTCCCCTGCCCTCATATTCTCAGTGCTGCAGCCAGAGTGATCTTTCTACATTTGTCAGATCCGGTCCATGTATTTGCTGGAATATTCTATAATAGATACTACATGGATATAAGGCTGAACCTATATAGCACCTGCCTTCAAAGAACTTAGTCTGGTTGAGAAGACGAGAAAGAACCTGTTCAAATTAGAGTGTTAGATGCATTTTATATATAGCATTGTTATAAAACCAGCCCCCTGTGTGCTAATTGCCACAGCAGTGTGGAAGATGTTCCTTCAGGTTACGGTAGTCGGGGCAGGCTTTTATGAAGTGCTATTGGAAGGAGAACCTAAGAGAACTCTTTGGATAGACAAAGGGACCGAAGGAGTTGTAAGGTGGTAATTGTGTAAATAATGGTATAGACACGAGAAAATCCGAGTATCTTCAGAACAGACAATGAACAGACCACAGTGTATTGGAAGTGTTGCAACATAGGACTTAACGTAGGTCCGCGACTTTCAGATTTTTCTTTTAAGAAGTCAAGACCTCGTTTGTCGAACAATATGACATGGAACCCCGCATGTTAAACACGACCACTGTGGGCTGCAGGTAGAGAGGGCTGCACGTCTCTGCCTGTGTGGTTTCTTGGGCCGAGAGAGGGACCTTTGAGGCCCTGTGACCAAACACAAGGCTGTGAAGAATCGAACTGAGACAACACATGTGTTGGGGTGGTTTGGTGGGAGAAGGGAAACCGGCCGCTTTGGGGCAGTCGGTGGAAAGGGTTGAATATCGGGTTTTGCGTTTATTTAGGCAGTGGGTCGTTATGGAAAGGTTTTGGTTAGAACCTATTTACACATAGCATTTCGGGAGGATTAGGACGGTGGCAGGGTGCAGATTCTGTGGCCCCCCTCTCCCCTGAATAAGGGGAGAAACAAAGAATCATCCTGTTATTCCTGAAATAAGGGGGGAAACCGAGAAGAGGTAGGAGGCCAAGCTGGTGAGCGCTGGTCAAGGTTAAATGGTCTAACACGTAGGAAAGTACTCTTTGACTCCGAGCTGTTATGAAAGACGCCAGCACGCGAGTTAGGACGAATCATCTCTCAGCAGTAATGATGCTGCGGCGGAGTCGGGGAGGGGAGGCGGCCTCTGAATTGGAGAGTGGTTCAGCCTTGCATGCCCGCCAGTTCCAGGGGCACGAGCTTAGCATTCAGATCAGTGACAAGGACAAGCAGGCCGCTCGCTACTTTCCTCCCACACCGAGGACCTCCTTGGTTCCCTCTAAGAACCCGCTTGCGGCCGGCGTGGAGAGCAGGAAGACACATGGCTGTCTGAAGCTGGGGACGCTGCCGCCTCGTAGATCTCCTGTGTCCCCGGAGGGCTCTGTGCACGGAGAGGCACAGAGGATGGCCCGAGGAGGAGAGACAGACTCAGGGAGGTGGCATGGGGAACAGAGGAGGGTGCCAGGAAAGCCCCACAGGCTGGGTTTCCCCCCTCCTCTCCACCTGCTGATGGCCACACGACTTCCCCAGTGCTCCCCTGTGAGCCTTCCCTCCTCTGGCTGTCTCTCGTGCCTTCGTTGGTTAGCTTACCCTTTTGTCTGATCCCACGTGTGCCAGCCTTTGCTGGGTGTGGGTTCGGTGACCAGGGGATGTCCAGGAACCAGCAAGGTTTGTGTCACCCTGTGGCAGACTCATGCCCGGGAAATGAGGCTGAAAAACAGTTTCTGCCCGTTGGAACTGGGCCCTGAGTGCCAGGGCCTGCCGAGACACGTCCAGTCTTGACTACGGTTCACGAAGGGAATGGTTATCCCCCCTGCCCAGGCAGAAGTAGTGGCCTCCCGAAGGGGCCCAGTTATCAGACAGAGTTGACCAGGCTCAGGCGCATAGCAGCGCGGTGACCTTCAGGGTATCCGCCGCCCCAGCCCCGTGATCCAGCCGGTGCCTGGATGGGATGGGTGCAGGCAGCCAGGACTCCCGTGCGGGACAGTCTTCCCGCGTCTCCTCAGGCCAGAGAGAGGGAGACAGAGAATCCCAAGCAGGCTCCGTGCTGTCAGCACAGAGCCCAACGCTGGCTCGAACTCACAAACTGTAGATCACGACCTGAGCCGAAATCCAGAGTCGGATGCTTAACTGGCTGTGCCACCCAGGCGCCCCTAAAATTTCATTTCTTTTAAAAATTAACAGCGTAGGGGCGCCTGGGTGGCGCAGTTGGTTAAGCGTCCGACTTCAGCCAGGTCACGATCTCGCGGTCCGGGAGTTCGAGCCCCGCGTCGGGCTCTGGGCTGATGGCTCGGAGCCTGGAGCCTGTTTCCGATTCTGTGTCTCCCTCTCTCTCTGCCCCTCCCCCGTTCATGCTCTGTCTCTCTCTGTCCCCAAAATAAATAAAAACGTTAAAAAAAAAAATTAAAAAAAAATTAACAGCGTAAAATCGATTTTATGGTGTAGTTTTATGAATTTAAGGGACTCCGTTGGTTAAGTGCCCGACTCTTGGTTTTGGCTCAGGTCGCGATCTCACGGTTGGTGAGTGAGCCCCGCATCAGGCTTCAAGCTGACAGTGTGGAGCCTGCGTGGGATTCTCTCTCTGCCTCTCTCTCTGCCCCTCCCCCACTCACTCTCTCTGTCTCTCAAAGTAAATACATAAAAACATAACTTTTCTTTTTTTTTTTTTTTAATATTTTTTAAATTTAACTACCAGTCAGTAGGGATGCCTGGGTGGCTCAGTCGGTTAAGCGTCTGACTTTGGCTCAAGTCATGATCTCAGTGAGTTCGAGCCCCGCGACAGGCTCTGTTTTGACAGCTCAGAGCCTGCTTCGGGTTCTGTGTCTCCCTCTCTCTCTGCCCCTTCCCCACTCGCACTCTGTCTCTGTCTGTGTCAAAAATATTTAAAAATTTAAATCCCAGTCAGTAAACAGTGAATACTGGTTTCATGTGGACGATGCAGTGATTCAGCACTTCCCTACATCGCCCTGTGCTCATCACAAGTGCCCTCCTTTACCCCCATCACCTGTTTCACCCATCCCCCCACTTGCCCCCCACTCTGGCCACCATCAATTTGTTCTCCATAGTTAAGAGTCTGTTTCTTGGTTTGCCTCCCTCCTTCTCCGCCCCCACCTTTGCTCATTTGTTTCTTAAATTCCACATATGAAGTCATGTGGTGTTTTTCTCTGACTTACTTCACTTAGCATAATACTCTCTAGGTCTATCCATGTTGTTGCAAATGGCAAGACGGCGTTCTTTTTCATGGCTGAGTAATGTTCCACTGTGTATATGTACCGCATCTTCTTTATCCATTCATCTGTGGACACTGGGGCTGTTTCCATAATTTGGCTGTTGTATATAATGCTGCTGTAAACATCGAGGTGCACGTATCCCTTTGAATTAGTAGTTTTGTATCCTTTGGGTAAATACCTAGTAGTGAGTTGCTGGGTCAGAGGGTAGCTCTATTTCTAACTTTTGGAGGAACCTCCACACTGTTTTCCTGAGCGGCTACACCAGTTTGCGTGTGGTTTTGGTTTTTTTTTTTTTTATAACGAGACCCGTCACACTTGAACCATATATCTTCCTTACGGTTTTTTGAGTGGTATTCCATTCTACAGATGTACCGCCATTTATTTACCTCTTGGAAGGATATTTGGGTTGTTTCTAATTTTGGTGATTATAAATAGAGCTGCTAACATTTTACACACAAGTTTTTGTGGGAACATAAGTTTTGATTTCTCTAGGGTAAATACCTAGTTGAGGTATTTCTGGCCGGAGGGTAAGTGTATGTTTAACTTTACGAGAAACTGCAGAACCGTTTTCCAGAACGGGGGTGTTAGTTCACATTTCCATCAAGAGCATACAAGAGGCCCAGCTGTGTCCCATCCTTGCTAGTGCTTGATGGTAGTATTTTTTTTTTTACTTGATCTAGTATAATTAGCATGTAGTGGGATCTCCTCGTGGTTTTCATATGCTTTTCCCTAACGGCTAATGATGTTGAACATCGTATCATGGGGAAGCCATTATTCCTGCCTTGGGGGAATGCGCTATTGTCTTAGGGAGCCGGAATGAGGTATGGACATGTCTTACTACCCCCTGAGACTCCAGATGCAGACCTCAGAAGTTCTAGTGGGCACAAATAATTTGTATCCTAGTTTCTGAGGTGGGAGTGACCGCAGTTATGGGTCAGCAACACTGAACCTACCTCTAAACCTTGACTTCTTTTCATCTGCTTCTTTTCCTTCCTTATGTCCTCTGATGAAGTTCCGTTTGTCTTTTGCCCAATTTCGACTTGGAATTTTTTAAAATGAGGTGTTTAAAAACAATTTTTTAAATTTATTCATTTATTTTGAGAGAGACAGAGACAGAGTGGGGGGGGGACAGAGAGAGAATTGCAAGCAGGCTCTGTCCTGGGAGTACAGAGCCCAATGCGGGGGCTTGAACCCATGAAACTGTGAGATCATGACCTGAGCCGAAACCAAGAGTCGGTTGCTTAACTGACTGAGCCACTCAGGCACGCCTTTTAATAATGCGTTTTGAGTGTTCTTTATATATTCTGGATGTGTCTCTTGTGAGATGTGTAATTCCCAAATATTTTCTCCCAGTCTGTAGCTTTCTTTTTATTCGCTTCAGGCTGGCTTCCATAGAACAAGTTTTAAATTTTGATGAAGTCCAGTTTCTCAAACTTTTTTCTTTGCTGGATCATGTTTTTGGTGTCATCCCTGAGAATTCTGTATAACCCCAAGTTGTGAAGATTTTTCTCCTATGATTTTCCGCTGAAAGTTTTCTAGTTTTACATTTATTTAAACCTGTGGCCCAGGGGCACCTGGGTGGCTCAGTCGGTTAAGCGGCTGACTTTGGCTCAGGTCACGATCTCACAGTTCGTGAGTTCGCGCCCTGTGTCCGGGGCTCTGTGCTGACAGCTCAGAGCCTGGAGCCTGCTTCAGATTCTGTGTCTCCCTCTCTCTCTGCCCCTCCCCTGCTCATGCTCTGTCTCTCCCTTTACAGGAAAATTTTGCCAACCTCTGGAGTTAAGGCTGGTGGTGGGAGTGAGTCTTGGGGTCACTTTGCTGTGGTTATCATGGAGTCCTGTAGAAAACAAAGGATAGCATAAAGCATAAACCATCTTGCCATCTTTCGACTCACCGTCATCTTGTCATAGGAATTTGGAGGAAGTAAAGTCTGGCACAGCCTTGGAATAGTAACCTGTTGGTAATGGGCTGGAAGGAGCAACGAAATGGGGATGGTGTGATGCATCTGAGTCCGCTCTGGTGATGGGATGGCCAGCATTTACCCCTTAGCCCTCCTTTCCTCTTGGTTGCTCTGGGTCTGCTACATCTTACTCCAGTACCTTAGAATCACCTGGGGAGCTTTTAAAAAGTCCCAGTGTTCAGGCTACACACCAGGCCAATGAAGTCAGAATTTCTGGGGGTGGGATCCAGATACCAGTATTTTTTCAGAGTCCTGAGTGGTCCCATTGCACAGGCAAGGTTGAGAACCTTTCTTGCCCTTTGCAGTCCCTTGGACCCCGAGGAATTATTGCCACCAGCTGACAGCGGGAAATTATTATGCTTGGAAACCAGTCAATAACTCTTCAGAGGGTCCCCTTCTGGGAACTTGTGCTCTGGATACTGTTTTTATCATTTTTATCATATTGGAGTTTGATTTTTGGCCATCAAAGGTGGCTGTTTATGAGAAATGTCCTGTCTCAACTTCCATTCAGCCTGGAATAATTGACATTACCATTGGTAGGAATCCTAGACTATTGGCATTAAACACATACACATAACCTTGGAGATCATTGGTTCAGACAGTTAACGTTTCCAAATACCTTTCGGATTCACGTACTCCGTGACTAATACCAGGACTCTTGCTCCTCCGAGTGTGGTCCCGGGACCAGTAGTGTCAATATCACCTGGAATCTGGTTAGAAACGCGGCCACGTCCCACCCCCACCTCCCCAGGCTGTAACTTAGGAAGATCCCCGCGTGAATCATATGGACGTTCAGGTCTGAGAAGCACTGCTTTAGAGAAGCATATAAGTGGAAGCTTCTGAGAGTAGATTTCAGACTCATTGTGAGGACCTGCTTTTTAAACACAACGGCCAGATAGCCTCTTAGCTGGATGATCACTCGACAGAGACAAGGCGATTACTCCAAGAACCCTCCCCAACTCCTCCTTCTCAAGTAGTGTCTTCAGTTTTCCCAAGAATGACCCTTTCGTTCATGCCTTTCATTATATTGTGAACATTCATTGCAATCATGTGTTCTGCTTCCTGTGGCTTTTCCATTGTTTCCCCCCCTTACACCTGGAAACTTACGACCCTGGTGGACGAGCGCAAACACGGGTCTCTCACATCTCCTTGCCGCCGCATTGTGCTGATAGGTCTAAGCTTAGGAAGGAGAGTTCCGGAATAAAGGCTTTGTAGAGCCAAGAAGGGGAGCGCCAATGAATGGCTCCACGACCTGCAAATTCCCTGCTGGTTCCTGTGCCCTGGTTCTCCAGTACAAGGCACCTCCTTGAACACCTAAAACATCTTTTGTGCTCACCTGTGCTGTCATCGTTGAAAGCATTGCTCTTTTTTCCAGGCAGGGGATTGACCACGTATTCATCTTGCTTCTCCGTGTGTGCAGGGATGTCATCTGCGTATTTTCTTCATTCTTACAACCCAGGGCTAGATACATGCTCCTGGCCTTCCTCGGGGTTCTCATTTCTACTCTGTGTCCTTTTGGAATCCTCAGTGCTGGTGCTAAGGTCATGTCCAGCCTCTGCCCCTCTGCTTTTCACTCTTCAAAACCCTAAAGAATGTAACACACACCCCCCCTGACTTTCTGTGCCAAATTCTAATAATTTGCTCTCCAGTTGAGAACCCTCCCTGTCTGTCGCATGCTTTCTCCTTTCCATTCTCTTCCCTTGCTTCTGGGCTGGGCCTGGGCCCATCCATGAACGCCTGCTACACGGGCTGTGAAGGCTTGACTGCATAGCGTTCGCACTGAGAACTGGGCAGGTTCGTAGACATCATCTA
Organism: Prionailurus bengalensis; assembly: GCF_016509475.1. Classification (NCBI taxonomy): domain Eukaryota; kingdom Metazoa; phylum Chordata; class Mammalia; order Carnivora; family Felidae; genus Prionailurus; species Prionailurus bengalensis. Next base: position 62,718,117 of record NC_057360.1, on the reverse strand, counting down.
ACCCAATATTCTCATTTCACAGAAGGGAAGGGTGCTTCCCAGAGCGTGTAAGTATTTTGCCCAAAGTCCAGGCAGGTGGTGCCCCAGTTACGTGGTTTTGCCCACAGCTCAGAGTGCACGTGTGGCTTCTGCAGGAGACCTGATAACCCTCGACGTGAACGGTTTCATTTAATTTTACAAGGTGGGTATGGGATGTGCATGATGGAAGGCGGGGGCCCACGGAGGTCACGACACATCATCAATTGCCTTCTTTTAAAGGTATCTTAGAAACCTAGAAGGATTCATTATTGTCTCATAACCGTTGTGGTCTGAGGAAGAAAACCCTAAATCCTCGATTCATGGCTCTACTAAATACCAGCAGACTTTTATTCCTTCTGTGTGTGTGTGTGTGTGTGTGTGTGTGTGTGTGTGTGTGTGTAGGTACGGATTATACTGTTGGAGCATTTTTTTTTTCTTCCTCTGAAAGGCTGTGTTAACGTTCCTGTCTTCCTGCTTACACGGGACACAAACATTTAGAGGAGCCTCCGGGTTAGATATTCGCGGGCAGGACAGAACTGGTCATCATCGGCCATAGTAGGGCTTGCTCTATATTTATTTGTGCCTCTTCACCCATCTCTGCCTCCGTGTTTACTTACAAAGGTTCTGATACGTATTTGCAACGTGCTGGGAGAGCTAGCAGAGGGAAAAGCAACCCGAATGCGGTAGATTATTATTAGTCGTGGTATTTATCTTGCTCCATAAATCACCCCTTCGGGCCCCTTAATCATTTGGGTTGTTGTTCAGCTCCCCGTGACCTGTCAGCGTGCTCCCAGTAGGAAAAAGTGATGGCTGTATTCCAGGGCCTGTCTGTCTCCTCTCTGCGGGGACCAGCCTCCATTCAGAGGCTCCCCTGTGTACACAGCCCACAATTGCCCACACTCGAGGCCGCCTCTGTCTGCCGTCCGAGGGCCCATTTGATTTGCCTGCTGCTATCGTGACAGTCTCTTGACACTGAAAATGCCTCCCTCCCCCAGAACATCTGTGTTTGGATGAACCTCCCTCCCCTTCCTCAATGTTGCAAACAGCAAGAACTTGGATATTTCCTGCCCCAAAGCCCTCCCTACGTTCAGAGGGCCCCTCTGCCATGTTTTTGTGACCTCATTGGCATTCTGTGACCTTCCCAGGTCACTGTGTCCCTGGGTGTGGAACAGGGTAGAGGAAGCAACAAAGGAAATGAGAGCAGCCGGTGCGAATGGTGTGGGAAAGAATTGGGGGAGCGGGGCATTGCAGGCTTTCCATTGAGCAGCCTGAGAATATTCCAGATTCTGTGAAGTCAATTTCCTTTCCTTTCTTTTTTTTTTTTTAAGTTTATTTTAAGAGAGAGACGCAGAGTGAGAATCCCAAGCAGGCTCTGCACCATCAGCACAGAGCCCAGCGTGGGGCTTGAACTCATGGAACTGGGAGATCATGACCTGAGCTGAAACCAAGAGTCAGACGCTTCACCCACTGAGCCACCCAGGCGCCCCTGTGAAGTTAATTTCTTTTTCTGTCTGTTATAAGATGGGTTACCTGTACATCAAAGAACTTGTTACAGGGAATATTGAATAAATGGGGGAATAAACGAATAACTTCATTTCCTAGAGCCAGGATGCCAGGACAGCGAAAAGAACAGATGTTGGCAACATCAGGAGCACAGGGCAGGAGTCAGAGATGTGGCTACCGGACTCGGGTTTTCTGCTCGTGAACCTAAACAACTTTTTCTTTTTTCTTTCCTTTTTTTTTTTTTTCCCTCCATCTTTGGGCAGTAGCTTTTTCATGAGATGGTTTGGTCAACAGTTGTGGTCCCAACCATTTCGAACACAAGTATTCGCCTAAAATTTTGTTAATGACGTATTTCAGAGCTACAAAATGCATAAAACACAGTGTATGAACATCTGATATCTACCACACATCAGTATTCTCTCCCAACATAATGGTGGTAATTTTAGGTGCCTTTGATTTAGAAAACGGGTGACCATAAGCAGTCGTGGTGCTGTTATAAGAATCTGTATTTTAATTGCGAATGACAGTATCCACACTTTAAGGGTGCCAGAGTGGCTCAGTCGGTTAAGCGTCCGACTTTGGCTCAGGTCATGATCTCATGGTTTGTGAGTTCAAGTCCCACGTCAGGCTCTCTGCTGGCAGCATGGAGCCTGCTTTGAATCCTCTGCCCACCCCCTCTCTCTGACCCTCCCCTGCTCACACTTGATCTCTCTCAAAAATAAACAAACGTTTAAAAAAAAAAAAAGTAGTATCCACACTTTAAAAAAACAGTACACAGATGATCAAGACACATTGATTTCATCTAAGGCAATTCTAGATGCAAATGAAAATATGAAGGAGTTAATTGTAATGTGGTTTGGGGACCCAGAGTGGTGTTTCTGAGCAATGCAATTTGTATTACCGCCTAGATCCAAATAATGCCAACTTCTGGCCCAACCAGTCTGAACATCTCTGAGGGCTGGGTCTGGAATTTTGCCTTTAAAAAACAAAAACAAAACAAAACAAAAAACCAAAAAAACAGGTGTGCCAGATGGGATTTAAAACTTGAGTTTTTGATCGCCTGATCTACAGAGGTGGGTAAATACTTAAATTCTACATTTATGATAAAACGGCAATGAATATTCCTTTCTTAAATAGTAGCTCCTCTGGTTTCTTTTTGGTATTTTGCAAGTTATAGAGATTTTATTTACACCCCAACTTTCAGTGATAGGTCTATTACGCTGGACTTGAGGTTGATAATTAGGAACTAAATGTCTCCACCTAGTGTTTGCCAGAAACCGCACAGATATTCCAGAATTTGGGTTTAGTACAGACTTTGGTCTTTGTCTTGCTCACGTTTCTGTGATTTCATATGAACGAGCACTACAAATCACCGAGTTACACAGCAGTGTCGGGGGCGGTCATGGCTCTTGGGCATCCCGTCCCCCGGATTCTGGCCCCACAGGCACAGGAGCTCTTACTTAGGGAAGCAGCAGGGGAGCCCAGAAGACAGCTTCATCTGCGGGATCCTTCCCCCATGTGTGACCTCTGTGCCATCAGATGACTGGGAACAGCCCTGACCAGTAATGGAAGCTAAATTATTTTATTAAACCAAGTATGGATCAAACAAAAAATTAAGATGCCTCGTGTGCTGTGGGGTACGGAAGAATTACGGAAGTCAGATCTTAAAGTCCTTCTGCCCCTAGAGTGGAATCTGTGGTTTTAATCACTTCCGTTGTTGATTAATTAACTTCTGGAATATTTATTTTACCCTTGCGGCCAGTGTCCTGTTTTCCCAGGGTCTGTGAATAAATACTGTCCACTGAGTTCGTTAATGTATTTGACACTCATCGATCACCCTCTTGTGTCCCGGTGCTGTTTCCCGGGACACAAATATATCCTATTTCTTGCTCCCGGGGAGGGCATGGCCTAGCGGGGAAGCGCACAGCCAGTCGGTGGCCGGTGATTATAGAGGCTGTAATGACCACACCGATGGCCCTGCTCGGTGGGAGCACATGGGACGTGGGCCTACGAGCCTTCGCTGTGGAGAAAATAATTCAAGGATAAGCAGGAGCTCCCCAAGCAGATGGTGGGGGGAGGGCATCCCAGGCACAGGCAGTAGCAAACACAACTGCACGGAACTGTGGGAGATTAGGGCATGTTTAACCTGCTTGTGGGAGAGGGCCAGAAATAACGTGCAGGCAGAAGTAAAGTGGACTTGCCATGAGGAGAAATGTATTTTTGTACAGTGTTTACAGATCTTTATCTTTTTATTGTGGTAAAATAGAACCTCTTCCATTTCCACTGTTCTTAAAACAGCTTGAGGACGTTCACAGACAACACTCACATTGTTGTGTAACCATCACTGGCACCTCCAGATTTTCTTCAGCTTCCAGAATGGGAACTCTGTCCCCGTTAAACTCCTCCTCCTCTTCCTCCTCCTCCTCCCCGCCCCCCCCACCCCCCGACAAACATTTGACCGCCCTTAGGTACCTCGTGTACAAGCGGGACCGTGCGATACTTGTTCCTTTGTGCCAGCTTACGTCACTGAGCGTAACGCCTTCAAGCTTCATGTTGTAGCGTGTTTTATCTGTTCGTCCGTCGATGGACACTTGGGTTAACTTCCACCTCTTGGCTGTCGTCCGTCATGCTGCCTATGGGTATGGGTGTCCTCCAATTCTGTATCTTACCACCTCAGTAGTAATTGGTGGGTAAGCGCAAAGGGGCTTCCTACAAACCCCCCTTTGGTTGAGGTGCTTACAGTCTCGTAGAGATGGGTTCTTACTCATGAAACCAAGACCGGCGGAATATGCTTACGATGCCCGATCCGATGGCGCTACCAGAGCTCACTCTTCAATTCCCCGCGATCGTTCGCAGGAAGCAGAGCAGACTCATTCTAGAAAGGCAGTGACCACAGCCCAGTGTAAGCCAAGGACTTGCCTGACAAGAGCATCACCATCTGCTTTTGCAAACGGAATCTCTTTTCCTGGTGGAGTTGCCCCTGGGCACCTTGACTCGTGACTGTAGGCATGGTGGGGTCAGTGAGGGTAGAGAGAGGGACAAAATGGATTTTCTGGTGACATGTGGGGCCAGCTTCTGATGTCGCTGGTGAGAGAGCACATCGCTAGGCAAACTGTGGGTAGACAAGGAGCCAAGGACCCTGTGGAAAATCCTGGGGCTCTTCAGGGAGCTAGACGTTGTCGTGGGCGTAGACTATTGTGTGTGTTGCTGGGGGAGGGGTGTGGCCCCAACCCTTCCCCTGACTCCTGAGAAAGTCCTTCTGTTACTTCTGTTTCTGCAATACGTCCTCCAGCCCAGGGCAGAGCTCGTCCCTTCACTGAGCACGCTCAGTTGCCACAGACCTCCTCCTTCCCCTTTGTGGACCCCCAGTGGCGGGGACTGAGACACACGGGGTCAGGAAGCAGTTCTGGGAGCTGGGGGGGACAGGGAAGCATCGGGGACTCAGGACATGCTCTGTTCTGTCAGCCGCCCTCAGCCTTCCAGCCACTGTGACTCCTTCGCTTGCTGAGGGCTTCCTCCTGGTTCCTGCCGGACGTGAACCCCTCCCTCTTCCCAGCTTCCCCTTCATGGGCCTCGCCGGTTGGCACAGCACACTGAGCTCTGGGGCCACTGTTCCCACACGGGGTCCCAAGGCTCTGTTTATGAACCCCTGGCACATCACCATGGCCTTTTCTAGTCAGCGGTTAGTGTTCCAGGACTTGTATTGTTTCGTTTCCTGAAAGGGCAGGTCCTAGAGAGCTTAATCTGTCCTTGCTGGGGGAGCCCTGGCTGGCAAAGCAAATCTATCAGGTCAGCCTGGCCACATGTGGGGAGAGCCAGAGCTGGCATGGGCTTTGAGGGAGGCTGGCCAGAGTCACAGAGTCACAGACGGTGGCCCTGACAGTCCTATTTGTTCCTCAGCCCCTGGCAAAGCCTGAGTGGACTGGATTCCTATCCTGCGGAACACAGATGCTTCCTCCTGAGCCTGTCTGCCCCTCGGAGGAGCACAGCCGGGGGGGGGGGATGGAGTGTTTGTCCCCTGTGAGCCCCTTCTCTCTGTTCCCTTGGTCACTCCCATGATCTCTCCTGCCTCCAGCTCCGTTTTCTCTCCTCCAGTGAGCACGATAAAACATGGTTGTCCAAGCGAAGTGCAGTTGCCGTATAAACAAACGGTTTCACGATAATAAATGTTTAAGCCTTTTCAGATACTCTGTTTCCTTCGGTGTCCGCAGTTGCTGACGGGACTGCAGTCTGAGTCCTTCCTCTTCGGTTGGAAAGGATTCGGAACATCGGACCACCGGGCAGGTGGAGTCGATGGGGAATGTGTCCGACCCGAGAGGCCCTGATAGACGGGCCTCGGGCAGCACTGGCAGCTGTAACCAGGGCTATTTCATGCCTGTCTTGCCCCTCTTTGTTTGGAAGCGCTCCAGACCGTTCCACCAGCTGTTGTACGGAGGGACACCTGCATTGCCACTGTCACTGAAATTCCTTTTTTTTTTTTTAATTTAATGTTTGTTTATTTTTGAGAGAGAGAGACAGAGCGCAAGCAAGAGAGGGGCAGAGAGAGAGAGGGAGACACCGAATCTGAAGCAGGGTCCAGGCTCCAAGCTGTCAGCACAGAACCGGATGTGGAGCTCAAACCCACGGACCGCGAGATTATGACCTGAGCCAAAGTCGGACGCTTCACTGATGGAACCGCCCAGGCGCCCCTGTGTCACTGAGATTCCACTGCAGCCATTTGGTCATGCTTTTCCATGTAGCCCCTGAGCCCGCAGACCCTGTAAGAGCCGCCTGGGAGGTCCTGCACAGCAATGGGATTCGAGGCTATTGTCCTGTTCTGAAGAGAACCTTTACTTGCATCTTCAACTCTGAAGATCAGGGTATTAAAAGGCCTGGCTCATCAAAATCACGAACTATAGAAATAATGTTTCAGACGCACAGGCAAGGTGCCGGCCAGGTGCCTCTGGCCAGCCTTGGGTGTGTATTGGGCAGGGGGGATTCTTGATTTTTCGAAACCTCCCAGGGGCGCCTGCGTGGCTCAGTCGGTTAAGCGTCCGACTTCAGCTCAGGTCACGATCTCGCAGTCTGTGAGTCCGAGCCCCGCGTCGGGCTCTGGACTGATGGCTCAGAGCCTGGAGCCTGCTTCCGATTCTGTGTCTCCCTCTCTCTCTGCCCCTCCCCCATTCATGCTCTGTCTCTTTCTGTCCCAAAAATAAATAAACGTTAAAAAAAAAAATAAATTAAAAAAAAAAAAATAAAAACCTCCCAGAGACCGTGGAGTCCATAGGGAGGCCGACTGGACAAGAAAGACATGATCAGCTACCAGATTCTTCTGGAAATAGAGGACTGCTAAGGTGGTTCAGCAGGCAGCGTGCTTTCTAAAATGAGGACTGGGAGGGGCACCTGGGTGGCTCAGTCGGTTAAGCAACCGACTTCGGCTCAAGTCATGATCCCATGGTTTGTGAGTTCGAGCCCCACGTCGGGCTTTGGTGCTGACAGCTTGGAGCCTGGAGCCTACTTTCGATTCTGTGTCTCCCTCTCTCTCTCTGCCCCTCCCCTGCTCATGCTCTCTCAAAAATAAACAAACACTGAAAACAAATTTAAATAAATGTTACAGTGCCTGGGTGGCCCAGTCGGTTGGGTGTCCAGCTTTGACTCGGGTCATGATCTTGTGGTTCGTGGGTTCGGGCCGCACGTCGGGCTCTGTGCTGATAGCTCAGAGCCTGGAGCCTGCTTCAGATTCTGTGTCTCCCTCTCTCTCTCTCTGCCCCTCCCCTGCTTGCTGTCTGTTTCTCTCTCTCTCTCTCTCTCTCTCAAAAATAAACAGTAAACAAAAATTTTTTAATAAAACTAGGGCTGGGAGAGTGACGTGGTGCCTTGCAGACGTGGACACTTAATATTTCCTGGTTTGATATTATGGCCGAAAAGCAGAATTAGAAAGCATGTGGAGCTTGTGAGTAATCTCTTGGAAGAAACCAAAGACGGTGAAACCAAAGACGGGATTGACCGATATGGGGCAGGGTTCGTCCACATCTGGTGCTTCTGGAACTCTTTGGCTCTTACCCCCCGCCTGAGTTCTTTGAAACACACCCCTCTGCACACCTTTGACTGGAGGAACAGCCCTGACCTAACGACCTGGTCCCATGGGAGGCACAGTGGGAGGCTGTGTTTACTGGAAGCCCAGGGGAGTGGAGGTAAATGCAGGTGTGGTCGGGAAACGAAGCTGCTTCACTTCACCCGGGAGGCACAGGGCCAAAGCCGGCTGACCTGCCCACACCCATGCTGGCTCTCCCACCGGGGTGGTTCCTGCCCCCTGCTGAGCACGGCCCTTGAGCAGAACGCAGCCGGGGGACCCACTGCGCGTCGCAGCCAGGCCCCGAGGCGCATGCCAGACACGCTCCAGCCTTCGCCAGCTTGCAGCCGCTGCCCCGGAGCGGGCGGGTCGTGTGGCTGAGGTCCTGTCCTGAGCCACACGCTGGTTTAACACGCTTCTCCCTGCCATCGGACATGCTTGCTCGGAAGCAGAGTCTGAGCCTGATGTTTGCTGTCTCCTGTGCGTCCGCTGATCTGGTTTGCTTTCTCTTTCGAGCCCCCTTGGTAAAAAGGACAGCTGTCGACAGGGTAGGAAGAGTGACCTCCTGAGTGGGGGGTGATGTATGTTGCTGTCACCTGGAAACTCAGATCAGCCATAAGCCAGAACCTTTGCTGACAATGTTAAGAAAAATATCGTGTTTCGGTTAGGTCGTGTCCCTGTCTATAAGAAGTAGACAGCCAGAGGGCATCAGCACTAACTGCAACAGAGTGAGGTCAGCTCAGATGTCAGTGGAAGGGACGGGATGCACACAGGGTTGGAAGCTCTAAGTGGAGTCCTTAAAATCAGAGCATGTAAAAAAATTTTTTTTAATGTTTATTTATTTTGGAGAGAGAGAGGGAGACAGATTACAAGCTGTCGGCACAGAGCCCAATGCAGGGCTCGAACCCACGGACCATGAAATCATGACCTGAGCCGAAGTCAGATGTTTGACTGAGCCATCCAGGCACCCCTAAAATCAGAGTATTTAAAGGCATTGCTAATGGAGTGGAAGGTTCTGGATTTCTTTTTCTGTTTTCTTTTTTTTAAGTTTTTTGATTCATTTTGAGAGAGAGAGACAGAGAGAGAACACCAAGCATGCTCCACATTGTCAGTGCAGAGCTCGATGCGGGGCTCAAACTCACGAACTGTGAGATAATGACCTGAGTTGGATGCTTAACAGATCGAGCCACCCAGATGGCCGAGGTTCCGGATTTCGGATGAGATTTTCAAAGTAGGTTATGTTTTCATCATGTTAGGATGGGTTAGGTTAATTTCTATCCCCACACTAATTAGAATTAATTAGGCTCTAGATGTGCAGGCGGGTAGCCGAATGCCTCACCGAGCTTGGCTGGTGGCATGATAGGGGAGGGTGTTGAGTATAAGAAGTCCCAGAGGAGAGGGGCTGTGGGTTGGAATACAGGTCTTGGCCTTGGGTCTCGTGTTATTATTAACCTGTAGCCCAGATGTTTCATTTGCTTGGCAGGTGAATTTGCCAGTTGGTGCTACCAAGATAGGGAGCAAATGAAAATGGTATTAATAAATCGGATAAGTGCTCAGAATGAAGTTCAGTGAGGAAAACAGAATTGTACCAGCCATTACAAATGCCTGCAGAAGCAGAAGAAATGGCGAAGAATGGGCAAATGTAACAGAAAAATGTCTGGGGTTGAGGGTGAGGCCAGCGTCCCTCAGTGGTGTGGGGCTGTGGTTGAAGCAGCCATAGGGGAATGCTCTAGACTATTTCAGGCCGATAAGGCTATAGGTAGACTTGGAAACTGACCTACAGATAAAGGAATTTGGGACTTGAACTTAGAACAACTTGGAATTGCGCATTTTTAGTATGTAAAAAATCCCGATTTGAAGACAGGTGCCAATTCTTCTTCATCTTCACCGGAGATGGAATCAAGTTTCCAGAGTTTGGGTGGATGCAGGCGAAACCTGGCAGTGAACGTCATGAAACATCAGAATGGGGTTTTGAGAGAAGGTTCTGGTTTCTGATGAGATTTTGAAAGCGGGCTCTGTCTTCATCTCGTCAGGATGGATTACCTCCATCCCTCGGTTGTTGCTGATGGCTGGGCCCCGACACCGAGACCCCCCACCCCCACCTGCTTTTACGCCCCCAAGAAGCTCCAGGTCTCCCTGTGCCCATCTGTGGCCCTCTTTTCTGGGTCACGGGCTAGCCGGAGTCAGATACCCTGAGCTAACCGGATCGTGCTTCTTTGTCTCCTCTCTTGCAGTACGAGTTTAAAGCCAAAAACATCAAGAAGAAGAAGGTGAGCATTATGGTTTCAGTGGATGGCGTGAAAGTGATTCTGAAGAAGAAGAAAAAGGTAAGTGACTCTGAACCAGAAAGCAGGAAGGACGGGAGCAGGGAATGTAGGCGTGGGGCGCCTTTTCCTTCTAGGCCGCTCTCTGGACAGAATCCTTCCTCATCTGGGGAGCGGTCTGCCTGGACCAGCCATGGTGTCGAGAGAAGTGAGGCTGAGGCCCATGGCCCGGGCAGCCGATTGGCTCCGTGAGTCCTGTGTCCCTTGGGTGACAGGGCCCACCTCCTGTCACCCTTGTCTTTTGTTACTGTACCTTGCAGTCTTGATCTCAGGAGATACTTTAAATTCAAGTGATGACGGGTAAGAGGGTTTGGCGGGAGCGGATGAGGAAGCTCCATTAGCAGCTGTCGCCTTCTGTCCCAGGAATGACCCTCAGTCCCACCTGAGGTGACGTCCAGCCCCATTGTGTGTTCTGTTGCTGCTGTTACAGCCCATCTGTTTGAACAGTCCTTCGAGACCCGTCCGCCGCGGCTGTTCAGTGTGCGGGAGGCTGGGCCAAGGGTCTCCAAGGCGGGAGGAAAGGGAGGAGGGACTGAGCCGTTCGGAGGGCATTCCTCTGAGCTGGGCTGAGACAAGCAAGTGGGTGTATGTTGCCTCAACACGTGGCTGTTTTGTGTTAGTTGTACGTGCCGTGGGAGAAAGATGTTACTAACCCCTGGGAAGAGCTAGGTGTCCATATTGGCAGAGGGTAGAGTGTATGTTTCCAGAAAGAAACGGAAAGGGGCTTGGTTGATTGAGGATAGAGGAGGAATCTTCTTGTTTCTTTGTTTCTGAGCTCTGCTGATACTTTTTTAATTTATGATAGCTTTGTTTTATACGTATATGTTTTTTTAATGTTTGTTTATTTTTGAGAGAGACAGAGACAGAATGCAAGTGGGTTAGGGGCAGAGAGAGAGAGGGAGACACAGAATCGGAAGCAGGCTCCAGGCTCTGAGCTGTCAGCACAGAGCCCGACGCGGGCCTTGAACACACAAGCTGTGAGATCATGACCTGAGCTCTCAAGCTGCCTTTCGTTCCAAACCTAAGATGCTGTTAATTCGAATGGGAATCAAGGCAGGCTTTGAGTCTGGGGGATATGGAAGTAAAGACAAGGGCCTGGTTGTAGGTGACATAAGCTCGGAGAATCGAGTGGTTGAGAGGGGTGTGGAAGGGTGTTGGCAATCCAAGGATTTAAATCTGCTCTGTGTCCTCGACCAAAGACATTACCCAGCGTGTGACCAGATGCCACACAGTGGTGGGGACTTGACTGCTTCCTTAGGTAGCCCATTTTTTCTCTGGACAGCTGGAGTTTACAAAGGTCTCCCATGTACTAAAACTTGCTCTCTTATGCTCCCTAAATATCTTTAAGGGTGGTTCAAGAAAGTGTTATGGCTATGAGGTTGGAAGTATATAGGAAAAAATAGCACATGATACTGTTTGTAAAGAACACCTTAAAAATTCACAAGTGGTAGAGAATTTGTAATGGCGTCTTAGATGTTTTTGACCTTATAAACCTCCACAGCGGGACCACAGTCCTTGTCTTGTTCTTATTCCAAGGGTCTCTTTTCCGCCCTTCCCCCACCACACATACATGTGCACTGTGGTTAACCGTGGGACGGCCTTGAGAATATTGTCCTCTTAGGAGTCCCTGAGCAGGAGAGTGGCTGAAGCAAGCTGAGGCCCATCAGGTGGTGGTGTCCCTGGGCCCCAGTTAAATAAATCACGGATGACAACCATGTGGATTTAAAAGCGAGAGATACCCTCAGGAAAAAACGTGGGTCGGTGCCACCTGAGCTCATGATTCAGGAAGCCGGGCTGAGTCCCAGCTTGGCTTTTGTCACGAGTGTCCTAGAGCTTTGCTTGGCCCTTCGTGTGTAGGGGGGGAGGGGGGGTGTTGGGGGGGGCAGGAACCTGTGGCTCAGCGCCCTCAGGTCCTACCTGATGAGGCGACGGTTGTAATGTGAGGGCACTTTCCACATCACAAGATGCCTTCCCGCCCGTTCCATCCATCCCTTCGTCAGGCCCGCTGGGAAGGTCTCGTGGACACGTGATCACCATCCACGGCACCCGGTCGCCTGGGAAAGGCAGCCACTCGCGCCGTGTCCTCCCCGAACCGCCATCCGGCCGGGCGCCAGGCAGTCGGCCTTTCCAAGTCCGAGACTCTCCTCACTTTTCGAGGTTAGGAGCCTGACCGGACGCTGACTTGTACTTGACAGAGGTCAAAAGAGGCTGATGGGTAGACCAGCCCACCCCTTCCTTTATTCGCTCTGAGACGTCCAGCGGTTTCCCGGACCAGCTACACTCACGTTAGCCCAACGAGCCTGCAAATCTCGGTTTTCCTCCATGGGGGGCAAGTGATGTGAGAAGGCAGATTGCCAGAGGTGGTCCGGCGAGCGTGACGCGGAGGGAGTCCGCTGTGTGGCGGGAACGTTTCCTGGTCTCTGGCTCCGTGGTACCCAGGTCCCCGGGATGTTGGGAGGGGCCTTGTCGGGCGCATGCTGTCCGAGGGTCTGTTCCACAGGCTCATCACTGACTTTGGTACCTTCCTGGCACCACCCGACCCCCTGCCATGCATGCACACTTCTGGCTGACATCACCTTTACTTTCCGTTAGGTTCTGTTTCAAGGTCTGCTGTCCTGGGGCCTCTTCTGTCTGTCCCTTTCGGGTAACTTCGCATACCTCTGATTTGATCCATTATGATGGCACTTTGCGGTTTTGCCCTTCAGGGACGGTCTTACTGCCATCTCGCTGTGCCCCTCCCGTGTCTTGTACCACATGCAGCATCACCCCCACTCTACCTCGGAAAAAAATGATGTCAAAGAGCCTTAGATATTTGGCCCGAGATCACACCACACGTAAGGACACCTGTGTGCGGAACGCCACCTGGCAGAGACGCCGGCCCCCTTCCACTGGGTGATGCAAGCTGAGCGGGGGAAGCGTCTCCCCTGGGGAGCCCGTGGGGCCTTGCGACTCATTTTGGAACTCCATCCCTGGTAATTGCTAGTGCAGGTCCCCCCTGCAGCTGGCCTAGGGAAGAGGTGATCTAACAGGCCTTCCCTCGATCCGATTCTTCTGATGCCAGGCTTGGGAAGGAAGGGAAGCCTCCCGACCTGTTTCCTCCGCCCCTGCCTGGTGTCTGTTCCAGGCGGTGGTTGTGAGTCAGATGCTGCCTGTAAGCACCGTGACTGCGTGTGCTGCCTCGGACAGACTGTGTGCACGCTAACAGCCATCAGCCTTTGCGGCGTCTTGTTCCCCTGGGACCGTCCTCTACGATCCGAGTGTGTGGATACCGCCCCGATGTCTGTGTGCCTGTCTGTGTCTAGAATGGAGAGGGACTGGGTAGAGACCTGCCACACCTGCCTCCCCGGACATGGGACGGTCTGCAGGTTTGGGTGATGGCCGTCCTCATCGGGTTAAGAACAAGAGCTCTTGCCGGGTAGCCGAATGTGCAGAAAAAGTCACGGCCGATGTTCAGCCGTGGGCACCCGCGTCGGGACAGCCTGACGTGCTCCACTGATGAGTCCGTGTCTGGGCTGCAGCGGTCCGTCCAAATGTCGAATAGCCCCCGCTTCCCGCAAACACGCTGACCTTCCGTGGGTTCGTGTGCGTGCCGGAAGGAGCCCTTGGCTGAGGAAGGAAGACCTGGCTCCGAGCCCTGGCTCTTCCCTCCCTCGCTGCATGGCCGTGGGCAGGTTGTTTTGCCTTCTTGAGCTTCAACTCTCAAGAGTCCGATTAGGTGACCACTTTCACTTCGCCAGCTGGAATATTCTGCACCAGCTCTGGAACCGTGCTGTTGGCCGCTCCCGTATGTCTGAGGGGGTCACCTGTACTTAGGTCCTTGAAGCCTACTGAGCTGTGGATGAAGTAGACCCTAGAGGCCAAGCGGGCTTACGTGTTGTTGCTTCCTGATCCTCTGAGGTCAAACACTTCCCAAGGCAGCCGCCCTTCCCCGCCCCACCGCCTGTCTGGGCCTGGGGAACAGTGCAATGCATCCTGGCGGGGGGGCGGTGGGGAGAGAAGTGTGTTTACAGGGATTCTCTGTTCTCCCAGGAACTTTCCAAGGGCAGGGGCCACTGTTGTAAGCTCAGCACTTACTTGGGGGCCTGGTGCATGTGGTGTGTTTTCAGTTATTATGGCTGTCGGCTTGCTGGATGAGGGAACAGGATTTGTGTGTGGTGATATCCTCAAATCAGGAGGAGCTAAACACTTAGCAGTTGGATCAAATGACGTCTCGTTTGTTACTTTGGGCCATCACCTTCCCCTCCCTCTTCCTCCTCCTCTCAACTTGCCCGTTTGAAGAAACAGAGACAAGAGCCTTCCCCAAGCTCAGAAAGGCCTCCGTGGAAGTCACTAACGTCGGTGGTATTATGAGTCGGACTTGCTCAGTGACTCTGGTCTGTGGTACTTGATTCTAGTGTAGGCGGTAGCCAAATATTTTGTGATTATCTCTCCCTGAGACATAAAAAAAATATGTATCTTTTTGGTTATATTCGTAAGTGTCTAAAAAAGGCTGCCGTCTTGAACCGATGCCGGCAGATAATGAATCTCAAATTGCTGTGACTCTTGGTTTATATTTGTGGTGTGAACCCCACTATTAAGTGGCTTTGTCATCTTCCAATCAGTACATTTTCCTCAACTCCCAGCCAAACCCAAGTAATTAGTTTTGCTGTGTATATAATAATGATTATTCATTACAATCCCGGAATCACACTATAGCACTCTTTGCTAGGGAGTGGACTTCTCAATAAGAAGGATTAGTCTTGAACTTCGTCCAATGGATTTTTCTACAAAAGGACCTGAAGGGCCTCAGTTTCATGTGATTTCTCTTCTAAACCAATGACTTAGTTGGGATCTCCTAAGGCAACATTCTAGAAAGGCTCCATCGTTCTCATTAACAAATGTTCATTGTATGTCTACCATATTCAAGGAACTGAATAGGATCTGTAAGGGTACTAGACACAGACCCTTTCCAGCAAAATTATTTTTAATGGCACTATCTGTACACGTAGGTCTATAGCTCCTACACAATTGCATGATGGTGATTTATATCTTTCCCCCATGGGCTGTGAGCCTTTAGGGGCAGGGACCCTGTCTTCTCTCTAATCCCGTTTCATCTGTTTGGGAAGGTAGCAGACGAGAGGGAGCAAATTCGTGAAAGTAATGACACTCTAAGATGGTAATGAGACGAGCTAACAGTAATGGCTAACACTGATACTGAGCACCTGCCATTTGCCAGGGCTGTTTGGCGCACTGAATTACTTAGGAAATGGTCACCATCGTCCTCTGAGGTACGTACCGTTCTTTGTGAAAGAAGGTGTAGCAACTTACCCAAGACCTCACATCCCATCAGAGGCGAAGTCAAGATTTGAACCAGGTCTGTCTTGCTCAGATAAGTAGATTGTTCCCAGTATCATGTTCCCGTGTGTGCACTTACCTCTTCAGGCTGCTTGGAGAAAAGCCACTCCGTAGAAAACGCGTCACTAATTAATCCAGGGTCTTTAACTGCTAGCCTGTACTCTGTCAACTGGCCTATCACATTGCGGGAAAACTGGTTCCCTGTCCGAAGAGAAGCATTCGCTATCATGGAAACACAGAACTCAAATCTAATTGAGTGAGAAAGGGAGGCGCTTAGAATTATAGAAGCAGGATTTAGGAGAAAGAACTTCAGAAATGATCTGATCTGATCCCCTGGTTGATGAGTAAGCAAATCAACAAGAGAGGCACAGTGACTGTCCTAGGGTTACCCAGAGATAACTAGGGTACATAGTTACTGATGGAGCCAGGACTAAACTTGGTCTGGTCTTCTTTCTACCCTGTTATGTTTCCAGGCCTTCTTTATTTTCTGCTAACTTTAAAACATGCACATTAGGAATTGCGTACATTGTGTGAGAATTTACTAGCAAGCACTTCAGTTTTGAAATGTGTTTTCTATATCCAGTATCCATAGGTTATGCCAGAAGATGCGTGATAGCTATATTTTCAGACTAATCCTGTTCCCTCTGGAAGCATGGAGAACTTGTCAAGCTGAGTTAATGAGACTTTTGCAAGGTTATGCTTTGGGCTCTTTGATTTTTTTGTTTTGTTTTTGTTTTTGTTTTTTGAGAAATCCCCATCGCTGCCAGGAACATGAATAATGGTCAAGCTTACAGACGTTGCAATGTGCCTACTGGTAATTTCCAGTAAGGGTAGGAAATAAATCTCGATACAAATCCTTCCTCCACTTTTGGGGAAGAGCTTCAGAGATGCCGTATGCATTTCTGGGCTCCAAAGGGAGACAGAACAGCTATGATGATTATCCCTAACTCTCTTTTGTGGTTTTGGCCCTTCAAGGCAGACCTACGTCTGACCTAGTTCCCAGGTAATATTCCTTGCCGGGAGATTTTGGAACGTCAAAATGGCTGTAACTTTCCATAGAGGACTGGCCATTTGCACCCACTAGATACAGGACGTGCTTACCCCATTCAGCGGTCTTATAGGAACATACCCTGTAAGCCCTTTACCATTTGTAGGCGACAGAGAGGGACGTTCTTTGATTCCATCGCTTGGAGTAGCAAGGAGAACATGGGTCGTGGAGGGTATACGAGTTGGGTTCAATTACCACTGGACTAGGTGAACTCAGATGGAAGTAAGTTACCATCTCCGAGGCTTAGTGTTTATCTTTTAAGGTTGAGATCAATTTTGATAACGCAAAGGAAGCATTATATAAACATCGTTAAATGAAAGGAAGACTTCTCTCCCGTATCAACTGGAGAATTTCTTGCGAGGATAGAAAATGAAGCAGTTATAAAATGACTTTCCTGTATTTTTCTCACTTTGTGTTATTCTAGGTCCTCCAAAAAGCACATGCCAAGACAGGATTGAATTCCTGTGAGAGAAAATGGGGGAGGCCCTGGGAGAGGCTGGTAGCTATCCCATTTCTGAGTGGGTCTGATTCCAAGGGGAGGAGAGAGCAAGGAAGGAAGGAAGGGTGGATGAAAGTCTCGTAGATGGCGGTGTGCTCTGAGGAAGGTTTGGCAAGACTGTCAGGAGATTGTGAAGGCAAAGTCCCATGTGGGAGGACTCCCGTGTCTCCCAGAAACGGGCCTGCCCTGCGCACCCCTGAGCACCCCTGATGGGCCGGGAGCATCCCGGAAGCAGGGCCCCTCAAAGAAGCAAGAGGACGGGCTTCAGAATTCCACCCCTGGGATCTTGGTTAAACTCCCTGTAATGGAAGATCGGTAGGGCACATCCTTGCAACGACAACTTCTTAACTCCAGAAAATTCTGACTAGCCAATAATATGACGCAGAGCCTTCCCTCACGTTAAGTTGATCTATCCTGTTGACTTTTTAATTCCCTTGGAGTAAGGAATTGATAAGAAGAAGAGAAGGGGGAGGGGAGACTGATGGCAGAGGGAAGGCATAGAGAGACATGGGTTAGCGAACCCTAGTTCAGGGGCCTCCTGAAGGTCTCGACCGTGCTGTGAGTGTCCTTGGCAGGTGCAGAGGGGACAACAAGCAAGAGAAAGGAGTTACGTGTGTACAGGTACAGCGTGGGGGGCTGGCAGACGGCCAGACAGCTGCCCCTAGGGTGCTCCCTCTCCGCCAACATTCCCCCTCTCCCCCATCCCTTTATATTTATGGAGCTGGTGAGGGGGCTGATCTTTGCCTCCCTGGGCCTCGCTTATGGGCCTCCCTGCCGTACCTGCTTGGACTCTGAATGGTGCCAGTGAGGCCCGCCTGAGCCTGGGCCTCAGGCTGAAGGAGGCTGAAGACCAGCTCGTTCCATCCTGCTGGTCCTCCTGGGCTGATGGTGGCAAACCCTGCCTCGAAGAGGTGTTGACAGCCTCAGGGACGCACCCCTCTCCCTTCCTCCACTCTTCTCCTTTCTCCTCTCTCCTCTCCACTCCCATCTGGACTTGAAATGTCTTCCTTTTCTGGCGCATCTTGGAGACTACAGCCAGTGGGTAAACAAAACTGAAAATTCCCACATGTAGCTACCAAGACTCCCAAGACCTTATTTCTAAGCATTAAAAAAAAAAAAAAGCTTTCAGATAGAAGCGAGAGGCACGTGAGTTTCTGAAGACAGTAAAACTACCACTCTCTCTGCCCTCCCCCAAATAAACTTAAAAAAAAAGTGTTCTCTGAAATGTCCAGGTTTCCATTGAAAATCACTTGCCACACCAGAAACGAGGAAAATCTCAACTTGAATGAACAAAAGATAGTCAAGAGATGCCAATACCGAGAGGACAGATGTTAGATGATCTGACAGAGACGTTAAGGCAGCCGTCGTAAAAATACTTCCATGAGCAGTTACGCTCTTGACACAGACGAAGTGGAAAGTCTCAGCAAAGACGTGGAAGAAAGCAGAACCGAATGGAAATGTTAGAACTAAAACCTGCAACTCCCGAAATCAGATGTAAATGAACAGGCTTAGCAGCAGAGAGGTGGTGCTTTCCAGACATGAATTAAATTAACCTCCGGCAGGACATGTGGTCCTAAATATAGATGTGGCTTAACTTAATATTTGATTACTTAATATTTCTATTATGCTTTTGCCCCCACCTCAAGCCGTATTTGAAACCTTATATTTTGCTGTGTAAAGAATTCCTGTGGTGAACGTTTATAGTGTGTGTTTAAAATAGGCATCCAGGGGCGCCTGGGTGGCGCAGTCGGTTAAGCGTCCGACTTCAGCCAGGTCACGATCTCGCGGTCCGTGAGTTTGAGCCCCGCGTCGGGCTCTGGGCTGATGGCTCAGAGCCTGGAGCCTGTTTCAGATTCTGTGTCTCCCTCTCTCTCTGCCCCTCCCCTGTTCATGCTCTGTCTCTCTCTGTCCCAAAAATAAAAAAAAATAAATAAATAAAATAAAATAGGATAGGCATCCAGGGGGCGCCCAGGGGACTCAGTCGGTTGAGCTTCTGCCTTCAGCTCAGGTCATGATCTCACGGCTTGTGAGTGTGAGCCCTGAGTCGGGCTCTGTGCTGACAGCTTGGAACCTGGAGGCTGCTTCAGATTCTGTGTCTCCCTCTCTCTCTGCCCCACCCCTACTTGTGCTTGCCCACGCGCACTCTCTCTCATTCTCTCATAAATGAATGAATGAATGAATGAATGAATGAATGAATAAATAAATAAATAAATAAATAAATAAATAAATAAGTAAGTAAATACAGGCATCCAAATTGTGAGTTACTTTGCCTCTGAGAACTCTCAGTGTGTCCGTTGGAAACTGGCCTGACATGTGCCAGGAAGGGTAGGAGGCGGCTAAAAATACTATCAACCGATCCTTGCTGGGTTAAGAGCAGTATCACAGCCAGAACAGAGATAGGAATGTGTGTCTGCAGATTAGACCACATGTAAATCAGGAAGGGATTCAGGCCAGAGTAGCAGGTGTTGAGGGGGGCATTGGCAAATACAGTGGGTACGAAGGGGGCACCTGGATGGCTCAGTTGGTTTAGCGTCCCACTTGGACTCAGGTCGTGATCTCACATTTTGTGAGTTCGAGGCCCGCGTCGGGCTCTGTGCTGGCGGCTTGGAGCCCGGAGCCCGCTTCGGATTCTGTGTCTCCCTCTCTCTCTGCCCCTCCCTGGCTCGCCCTCTGTGTCTCTCTCTCAAGAATAAACATTAAAAAAAAATTTTTTTTAAGAGGGGTACAAAGAAGGTCAGCTAGGGTAGTGAGAAATCCAGAAGACTTGTCTGCTGAGGAATGTTGACAGAGCCTGGGGTGATTTAGTTTAAAGAAGAGAGTCTGCATTGGCTGTGTTTGTACACATCTAGAGAGTTCCTATTTGGAAAAAGATGTACTCTCCTTCTTTCTGGATTTGCTCCAAATGGGCCATTCCTGTATTAAAATCTTGCAGGGCAACAAGTAGCAGTTACAGGAAGGTAACTTTTGAAAAGAAATAGTTAATTCTTTTTTTGCCTTTTTTAAAGTTTATTTATTTATTTTTGAGGGAGAGAGTTGGAGAGGAGCAGAGAGAGGGAGGGAGAGGGACTCCCAAGCGGGCTCTGCACTGTCGGCGCAAAGCCCGATGCGGGGCTTGAACCCACAAACCGCGAGATCAGGACCTGAGCCCAAATCAACGCTTAGAGATTTAACCGGTTGAGCCATCCGGGTGTCCCCCCAAAACGGTTAATTCTTGAAGCTGAGTTTCCTTGTCTGTAAAACAGCGTTTGATACCTAATGCTTGTAAGCCCGTCGAAAAGCCACCTCTGTGGGTTGGATTGGTATTGAGTAAGAGTTTGGGGGTGAAATGGCGTGTGTGTGTGTGTGTGTGTGTGTGTGTGTGCGCGCGCGCAGGTACATACACCTGCCAGGTGCGTACGGGGTTGTGTTTGAGTGTTCACGCTGGAGAAATGCGTCAGGCCGAAGGGGCCTGAATATATAGTCCCCCCGCCCCCGGCCCCGGGGGAGGCCTCTGTCTTCACACCCCCAGCGCTTTGAGAGCCACTGCCCTGTGCTCTCTGACAAACCCCCAGAGCTGACGGTGTTCGTTCCACGGTGATTAATCCAACGTACACTTGCTTGCCTTTCACTCTGCTTGATCCCCATCGACGGAGAGAGGACTGTGAGACTCCCAGGTTGTCCTGGGCAGCACCGCCCCTGCGGCAGAGGCCAGTGATGGTGCAGCAGGAGCCCCTGTCCCTGCACCTGGGGACCTGGGAGGTGGGGGTGCTCCTCCCCTCATCAAGCATCTGGGGCCTCTGGAACCGCCCCTGAGTCCTCTGCCCTAGCCCCCGCCCCCATCCTGTCCTCGTCCCCAGCTGCTCAGGGGTGTCCTTTGTGTTCACCGTGAGTTAGGTTCCCAGCCAGCACGAAGGTCCTCTTGGGTGACTACAGATGCGCTAGTTAACTCTCCAGGCCTGTATCCAGCTTTGTCCCCTTTGAGGAAGGGAGGGTGAGAATTACACTTCCTTTGCTTTTGACAGCACCATTCACAGCTCTGCCCCTTCTCCCTTTTTAAAAAAATATTTATTTTGAGAGAGTGAGTGAGTGAGCAGGGGAGGGAGGGAGGGAGGGAGGGAGGGAGGGAGAGAGAGAGAGAGAGAGAGAGAGAGAGAGAGAGAGAGAGAGAATCCTAAGCAGGCTCCACGCTGCCAGTGCAGAGCCAGACGCAGGGCTCAAAGTCACGTCCCATGAGATTATGAGCTGAGCCCAAACCAAGAGTCAGACGCTTAACCGTCTGAGCCCCCGGGTGCCCCTCTTTCTCCCTTTTGTTCCTCCTGCTTCTCCCACTCCTCTGGAGTGATATATCATCCTTTTTTTCCCCTTGGCGATTTCTCCATGAAATTGTGATTTAGAGTCTGCTTGCGGCCCCCTGGGGTGGCCTTGGCTCCCACCTGCCTCCTGTGCCCCGGAGAGACAGTCTCCTTAAAGTGTTTGAAGGAAACCGCTCAGACCAGACACGATGTTTTCTGTTTGGCCTCTGGAGCCCTGGGCGCCAGGCCTCTTAGAAGAAGTCAGGCCAGGAGCAAGTGCATGCGTTTGCATAGGCATCAGTAGCTCAATGTCTGCCCTGGTTCTGTAGCGGAGGACAAGCCTAACTTATTCATTTACAGCTTCTTTTATTGCAGAAAAAGGAGTGGACGTGGGATGAAAGCAAGATGCTGGTGATGCAGGACCCCATCTACAGGTAAGAGCCCCATCCCTACCTGTTGTCCCTTGGAGCTGCCAGGCTGGTGGGTCCAGACAAGTCCAAATAAATTTCTACCGCATGTCTCTTCTGAGACCTGTGGTTTCTAGACACGTAAGTACAAGAAGCAAATCGACCTCGTCTTGAAGATTGAGTGGAAAATTCTTCTCGGGCTCAATTGCGCCGTCTGGAAACGGTGAAGGATTTCGGCCTGGGGTTTAGGCCAAATCTTTTGGTTGTAGTTTGAGACTTTTCCGTCTTGTGCTAGTTTTATCTTAACCGAAACTTCATAATTGCATATCTGTTCCACCTCTCTGCCCCTTCAGAAACTGAGTGCAGATAAAGGGTTTGTGATCTTTTGGAAAAGCAGAAAGTCCCACGTATAATCCCTAGAAACTGCTTTCAGAGTGAGACTGGTGGGATTCCTCTAGAGATCAGATGTGTGCTCTCTGGGCAGGGGAATACCTGATGGTCACAGCACGGAGCGCCAGGGCCTGCTTTAGACCCTCGGTGGGACCTTGATTCACCGTGTGACTCTTGTGCCCCAGACTGCGCTGACCGAGCCCCACCCACCCCACCCCTACCTCCTCGTTTTCTTCACTGACAGAATGGGTATGAGCCCTTCCTTTGGGATTTGGGGGAACCTAGATTTCAGTGTTCCATCTCCCCTCAAATGACTTGCTTCGGATGACAAAATGGATAAAGGTTGGGACTCAACCGACAAGTTGGCAACATGGTGGCCCTGCCTTCCAGTCAAAGAGCGGATGCCTATGAAGTGAAATTTCCATTCGTTCAAACAAATACACAAGTGTGAAAACTCTCATGTCAGGTCCTGTGCTGGGTGACTGAGTGGATGATTCGAGTGAGTAAGTCACGGTCCCTTGTTCTTGGGGAGCGTCGGTCTAGAAGAAAATGGGGTCCCGAACCAGTCACTACAGCACAAGACCACGCGTCTGACAACACCAATTTCTTTCTCCAGGTTCCTGTTGTACTTTTAAACGTTTGTGGACGTGTTACAGCGTGTTATTGTCCAAGTCTTTTGCCAGTAAACTACGAGGCTTTTGCCGGTAAAGAACTACGCCCAGCTCACATTTGTATTTCCAGCACCAGGCCTCTGTGAATCTGGCCTAGATGCGTCATTTAATAAATGTGTGATGGGCGGTTGGAGAAATGCACTGAGCTGATATCTGAAAATTAACTTAAGTGTTGGAGTGATTCACAGAGGGGAGTAATCACTTTCTACTTGAGCGATAAGGAAAGAAACAGATTGCATCAGGACTGGGCTCGAAGGGTGTGAATGGATGAACCCCTCCCTGCCATTTGCATTTTGTAAAAGGAAGAATTTCTTGTTTCTTGGGTTCCCCCCACCCCCCACAGTGGCACATACACATACAAAGGCACCTCATCGTGGACGCTCCTCATGGACTCGAATCTTGCCTTTGCTTGGTTGAAAGGACTTTGCCCAAAGTTTTAATGACTTTGCCCAAACAAGCTGTCAATTTTATTTATTTTTTATAACAGCTTTATTTTGAGCTTTAAATTGAGCATACTTAAATGTGATTAATTTGGTAAGTTTTGACCTACGTGTACACTTCTAAAACCTAAAACCATCACCTTGGTCAAGATGAGGGGTATATGTTGCCCCCAAAAGTTTCCTTGTGTGCCCACGTATAATCTTCCCACCCCTCCCTGCCCCACCTCCCTCCCTCCTGCCCCCTACATCCCCAGGCAACTACTGATCTCCCTTCTGTTGTTCTAGATGAGTCTGTTTTTTCTCGAATTTTGTGCAGAGTCCTACAGTGTATCCTTTTGGGGAGCCTGGCTTCTTTCCTTAAGGAATCATTCCTTGTCATTGTATGTATCAGTAGCGTATCCCTTTTTAGCACCAAATGGGATTCCACTATATGAGTATAACTCTGTGCTTAGCCATTCACCTGTTGGTGGTTTCCAGTTCGGGGCTATTACAATGAAAGCTTCTGTGTTCACTGCAAGTATTTGTATGGACATACAGTTTCGTGTTTCTTGGGAGAATACACCAAGAGTCAAATGACTAATTATACAGTAGGGGTGTGTATTTATTTTTATTTATGTATTTTTAATGAAACAGTTCTGCTAGTGGAGTTTGAGACTTCCACTTCCTGCACATCTTTGCCAACATGTGATATTGTCAGTTTTTTTCTTAAAGTTCAGCCCTTCAAGTAGGTATGTGTTAGTATCTCACTGTGGTTTTCATTTGCATTTCCTAATGACTAATGATGTTGAACGTCTTTTCATCTTCTGTGCCCTTGGTGTATCTTTTGTTAAGCATCTGTTGAAATCTTTAGCCCCTTTTTGATTGTGGTGTTTTGTTTTCTTACTGAATTTTGAGAGTTTTTGGTAAATTTTGAATGCATATCCTTTATCAGGTATCTGGTTTGCAAATTTTTTTTTCCAAGTCTGGTTTGTCTTTTCTCTTAACAATGTCTTTTGAAGAGCAGACGTTTGCTTTTGATGAAGTCCAAATGATCAATTTTTTTAATGCATGGATTGCATTTTTGGTGTCGTAGCTAAGAAACCTTTGACTGACTCAAGATCACAAAGACTTTCTTCTAAGCGTTACATTTAGGTGTGTGATCTACTTTGATTCATTTGTTAATCTAATGTGAGGGATATATCAAAGGTTTTGTTTTTCCTCCTGTACGCGGATGTCCACTTCCAACCTCATTTGTTGGAAAGACTGTTCTTAGCTGAAGTACCATTGTTGAAAATCCATTACCCCTCTCTGTGTAATTTATTTCAGAACTCTTTCTTCTGTTCCATCCATCCAGGTGTCTGTCATGATGCCAGAACCACAGTGTCTTGTAGCTTAATAAAAATTCCTGGGAGAGGGGGCGCCTGGGTGGCTCAGTTGGGTGGGCATCCAGCTCTTGATTTCAGCTCAGGTCATAATCTTATGGTTCATGAGTTTGAACCCTGCATCGGGCTCTGTACTGACAGCATAGAGCCTACTTGGGACTCTCTCTCTCTCTCTCTCTCTCTCTCTCTCTCTCTCTCTCAAAGAATTAATAGGCTTAAAATAATTTTTTCAAATCGGGTAGTTTATCTTCTAACTATTCTTCTTTTTATAAAGATTACTTTCAATTAGTATTAGTATAGCACATCTTTTTTCATTCATTCACTTTTAAGAAGAAATATGCTTTTTTGTGCCTCTTGAATTTGGAGTTGTGAGTTCAAGCCCCGTGTTGGGTATAGAGATTACTTAAAAATGAAATCTTTAAAAATATATATATGCTTTTTGGTGGGAGGGTAGAAAACAGCAAAGAAATCTTAAATCTTACAGTGAATTTTAAACAATATTTTTTGGGGGTGCGCCTGGGTGGTGCAGTTGGTTCAGTGACCAACTCTTGGTTTTGGCTCAGATCATGATCTTGAAGCTTTGTGGGTGCTTGGGGTTTTTTCTCTATCTCTTTCTCTCTCTGCCCCTACCCCATCCACACTGTCTCTGTCTCTCTCAAAATAAATAAATACACTTAAAATAATAATTATTTAAAAATTTTTTAAAAATCTTTTAATTTTATTTATTTAATTTACATCCAAGTTAGTTAGCGTATAGTGCTATAATGATTTCAGGAGTAGGTTCCAGCGATTCATCTCCTGTGTATAACACCCAGTGCTCATCCCAACAAGTGTAAAAATTTTTTTTTTAATTTTAAGGTAGGGTCCATGCCCAACATAGGACTTGAAGTCACAACCCTCAGATCTGTTGGGCAACGCCTCCCCCCGCCATAAAGAAACCCCCTACAGCAGACTTTCTGGTTGTAGGTCTCTCATGGATAGCTTCCTAACCTATCAGAATTCAGCAGCCCACATGTATGAACAAGGGCATGAAGTTTCCCCAGTGTTGTCCCAGGTTTCTAGATACTTCTTTCCCACTTATGTATTAAATTGGGTGTTTTTGGCCCCTGTACTTGTAAATTTGTATGTCTCTGTGTTATGGGTAGACGAAAGAGGACTTTATTCTAAACTGTGTGCCCCATTTCATCATCACTAAGGACATTTATCATCATGATAATATGGGGACATTTACAAATGCGCTTTCTTTGTATACTGTTTCTTCCCCTCAGGAACCCCTCTGGTTTGATTGACTGGCATTGCCAAAGAATGCATAATTGCTTTTGGCTTTTATGTGTCTTTATTTTTTTTTTTAATGTTGATTTATTTTTGAGAGAGAGACCGAGCATGAGTGGGGCAAGGGCAGAGAGAGAGGGAGACACAGAATCCGAAGCAGACTCCAGGCTCTGAGCCGTCAGCACAGAGCCGGATATGGGGCTTGAACTCACGAACCGCGAGATCATGACCTGAGTCGAAGTCGGACGCTTGCCCACTGAGCCACCCAGGCGCCCCTGCAGAAACACTGGGTCCCTGCAGCATTTGCTTGCGGAAAACCCCTTTGTGGTACAATACATTCTTCCCAGCCAAAAGAAATGCCTTTACCACATCGGTAACGGAGTCCTCTTTTATTGACTCAGATGTTAAATTTAATTTTTTTTTTGCATCTCTCACATAGACTAATAGAAGCACGGGTTTTTTTTTTTGTGTGATGAAATATATGGAACATAAAATTTGCCATTTTAACAATTTTCAGCGTACAGATTAGTGGCATCGATTACACTTAGAGTGTTGCGCAGCCGTCCCCACCTTCCAGACCCTTTCCATCGTTCTAAATAGGAGCTTTGTCCCCATCAGCAGGGACCCCTTATTCCCCCTCGCCAAGCCCCAGGCGACCTCTAAATTCATGGAATTTTACGAGGTTAAACGCGCTGTGGTGGACTTGTACTCCAGCTTCGCCCGCTTGCAGGAGACCTCCGTCCTCTGTGCTGATTTGCTGTGACCGTGCTTTTCACTATGTTTATGTAAGTTTTGTCCCCTTGATCCTAGCTCTCTTCCCTGGAGCCACAAATACATAGACCTCATTTCCCTAACGTTCCCGAAGCCTTTCTTCATTGTGCTTTTCTTTTCTAGACTTCCTGATTTCAGAGCACATTATTTCCTCTGAAAATATGTTAGAATATTTTTAATGTTTATTTTTTGAGAGTGGGAGACTGTGAGCAGGAGAGGGGCAGAGAGAAAGGGAGACAGAGAATCCAGAGCAAGCTCCATCCAGACTGTCGGCACAGAGCTCAGTGTGGGGCTCGAACTCATGAACTGTGAGACCATGACCTGAGCTGAAATCAGGAGTCGGATGCTTAACCGACTGGGCCAGCCGGGCGCCCCAAAATATGTTAGAATTTAATACCGAATCCCAGATGTTGTCTTACCAGTGTAAAATACAGAGAACAGTTTTACTCACACGATACGGACTTCTGCATTCATTTTTAAAGAATGACATCATGCTATATTTTTCTTGTTTAACATACTGTTAGGACCTGGGTCATGATGGATTTATTGTCCAGAATCCTTAGGATTATGTCATGGCCTTTAATCCAGATTTTTTACTCATTCTTTATTCCTGTAGTTTTCTCTGTTTTATTTTTCAACCTAAGTACAAGAAGTTACATAGATCGTTGCCATATTAGATATAATTCTTTTGAACCCATTACTCAGAGTGTTTGATTTGTGTGTGTGTATGTGAATCGGGATTTATCCAGTAGGGAAGCAGGCAACTATGAGTGTGTTTGGGCCTAAGGAAGTTGTTACCGGATTTGGACCTACACCGTTGCAGCAGGACCCAAGAAGTAAAAAGTCCACCCAAGACCTGAAAGGAGCCATGAGCCAGCCCCGCTGTGGCTTATAAGTCAGAGTTCACAGGATGCCAGGCGGGGCCGCGTGCGAGAGCGGCATTGCAGAGGGGACAGGTGCAGACCTCTGCGGAAGGCTGTTGACTCTTCCTGGCTGCCGCCTTTTAGTTAGCTGAGATGCTTCTGTTCAGGGTCCTTGATGTCAGGGGGGCTGGCAGTTACGAAGGAGGACATTTATGAAGGAGAGCCGGCTATGGAGCACAGAAGAGCGAGGCCACCCTCGGTTCGCCGATACCTCAATGTCCGTTTCTTCCCACCGTAGCCGGGGATGATGCTTCAGAGCGTAGCTGTTCCTGCTTTATTTCCTCCGCCCAAATGCCACGCAGGTTTCTCTCATGAGCCATCCTGCACAGCAGCTCTATGGTGTGAGGAGAGCCAAGTTCTGGTTTAGCGGAACTGACCCACTGTAAAACCATCACACCAGATGGTAACAGGTGAACTGTCCCTCTGAGCTTTCAGTCAAGTGTAACTTGAATAAGAACATTTTCATACCGTATCAGTGATACTGTAAGGCTGTCGAATAGAACAGGATTAGGCCTGAAAAATGAAGGCTTCATGTCTTATTTTCCCTTGTTTCAGGTTTCACATCCCGTATTTTACCCTTTCTGGTTTAATGGCATGCTTTTTTTTTCTTTTTTAAGTTAAAAAACAGCTCTGGAGTAGTGGTACCATTACAGAAGTCACTGTGCTTTTGAAATTTCTCGGTCTTATTAGGAACTGAAGGAATTACCCGTCCCCTGGAGGTTTCTGATACCGGGGGCCAGACATACAAACAAAAATCCTTCTTTTTTAACCAAAGGAAGTAAATTAATTGACCTGAAGTCTTTAGGAGCCAGACTGGGAGAAGGTCTCCAGTTTTGAGTATAAATGACCAAACCAAGTGGGGTCCCCCTAGGGTGTCCAGCCAGTTCTCAGAAATGTCATTAGTTAACATGCCAGCAGTTGGTGAGAGGAGACATTAGAGGAGGTACGTTCCAGTTTGGGGCCCTCCACTTTGAGCTGTGCTGTGATTTGGAACAAGTCAGAGATAAATTATTCAGGGCTAGCTGGGGAAGGGAGGAAAGGACGCCTGGAGAGCTCCGATATGTATTGTTGATTGTGCCAGGCACCGAGGAAAACAGTGGTTTATCAGTCTGGGTCCAATCGGAAGACAGAATTCACACAGTGATTTACACAGAAGGATTATAAAGAATCATTCAGCTGTAACAAAACAGCACCTTTAAATTGGAAAGAGCACTCTGAACAGTCCTCTAGAGCTGAAAGAGAACATACGAGGAAGGACAAACTTGGGGGGGGGCTCCCCCAGGCTGGAGTTCATTTTCGTTTGTGGGAGGTGTGTTAGAGCCACTGGACAGCAGAGAAGCTTGCTGAGTGGCCGAGGCCAGAGCTGGTCCCCGGATGCTGGGAAAATAGAAAGCATCCCTTTTGGGGGCTGGGTCCAGAGCGGCAGCAGGTGCACAGAGGGAATCGGGGCATCCCTGTGGGTTGGAGGCCTGGAGCAGCCAGAGTCTTTTCTGGGAGGGCTGGGGGGAGGTGATCACCAGGGATGCCAGGTTACCGAGGGGCCGTGGCTGGGACAGAACATCACCCGATATCCTCGTACCCACGCTGTTGATTAACTCGGTAGCACCTGCCACCAACAAGACCAGCCCTTTCCTCCCACACATCCTTCACCTACACAGACAAACCCGCACGGCCTGCTTGCCGGAAAGGATGTGCTTGGAGGGATTCTGTCCATTATCTGAGTATTATTGAAAGAGCAAGAAATTGACCCTATCTGGCCGAGCAAGACCTCGTCCCTGCCCTCAAAGGATCTACAGTCAGACGAGACCGGACCAAGGTTACGTCAATCCTAAAGGCAACCCCATGTGTAGAACCAGTCATCCCCGTTCTTAGGATGAAATGAAGCTTCAGACGTCGTAGGTGACTCTCCCATGATCACGAACTAGTTAATCGTTGGAGGACTGTCCTCCCCGGGCTTCTGTCCTTAGGGTGGGCACACTGCTGTGTTCAGTGGCATCCCCCTTTTAAGATACACCCACACATTCATTTGCCTTCATGTTTTTATCGCTTCAGAGTTACCCATCAAAATGCAGAACGTTTTGCAGGACAGAAAACCCTGGATTTTAAGGTGAATGAACTGTTTTCTCTCCTGGGGATTGATAAACCTGTGACATTTGGGAGTGTCTTGGAAAATAAGGGACTGTGGTAGCATATTTCACTTAGTTAACAGCCAACAGTTGCAATGATCCAACCAGAGACAATGAAGGCGACGTGAGTACCCTCAGATTCAGGAATCACATTAAATGACAAAGTAAAGAAAAAGAATTTGATTTTTTTTTAATGTTTCCTTATTTATTTTGAGAGTGCATGTGAGCAGGAGAGGGAGAGAGAGAAAGAGAGAGAGAGAGAAAATGAATCCCAAGCAGGCTCCACACAGCCCAATGTCAGCACAGAGCCCGGCATGGAGCTCAAACCCACGAACTGTGAGATCATGACCTGAGCTAAAATCAAGAGTCGGACGTTTAACTGACTGAACCATCCGGGCACCCCGAAAGAGTTTGATTTTTTTTTGAAAGAGTTTGATTCTTAAACTCTAGACTGCTAGTGATGAAACCACAGAATGTGGAAGACACTGATTTTAAAATCATCCAGATCAGAAAAAAATACATTGCTTATAAAGGAACACAGTTCGGCTGATAGCAAAACTGGAAGACAGAAGACAGTGGATTATCTTTAAGAATATGGGGGGCTGGGTTAAGTGCCAAAGCTTAGAAAGTATCCTCTCATACTTTGTTTTTATGAAAGTGGGGTAGAAAAAATCCTAGGCAGCATTTTTAAAGACTTGCAAATAAACGAGAGAGCATCCACCCTAAGAGAGAGTAAGGGCGGAAGAAAGGCTGGCGTTCAGGAGGGTGGAATGCATAGTGACTCATAAAGGAGAAGTTTTATCAGAGGAGGGGACAGGGTCTGCCAGCCTCTTGCTAGGGAGAGGAGGGAGAAGCACGGGGCCACAAATTGGAAATCAGCAGTGGAATCAAACAAATTGACATTTAAAAAAAAATTTTTTTTTTCAACGTTTATTTTATTTTTTGGGACAGAGAGAGACAGAGCATGAACGGGCGAGGGGCAGAGAGAGAGGGAGACACAGAATCGGAAACAGGCTCCAGGCTCCGAGCCATCAGCCCAGAGCCCGACGCGGGGCTCGAACTCACGGACCGCGAGATCGTGACCTGGCTGAAGTCGGACGCTTAACCGACTGCGCCACCCAGGCGCCCCATAAATTGACATTTTTAAAAGGAGATAATAATACCCCTAGAAAGGCAGAAAGTCGAGGTCCCATGGGATTAAGATAACAGGGTTTAAAAATATGTTATTTTTTAATGGAATCAGATACTATCCTAACCTGTAGATAGGTAGAATCCCGTAATTAGGAGAAAAGATAGAATACGTAGTAATTACTTACACTGTTGTTTTGTGGATCCAGAAAAGCTGTCAGGATTCTTAGAGATGGCTCTCCAACATCCAGGCTGCCCCCCCCCAAAATCGGATCAAGACCTCCCAGATAGACAGCTCTACTCTCCAACCTCCCTCCCTTCGTAGCTCCACACGCCCAAGTCCCCACCTCAGACTGCTCCATTGCCACAGGAGTGGGACAGGGAGCCCGGGTACCGGGGGTCCTGGAAGGTCAGAGAAGACTGAGCAGATCTGGAGCTCAGACACCTGGGTCCCATTTGTGCTCTGTGCTGTACAAGGGACAGGGTGATTGCATCTTCCCATATATCTTTTTAATTTTTTAATGTTTATTATTCTCGAGAGAGAGACAAACACTGAATCGGGGAGGGGCAGTGAGAGAGGAAGACACAGAATCCGAAGCAGGCTTCAGGCTCTGAGCTGTCAGCACAGAGCCTGAGCCGGGGCTCGAACTCACGAACCGTGAGATCATGACCTGAGCCACCCAGGCGCCCCTGCATCTTCCCATATTTTTCTGAGATTGAGCCTCCTCCAGCCTTCCAGCATGGGAGGGCCTTGAGGGGCCCCTGCTGGACTGGAACCAGGGATCTGGAGGCAGCCTGACCTGTAGATCTCTCCCAGGCTCCTCCTGTCTTTTCTGGACCCGCCCGTGGAGGGATGGGAGTATCCATCACTGCAGCGAGTAATGTTTCATGTAGAGTTGATGTTTTTATTCCCTCTGGTGTCAGAACCTTTCATAGACTGTGCCTTTTCATACATATGCGTGAGTAGGAATTGCCCGATTTTCCGCATGGAGAAACTTACGAAGTAAGAGGGGAAAGAGTATCCTTCGTGCTCTCGGGCTTCAGTTAGTTCCCCGGGGGTGCTCTGTGATCCCTCATTCACCCCGGCGTTAATTCCCCTCGGTGCCAAGTCCTTTTCACCTGCTTCTACCTGTGGGCCCTGTGCACCCTCCCTCTCCCTAGGTGACCCCCATCTTCCGTGAGCTTCCTCCGCATCCGCCTCCCCTTCCACACATCGTGGGTCACTGCCTACCGTCATCGCCCCTCTGTGCCCTGCCCTCCTGTGTTCCAGACCCAGCTTCTCCGGTCTCTTCCCCATGGGCCTGCCCTTCTCTAGCCTCTCCATCCCTCCCTGCCGGTCCTCTCAGCTCTCCCCTATCCTGAAATAAATAACCCCTGCTGCCCTGTGCGAGAGCACATCTGTCAACCCTCGGCTCCCTCCCAAATCCCGGTGCCCACCACCCTGCCATTCCTCGTGGCCTGACCTCGCACCCTCCCCCGCCTATCGATTCTCCTCTTCTTTCCAGTTTTCTGCCTGCCTTTCTGTGGCTTGCAGTCCTACATAGTTATATGCACTCTTTATCTGTTTCTGTCCTTTTTCTTTCCTTGAAAGCAGGTTCTGTGCTTCAATTCTCATACCTCTCCGTGGGCTTGGCAAAGTCCCTTGAGCTCGGGAAGTCTCGGTAAACACGCAGAAGCACCGTAAGTCCCCCCGGGGGACTCACTGGCCTGTCATTTATTGACACCTCGGGGCTCTTTGTCACGTGCACGTGTTGGTGCACACGTCCAAGACCTACGTTTTCCTCTGTCCTTCCTCCTCTCTCTTCTCCTCCTCTGGAGGCCACTGTGTGCCCCGTGTAGATGCAGAGACAGGTAAGGCATAGCCCGGCTCTGCATGGTCCCCAAGGTGACTCCTTTCTGTGACATTTTTCAGGAAGTGTTCAGAGGAATACGGCTGAGGCATAAGTTTTAAAATGGCCACGTGATATATGCTTGCCACTAAGAGTAGTGAAGACTTTTTTTTAAATTTTTTTTATTCTTTATTTATTTTTGAGAGGGTGAGAGAGACACAGAGTGAGAGCAGGGGAGGAACAGAGAGAGAGGGAGACACAGAATCCGAAGCAGGCTCCAGGCTCCCAGCTGTCGGCACGGAGCCCGACGCGGGGCTCGAACCCACGAACCGCGAGATGGTGACCTGAGCCAAAGTCGGACGCTTCACCGACTGAGCCACCCAGGCGCCCCGTGAAGACGTCTTACAAAAGGAAGAGTCAAATATTCCTTCATATTCCCTCTAGGAACGTTCCACATGCAAATGTGCCCTCAGATGTTTTTCCAAAACCCGGCGTTGTCCTGTAAGTAGTTCTACGATGAACCTGTTTTTCTCTTGGTAATATATCAGGACCTTTCTTCCGCACCCATGTTTACAGTCCTTCCGTGAGGGCTTTGACTCAGGGTTCCAGGGTGGCCGTTGACAGTAGGGTTTTCGGGAAACACCCCACTCGCAGAGGGATTTGTGTCAGGGAGGCGGACATGGGAGACATTGCCCAGGAGTCAGGATAAAGGGCAGACTGGACAATAGAGCTGACAGCATTTGGAGGCACAGGCGGGGGTCAGTCTGTCAGGCTTGGGTCATTCAGACTAGTGGCAGTCTGAATAGAGAGTAAATGAAGGAGCACCCTCTTTTGGGGAGGTGCTGGGAGCGGCCCCTCCCATGACCTCAACTTGGCTCTCTGGTAATTTTACCTCTGCTCTTTCCGCTGGCTTTCTGCCTCTGGTGGATCCCCCTTGATTATCAAATTCACTCATGGCAAAAGAATGGAAACTTTTACCATGGTAATTCTAAATACGAAGGCAAGAACCATACATGTTTTGTGCACTGTATCCCCGGTGCCCGGAAGGGTCTTCGTACGTCGTAGGTGCTCCGTAAATGCCACGTGACGAAGCTAGGGCAGGCTCGATCCACTTGTTTGTACTAGAATGTTCATTTCGAAAAGGCCGTTAAGCTTCCTTATTTTCTTGGTGGCCTCATCCTCTGCCCTTCTCCATGGCCTAAAGCACAAAGCTGGCAGATAGTGAATAGATCTATTTACAGCAGAAAATTGAAGAGCCTCCAGAATGATCAAAGCTAAACCTTTGGATCAGTCTCTCTGTGCCAGACCTCAGTGGGCATCTTTTACCCTTACGATGGAACATCCAATTAGGCCAACTTTAGAAGACTTCACATCATTAAACGCTGTCTACCGGGAAGGGAATCACCCTGTGGAGGAAGAACCAGGGGAACCGAGAATCCAGGCCTGGTTCCAGTTCCACTTCTAAGTGATTTCTTACTTTGAAATTCCATTCCTGTTTCATTTTCTCCTCCTTACATGCATAAAGGGAATCCATTTGGAATTTGCAAAGCTTTGAAGAGGCCCAGATGGGAGAGTGTATGCAAAGTAAAACCAGCCATCTTGCCCTTGACCCCTTTCCCTGCTAACAGGTAGACACTGGCCCGGGCATCCGTAGGGTGCTGTTGACCTTTTATGTGACACAAATACTTTTGAGAGTCTGGTAAAACTGAATTCTCTCCCTGTAACAATTCATTCATGTACACGCTTGCAGAATTTTGAGTTTGGGACAATACATGGGCCTCATAGCCCTGTGGTTTATTGGTTCCAAGGAGAGACCCTCTGGTGTCAATAATCATTGTAAGTTATCTTTGAATATTTTGCTTCTTAAGCCAGGAAGGTTTATCATTGGCTGTCCTTCTGTAGGAGGAGGGAGAACAATCTCTAGCTTGCTTAATAATTTAGTGTTTGAATGATTGATGGAGTTTATCAGCCCAAGAAGCATTTGCATCTTGTTAAAGGAATCATCGTCTTCAAAACAAACCAATCTCGTATCGATTGGTGGGTTTCAGGTCACGTAAAGGGAGAGGATTTGCTTGGGAAGAACCTTTATGGTACACTAGGTGTTTCTGGATTCACGCGGATGTGGGAAACCTGGCGTAGGGTCTGTGTTTGACACTGGGATGATGGGCCAGGGGAAGGACCACTGTGTGGCCAACCTTAACCCCAAAGGCAAGCGAAGATTGCTTTCGGTCTGGAACGATAGCTCTGGTCTGACCAGCCCTTACTATCACCAGATGGTCTCCAGGATCGTAGAAGGACGCTGTCCCAGCTCATCCCCCAGGGACTGCTTGGGCATTCCGCACTACACAGCAGTCTAGACTCTGTGTTGTCATGCCCTGTCCCTCGGTCCTGGCTGGGAAGCTTTCTGGGTTCCTTTTCGCATCCTGGCACAGTTAGGAAGAGGATGATGACCCACCACTAGGAAGACTATAGCCAGTTGTGAACTGGGCTGCTTTTCTGCTGGCACAGACCCTCAGACTGTAGAGGTGAGCATGACTGGGAGACCCAGAGGGTGAGGCGTAGAATTCAGGAACTAGGCTAAGTTGTCGGCAAGTCCCCACACCTTTATTAGGAGACCCTGAGAAGCAGCTGTGGAGGACTGACAGCCTTCCCCAGTGGCTGGTGGCAGTCACGGTCAAACCACGATTGAGCGAGTCTTCCGGGTTCAATAACGTTTCTGTCAAGTTCTCGAATAAGAATCCCGAGGTGTCTTTTAAATACCACATCCACCAGGAACTGTTTCCTGCTTTCAACCCCACCCCCACAGTGGGGATCTCATTTCCGTTTCTTCTTTGTACCCAAGGCTCTGTAGTCCTTAAGTTCAATCTTGTAGCTATTTATCTAATATTTCTTAGTGGGAGCCACATCTTGTTCGTCTTTGTCTCCTTGACTGCCGTCTTGCACATAATTGTGCTCGATGCATATTTGTTAAATCGACTTGATTTCTTCTTAAGTCTTTGCACAATTCCCAAGAAGTGGGCACATTTATTCTGTAGACTTTTACCTAGGATTGATCGGATGGGTGGATGGACAGTCGAGTCGACCAGCCAACCTAACCTTTGTTGAGCGCCGAATGCTACCCGTCTGTGAAGGTGTTAGGAGACGGTGATAAAAAAAATGTTAACCAGAGACCATCAAGAACATATGTTCTAATGGAAGATAATACACAGCACACAGATGACCGTTAAAAAGGCAGCAGTGCAGTCGGGAGCCCTGAGAAGTGAGCGGTCACGTGACCTTGCTCAGCTCTGCTCAGGGAGCAAGCCAAACATGTCTTCCTACTGTGGGACTAACCACGCGGCAAGGCTGCCTTCGACAATCTACTGCCTCCTTCCTCCAGTTGGCCAAAGATGCCAGCCCTGTCCCCTGTTACTGCTGTACCGTTAGCTCTTTGCTTACGGGACCAATAATCTTTGTCCGTGCAATATCTTGGTCTCTGGCTTTACCTCTTGTCCAATTTGTCACAGTTTTTACCGATAATTCGTCACTATCAGAGGGTGGATGGGAGAAACGAAACCATACTGAACGGCGAATGTGCTCATCTTGGTTTTAGCACCGGCCTCAGTAAAAGCTTTTTGGGAAGGGAGGAGCAAGAGGGGCCTCATAACCCCTGATGGGTGCCATCTGCACGTCAGCTTATTGTCTTCCAATGGCACTTAATTCATCGTTAGGGGCTCCCGACTGCGGGAAGAGGTGGGGTATTGCTGGTGTATCGCCTTTCAGAGTCAGAGCGGCCGTCCAGGCGGTGGGCCAGTGGTCTGATCTACTCTACCTATATTTACACCCAAACGCGGATCGAAATATCTAGGAGTGTATGGATGTGCACGTGTGGGTGCACATATAAATACAAACATCTATCTTGGTAAGAATTTTTTTTTATTTTTTTTTTAATGTTTATTTTTGAGAGAGAGAGAGAGACAAAGTGTGGCGTAGAGACAGGGAGACACAGAATCCAAAGCAGGCTCCAGGCTCCAGGCTCCGAGCTGTCAGCACAGAGCCCGACGCGGGGCTTGAACTCATGAGCCGTGAGACCACGACCTGAGCCGAAGTCGAAGTCAGATGCTTAACCGACTGAGCCACCCAGGCACCCCTGTTTGTTGTTGTTGTGTTATTTTGTTTGCTTGTTTTTAATATCAAAAAAGCTAAACCCAAATCCTTCCCAATTGCCTTTGTTCGCTGATGGGAAGGACAAAGCCCTAAGGAAACAATTAAGCTTGTCAGGCGCTTCAGCTGACAAAGAAGAATCTGACAAGCTAAATGCGAGAGAGAAAGTGCAAGTGTTCCTAAACCAGGTCCCGGGAGAGCCTCTCGTGTCCCCGGCCAGGCCTCCCACCCTCGTCGCCCCCGTGAATTTCCGGGAGCCCCGTCCCTCGGGCCGTCCGCCCCAGGATGAATGTGTGCACGTCTCTGCTCCAAGAAGACGCAGCCGGCTCTTTCTGGCCTCGTCTGGATCCACGTCACATCTCCGAGAGACGTCCTCGCCCTGCAGAAAGAGAGGGAATTAACAGGTAAAATGCAGGCGGGAGCAGTTAAGTCAGCCTTTGCTCTAACCAGGACACTTGACTTAAAAAAAACCGTACTGAGCCTCCGTCTCAGTCAGACGACTCCTACGCGCCCGTCAGGACGGCCTTGCCTCTGCCGAGCGGGGGCGAAGCCACCCTACGACAGGAGGGGGCGACAGGCCGGGGTGGGACCGGGCCACCTCTGGCAGCCTCAGAGTCCCGTGTGCACTTGACTCTTCCCCCACTGGCTCTGCCCCTGGACCCTGTCTCCTGCCGTCTTGCCTGGATCTCCAGACCTCATTCTCCCTGTATTTCCCCCTGGATCTTGAGGCTATTTCTGTTTTGTTTCTTCCTTTTTAGCCTATAAATAGGCTCAGGTTTTGCCATCTGAAAAGAAGAGCTACTCCCAAAGCCTCCCTTCTTATCTTGTTCTTTCACTGCCAGACTCTTGGGCCTGATTGCGCTTTTCCGCATGTATTTCCAAAACCCCACTCGCTTTTCAGCTCCTTATATTTGGGCTTCTGTGCGCCGCGCCAAGATCGCCCCTGCTGCGGTCACCAGGGATGTCTCCATTGCTAATCCGTGGCTCACTCCGCGTCCTCGTCCCCTTTGGTCCCTCCAGAGCACCGGATGCCGTGGACCTTTCCTCCCTCCGGAGACTCTCTCCTCCCGCGCATCCATGGTGGATTCCTGTGTTCCTCTTATTTCCTGGTCTTTTCCTGTTTTTTTGGGTTTTTTTGTTTTTTGTTTTTTGTTTTTTGCTGACTCCCCCTCTTCTGCCTTTAGTTTCAATCAATACTGTTAACAGGATTCTCAGTGAACCCCGTCCCTTCCTTCTCTGCTTGCTCCGGGGGAATCTCCTATTTCCCACGGCTACTGCCACCCTCTGTGTCCTGGTGGCTTCTAAGTCTGTGCCTCTCCCCTGATCCCTTGTTCCCATTTGTCTCCTAGGCAGGGCCATCTGAGTGCTCTGGTGGCACCTCAGGGTTGTTGACATGTGCGGAACCACACCCTTCTTTCCCTGTGCCCTCAGCTGCTCCTGCGTCCTTCGACCTCCTTGACCTCCTTCGTGTTTAGTCCACACCCCCCATCAGCCAAGTTGTACAACTCAGGATCTTCTCCCTCCCCCTCCTTATCCCCGCATCCAGAGAAATGGCTCTGGAATCCACATCCTGCTACCCATCATGACTGTTGCTGCCTTACATAGACCTTCAGCTTTTCTTGCCTGGACTCGGGGCCAACCAGCCTGGTTGCACAGGATGTGCACTGCATAAGTCCAGGCTGTGTTGATCACCGTGCCCTATGGTTGGCACCTGACTCACCCGGTCTAATTCTCATGACTGTTTGTATGTTTGTGGATGCGAAAAATAAACTCGATGGTTAGAAGACTCCCCCAGTGTCTCACAATGGGAAGCAGCGAAGCAGACATTTGAGTCCACTTCCTTTGACTGGCAAGGCCCCGGTCCAGGTTCTTCCTCTTCCCCCAGACCTTCCATATCGCAGTGGCCTCTTTTTGGCCTCCCTTCTTCTCCTGTCCTCCTGCAGACTCCATCCCTCCACCACCATGACTACCAACTACGTCATTCCCATCGGTGCCATGAGCACACAAGGTGACAGCTGGGCTCTGTGCAGCAGGTGCTGACCTCCCTCTGCTCCCATCTCCTGCTGGTCCCTCGCATGTCCCCTGTTCCTGGTGCCAAAGCAAACCGTGCTGTGTCAGGACTCCGTGCCTTTCTATGTGCAGATTGCCTTCCTCTGTGTCTGATGGGCGGTTTTCCTTTGCTCCTCCAGACCCACTGCCGGGCCAGGTGCCCACAGAGGCTGGCCTGTGTGGACCATCAGTGGACTGCCCTCTCCCCACCTCCGTTCACAAGAGCTCCTGCCGGGTGGCACACAGTTCTCTCTCTGGGTCCTGGCAGCCTCCCGCTGCCCTGCTCCTCGGGCCCCGTGCTGCCCTCAGGTTTCCCTGCACGGTGCCCTCGCCTTTGTAAATAGTCCCTCCCTAAGCTCACCTTGGATGGCTCCAGTGATCCGTTTCCTGCCAGGACCCAGGCTGCAGCGTTCCCCTCCGTCATCCCCGCCACCTCGCACATACTCAAGGCGCTGCTCGGACGGCAGACCCCCCCCCCCCGTGCACCCTTACTGGGAGCAGGCGGGCTCCGTGTGCACACGTGCCCAGTGCCCT
Organism: Prionailurus bengalensis; assembly: GCF_016509475.1. Taxonomy (NCBI): domain Eukaryota; kingdom Metazoa; phylum Chordata; class Mammalia; order Carnivora; family Felidae; genus Prionailurus; species Prionailurus bengalensis. Next base: position 62,679,024 of record NC_057360.1, on the reverse strand, counting down.
GCTCCACGCCCTGTGCTCGCCCCACTATCCAGCAAGCACCCCGAGCTCCTCAAGGACAGGCTCTGGACCGGGCTCCGTTCTGCCTCCCGAGACAATGCGGTGTGGGGCCGGGGTTGGAGTGGGTAGAGTAAGACGTGTGTTTCTTAGGATGATAAATTAGGCCAAACCACCTCCAAGGCCCTCTAACCCCTCAAGAGCTGCTCTTGGGTAGTGGGGAGACAGACAAGGGCAGGAGAGAGCTTCTGGCCTGCAGCAAGAAGAAAAGAATTCTCAAGCTAGGACCCTTCTTTCTTTACAACCTTCTCACATCCCCCTACCCTCGTACCTGGCTTCCTCAAGCCTCCCAACCCACCGCTTCCCCAAACTTCCAAAGTGAAAATAGAAGTTGGGGCTCAGTCACTGAAGCGTCCGACTTCAACTCAGGTCATGATCTCACAGTTCATGGGTTGGAGCCCTGCATCAGGCTCTGTGCTGACAGCTCGGAGTCTGGAGCCTGCTTCGGATTCTGTCTCCCTCTCTCTCTGCCCTCCCCCTGCTGGTGCTCTGTCTCTTTATCTCTCAAAAATAAACATTTAAAAAAAAAAAGTGAAAAGAAAAGAACGTTAAAAAGGGGTTGGAAATTGAAATGGGATCAAGACTGTGTCAGTCCCCCGCCCCGGCCGCCAGATCTGTTTGTGGCCTGAAAGTAAAGATATGTGGTCCCTTGCAGTTAAAAAAAAAAAAAAAAAGACACTGAGTCATGACTGAGAGGGAGCTGTCCTAGGATAAATCGTCCTGGGGTGTGTGTGTGAGAGGTAGGTTGCTGCCCCCGCCCCCAGCAGCAGCTTCCCTTGTCCTGAGAGGAAGTGCCGTCAGGTCTGCTCTGATGGAGAAGCAGGCGGGCAGGTGGGAGCAGTCGGGAAAAGAAAAGTACCTGGTCGTGCCAGCCAGGCGCTGTGAGCCCCGGGAAGGGCGGTGGGTGCCCTCTCCTCGTTTCCCGTTGGGCACACGCAGTTCCCATGTGCTGAGCCAGAGGCCTGGGGATGCGGAACTAGAGGGACAGAGGGTGTTAGGGGACGAATCCCAGGAAGTTCCAGATGGGTGATTTGAGGACTGCCTTTGGAGAAACTAGGGTGAGCTTCTGACATTTATAGTATCTGAATTCCTGGGTTGGTCTATTTGAAGAAACTTGGGTGGAAGGTGGGCAGTCGGGGATAGCAGAGAAACCGAGCACCCCTCCCCCGAGTGTCCACTGAAATCTGACCCACGTGAGGATGGAGTTTTGGGCAACCATAGAGAGTGTGAAGGCATCGAGGACGTGGAAAGCTAAATGGAAGAGGGAGATTCAGAGTTCCTGGGTGGCATAAATGTACCCTACCGCCCCCTTCTAGCTGGGTGGAGAGATAATAGTAATGACAATCTCGTATTCAAATGACATTTGCCAGTTTGTAATCAGCCAAGGAGACGCGCAGGTGACGTAGAAATTAGGAACCTGGTTAAGATTGCTGAGGTTCAGGTTCTGGCCCAGAGACCGGAGCAGGTCAAGTTGTGTCCCTCAAAAGATGGGTCCAGGTCATAACCCTTGATACCTGTGACTGTGACCTTATTTGGCAAGAGGGACTTGGCGGATGTAATTAAGATCGCAGATTAGGATGGGTCCCAGATCTCGTGACTGATGCTCTCATAAGAAGCGGGGGTTTTGGAGAAAGAAACACAGAGGACACACAAAGAAGGCGGGCGGCCGTGTGAAGGAGGCAGCGGAATGCCGGAGAATGCCAGGATCGCCAGCAGCCACTGGAAGCCAGGACAGAGGCGTGGAACGCCTTCTCCCTCGGAGCCTCTGGAAGGAACTAACCTTGCCAACACCTTGATTTCTACCTCCTGAACGCCCAAACTAAGAGATTAAATCATGGTTGTTTTAAACCATCCCAATGTGGTAATTTATTGCAGCCCTGGGAAATGAACACAGATACCTTCTGGCCAGCTGTGTGACCTTCAGGAAGTCGGGGAACCCCTGTGTTCCCTCCTCTCTGAAATGGAGACTTTACACATAAAGTGATTAGAGCACAGCCTGGCACAGGAGGGACGCACTGCAGACTAGCAAGTGCTCTGATCAATTCAGTGAAGTCTTTTGAGCACCTACTAAGTGCCAGGCGCTGTGCGTAAATCGTTCCATTTGATTCGCACGACAGTCCTGGGAGCCTCTTCTCATGCCAGCTTGCAGTTGAGGAGACTATCTATGGCTCCGAGTCGTAAGTGGCTCTGAGTAGCAGAAGGGCCCGCGGCCTCCACTGAGGCTTTGTGGCTCTGTTCTGTCTGTTCTGTTGTTCCAGGAAATCACGGGGGTCTCAAGGTGCACAGGCGAGTGGGGAAGGAAGGGCGTGAACTTCCGATTGACCGTAATTGATGTTCGCATTGGGAAGACCCATGCGTGACTCATCTCTTAACACACAACTCAAAGAAGAGAAGTGTTCACGGTTTTGAAAGCAAGGACATCAGTTGTTTGTGGGGAAGGAGAGGAAGACACAGCTTTATAGGGGAGGCCCCCCCACTTTCCGCTCTGCTCTCTGGCTCTGGAAGGGGAGCTGCGTCTCTGAGCAGACGTCTTCGGGAAGCCTGAGGATCCTCAGAAGTGTGGGAAGGTTGAGCTGACCCCAGAGGACATGAACACACCGCGTGGGTAAACCCAGCCAACAAACGCGGGAACAGAGGAGACAGAATTGGCAACCCGTGTGAAGCTTGGCTTTTGCACGCCGACGACAGGTGACGGCTATTTTGGAGAAGTTACCAGCGTCAGAGAGAAGTTGGCCTCGAAGCGTATGGAGGGGTTTTGGCTAAGAGACACTGGCCTGGTTTTTTGCCTGCCTGTCAAGCACTGAACTAGAGGAAATGAGCTTATCGCGGTGCTGGGCATTTAGAAAGTGCTGTGTGATGGTTTGTGGTCGACTCGAGCAGAGCAGGGGAGATTTTCAGGGACGGAAGAAAGAATTTAACAGCTGTGAAATTAACACATCCATCAACTGCTGAGACGGGCCGCAAGGGCGCCTTAACTCGACTTTCCAAAGAGCAATGCGTATGTGCCTGACTCTCACTGCATTTTAGAACTCAGTTGATTGCTCATTTCTTACCCCAGGTACACCGTAGATCATACTAATCACTTAGACATTCGTATACTTTAATTCCTTGAAGAAACCTTAGAAATCCGCCCCGATGTTTGCAAATCTCTGCCTGCGGTTGAGTAGATGGGCTAGATGGCTCTCGAGGTCTCTCCTGGCCCGGGAACCCCCCGGCTTCCTCCAGACCGCGCTGTCGGGGCTCAGGTCTGTGAAGACGGCCCAGCAGGGCGACACTCAGAGCGTGGACGCTGTGTCCCAGCACCTGGGGCGGCTGTGACGTAGGCAGACCAGTTCCCCGAAGAACTGTGGCACCGTTTTGTGAGCTCATCACCGTCCCTTCGCGCCAGATGGCGGCCTGAGGAAACGTCTGAGGGGGGCAGTCCTCACGTCAAGAACGGCTAACATGAGGGATGAAAAAGACAGAAACTGAAGTAACTTCTAATAAAAGAAAACCAACTGAAGGGATAGAGTCCTGGAAATCCAGCGAGAGGAAAAGGTAATCAGACCAAAGCGGTAAGAAGAGAGACATGATCACCGTGAACGTCAGTTTTATCTAAAGATTACATTAGAAATGAGAGTCCTGGGCAGGGGCACCCGGGTGGCTCCATGGATTGAGCGTCTGACTTGGGCTCAGGGCATGATCTCACGGTTCATGAGTTCGAGCCCCACGTCGGGCTCTGTGCTGACAGCTCGGAGCCTGGAGCCTGCTTCGGACTCGGTGTCTCCCTCTCCCGCCCCCTCTGCCCCTCCTCCGCTCGCACTCTGTCTCTCTCTCTTTCTCAAAAATAAACAAGTATTTAAAAAAGAAAGAAAGAAGAGGCCTGGAAAAAGTGTGGCGGCCAGGGACGGGAGCTTGGAAGCGTGTGAGTGCCGCGGGGCCGGGTGGGCAGAGGGGGACACGCCAGTACTCGGGTAAGAGGCAGGGGCTGGAGGGGGGCACTCACTGCCCTGGATTCTCGTGTGGTCCCGTCAGCAAAGCGTTGGGGGGCTCCCTCCAAACTACCGTCTCTTCTCAAACTCCCCCCAGGCCCTCGGAGGATGGCGCACTGGTTTGGGCGTGGGCGGCTGGGCTGCTTGGGGGAATCTTACTCCCGTGGGCAGGGGTCAGGCTGGCTTTTCCCGGGACCGTCTCTCCACGCGGCTGGTGTGACGCAGCGGGACGATTCTGTTTTCTGTCCTCTGCTCTTTTCACGTCGTGCTTGGTCCTTTTCCAGAGGTTTTTGCCTTGGGGCACCCCACTGGGGCGCCTGGCTGGGGCAGTCAGTAGAGCATGCGGCTCTTGATCTCGGGGTTGTAGGTTCAAGCCCCATATTGGGTGTGGAGATTACTTAAAAAAAAAAATCTTAAAAAGAGAAGCAGACGGGGATGACCCCAGTGGATTCGGTCTCTGCCGTCTGTACGTCACTTGGTAGCTTTTTAGTCAAGTTCATTTCCCTTTGTCCTTTTGGGGTGTCTTTGGGGTTAGGAATGCCCAGACTTGGGGGATCTCAAGAGAAAAACCTATGCTGCTTTCCAGCTGGAGATCCCCTCCCCCATACACACACCCCAAGAGATGATGATATTGGGGAACGGTGACGATTTCTCTTTGCTCTCCCATTTGCACCTTCACAGTCTAAAAGTATTTGGGGCGCCTGGGTGGCGCAGTCGGTTAAGCGTCTGACTTCAGCCAGGTCACCATCTCGCAGTCCGTGAGTTCGAGCCCCGCGTCAGGCTCCAGGCTGATGGCTCGGAGCCTGGAGCCTGTTTCCGATTCTGTGTCTCCCTCTCTCTCTGCCCCTCCCCCGTTCATGCTCTGTCTCTCTCTGTCCCAAAAATAAATAAAAAACGTTGAAAAAAAATTTTTAAAGTATTTGTACAGCACCTTATGGTTGCAGAAGATCTGCCCGTGCCCTGTCTCACCCACTCTCAGGATTTGCCCATCCCACAACTTGACAACCACTCGGAAAGATATTTGTGTGCTCATTTCAAGGCTTAGGAGAGAAGGAAAAAATTGTGCCCCGGGCTCCATGCCGGGTCTAGACCCTCTGCCCTGGGGTTCCGTGCTGTTGTTCTGTGGCAGGCCCCAGGCCGGCTAGTGAGACCCAGCCGGCAGGCCTCCCCTCCTGTAAGCAGGAGGAGGTGTGGGGGCCCTTGGGGAGGAGGGGGGCTCCGCGTCTGTGGGTCTCAGATGAGGGGGAGCATCGACATAGACTCAGGAAGCCCTACTCTTGACTTTTCGCATTCCCTGTAGCTAGTAGGCTCCAAAGTCAGCAGGCGCAGTCCCCATGGAGATGAGGGCAGCGGGCACAGCATTAGCACCTGGGGGCGCGGCCACATCATTTCTTAGAGGCCATGATATTCAGAGAAGGTGGTGACAGTAAGCCAGAGACTGAGTGGCAGTAAGGGATGAGCACTTGAAGACAGAAGGGCGACATAAGTGATTCCAGTTGGTCCCAAAAAGGCAAGGCCATGAAGGAAAATCATGTGGCTACCCAGATTTTTATATAGCATTCCTTAAAAAGTACACAGTGTGGTAGGCAGGGAGCGGCCATTGCTGAGAGCGCTGAACGTCTGGGTGCGGCGAGCCCTTGGAAAAGGCTGAGGATGAGAGAAAAGGCTCAGGGGACCGTGGCCCACGATGAGGGGAGGCTCCCAAGCCTCAGTGTACATCCCCACCTTTCCTCTTCCCGTCTTCAAACACAATTACAATGAAGAAGTCTCCACATATTGAAACACCAGAGGGGAAACCTTACAGGTCACTTGGTCCCATCCTAACACATGGAGGGGAGGAAGGAGTGGGGACGGGGCAGGGGTCAGAGAACAGTGAAAGGGGAAATACCCGTATATTAAAGTCATGGCTGCAGTGAAAATATCAGAGGCAAATGTTTGTTTGTTTGTTTTTAAGGAGGCTCCTCACTCTACACGAAGCCCAACATGGGGCTTGAACTCATGACTCTGAGATCAAGACCTGAGCTGAGATCAACAGTCTGATGCTCAACGGGCTGAGTCACCCAGGCATCCCCCCACCCCCATTCCATTTTTCTAACTCTTTTTTTTTTTTCCTTCAGTGGAGAACTATCTGATCTTCAAACTAGGAACTCTAGAACTTAAAAAAAATACAACGTTTAAAAACCATGAAGAAAAAGGTGTCCCTCCTGGGGCGCCTGGGTGGCTCAGTTGGTTAAGCGTCCTCCTTCGGCTCAGGTCTTAATCTCAGGGTTGGTGAGTTCGAGCCCCGCGTCGGGCTCTGTGCTGACAGCTCAGAGCCTGGAGTCTGCTTCGGATTCTGGGTCTCTCTCTCTCTCTCTCTGCCTCTCCCCTGCTCACGCTCTGACTCTGTCTTTCAATAATAAATGTTAAAAAGAAAAAAAAAAAAGGCATCCCTCCTTTAAGTGTGTCTGCTCCTCGGGGTCCTAATGAATGAGTCTGTACATTCGTGGGTCATAGATGTGAGAAGATGACCAGGGTGAGAACATCCCACTTTGTAGAAAAGGGACAAGTGTGGGTCCAGGGACTACACACTAGTGAACTTGTAGAAGAGATCACAAAGCAGAAGCAGCAGCGAGAGGCTGTAACCAAATAAAAAGCCACCCTCGGAGACGCTTTGCTAGAAATTCCATTCTGGGGCGTGGAAAATAGTTCTCCAAGTGCGCTCGGTGATGGGCACATCCCTTCAGGAACGTGACTCAGCTCTGTGAACTGCTTGGGGAGCGGTCCCGGAAGGCACAAAGGTGCACAGGGAAGAGGGGGGTCCTCCTTACCGGGCAAGCACATGTGTCGGGCGTTGTGTTAAATGTGGGGATGTGTTTTTCTCATCCCTCATCCCGTGAAGAGATGATTACTTTCCCTGTTCAGGAAGGAAAAGGTTGTGTCGACTGAGCCCTTTGCCGGAGGTGAACAGCTGGGAGGTTGGAAACGCTAAGGCTTGAACCCAGATCTTTCTGCCCCCGCGGCCCCCAGGGCAGGCCTGCCTGAGCAGTGAGGGATGAAAATGCGCCCTTTCAAGCACTGTTGAGAGAAGAGGTAGCTCCCGGGTGTTCAAAAGGTTGCCCTTTGGAGGAAAGACGGGCCTGGTCTCTAAGGCCCCACGGCGGGGAGCCAGGGCAGTGGTGTGGAAGTGCCGGGAGCCGGTCGCTGGTCCTGTTTGCTCTGTAACCCCGGGGGGTGAGGTGCAGCCCTGCGATCAAACCTGCTTTGCTGGCGAAGAACCACGGGGAGATCGTGACCGGATATCACCCACTAGCGAGTGGCAGAGTCTGGGCCTAAAATCGGGTCCGTCCCACACCAGGGCCAGCATTTTCAACCAGTTCCCTCCGCTCTATTCCTGGTAGTAGATTTCTTTCTCTCTCGCGCGCTCTTTTTTTAAATTTTATTTTAGAGCACGCAAGCGGGGGAGAGGGACAGAGGGGGAGAAAGAATCTTTATTTATTTATTTTTTAACATTCATTTTTGAGAGAGAGAGTGAGAGAGACAGAGTGCAAGCGGGGGAGGGGCAGAGAGAGAAGGAGACACAGAATCGGAAGCAGGCTCCAGGCTCCGAGCTGTCAGCACAGAGCCCGACGTGGGGCTCGAACTCATGAACTGCAAGATCATGACCTGAGCCAAAGTCGGACACTTAAGTGACTGAGCCACCCGGGTGCCCCGAGAGAGAATCTTAAGTAGACTCCACACTCAGCACAGAGCCCAGTGCAGGATTCGATCATGATCTGAGCCAATATCGAGAGTCAGCCGCTCAGCCGCTCAGGCATCCTGTTGGTCGGTTTCCAACCTGTGTGAAAATTCCCAAGTGATGAGAAGCTCCCAAAAAGAGACTATTCCGTCAGGGAGCGAATTGCCCGTTGCCGACAAATCCTGAGTGGCAGGACCCTGGGTTGGAACCAGGCCTGACGACCACACAGGTGTCTTTCTACGTTTGATTGTTCTTCTCCTGTGATCTTAAGAGGAACAAGTTTACTTTAGATTCACAAAGAGAAGGGGGGTTATTGATGGTGGGTCTGGCGGTTCTTCATCACTCCATCCGCCTGAGCTCCCGGATAAGCTCCAAATCCAGTTTGTCCACGGTACTTTTTATGTTTCGGTCATTTACCATAAGTTTATGGGTATAACAATCTGTAGAAAAGTTTATCGCTGTGGCTTGATAGCATAACAGTTCCAGTAGGAGGTGAACATTCTGATTCTGTGCGTATTTGAAAATAAACAGAAATTCGAAGGGGGAAGGAACAAAACCTCACGAAACCTTAGCACTTGTTATTACAGTATGCAGACTACTCTGATATCCTGCCCTTGGCGATTACACTGAAAGTTGAGAAAATTGACGTACTTTTTGGGGAAGTACTTTTTTTGGAGGTACGTTTTGGAAGCAGGATCAAAACTGCCCCAGACTTCTCCCCCGCCCCCAACACACGCCAAGGTATAGAGAAATAAGAGTTTGTGGAATATGTTTCTAGATCTGGAATTTTGGACCTGCGGCGTTACGTGGCGAACGAGGTCGCACGTGCCCCTCGATTGTGTCGGCAGATGCTTTTCTGAGCTCTAACTAGCTGACGTTGTGGTTCGCCAGAGGTGGTTCTGTTTGCAACGCTACGTTAAGTTTCTGCACTCAGACGTCACAGAACCCTCTCCAGAGAGCTCCAGTCCGCAGAGACTGCCTCCCCACACAGGCTGTCCTCACGGTTTCTGGAAAGGGGCTTTGTCCGTCAAGGGAAAGGTAACCTGTGTTTCCCGCCGTTCCTGGCCGCCGTCCCCGTCTGTGTCCTGCTGGCATGCCTCTCCACCCTCATATCGCCTTCTCAGCTTTAGATCTACTTCTCTGTCCTTAGGGCATTCCGTAATAATTAAAAACTCAGAAATGGAAGGAGTTTTATGTAGGACACAGCTGAACCGACCGACTTTCCTTCCAGCGGACGGGGCGCGAATAACCAGACTACGTCGTGGGTGCTCGTTAATGACAGCATGGATGCCTCTCTCCCTCCTCAGCTGGCATTAGGAACTTTCTATGTGCCAGTTGCCATGCTGGCACGGGGGCCACCAGGATGTAGTCCTTTTTCCTTTAAGGAGCTCGAGCCTAAATAGCATCGTGTGACAGATGTGCTGTGGTAACGGTGAGCCCAAGAGGGTTCGGCAGCCCAATGATATTTGGGGGGCGGGGTGGGCAGGAAGGTGTCTCTGAACCAAGTCTTGAAGGATGCCAAGGGTGTCACTGCAGTGGCAACGGCAGGTGGGTGTACATGACTAGTTCCGGAGGGCTATGTAGGTCAGGGCTCTGGAGAGAGACCAGGAAGGTGGATACTCCATGCTGAGGGGATCAGACTTTATTCTGAGGGAAGTCGGAAGCCTTTGAGTGGTTTTTAGAGGGAAATAATGAGATGTGTTTCCGATTATCCCAGTTTGCTAGCTGTGTGGAGAATGGTTTGGCCATAGGTGAGCCAGGAAGCAGAGAGAGACACTAGATGGGTTGCAAAAATCCAGGTGAGGGGCGCCTGGTTGGCTCAGTCAGTAGAGCGTCCGACTTCGGCTCAGGCCGTGATCTCAAAGCTTGTGAGTTTGAGCCCCGCATCGGGCTCTGTGCTGACAGCCTGGAGCCTGCTTCGGATTCTGTGTCTCCTTCTCTCTCTGCCCCTAACCCACTCACATTCTGTCTCTGTCTCTCTCAAAAATAAAAATAAACGTTAAAAAAAAATTTTTAAAAACCCAGGTGAGAAAGAAGGATCTGTGAACTAAGGCAGTACCGTAGAGACGAAGGAAATACATTCCTAAGCCGTATTGAGGAGACGGGCTACAAAGAACTTGGTCATGAGCAACAGATAACGGGGAACAAGGAAGGGGGTCAAGGGTGTGGTGCAGGCTTCTGGCTTGAGTGGATCCAGTGTTCCTCATCAAGATGGTTCCTGGGAGAAGGAAAGTATCGATGCTGGGAGAATTGCGAGGATGATGATTAATTCGGTGGGGGGCACGATAAATTTGAGGAGCTTTGAGATGTTCAAGAGAGAGGTCTGTGGGGACACCCGGTTGGCTCAGTTGGTTAAGCGTCTGACTCTTGGTCTTGGCTCGGGCCATGATCTCACGGTTTGTGGGATTGTGCCCCACGACGGGCTCTGTACTGACAGTGAGGCGCCTGCTTGGGATTCTCTCTCTCTCTGCCTCTCTCCAGCTTGTGTGCACTCTCTCTCTCTCAAGTGACTAAAACTTTAAACAATAAGAAAAAGAGGGGATTTCTAGGATTGCCAGGTGGGCCTGGGTTTCAGGCGGAAGGTGCTGAGTTACAGAAGTTGGCTGACCACTCTCTTTCTCGGAAGCCGCGTCAAACATCGGCACGTCTAGTCTGTGCCCTTCACGCTGGGTGGACACGCGAGATGTACTGACTTGGCTTCTAGCACAGTGAGCAGAGGAGTGGCTCCCCAAGGTGAACTTGGCGCTCTTGCCAGGATTGTTCGTCTCCGTATCCACTTTTCTTCTGAGCGCCCCTCCCGGGCTTCTTGGAGTCCTTGGCGAGAATCTCAGTACAAAGGCCATTGAGAGACCGTATCAGTAAGAAGTACAAAGGCACTTTGCCCATTATTTCATCTTCCAGGTAAGCCCATGAGGTATGAAGAACGAATAGGCCCGTGTTACAGGTAACAGCCTCTGAGGGTTACGTGCCTTTTGCCTCATAAGTGGTGAAGTTGAGGGTACGACTCTAAATCCCGTTCTCTTTCTGCCAAGTACTCAGCCCTGACGTACACCAGAACGGATCGACTTGTTAAATCCTTGGATGAGAGTTGTTACTGACGAAGAGGTGTTTTCTGGAAATGATGCGGCCCCGGAAGTGTTTGTCTGGAGCGATCCTCTCCTTGGATCTCCCAAGACGGGTGCCACTGATGTACCCCGTCTACTTCCCTCCCCTGCCCCATGCCAGCAGCGCTGGGACCTGGCGGGCCAGGTGGCACCCTGTCTAGGCCCGCTGTGGCCTCAGCCATCACGGCCTTGCTTATGACTTTCCCCAGCTTCCCCTCTGGCGCCCGGCACCCAGAGAGATCCTTCCGTTCAGAGCGTCGGGGACTCAGTCCTCCACTCAGCAGCCTCACCTGGAAAGCAAGCTCCACCCTTCAGGGCACCACCCCCCCCCCCCCCCCCCGCCCAACACCCTGCCATGTTCTGGCCTCTGGCTGCTTGGATGACCCTGTCAGCACATCCCTCCACTTGAGCCACACTGACCTCTGGCCATTCCCTGAACACTTCTAGCACCTTCTGAATGCCACTGGGTTTTCGTATTTGCCGTTCCCACTTCCTGCACCGCATTTGCCCCGGTGGTTCCCTCACACCCAGGCCTCTGGCTCTCCGTGGCGCCTTCGTGCTGGCCCTGCGGCCTCCCTGGCTAAAACAGCAGCCCCCACCGCGCTCTGTCTCTTACTCTGCCTGTTTTTCCTCAGAACACTCGGTTTCTGTTTCATTGTGGAGATCTGTACCTGAGGTCTGAGAGTTTAGGGCGTCCTGCCGCCTTTATGTATCTGGGCTGGGCTGGGATAGCGCCCGGCCCACAGTGTGCATGCTGGTTGGGGGGGAGGAACAGCGGAGTGAACACACGGAGGCCGTGGGGGTGAGGTCACTACCCAAAGAGGACGGGAGGTGAGGTCACTACCACCGAGGGACTTAACGGTAACGAGACTGAGCGTCTTTGTCTGGGCAGGCGTGGCCGACATTGCCGGCTCCCAAGTCTCCTCGTTGGGAGACAACTGGGAACAGGTATCCGGAAACTTGCCCCCGTTTCCGTGGGTTAGATGCAGGTTGATTGCTCTGATGAGGATGGCAACAACTTTTGCCCCTCTAGCACACAAGTTACCAGCACAGATTTGCGGCCTGGTGACAGCGTGGGGTCCGTCCCCTACCCATGCCCGCTCTTCTAGATGTGGAGGTCCCCCAGCGTCGTGTCACTGTTTCACCAGTGTCCTGGTGAAAGTGCCGCCTGCATTGTGGCTCTCGTAGGAAGAAGCGAGCGTGTCCTTGAACACAGGTTCCCTGGTTGGGGGGTTGACCCTAATGCCACCTTCAGTGCGTTTTTCTGTTGCTCTCTCTGTAGGATCTTCTACGTCTCTCATGATTCCCAAGACCTCAAGATCTTCAGCTATATCGCCCGAGATGGTGCCAGCAATATCTTCAGGTGTAACGTCTTTAAATCCAAGAAGAAGGTAAATGAGCAGTCATCGGTCACTGTTTTTGTTTTCCTCTGACGGAACCAGAGGAGCCCCCCCACCATTGGCCACTGTTGAGAGGCAAGAACTGACGTGGGTGTTTGCATGCGCAGCACAGGGGAGCCATCCAAGCAGTCCGTCGGTGCTCCTGCGTAACGAGATTCTCCTTTCGTTTTATCTGAGTTTTGTCCTCTGACATGGAGACAGCCGGGAAGAGCTCGACCATTGGATGAGGGCTCTGGATCGGGACAGGTAGATAGCACCAGGAGTGATGCTCCCCTCGGTGTGCGGCAGGAAAGAGGCATGGCCGTTTATTTACGTGACTTTTCACCATAATTCTGTGTGTCGGTCAGGGGCCTATAAATCACGACATGCGGAATCTAGTTTAGACTTTCTGTGGGAAGCTGGTTGTCCTGGGCAATTATTTTGGTGTGGTAACCTTGATGCTTGAGTAAATGCAGCTTCGGCCATTCGGGAGATGCTTTTCCTGTCATTTCTCCAGGAATTTAACACACAAAACTGGTGTTGGAAACCCGGGGTTTAGTCCCCGCTCTGCTGGAAGCCCGAGAGATGTTATGTGGGTCTCGGCTTCCTTGTCTATAAAGTGAGGAGAGACAAAATCAGAGTTTCCTAAAATGTCTCCTGTAAAATACTTACCGTCCAAAACGTTTCGTGTTAAAAATATCCTCTTTGAATTTGTTGGGAAGCCCTAAAGTTCGAGAGAAGCCCTTGAACTCTGTTTAACCCAGCGTTTCTCAAACTGATTCAGCCATGGAATCATGTTTCTTCCAAGTGATCCATCTAATATCCTGGGAACTATTTTTTCTGCAGGGTCAAGATTTGCTAACATGTGTCCCATCCCCTACTCTGGCTCTACCTCGAAAATTCTACTTTGCTGATTTTACCTCTTCCTCTAAGGATTGGCGGTGCCCTTGGCCTCCTGTTCCCAGGGTTTTTCATGCAAACCATGGAATTTGGATGGAAAGAGCTAGAACTGGAAAGGTAGAAAGAAAATGCGCAAGTTGCCAGGCTTCCCTTCTAGAAGATGGTACGGTTGAGCCGAAAGTGTGTAAATGGGCCTAAGGCGAGCTGCCTGTTGAAGAACTGATAGGAAGAAGAGGAGGGTGAGGGAGAGAAAGAAAAGCCGGAAGGGCTGCAGACAGGCATGTAGGGCTTGGGAGGGTGAGCGGCTCTTGTGCAGCTTTGAGGTGCAGGGCGTCTGGGAAATGAATGTGTTCCCGGGACTTATGAATCGGATCGACGGTAATGTTCTTTGACAGGTGCAACTAAAGACTGGAATCCCCATGTAATTCATTTTGAGTGTTCAACTGTGCATCTGACTTCAGCTCTGTCCAGAGACTGGACCGCGTGGACCTTGGAATTTATTAGAGCTACACATGGCACGTGATAATTTTCCAAGCGCTTTAATGTCTAAGCTTACCTGATCCTTATAAAACCTATGCGAAGAAGTTAAGACTGGTACTTCGATTTCGCAGATGAGTAAATTGACGCTCAGAGAGATCAGATGCCTTGCCCACGGTCCCGGGAATAGGCACCGGCTAGAGGCAGGGAGACGTGCAGACAGCATGAATTTTGAGCCAGAGACCTAGGCAAGGGCTGTCATTATATTTGCTTTGCTGTCAGAGCTAGCATAGCGATGCGAACACAGTGGGGTGGCCCCGTCCTTCTGCCAAAACCTGAGTCTGAGAGCAGTGCCCACTGGAACTTTGAGCTTGAAGTAAAGCACGGAATTAAGTTCTTATTATCCAGAGACCAGGGAGTGGTCACCCGGCTCCCTATCTCTTCCGCTTTTTCCGTGTCTCTTAGCCCTCGGAGCTCATTCTGAAAATGCCACGTCCCGTTTGCCCGCACCTACTGAGCCTGTAACTCTGGGTAGGGTGGATTCTCAGGCCCTTTGCTGGCCTGCAGCCACGTCACTGAAAGAATGGTTTCCAGACAGCCTGGCCTGTGAGCCCCACTGCTGCCGAACTATGGGCAGAAGGGCCAGCTTCCCAGCCAGTAAGGAGGAGGGAGTTGTGCAGGAAAGCAAGCAGTCTTGAGGAGGGTGGGGACCGTGCCTGCAAGGTTTTGCACATTTATCCCAGGTAGCCTCTGGAGATGGTGATGTGCTGTTTTGTGACACTTCTGGTCTAGGGAGACCATAGTTAGCTTGGGAAAGAGTTTTAATTGGCGAGTCATAGGAATACTTATGAAGTGAGGGGGGTAAGACCGTATACCCGGAGGAAATGTGTTGCGGGGATGTTTCTGGATTGTTGGGGGTCAATAGGGAGATCTCTGGACTGGCAGCCAGCAGGCCTGGATGCTCTCGTGTCGATCATAGTGTAGAAACCTCAGATGAGCTCCTCGCTCTGTCAGGGCTTTGGGTATTGCCGTTCAGATCACGCCATGGCCCCTGTGTGTGTCCCCATGGCCCGTTCCCCATGACAGGCCCCCGGTGTGCTTGTCGCCGTTCCCTTATAGTTCACCCAGGGGGGCAGATTCACCTCTTCTGTCGTTTGAGAATATGGGTCTGGTGTCTCCGCTTTCCTGGTGGAGGCCCCCGTGCCTCCCCGCCGGCACGGCCACAGTTCTGTACCTGTGGCTCTTCACACGGGTCGCTCACGCATACAGCCAGCGTGGTTCCCCTCTTGGGCTTTCCTTGCGAGCTAGGTATCAAAAGACTGCGGGAAGGTAACATACCACCAGCTGCTAGTCATCTAGGTCTTGGGTTACCCAGGTTCTAGCTTTCTACGAAGGCAAGCCTTATGGGAAGTCATCTAGCTTGGTTACCTGCTATGTGCCTGTGACTCTTTTTTTTTTTTTTAATTTTTTAATGTTTATTCATTCCTGAGAGAGACAGAGAGAGAGAGAGAGAGAGAGAGAGAGAGCGTGAGCATGGGGAGGGGAAGAGAGAGAGAGAGAAAGACACAGAATCTGAAGCAGGCCCCAGTTTCTGAGCTGTCAGCACAGAGCCCAATGTGGGGCTTGAACGTGTGAACTGCGAGATCACGACCTGAGTCGAAGTTGGATGCTCCACCGACTGAGCTGCCCAGGGGCCCCTGCGCCTGTGACTCTGTGTGTGAGTTCTCTCCTTTCATTCCTATGGCAGGTATGTAAAGACAGGTACTTTTTCTGGGAAAACAGAAGCTTAAGGGACATAAGTCACAGTAAGTAGAACTGAACCCAGAGAGTCTGACCCTGGAGCCCACATCCTATTTTCCATCAGGAAGTCACGTGACAGGGAGTAGCCTTGTTCCCCAGGACCTGTTTGTGATGAGAACCTACAGCACTTGTCACTTGGGTACAAAGAGCTCCTTCGCTCTGAATGACCCGAGTCACTCTGACCTAGATTTTCCCTTCCTCCCTCACTGTCTTTGGTCACTATTGACTCCATTTGCGTAATTGAGGAAGGAAAGGGTCCGGGGAAGTAGGTTGCCATGGGTCCCACAGCTCAGCAGTGCCATTGAGACTAGAACTGGGCTTCCTGCCTCCCAGCCCAGAGCTTTGGCCGCTGAACTCTGTTACATGAAACTCACAAAAGGAACATGAGCCTTTGGACCTGAGCTTCTCCAGCCATCAAGCCAGCTGAAAGGCATCTCAGGAATGCAGGTTGTCATGTGTGAAGCGATATGATCTTCAGGAACAAGTTCTGTGTGACTGGGAAGGATTGCCAGGATTGTTAGAATGTGTCTGTGGATGGGGTGACCATTCCTGTTAGAAAGGAAGGCGGAGAGAGGGTCTTTTCCTCACCCAGAGCATCCAGGGGAGACGTTTCCCAAAACTACGGCATTCTGCGTCCCCCCGCCCCCAGCCCGTCCGCCCAACTTGGGGGGTATAATGATAGTATTCATTTGCAAGACCTCTTGCCTCTTGCGTGGTCTCTTGACCTCTCCTGTGGAGAGGACATTGCCCTGCTGTCATTTTTTTCCCGGCCCCAGGAGAATGAGGCTGTCGGCCCTGATTAAGTGTGACTGGACTTATTAGTGCAAGAGTGTGTGAAGTGTTGGTGATTAACGAGAGCTGCAGGAATCTCCCCGCTGCCTTCACGGGGCAGCTCCTTGAAATCATTTGCCTGGAATCACAGCTCAATTGGTTTGGTTAGGAGAAATTCCTTCCTCCTGTAATGCTGTCCCCATCAGATTAGGGGCCACAGCTGAGAAGTTTCACCGTCCTCGAATGCTTGAAATGGATTTTGAACGATGATGACGGTCCCATGTGAAAGAATAAGCCGCTTGCCTGGCCAGGTTTAGGATATGAAGGAGAGACAGGTCCTAACCTTAGAGAAAGAGCCTAGCTTTGTATCTTAAGAGTTGGGTCAGATGGGGTTGGGAAGTCAAAATATAGACATCACAGATCTCAGCACTCGTCTGGTCCAAACCTCTCTGTTGATGGATGAGGAAATCGGGGCCTGGAAAGGTGAATTTACTTGCTCGTGGTCACCCAGGTGGTTATTGGCAGTACTAAAGTTATAACCCGGCCTTCTTTTCTCCGTGGTACTGTGGTTCATGGAAGAAGTTCATAGCAGAGTACAAGGAAGAAGCCAGCAGTCTACTGGAAATTTTAAGATCCCCTATCTCCTGTCAATGTTGAAAGTCCTACCCACTTGGAAGCTAAACTTTCCCCATAGCGAGCAATATTCTCGTGTCCAAGGCATTGCCTCAATCAAACTCGAGGATCAAGGCTATTACATAACGTGTTGGACGGTAACCTAACCCATCTCAGAGCCTTAGTAACCTTTGGATCTGTCTCTGTATAGGAGTCCAAATATATTTCCTTGCTTCAGCATTGCGAATTCCATACATTGCAGTCATTTGATAAGATAGAAGCTTAAATCTTTTACTGCGGTTCAAACACACACACACACAAAAGCACATTAAAGAAACATGACCTTCGGTTCTGTTTTTTTGTTGAGACTCTGTGGTGGTTCAGGTCAAGGGAAGGGCGCTGTACGTTATTGCTGTGGTAGATGAGAAGAATTAGAAACCCAGGAGCTGTCCTGGAGCTGACTTATTGGGCTTCAGTCCCCTGGAATTCAGAAGCACGTGGCAGACAGAGCTCCCGTTGGGGCTGAGGGACAGTAGATGAGAAGACAGAGCGGGTAGATGAATAAGGAGCCTTCCTTGTAGGAAGCGTGCCCCACTTCTCTTTCTTTTCTTACTGTCGCCACTGCCACCCCCCGTCTTCACCTTGTATTCTCTCCTCACTTTCCTTTTACTTATCTGAAGACGCCTCTCTCCGTCTCCTGGAATCGTGAAATACAGCTTTTTCCAGGACAATGGAATTCGGAACGGCGCCCACGGTGATTTATGAAGTCAGCTGCAGAATGAGACAAATACTTCCCATTCTTCCCACGTGCGTTACGCTCGGAAGATTCCCAGCGTTCACGGGGCCAGCCAACGACAAGGTCGCTTAAAACGAGAACAGCAGATAAAACCATGACTGACTGGACTTTTCCCCTGGATCAGTGAAGTACAGGGACCAACCTTTTGATTTCTGTCTTCCTGAAGCTACCAGGGCGGGCCTCCCACTCTGGCTGGGAGCATGGTGTTAATTCACGATCGCTGCTGCCACATAGCAGGTACCAACACCCGCCCGGCGTGTACTTAGCACCCACAGCAGGCACGCTCTAGGACGGCCGTTGGTTACATCTTGACATCTGTGCTGCATTGAGGGACGGCCTGTGGGGTGGGCAGGAAGGCGGCTTTGTCGGCATGAATAAGTAGGTGGTTAAAAGAAGCATTCCCGTGCGTCGTGAGGGTAAGTGGTATAAAGTTCTCAGACTGCCCCCTTTCCAGGCCCGTTGTACAAAATTGCCTGTAATCGGCACTCCCCTGAGCTGCCACGCTCCCCGTCTGCGGCTGAGAGCCCCTCTGAGGTTAGAAAACATCAAAGCCACCATATCCAGCCTAACCTTGACGACTCAAAGCCAACAAATGCGTCGGGGCTGCTGATGGAAAATGGCTTCTGGACAGGAAGATTTGATCCCTGCGCCCAAGTACTCTCAGGGGCTCTTGTGGAACTAAACTGGGTTTGTACTGAAATAATCCAGTAGGTGACGTTTTTAAAAATCTGGTAAATTCCGGAGGATGGCCAGATCCCGGAGCTGGACAAGGCTGTGTTCCCAACAAGCCACCTGTTTGTTGTGCTTCGTACCTGGCTGCCTTCACATCTTTAAAACTCTGCTTTGATTTCCGAAGGCCTGTGTGTGGTCAGGAGACATGGGCAGCTCCTCGTGATCCATGGGGACCTATGAAAAGGGTTCTTTTGAAAGCTGCCTTCAGGGAGAGTTCTCCCTTGTGGGCTTAGACGTGGCTTCTTAACTATTAAGTCTTAGCATGTGTGGATCCTGCACTCCAAGTGGGGCAGGCCCAGCAGGCGGGAGCCAGCATGGCTGTGCAGAGAGCGGACGGCCCCAGTGAGGGGAGGGACGGCCCCACCAGGTGCAGGCTCAGGTAATTTCCCCCAACAAGGTCCTAACATAGGAATCTACTCGAAGTAGACTTTTCACTGGTGAAGGGAGGCAAGCCTAAAAGGTCAGGGGGCCCCTGAACTCACAAAGCCATTTCTGAGAATTTGAGGCCATCCAGCCTCCTCCCACTGCTACGGTGGGGAGTGGGGAGGCCAGTTCTCTCCTGCCGTAAAGCAGGTAGCAGTGTAGCTTGATTCCACGTTCAAGTTCAGAGCGCTCTCCATGGAACATGCTGCCACAGTATCCTTTTAGTGTGAATGAAAATACAACCTACATCAGAGCGGAGTAAAGCGAACACTGAAAGGAAACCATTTAGCGGTGAATGTACACATCTAGACCTGGAATCCAGCAATTTCCTCGCGGTGGAAACCATCATGGTGGCTCCCACCAGAGACAGTTTGGCCCATGGGTTCTCCTCTGTCATGAGTTGGGTGGGGGAGGGGGTGGTTTCGCCTCTTTGATGCTCACATCTGTACGTAAGAGCCAGTCCCCTTAATATCTGTAGGTTTCTGTTGTCGATAAAAACAAGCCCAGCCTTTCCTATTTATCTTCTGTCCCCGTTGCCTTTCGGCACAAAAACCTGTGTTCGAGAGCTTAGCGTATGCCAAGCCCTGGGGGAGGTGTTCGTCATACGCTTACCCCTCTGCGTGGTGGAGGAGAGGCTGTGGGCATCGCTGACTCAACGCTGACGACTCCCGTTGTCGCTTCTCGACGGTTGGTTGAAACTGGTAGGCGTGTTCCACGCGTTCGTCCTTGATGAAGGTGACAGAGATGGAAACCATAGTCCGGGTTCTTCCGATGTCAGTCCTGAGTGTGTGATCCAGCGCCCAGCTTGCGATGTCTGGGAAATGCGGGGCCTCTGAGAAGTCATTTCCTACCGGATTTAAGTCTGAGCGCTTCCTTTCCAAGAGAGGATTAGAAATCCTGTCCCCGTCCCTTGTCTTCTCCTGTGGACTTGGGGGCACTTGTTCGAAGACCTTTCAACTTTTAACATCGTCTTTCGTTTTTTAATGTTTACTTATTTTTGAGAGAGAGAGAGTGCGACTGGGGGAGGTACAGAGAGAGGGGGACAGAGGACCCGAAGGGGGGTCAGCGCTGACAGCAGTGAGTCCGGTGTGGGGTTCCAGCTCACGAACCGTGAGAGTGAGACCTGAACCGAAGTCAGATGCTCAACCGAGCCACCCAGGCGCCCCTCAACTTTTAACGTCATCTGAAAAGCTAGTTAAGGAAAGTGTCTGTGGCTTACAGGGATGGTGGTGGAGTTTGTAACCTGTCCTTCCTAGGAGAACCTGAGCTTTTATAGCAACAGGCACTTAGTGAATGTGGGACTCACTAGGTGGACACAGCTGTCCTGGAGTCAGGCCATCCAAAATGTGATTAATCTCGGATGCAGGCATAGGGTGACAGCCACCGTTAGATAAACTGTCTGCGGTGGGATGTTCGGGGAGCACTGGGGGCAAGGAGCAGTGAGCTGAGCTCACCCAGCCTGTGTGCTTAAACTCTACCTAGCTTACACCAGACTCGGTCTTGGGAAGAAAATGAGAGCTGACCGATTCTGCAGTCGGTCAACTATCCTCTTTGGAGGCCAGACCCTGAGAATATTGCCTGTGGTTCGTCCTCACAGCCTGTGTGGGTCGCTTAGGACTGTAGGGGAACAGGCTTCCTTGTCCTGTGTCCTCCTCTCCAAGTTAAGCAGCGGAATACCGAGAGCCAGGGTCAAGTTCTGTTCTTGGGCTATTAAAAGATATGGTTAAATAGCTCCTCGGCACCCCCACCCCTGCCCCAAGAAAGGAAGGAAGGGAGGGAGGGGAGAAGGAAGGAGGGAAGGAAAGAAAGAGGAGTGGCCAAAAACAGACCCAAGTGGGCTATGTCTTACGGCAAGACTGGGAAGGCTCACCTGGGTTGGGCTTGCGGCCACTGGCTCCCAGGGGAACTTGGACTCCAGGTTCGTGGCTCTGCTGCTTAGACGGTGGCTTCCCAGTCCCTGGTCTGCAGGAGCAGCAGGGAGACCTGGAGAAACCGAGTTTCTCTTCATGTGGCGAACCCACCAAACGTTCAGTTGTGATTGGCGAAGGATGCTGGAGCGTCTGGACCACTTTTGTTAAACGTGGAAGGGGGACTTGGGCTCAGTACCGTCTGTCCTTCCAGTTGACTGAGTGTTCTAGAACTGGTGAGTTTCTACTTCCTGGGCCATTTCAGGAAGGAAAACATCTCCACACCCTTCTTTGTGAGCATGGGCGCATCGGAGCAACCTTAGGTTTTTCCGTCTCTTCCTTTGCTGACTTCATGGGTTTCTGTCCGCGTGGCCCCCGGCGCATCCTCTCCCGTCCCGGGCCCTTCTTGTGTCCTTTGCAGAGGGTCCCCACGCCCTTCACCTGCTCTTTTCCTTTCTCCTTCCCAGAGCCAAGCCATGCGCATCGTGCGGACGGTCGGGCAAGCCTTCGAGGTCTGCCACAAGCTAAGCCTGCAGCACACGCACCAGAACGCAGACGGCCAGGAGGACGGTGAGGGCGAGAGGGACAGCAGCAGTTCGGGGGAGCCAGGTAGGCGCCTGGGCGGGTCGCTGCAGTGGGAGGGTTGGCCACCAGCATGGGACAGTGCATTCCTTCACCAAGCCCCAGACCGTCAACCCACTTAAAAAGCACATTTATTTTTTTTTTCTCTTTCTCTCTGGAGTCTACATTTTCTTTAAGGAACGTGTGTGGCTTTTATAATAGACAATTAAAGATGTTTATCGAACACGGAAGCATTTAAGCTGCTTTATGCTACCAAATCCAACCCCAAAGAAAACTTCAGTACAAAAGCACCTTCATAAAACAAATTAGAAAGAAGATAAAGTTATAATTATTTCATGGCTTTTAAAAAATTGTTTTTAATGTTTATTGATTTTGGGGAGAGACAGAGTGTGAGCGGGGGAAGGGCAGAGAGAGAGAGAGGGAGACACCGAATCCGAAGCAGGCTCCAGGCTCCCAGCTGTCAGCACAGAGTCCGACGCGGGGCTCGAACCCGCGAACTGTGAGATCATGACCTGAGCCCGAGTCGGACGCTTAATTGGCTGAGCCACTCAGGCGCCCCACTTTCTTCCTGTTTCTAAATTCTGTAGTTCTGTAGACGTTCCACGTGGACGTTATTCCAATAGCTCTCACTTTGAAGTGTCACCGAGAGTCAGGAGGATGGCAGAGTTGTCTTCCATCATGTGGATCGTCTCACAGTAAATGTGGGGAAAGTATGAGCATCAGGAAAGAGCAGACGGAAAGTCAGTATTGTTTATATCGACTTCTAATGTGGAAAAGCCAAGAAAAGAAACTAATCACTGTTAGAAACAGGAGAATTCCTTTAAGGAGGTGAGGTCTGATAGTACGACCAGTAACTCAGGGTTATGTTTTCCAGCAACGACCACTGGGAAGTCTTAGCAGAAGAAAAAAGTCATTAGCATAACAATTTAAAAAGACAAAATACCCGTGAATGATTGCAATAAAATGTCTACATTTTACCTGAAGAAAGTTGTAAACACGTGGAAGGTTCTTGGATGGGAAACCTGAACCATCCTTTTTATTAAAAAAAAAAAAAAAAGCCAATTCTCCTGTGAATCTCTCAATTTGACAGCACAGTGCAGATTTCTGATGGCAAAAGGGGCACATCGGAAAGCTGTCGTCTTCAGAACTTGCAGGATCCAGATAAGGCAGGGTTCAGAGGAGCATCCAAAGGTTCAACTACTTATTTTTGTAGACCGATAACCAATCATGAAAATCAAGTTAGCTAAGCACCCAGTTCGGGACGCTGCAAAGTGCTTGAGAGCAGACCCTTGAATTTCATTCCGGCTGCACCTGTCCCTGGCTGTGTGATTTGGGGGCAAGTTCATAACCTCTCCGGGCCTTTGTTTCCGCTTTGGAAGAAACTAGAAAGAACGGCAGAGCAATAAGTCAGACAGTTGTTGTGACAATTAGGTGAGCAGATACACGAAAAATGCCTAGTCTGGTGTTTGGCCCGTAGTAAACACCAGATCCGCATTCGCTATTATTATTCTAACATAGATACGGAAAGATCGGAAAGGCAAGAAGAGAAAAATTTCTGGAAAAGAGGAGTAATGACAGGTGAGTGGCTTTGCAGACATGAAAGCATAAAGCTCTAATAGTAAAACTGCTGATGTAGGACTGCTTCCCTGACGGGGGGTCAGAATGGAAAGTTCAGACATAGACCCAGAAACACACGCTAACACAGGGCACCGTGGAAATAGAAGCCCTACAGAAAAAAATATAGAAATCAAGTTTAAAAATCCACATGCCTTTGACCCCCAGCTTCCCCTCTCCGAATTTATCGTAAGGGTAAACCCATACATGCGTATGTAAAGTTACATAAGCAAAGAACTGGAAACAGCATGCGGGGGTTTTTCAAATAAATTATGGTACAAATAGCAGAATATTGCACAGTCATTAAAAAGAATGAGTCTGCTCTTGGGACTCCTGGGTAGCTCAGTTGGTTAAGCATCTGACTTCAGCTCAGGTCATGATCTCATGGCTGATGAGTTGGAGCCCCACATCGGGCTCTGTGCTGGCAGCTCAGAGGCTGGAGCCTGCTTCGGATTCTGTGTCTCCGTCCCTGCCCCTCCCCGAGTCGCACTCTGTCTCTCTCTCTCTCTCTCTCTCTCTCTCTCTCAAAAATAAACATACGTTAAAAAAAAAAAAACAACTTTAGAAAGAATGAGTCTGCTCTCTATGAAATGATACAAAGTCTGTCCAAGATACTTTGTTGAGTTTTTCTTTTAAAAGAAATTTTTTAACGTTTATTTATTATTGAGAGACAGACACAGGACATGAGCAGGGGAAGGGTAGAGAGAGGGGGAAACACAGAATGCACATGCACATGCTCTCTCTTTCTCAAAATAAGTAAATAAACTTTAAAAAAAAGGATACAGTGTATTACCTGTATCATACAAAACACGTATTAATTGACTGTTACTGATAAGGCTATTAACAGCAGGCCATTAAGTGTTTGGGGAGGCCAGAGTTACACATGGATGGATCTTTGACTGCATGGGGTGGTCTGAGCCCCTAATCCCCACGTTGTTCAAGGGTAAACTGTGCTGCACTCTAAGTGCATATTACTTATTAGCTGGTTTGCAGCTCAGACTCTGAAATACATGACCCAGCCCATCTCTGCAGTGTGAGAAGTAGCCAGGGGATCCCTCAAGTCCCATAGGTCTGAGTTAAAGGATTAATCAGGGCTCCCTCTGATCACAGTGTTTGCAGCATGCAGCTGAGCCTCCTTTGAGTAATATTAGTGTGTGGGATGGCACAGATCTGGGATGGGAAACATTTCTTCCTCAGGGAAAGCTGCTTACCGCCCAGCCCCATAGTCACTTCCTTTTTACGGCCCCCGCTTGCTTGCTTACGGCCTGCAAACCACTAGGATACACGTTTCTTCTTTCCATAAGTGCTTCCCCCGGAAGCATTTATCTGCCGCGTTAGGATTTGTCTCTGTTAACGGAGCACCTTGCGGCACCGGACTAGAACTCTTGATCGGTAGCTGTTTGTGTGTATTTTTGTTTTGTTGATAGGAGTCTCCCATGCGGGGGACTTGTCATTTAACGCACAGTTTGTCTTTCCACTGGAGCCACCTCGCCTCTCCCATGCCCTCCCTGCCTGCCTTTCTTGCCTCCCTCATTCTTCCCACTGTTCCCGACCCTCGGGGAGATGTATCTTGTGTAACTTTTGGCAGCAGCTGCCGTAGGCCGGGTCCCCGGGGCTCAGAGCCAGGTGGGGCCGCTGCTCCTGTTCCCCTGGCCCGCCTCTGCCTGGTGCGGTTTCTTTGACTCCTGCAGAGGGTTTCCTGGGAGAGCTCCCGTTCCCTTGGAGGCGTCATCCTCCCACGGCAGCAATCCAGTGCGGGGAAGGGCTTGGAACCCTTAGGAGGAATAGAGCTTCTTAAAAAGAACACTCGTCATCTAGACAGCGAGCAACGGGCTGGGGTACCTGTTACACCTGCATCTCCTGGGCCTCCTGCTCCATCAGGACCCCCGAGCATGCTGCTCACCTCACCCCTCTGCTCTCCCACCTCACCCACCCCTCCGTCCCTGGCAACCACTGCCTGATCCTTTGTTTCTCCTGGGTTTTAGTTTCCTCCTTCCTTCAACAGATGTTTATCTAGTTCCCCTGATGTGCCAGGCTTGATTCTGGGTAGGCTGTGAACAAAAAAAAAGGGTCCCTGACGGCGAGGAGCTCGCTTTCAAAGTTGGGGGGGGGGGCGGGGGAGGTGGTGCAAGCACGTGACAGATAAACGAGATCATCTGAGAGCATGTAAATGCAGGGAAGCGGGGTGGGGGGCT
This sequence comes from Prionailurus bengalensis, assembly GCF_016509475.1. Taxonomy (NCBI): domain Eukaryota; kingdom Metazoa; phylum Chordata; class Mammalia; order Carnivora; family Felidae; genus Prionailurus; species Prionailurus bengalensis. The sequence continues at coordinate 62,653,989 of NC_057360.1, read as the reverse complement.
TTGCAGGTGGAAGCAGCCGGCCAGTTGGGAAGCAGGGTGGCACTGGTTTTAAGCACCAGGCCTGGAGCCAGACTGGCAGGCTTTGAGCCCCAGCTGCAGCCTTACCAGCTCGGTGTCTCAGTTTATCTGTCACTGCCTGCCTCTTAGGACGGTTGTAAGGACAAATGATTTATACAGGTAAAACCCTTAAATCGTACCTGGAATGTACTAAGTGCTATTTTTTTTTAAATGTTCATTTATTTTGAGAGAGAGGGAAGGAGAGGCAGGGAGAGAGAGAGAAAGGGAGAAAATCCCAAGCAGGCTCTGCAGTGGTAGCTTGGAGCCCTGCACAGGGCTCGATCTCCCGTGAGATCATGACCTGAGCCGAAACCAAGAGCCAGGCACCTAACCAACTGAGCTACCCAGGTGCCCTAGTAAGTGCTATTTGATTTTAAGCTATTACTACTGCAGTTTTGAGGCCAAAAAAAGAAAAAGAAAAAAAGTGGGCATTTCCAGCACTTTGTGCCCGAGCTGATAACCCCTTGTTCTTTTTTTAAAACCGTTTTATTACGGTATAATTGACATGGGAAAAGTTCTGCATTGATTCAGCAGCACCTATCCATTTAGCCCCTGCAACCGCCTTCCAGAGTTACGCTTCTGGGGTCACCCGGCTCTGCCAGGCTGCTTGTCCCCAGCTTGTGCCTTGTGGCCAGTGTCCCCCAGTCCAGGATTACCCTTCACCTGCCTCTTCCTGAGCCCAAGCCACCACTTCTGCCCCTCCTGGGGGGGGGGGGGGGTCACCTGAGTCTTTTGCTATGTTGACTTCCTCCCCACTGCACACAGACAAGATCAAGCCTTTCTCCATAACAAAACCAAATCCAGTCTTCCTTGCCCCTGCATCGCCCCCCCGAGCCTTGCCCCTGCATCACCGCCCCCGCCCCCCAGCCTTATCTCTTTCCTTTCCTTCAGAGCTCAGCTCTTTGCCAGACTTATCTGCACTCTCGTGTCTTCTTCCTAGTCCCCCACCCTCGCTGTTACTCCTTCAACCTCCAGTTGGTTGCCTTGCCTGCTGGCCTTTCCGGGGACCCCGGTCAAGGTCACTGAAGGGCCCCCAGCTAGCAAACTGAACCAGCCTCTCTGTGCAGGGTTCATCACGGGGAACAGAGCACTCGCCTACCCTGGCTTCTGGGGCACCACCCCCCGTATACACGCACACACAACCTTTCTTCATCGGCGACTTGCTTTCCAACATCCTTTGTGCTTCTCCTGTTCCTGGCGCCCTTTTCTGACTTCACTGGTTTCAACTGATGTTTATTTCCAGGCCAGGCCGTTCTCCTGAACTCTCCACTTACGTACCCAGTAGCTGAGGGGTATCTCCACTTGGCTGTCACAGACCTCGTGATTCCAGCAGGTTTAAAACTCAGTGCATCCTCTTACCCACAGCCCTGCTCCTCCTGAATTTTCCCTATAGGACGCCAGCCCCTACCGGATCACCTAAATCAGAAATTTCAAAACGTCCTTGCATATTCCTCTCTCCTTCCCTTCTTCCTCCCACCTCCCACTCTCTCTCTCTCTCTCTCTGCCACCAGTTTTTCCCCACATCCTGTGATTTCTGCCCCCCCTGAAAATCTTTGACATCTGTTCCCCTCTTGTCTGCTACGGCTAGCATAAGCCCTCCTGTTTCTCACCCGGGGTATTGCTTTTCATCTTGTCCCTTCTAGATCCGTCCTCCACATCATCTCTAGGGTGAAACTCGAAAGAACGAAATCCTTTGGTATTACTCACCTGCTTCCAGTCCTTCGAGATGAGATCCGCAGTCTTCCTGGTTGGGCCCCTCCCTACAGAGCCATTTGCAGTGAATAGCGCCTGTATCTTTGCCCCTGCCTCCCCATCCCGTGCCTGCTTCCTCACCTGCCTTAGCTGGCACTTCTCCGGGTGGTGTTGTGCCCTCTGGACAGGCTGCTCTAACCCCTGCCTGAGTTAGCTGTCCGTCCTCTGTTGCCCTGCACCCCGGATCAGAGGGGACACGGCCCCCGGCTGCATCCGTGCTGTGTGTCTGTCTCCTCCTTCAGGCTGGGGAAGCCTGGAAAACACAGCTTTGGCTTATTTATTCTTATGCCCGGTAGATTTCTGTCACATACGGGTGCTTAATGAATGCTCATTGAACAAATGAAATCAGCATATGTCCTGCGGCTTCTAGTTACAATTCACTGCATCGAGTAGACGTGGTTTAAATAAGCAATTCAGAAAGTGGCACTCCTCCCCACTTCCAGGTCCAGTCCTCTCACCCTTGCGCAGGTGGGAATCCACACAGCCCAATCTCCTGTCTCCCAGTTTGCTAGAAGGTTTCGTTTTTTGTTTTGTTTTGTTTTTAAATATCATTTCTTGTCCTTTCAGCTTCTGGGTCCCAGGAAAGTGGCAAATACCAGATCCCCCTCTTGTCTGTTAGGACCTGAGGAAGATCGTTAGCTGTGGGTCCACCCTCTAGACCTTGCCTTGCCCGATGTGCTAACAGGTCCACCCTCTAGATCTTGCCCTACCCGATGTGCTAACAGGCACGGCGTTCCGTCCACCCCAGCTTACCCTCCCGGTGCTTACAGATCAGTTACTGGACTGACCTCCGCCCATCAGCCACAGTCAGCGATCGTGAAAACCAGCTGTTTTCTCAGCCAAGAGGGAGAATTGGGCGTGAAGGGTGGGTGGAGACGTCAGGGAGCCAGTGGCCTCTCTAGACATGACAGTCCTGAAGGTGAAGTGCCGGGAAGGGAGGACCCTGGCCTCGGTGGTGCCCTTCCCTTCCCTCCCTCTCTGTCATCCCCGCAGGCCGCCAGCTCACTGGAGCCGAGAGGGCCTCCACGGCCACCGCAGAGGAGACGGACATCGATGCAGTAGAGACCCCGCTCCAGGGGAACGATGTCCTGGAATTCAGCCGAGGTGTGACCGACCTTGACGCCGTAGGGAAGGAAGGAGGTTCCCACGCAGACCCCAAGGTAGGCAGGACGTGACCCGTCACACCGTCTGCACGCATGCTGCCTCCTGGAGCACAATGTGCTGCGGCCTGGGCCACCGTCAGAGTCCCCTCCTGTACCCGCTGGGTTAGCTTCCGCGTGCGGTGCATACGACCAAGCGGAGCAGCTTTCGTCTCCTCTGCGGGGGCCCGGCTCCTGCAGATGGGCCCGGTGGGCCGGCGCTCGACCCTGCTGTGTGTCAGGACACCACAGAGTTACCCTTGACGTGCGCCACCCTCCAGGGTCCCCTCTGTCCTGAGTCCCCTTCTCCCCGGAAGTCCTGCCCTCAGTGGCTCCTCATGGCAGCCTGATACCTGTGCAGACTAAGCCTCGAGCACCAGGACCGATCCCTTGGGGCTTAGCTGCTGGAGCAGAGTTCGTCCAGGCTCCCTCTGCCTGCGGCCAGCGACTGTGCACTTTGGTGCTGCCTCCTGCTGATGCCACAGAGGCTGGCAGTGCGCCCTTTGGGGGCCGGAAACTGCGAGACCACCTGAGGCATCATCAACTCCAACCTCACATCCTACAGCTGAGATGGCGGGACTCCCGAGAGGATCCCGATAGAATCCAGACCGAGAGGGGCGTCTGGGTGGCTCAGTCGGTTGACTGTCCGACTCTTGGTTTCGGCTCAGGTCATGATCTCGTGGTTCATGAGTTCGAGCCCCCCATCGGGGGAGAGATTGTCTCTCTCCCGCTCTCTCTGCCCCTCCTCTTCTCTGTCTCTCAAACTTAAAAAAAAGAATTTTTTTACAAAAGAATCCAGACTGAGAAAGTGATAACTTGAGAGCACATTCCAGCCCGAAGACACAGCAGAAAACCCGGAAGGACAATGCTAAGAGAGGGGGCTCCCCCTAGATTCCCCGTGTCACGGCCGCCTCTCCTTCCTGCCGTGTGTCGGCCTTTTCCGGTGCAGGCTGTGGGGCAGCTCATCAGGAGGAGGGAGAAACCTGTCTGGTCTGGAGGGTGGGATGGTCCCAAGTCATCACCTGATGCTTTCTTGGTGACATTTGTTCCCTGCAAGCGGCAAGAGCTGTCACTGGGTGCCTTTCTCCTGCACGTCTGCAGAGGGACCAGCAGCAGACCTCCCGGAAACGAAATGGCTCTCCCTGCAGTTAGTTGATTTATGGATCCCATAAGCCATCTTCGTGACAGTTCCCACCTGCCCAGAGGGAGACAGGAGGGAGGGCACAAAGACGCCGTTCAGCCTGGCCCTCCCCGCGAGGCACACCCTGCTGGACTAGCCTCCCTCAAGCCTCGGGGCCCCGGGGGCAGCCCTGGAGGAGGGAACCCCGAGGACCCATCGGAGTGAAGGTGGAACTGCCCCCTTCCGGGTCTCATAGTAGGGTGGTGGGTGACCAGAGATGGGCGCCCCAAAGTCCGGGTGTGGTATCGCTGGATATGGTGCGAGAGGCAGGTGCCCACCGTCTGCCTCCATCGCAGGGGGTCAGTCACTGAGGGTCCAGGCAGGGTGTCCTGGCAGGTGGCCCCGGCCGCCACACCACCTCCTCCCGGGGCCCTGTCCACACGGCTGCTGGGGACGCCGCATCTCCCTCCACCCGTGCCCGGGCCGTCTGTGTAAGAGCGGTCACTGCCCTGTGCTCTCTTCTCTCTCCAGGCTTCTCCCCACCCCCAGGAGCCCGTGCTGGCAGCCTCGCCCAGGATGCTCCTCCCCTCCTGCCCCTCGCAGCCCCCAGGCCTGGGCCCGGGGACGCCGCTGTCCTCCCACCACCAGATGCAGCTCCTCCAGCAGCTCCTCCAGCAGCAGCAGCAGCAGACGCAAGTGGCTGTGGCCCAGGTCCTCCTCCGCCTCCTCCCTCCCCCTCAGGCTCCACTCTCATGGGCTTGACGCGCCTTCCCTGGCGGGGGGCGAGGGGCAGGTGTACAGCCTAGGGAGCCGTAAGGGATCGCTCACGCTGTTGGGTCATTGCTTGTTGGGGAAGGGGGGCGAGGGGGATGCGGTTGGGCTAGGAGGGAACGTTCTGGTTTCCCGCGTACCCCCCCTCCCCCCCGCTCTGAGCTGGGCTTGGCTGGCTTGGCTGGACGTTGTTGGATAAGGACCTGAGCTCACCAAGGAAGGAGGTGCACACAGAGCCCCTCTCCCCTTCCTGCCTCATTTTCCTGGTGTTCGGGTGGGAAGGGACGCCTTTGGAGTCAGGACAGCTGTGACCTTGTGCAACCAGTCTTAAAAGAGCTTCAAGGACGAATTTGCACCAAACACCCTTGCAGAGCCTCCCACCCCGCCCCCTACTGGCATCCTAACTGCCTTGTCCATTCAAATCCCCACACATCCGTCAGTGCCCTGCTTCTTCCCGGCAGGATTTGATCTTGTACTGGCCTTGGAATTCATCCCAATGGGATCTAACTTACGGGATGTTAGGTGCTGTATGTGAGCTACGTGAGAATTGGCTTCGATCTCAGGAGCGAAGTGCTGTTTGGGCCCCAAAGGCTTGTCAGGCCATGGCCTTGCAGAGGACCAAGCTGGTTTCCCTTGCTGCTTCCGGCAAGGATTCCTTCTGCTTGCTTTCCACAGAGGGGATTCTAATCCACATCTGGAGGGGATTCTAATCCACATCTGCTTTGGGACTTGTGAGTCTGACCTTCATAGGCTCATACCATTCATAGGCTGAATTCTGAGACTGAGGGATGGGTCAGGCTCTTGGGTGGGGTGGGGAGGGGGTCGTGGATAAGGGCAATGAGGAGGGTGGGGCCTCCCGAGCAGGGGAGTGGTGTGCGGTCTGGCCGGGCAGCTCCACGCGCTGGCGTTCTCGATCTGTGTGACTAGGCTGACCTCTGAGGCTTTCTGCGTTCTAGAACGTCAGGGAGCAGACTTCTCTGGGGAGCACTCCCTGATCCCTGTTGTTTCTCTTGTTTATCCTTCTCACGACCCTTGGGGTGGAGGGGTGGCCCAGTCACAGCTGTGCTCTCCCATATGCACACCTTGAGAAAGCACCGGCCGCCTCACCAGAGCGGGGTCTGCGACGACTTAGTTCTTGAAGAGACTTAGTCCTCTTAACACAGTCTCGCAAGGACGGGTCCTGAGACGTAAGCCTCTCGGAGGACTTGTGCAGCCACGTGGGAGAGAGTAGAATCAGTGTGCCATGGCTCCTAGGTGATTGGAGCCTTTAAAAAATTCTGACGGTGAAACAAAAGGATGTGTGCTAATGGTAGGAGCATTTGCAGGTGTTTCCAGAACAGCAAGAAAAAGAAGGCAATGTCATTAATGGCTTCTTATACTTGGGGGGGGAGGGGGCGGGGAATCATTACTCTTTGTCAAATAACAGAATTCATCTCGTCTCCTTAATGGCGGTGTGGCGGTCCCTAGCGTCCCCTCCTCCCCGTTGTGACAGGATCACAAAGCCTCAGTGCTCCAGCACAGAGCCATTCCACGACTCACATCATTTCCGGAAGTTTCCCCTTGAATACAAATCCATTCTCCAACCCATAATACTTTTCTCTTGCAGCGTATCAATTGCCGAGTAATTATTATTTATCTAAGAAAGGGCTTGATGCATATTCATGATAGATATTACCAGCGAGTCATTTGAATTTGAAGTCACTGCTAAACGCTAAAGGGAAACTAGACACAAGCGTACAATCTACACAACAAGAAGATTGTTGTGTCGGTCTGGGGAAGCATTCAGTCTGCAAAGCCCCAAGACCTGTAACTGATCGTGGCTTTGCCACAAGCAGCATGAAACCCTAAAAGTGGTTTTCCGGTAGGGAATCAGGCATCTGCCTCAGTGGGGCAGCACTGCCCTGTTTTAATGGTCTCTCTCCTAGAAGACAGTGGATCTCAGGGAAGGGAAGAGTGTGGTGCTTGGGTTTACTTCATTGCCACTCCCACGGGCTCTGAGTCACAGTCTGTGGATTGTGGCTGGCGGTGTCCTGCCTGACCCTTGGTTCCCGCAGTGACGTGGCTGATTGGCCAGCATCGTGCATCGGTCCTGGCGAGGTGACGGGTAGGGCCGGAGACTTGCGGCGTCTTCAGCCGGACAGGGAACTTGAGGTCAGAGATAGCTTCTTGAACATACATCTCTCCCCCTCTGCTGCCTGGGAACGCAGAAGAGGTGTGGTGTCGCAGCCGGGGCTTTCAGATCCTGTGTCCTCCAGCCGACTGGGCCCTAAACCCTCCTTCTGTTACAAGTTCTTCTGCATGTTCCTTTCTCCCATTCTAGAAAGAATGGGCTTGGTATTAGTTTCCATGTCTTTGGGTGAAAACTATTGTATAGGAGATAGAAGTGGATCAGTAGGCCTTCTTGACATCTTTCATGCATTTAAAATAGGGCAGACCAACGTTAAAAAAAAATTTTAAAAAAAGGGGGGGCGCCTGGGTGGTTCAGTCGGTTAAGCGTCTGACTCTCGATTTCAGCTCAGGTCGTGATCTTAACGGTTCGTGAGTTCAAACCCTGCCTCAGGCTCTGTGCTGACAGCATGGAGCCTGCTTAGGATTCTCCCTCTCCCTCTCTGCCTCTACCCTGCTCTCACTCTCTTTCTCTCTCTCCAAATAAACAAACATTAAAAAAAAAACCTGCCACAATCCCCAAAATTCCAGGGGGCAAGAATACCATGACCTCAGCACTTCAGGTAGGAACACAGTTTCTTTCTCTCTGGAAGCATCCAAGTCCTCCTATGTGACTTCTGGGTTGAGCTAAGGGTCCAGGCAGAGTTTCTTGCAAACAGGTTCACTCTTGGGGTCCCTTGTGGCATCCTGTATGCATGCCCCCCTCCCCATGTACTCTTCACAGGCTACTCCGTTCTGCTGTTGTCCTGGGACCGGGCTTGGATCTCCTTAGCAGCGTTCTGATTTGTTCTAAGACCTTAAGATCTGTCCCAGCCTCTCCCTAATTGGTTCAGAGCCTCTCTAGGGGAGCCTGCCCTGGCCTTAGAGGTACAGGGGCAAAGGAGTTGTTCAACCAGCTCTTAAGCGTTTCTAGCTTAGACCTCAGTGTGTGAATAAGCCCCTCTGACCGCTTTCCCCACCCAGCATGAGGCTTGCCTGGCTGCACTAGCTTCCTCCTCTTTCAGCTGGGCCAGAAGTTCAAGGGTGTGAATGAGGGCATAGCCAAGCCCCAAACCAGAGCTGGGACATCGCTGGCACCTGCATGGCCATGAGCTGGGCCCCTAGAGCTCCAGAATCGGCCTGGGCACCTCGGCTGACTGGCAGTAGTTAAGTAGGCCGGAGTCCTCCACACTTTGCCAGCTCCTGGCCTAGCTTGTGAGTGCACTGTCGCTATCTAAAGATTTCTCCTCTACCCGCTGCCCCTGGTGCTTATCCTGAAACCCGTGATTGGTTACTTCTGCTTCGCGATCGCGTACGCTGTCGATGCAGGAGCCGCACAGAAAACCCTCCACACCCCACCTCCAGGCCCTACTCTGAGCTTTTGTCGCCGTGGCTTCTGCCAGTCCCCAGCACCCCGGGTGCACTGCCCAGTCCCTGCCTTATGCATGCTGAGACAGCGTCACCTGCCTCCGCTGGTGCGTCCGGTGGGGGGTGGGGGGGGAGGGCAAATTGCTGTGGTTCTCTCCACGCCATTTCCATGTGCCTGCTCCCTAACTTCAGCCTGGCCCTGCCCCCACTTCTCACGGAGGAGCTGGAGTCCAGGCAAGTAGGCTGGAGAGCGAGTGGGCAGTGGTCTGGTGTCGCTGGGTGGGCTGAGGGAGGGTGTCCGAACTGGAGGGTGCAGGGTTCAACTCCCACGTGGGGCGCCGTGGCGGGAATGCGGAGCGGGACACCGCACCCCAGCCGTGACCTTCCCACGGACTTCGTCTGTGAAGTGGGATAGTCGTTGCCAAAGACCCTGTGGTTCTGGAAAGAGACTAACCCATACCTTTTCAGAAATTAATACGGCCTGCTTTTGCGAAAGGTGTTGAATTCTCAGAAAGAAAAGCATGCCGAATACAAAGAACTGTCCCATCTGGGAGGCGGGAGGGGGCGGTGTCTGCTCCCCGTTCACGTTCACGGTGGAGGAAGCGAGCACACACAGCTAGAGCAGACTGCCCAGAGCCCAGGCTGAAAATCGTGCTGCCCCGTTTCAGTGCCTCGAGGCCAGACTCGTATGTGCAAAACACAGGGACTATTAAGTGGCCTCAGATTTAAAAGGAGTCCAGGCTGTTTCGTCGCAGCCTGGCCTGGTTTGGGCTCTGCCGTGGCACGGACTGCACGGACAAAGTGATCCTTCTGCCTGATGTCACTTCCGATGGCTGCAGAAGGGCCCGTTGGCGCTGGCTTTAGGAAGCGGTGTGTGCTTTTGCATTCCTGGGGTTTGAAAACACTGGAAATGTTCTGACTCTGCATTTGCAAAGCTAAAATTCTTACTTAATCTGTTCGAGGAGCACTCAGACTCAGGAGCGTTTTCTCCTGGCGCTTACTGCCTGAAGGAAGCATTAGATTCAAGGGCCTTTTATGTATTGATGGCACTCCACCAGGGGAACTGGATTACCTGCAAAAAGAAGCTTCCAACATTCCCCCCCCCCCACCTCGCTTCTGCAGGAGGGGACTCCTCTTTTGTCCCCAGTCCTCATTCTGTGATGTCAGAATGGGAATCTAGGGATTCTCTTCAGTGAGCCTTTGACACTTGGCCCCCAGCGCTGACTGCCATATTCACCAGGATGTGGGATCCTGGATTGCCTGAGCCTCTGGGGGCCCCCTCGGGTGAGAGTTGGAGGAAGTGAGGTCCAGGTGGAAATGAATTCGCTACAATTGCATAGGGTGTAACCGCCAGACTGGAGCATTCCAGCTCCCGGTCCAGTGCTCCCAAGTGGCCCGTTGTCCTGGGATGCGAGTCCTCGAGTCCCTGGTGTGTGTGCAGGGAGCCCGCTGTAGATGCCGATTAGCAGCATCTAGACTTCTCTGCTTTTTCTGTTCATATGCATTGAAAACTTTATCCCACATTTCTGCCTCATGTTTGTTTCAGTCCAAAGGAAATAGAAAAATGGGATAATTAACCCACCTGCACCGTAGATGCCTTTCAACGATACTCTTGATTGGAGTACGTTACCTTACTCACAGATGGGAGGTTAAGCTTGGCCCTTTCTCAGGAGGCACTTCTGGAGCCTTCCCACAGCAGTTGTTCTGTTTCTGAGAATCAGCAAGATTTGGGGGACTCTCAGGGGAAATACCTCCATGTCTCAGTTTCCAAAGAAAATAAAGGCTTAACAGCCACCCCACCACCTGATACTCCGCTTCAAATATTATTGCCACTTCTTTCCCTGTTCTCCTTGCTCTCTAGATCCTTCCTTAGTTTCCATGAGGCAGCAGATGAGGCCGATTTCTAAACCAAACTGTCACGTCCGTCCTCAGCAGCACCTTATGGAGGACAGATTTACTTTAGACTCCTTACACATCCGCCCCCTGGGGCAAGACAGGCCCAGCCTCGGGAGCCACTAATGGAAAGTGGCAACTAATCTCATTAGCGGCTCCCACATAACCGACTGCAAGGTCAGGTCCTCAAATCTGCCAGGAAGGAAGCAGCTGCTGAATCCAAGAGTGGGAGTCTCCAAGCGTCAGCGGCTGGAAGGGGCAGACGCTGGGCTCGGCAGGTCGCTGGGTCCGGTTGGACGGACCACGGAGCCGATACGGTCCTTTGCTCTCCGACAAAATGTGCAACCCTTTGGAGCAAACTGCTCTTTGGAAAAAGCCCGAGCCGTTACTGTCTGAGCAAGAGTCGGCTGGCTCTTCCGACCCCTCTCCTGCCCCCACCTGACTCGCCCCAGTCAGCCTGCCTCAGTGTCTCCACTTTATCCACGTCGTATTTCCTGGTCCAGGAAAACCCTCTTTCCCACAAGCGGCCTTGGTGTGGCCAAAATTCATGAGCTCCGTTTCTTCAGGGACCTTCTGAAACCCTCTGCGAAGGCCCCTTTATCCACCACTTGGTACAGAAATCAAATGGGTGAACATTGTTGTTGGCTTGTGACTCAGTTTCCTCAAGCTGGGCTCCTGTTATGATCATTCCACCTGTTCCCTTGGGTTTTCTCCCCATACCTGGTTACACACCGAGAACAGACCCTCCGGGGCCCCGAGCACACTGTATGTGCCCTCACCAGCTGCTCCACTGTGTATGAGGACAGTGGATGAGGGTCCTCTCTCTCCCACAGTGGGCGGCTCTGTAAACCGTTCACCTCCACCCTGCTGGGCTTGTGGGAGGAGGCCCGGCTGTGAATCAGTCAGCAGGCGTGTGACCCCTACCAGGTATAAGGCACAGTCCAAGGTGCTGTGAGAAATGAAAAGGGGCTGGATGGTCAGGGAAAGAGGCCGGTACCCACAGATGGGAAAGAACAGACTTTATCACGACTGCCTTACTAATGAGGGGACTCTGTAGGCCTTCCAGTTTCCCAGCATGTGTGGGCATGAGGAAGGGGAGAGGAAAGCCCGAGGAGGGGTTTGCTGTGACACCGTTCTTAGCTACTGGCTCAGCGTATCAGTTTCCGTTTTCCTTTCTTAAAGGACACGATGAGCGAAAGGCACCTCCGTCCACGTGGCGGTCACATGTTAGTTGGCAAACCTGATGGGGGCGCAGGGGCTGGGGCTCGGCATTTCCCTTCCTCTTGTGGTTGCTGCCGGGCCCTGAGTGGTATCTGAGTGAGAAGCCACAGCCCTCCCTCGGGAGATGCAAAGAGGCGCACGGGGCCAGTGACCCAGCTTCTTTGGGCTGCTGCTCCGAATGACGAGCCCAGGTGCCCACGTGTCCCCGGAAGGGCTTCTTCCTCGTGAATGGAACATGGCAGGTGTCTCTGGTCCCAGCCGTTCCCCCGGTGACTCTCGTTTGCATTCATCTCTCTCTCTCCTCTCTGTCCTGTCCTCTCCGCCTCTTCTCTCCCTCCCGTCTGCAGGTTCACTTGCTGAAGGACCAGCTGGCTGCTGAGGCCGCCGCACGGCTGGAGGCCCAGGCCCGAGTGCACCAGCTCCTGCTGCAGAACAAGGACATGCTCCAGCACATCTCCCTGCTGGTCAAGCAGGTGCAGGAGCTGGAGCTGAAGCTATCGGGACAGAGTGCGAGTAAGTGAGGGCCCCGCCCAGCCTCCCCGCCCTCCATGGAGGCTCTGGAAAACCCACAGGCTTTTCTCTGAAGCTCTTGGTGGTGTTTGAGTAGACCCCTGACCCGCCCCGGCGTTCCAGCAGGAAACATAAGGCAGCTCTGTCTGTCCTGTCCACACGCTTTACGGAATTGCAAAATGGCAGGGCTAGCGAGGGTCTGGGCCCCTTCTCGTCCAGCATCCAGACTTGACCTTGAATGTCCCCAGGAGTCACTGCCACGAATTCATCCAGGCTCCCCCTCCTCGAAAAGGGCTCGGACGCTCGTCCTAAGGCAGCCCATTTCAGTGTATTTCCGTTGAAATCTGCTGAGCACCTATCACGTCCTGCTGTCTGGGGGCTCTGGGGAGGACCTCACACCGTACGGGGCTTACGCACCCTGCACTATACATTTCACACCTCTGTAGCATAGAGCAGGCTGGTAGCCGTCGTCTACTTAGTGGATAGGGCAGGAAAGAACCGGCCAGATAGCGTTGCTGGTGAGTGACAGAGTTGCCCGGCACCCGGCCTGAGAAGCCCGGCCGCCTCCAGGCTGGACTGGGAGGAACTAGAAGGCAGCACACATCTCCGGGCCTTCCTTTTGTTTATCTGTGGCCTGTAAGCCTTCTCCAGATGTGTGTAGGCTGAGGGCCAGGGTAGATGCCCTGGTCCTCTTTTGTGCCAGAAACGATGCTAGAGTTTCAGACACGTGACCTCCTGTAATCCTTGTAGTAGTAGATGTTGTTACGCCCATTTTATGGATGAGACAGACTCAAACAGGTTAAGGAGCTGGCTCAAGGTTACAGGACCAGCAAGGTGTGGGTCACACCGAGATTCAAAGCCAGGTGTGACTGCCAAACCAATGCTTTTCCTCTTCGCCCAGTGGTTCCCCCAGACTATCCCATAACTTCTTAAAGAATGAATATTCCCAGGTCCAACCCATGGAGATCACGATCGGGGGGTCTGGGCAGGGCTGGGGCCCTTGTTAAAGCAGCACCAAGGTCTAGATTGGGACCCGCTGCACTTCACCGCCCAGAAGTCTGGTCCTCTCGATGGGTACCTCCTTCAGGGTCGCAGGCTGGTGTCCCCCGTGCCCCTCCCGCCCCCCAGTCCGGCGGGCTGCCTCACTGACCCGGCCTCCTGTGCTCTTGTTCCCCCCCCCCCCCCCCACCTCCAGTGGGCTCCCAGGACAGCTTGCTGGAGATCACCTTCCGCTCCGGAGGCCTGCCGGTGCTCTGCGACCCCACCACCCCGCAGCCGGAGGACCTGCCCTCGCCGCCCCCGGGCGCGGGCCTGGCCGAGCTGGCGCACCCCGCCGGCAGCCCCCTAGGTAGGCGCGATCGCCTGGTGAAACTGGAGTGCTTCCGCTTCCTGCCGCCGCCCGCGGGCCCGCTGCTGGGCGGCCTGGAGCTCCTCCGGTTCCGCGAGTCGGGCATCGCCTCGGAGTACGAGTCCAACACGGACGAGAGCGAGGAGCGCGACTCGTGGTCCCAGGAGGAGCTGCCGCGCCTGCTGAACGTCCTGCAGAGGCAGGAGCTGGGCGACAGCCTGGACGATGAGATCGCCGTGTAGGGCGGCCCGGGGCACAGGGGCGGGGGGCGGGGCCCGGGGGGGTTGTGGGCTGGGCGCACCGCCGAGGATGCCCGTGTGGCGGAGGGCGGTGAGGACCCTGGCGACCGGAGACTTTGGCTCCAGCCGGGGGGCGGGGGCCCCCCGGAGAGCCTGCCGTTTCAGGAAAGGATTAGGATTTTGCTTTGGAAGGTGACACAGGGGAGCACTGGGACTCCCACAGGTCATTCGGCCCCTCTCTCCTATTTGTGACTTTGGAGGAGGGGGCGCAGGGCCTTCCGGGACCCGTGGCTTTGGGAGAGGGTCCCTCGCGAGGACCACCGGGCTGCTGAAGGACCGCTGGCGCCAGCTGCTTCATCAGGCTCCTCTGCCCTGGCCTGGCCTGTGATGCCCGGGTAGCCCCCTCCTGCCCCACCTCAAGGCCCCACTGTGAAGGGAAGCCATCCAGTACCTTCTGGGGTACTGTGCATCTGGGTGTCCAGGATAATACCCGTTGCCTGACCACCCGCCCCAGACCTTATGGGACGAATTCTTTCTCCAGGCCCTCGTGGAGAGAACAGAGGCTGAATGCTCTGGGCTGTAAGTGACAGGGTAGAGCTTTCGGTGTGAGCGCCGTGTTGGGATGTGTCACATCGGGGAAGCTTCCGGATGAGTTGAATCTGGACATCTTCTCCAGCTGGATGTTAGGTGTTGCTTCCAGGGACATTGAGCGTTTAACATCAGTCAGGCCGGGGCTGTGAAAAGCCCTCCGGGAGGGCAGTCTCTTTGCTGCCACAGATGCCTTAGGTCTGATTCTTCGCTGTGGAAGTCCTGCCCCCATCCTGCAAGCCCAGCTCGCCCTTCCCTCCTCTGCGTCCTGCCTCAGGGGGCTCTGCCAGCTGAGGCCTCTCGTGGCACCCTCACCTCGGAGAAAGCCTCAGAGACCCAGAGCCCCCCCCCCCAAGCCTTACCTCTCAACCTGTCCCCTCCACTGGGCAGTTGTGGTCCCTTTTTACTGCAAATACAGGCCGGTAGCTGAGACTGTTTATTTCCTCTCTTCAGAATCACTGCCACTTAGGTCAGGGACCACAGCCACGTCACCCTTGACCCGTCCCTGTGGGTGCGTGCCTCGAGCACACCTGTAAAAAGTGCCACGTGCAGTTGTCTTGTCTTGGACCATCTCGGCCTTGTCTAGAGATTACCACCCGGTACCGCGTGCTGATGGGGGCACGGAGGACAAGTTCCTTCTGTGACCGTTAGACTCTAGCGCCTGTGAACAGATTTAACGATGCCTAAAGAGCGAGAGCCGAGCCATGCTAGTGTCACGTGTTTGGGGAAATCAGCCTTCATCCGGGACAACGAGCGACAGACCCAGCCTGCGGTGTTCTTTGAGGGTTAGCTGGTAAGGACGTGGTGATCCAAAACACAGAGCGCTTCGGCCCTGACTCAGCTTTACAGTTTTGATAAATGAAAGTGTAGCCCTTAAGCAGCTGGATTCCCTCTTAGCTAGAAAGTCCAAATGAAATAAACGCAGCTTTATGTTAGCCTCCCTTGGTGTACCAGGGTATCAGCAGAAATAGGATGGGGTGTGTGCGGATAACGCGTGCGTGTGTGTGTGCACACGCGTGCATATGTGTGCGTGTGTGTTTGCGCGTGTGTGTACGTATATGCACAGGTGGCATGCGAGGGAACGTGTGTACGTGGTGTGTGGGCTTGTAAGAAGTGGCCAGAGAGAAGAGACGGGGAATCTTCAGGGTCTTTGAACGAAGCAGAATTGTGTTCTTTTCCTAACGTGTATTTAGTTGGAGAGGGGTGGTTGTGTTTGTTTTACCGTATTTTCTAATTAACCATTGGATGGAAGGTAGGTCCAGATACACAAGGGAAGGAAGAACCAGGAAGGTAAGAGCCACAAACTGAAGGAGCGACGGCCGGAGTCTGGTGTGGCCGAGCCTGGCCGGCTCACCCGATCCTCCGCGGGGTGCGCCCTCTCAGAGCGTGGGAATTTTGAGTGTTCCAGAGCGTGAAAGGTCTGGCTTCTTGAGGCTTCCCCTCCCTTCCCCTGCGTGTCAGCAGGAGCTGAGGGGGAAGCCAGGGGGCCAGTGGACTGGCTTTGTGGAACGTGGCAGGAGAGGGGGTGAGGAATGGGTGGGGAATGGTTTCCGAAGGGTCTAGGAAAGCTTGCGAAGCGAAAGAAGAACGGAGATTTAGGAGAGATGAAACAATCAGAGAGACGAGTTTTCTGTACCACTGACTCAGGACCCGTTTGGGACCCTTGCCCTCGGATGCTCCGTAGTGGTTTCCGCCTGCCTCGGCCCCAGCCTTCCCCCAGACGGGGCCTTTGCCGGAGACTGGTTTGCGTGCCGGCGCCTTCCCCAGTTTGAGCCACAGCAGCACACGGGGCGTGTGGAGATGACAGGACGGATCTAGGGACCCTGGCGATTCACCAGCCACTGGGCAGGAAAGAGAACATCGCAGACCTGATTTCCCAGCGATGGCCCCCTCTCCTCCTCCCTCCTTGCTTCTTGCTCTGCTCACTCAACTCCTGCCCTCCTCTTTTTATCCTTCCTCTGTCCACGGAGGACAAGTGGACGCCAGGGGCTCCTACCTTACTGGTGCCTGCCTCAACCTACCCCGGGTGCCAGCCGACTTCCGGCCTATCACGGTTGCAGAGCCAGCAAAGAATTTCTCTGCACAGGATGGACTGCATATTGCGATGAAAATGCTATTCCTTATATCCCTGCTTGTATCAGTGCTCTCTGTGAAGCCCCTTCGTAGCCTCCCTTCTCCCAATGGCTCCTGTTTAGGACTCGTGTTCCTTTTATTTCCTCTCTGCCTGACTGCCTCCTCTCACCCCACCAACCCTGAGCCCTCTACTTTCTAAAACTGTTGTGTCATTAACTCTGTTGGTTCAACTCTCTGGGAAAAGATTCTCTGTTCATGTAAGTGCACTTACTCCCTGGATGTTGTCACTAGTCTAGTGGCTTTTGCTAAATAAACCTTTCTGATTTCTAAAAGCTTTTCCATGGTCTTTTCTTGCTTCTTCTATCCCACCTGCTGCCTGACCTCCCCTCCCTCCCACCCCACTTCCCAAGCCAGCGGCCATCAGCTCTGCGACACACGGTTCTCAAGGGTTGTGGTGTTCAGAAAACAAAGAGGGGAGGAAAGCGGTGCCTTCGGCTACACTTTGTATAGACCAGCCTTGCGGGATCAGGTTCTACGGTGGTTTGGTTACGATCCGAGGATGATTTTGCTTCCCCGGGGGACGTGTGACCTTTGGTTGTCACGACGGGGGGAAGGATGCTTTTGACGTTTAGTGAGTAGAAGCCGGAGATGTTTGCTAAATATCCTACGATGCACAGGTCGACCCCCCACCCCTTCCCCCCACCCCCACAGCAGAAGCATCCGGCCCCAGTGTCAGTAGTGCTGAGGCTGAGAGACCCTGGGCTTGTGCCCGTTTTTTCAGCCTCTCCCAACCCCGGGTCTTTTGAAACTCCAGGCATCCTTGGCATATCAGCAAGTGTTGGGTGCTTGAGAAGGTACATCATAGATGTTTTCGGATATAACTCCAATCACCCAGAGTATAAAATTTCATTGACCCCCTGACTACACGTCTGAAATATGCATGGGATTCTGACTGGAGTCAAAGCTGGCCCCTCCGCACACCTACCTGCAAATATCACGATGTCACTGCAGCACAGCTCAGTGGGAGAGCCCTCCCTGGCTCGTGGGCTCTCGGCTTTCCTGCCAGGCGCAGAAACGAAAGGGAGGCGCAATGCTAGCCAGGGAAGAGCATCCGAGAACTAGAAGCCACCGTCCTGGAAACCAGTTACGTTGGCCAGAGCTCTGAGCCCTTTGGAAGGCAGAGGGTTTGTTGCACCTGGCACTTCGTAAGGCCCAGCTCTGCGGGAAAGCTGAGAGTCCGATCCGCCAGCTTCTCACGCCCTTTAGCCCCTTCCTGACTGAGCGAATGGAACGCAGCCTCGTTTTCTCATCTGTAAAATGGAGATAGAGCCTGCCAAGTAAAGCGATAACGAAGAGTAAGTGAGGTTGCATTTTAAAGGCAGAGCGCCTGGCAGGGGCTCAGGGCACCCCTAGCGCTTACCTTCTGATCGGCTGGGGGAGGGGAGGTTGTGCCCGTTACCCGTTGGTCATGCAGTTGTGTGCTGGGTTGTGTTTTCTGTGTGCTGAAGCGTTACTCAGACCTCCGCCTTGAGAGAGCAGGGCGGTGGCGGGGGGGGGGGGGGGTGGGCAGGGGCGGCAACGATGCTATTAAACGTGAAAGGCAGAGAGCACCTGTCTTTACACTCAAGCACCTGCCAAGGTGACAGGTAGCATGTGCCATGGCCCTTGAGCTCGATCCCCTGTGCCTGTGATATGGGTGCCCTGGTGGAGGGAGTGCGGGTTGGGCAGAGGATGTGCAGCCAGACAAAAGCTGATTCTTCTGACTCTCCCACGGACCAAGGTAAGGCCACAAGGCCCCCGTGTGGGCCCCTCCCTTACTCCCTCAAGAGCCCCGTCGAGGGGACACACATGCGCAGTGATGCATGTCAGGGGCGTCTTCAAGGGCTTGGGTGGCCTTTCCCTTTAAGGAAACAGGAAGTCAGAGTGAGGACTCCTTTGGTCTCTCCCCTGGGGGGTCCAGGAGTGATGTCAGGCCTGCCTAGAGAGACCACCCACCCCAGAGTGGACAGGCTGGGACCCTGGAGTCCACGGTTCAAGTACACTCTTAGACTCTGGCTGGGTTGGTAGAGAAGGGGGGCGGGGGAGAGCGGGTGGGGAATGTTCTCACGGTGTGGGACATGATGGGATTTGAGCCCAGCCTCCCTCAAAAGAACCACAAATGATATTTTCGCAGGACAGGGTTAAGCAGAGACAGCTCTCCTGAACCAGAAGGTGAGGCTTCGGGAAAACTTCCTACATGATCACCAGAAGGGCAAGGGGAGAGCCTCTACCCTGACCTGTCCGTACGCAGGGGGGCCTGTGTCCCCCCGGTTCTACCCCTCAGGAGCTCGAACGCCTGAGAAGCTTTCAGACTGTGCGGAAGTCCTTCCGGGGAAGCTTCCCTGTGCCAACAGGAAAGGGTGGGCAACTCTCTCCCCTCTTGGGGGGTGGGGCAGGGACTGACTGACCACGGGGGACCAGCAAGGGGGCCAGGATCTGAGGGCAGTGTTCTCATACCTGAGCTCCACTGGAGTCACCTGGAGGGCTGGTCAGAGCACAGATGGCTGGCCTACCCCCGGAGTTTCTGATTGTGTGCATCTGAGACGGGCCTGAGATTTCATTTCTAGCAAATTCCCTGGGGATGCTGACACTGCGGATCTGGGCACCTCACTTTGAAAAGCACCCTGTAGAGGCTCTTCCCAACCTTGAGGAGGAGAGGGGCGGGGGAGGGGGGTGGCGAGGGGTGGAGAGGTGGGCCTGGTGTTGCTAAGCAACCGTTAGCCACAGGGAAATGGGGCGGGGCCCCTGGGAAGGAGAGCAGGCGGACCAGGCGACCTCAGACTTGACAGAAGGCCGTGGCCAGTGTCGGTTTATTGACATCTCTCCGGAGGCGGAAACAGGCTCCGTCGCCTCTTGACCGAGGCGTCCGCTCACCATCCCTCGGGCCTACTTGAAGGCCTGGCAGCTGCCGGAGGAGAGCCTGTCCCCCGGCCGCGCCTTCTCCTTGCCCCAGAGGGTCTTGAGCTTGCGGTAGTACACCTTGCAGCTGAAGCCCTCCCGGAAGCCCCCCTTGATGTGGCTCTTGAGGGAGTGCAGCGTGGGGTACATGCGGCAGCAGGCTGCGCACTTGTAGCCGCTCTGCTGGGCGGGGTGCCACCTGGCGGCCTTCAGGATGTCCTGGGACGTGATGCCGTCCGTGGAGGCCAGGCCGTGCCCGAATTTCTTGGCGGCCTCCCGGGGGCAGGCGTCCTCCTGGGAGGAAGAGGACGAGCAGATGCTCTCAGCCGGGTCCTCGGGCAGGCAGCCGTCCCCCCTGCCCTTGTCCCGCTGCACCTCTGGGAAGCTGTAGGCCTCCAGGTGGCTCTCTTGGTCCGTGCAGACGAAGTAGCTGTAAGGGGAGAACCAGGGCCGGTAGACAGTGCAGCCCCGCCGGGGCTCCCTGGTCTGGGGGTCCCCCAAAAGGCAGTCTGCAGAGGAAGACAGGGGTGGGTGTGAGCGGCAGGCCCGGAGCGGCCAGAGGCCACGGGAGAAGCAGACAGGCAGGAAGGCCGGGCCTGGGGTCGGGTGGTCTCTGTCCCACCTTGACCACAGTTGTTGTTTTTTTGAAGTGTATTTATTTTTGAGAGTGAGCAGGGTAAAGGCAGAGGTGTGGGGTGGGGGGAGAGAGAGAGAATCCCAAGCAGGTTCTGTACTGTTAGCAGGGAGCCCGATGCGGGGCTCAAACTCAAGAAAATGAGATTATGACCTGAGCCAAAACCAAGAGTCGGGCACTTAGCCGGCTGAGCCACCCAGGCGCCCCCCCCCCCCCCCGACTGCTGTTCTGAGAGCAGGTGGCACCGGGGTAGGGGGTAGCCGTTGAAGGCATTCCTTCCTGCCGCTCGCATCTCCACGAGTGGCAGCTTGATCTCTGGGCAGTGGAGAGTGCCTTTGTTCACTAAGCCTTGACATTTGTCAGGTGCCTCCCTCCCTGCAGACAGCTTTCCTCTGCCTCCGAGGAGATGGGCAGGGGGCTCAGCCAACAGCCAGACGTCTGGCTTCCTACAGTCTGTTTCCCACCACCCATGGTTGTGGCCATTTTTCCGGCCTCAACACCTGTCTTCCCGTAACAACCCGAGCAGGCCGAGGCCTCTGTGCCACCCCCGCGTGAGAGGCAGGCGAGGAGAAGCGGGGCCCCTCCAGGCCTGTGGGGTGTCCGCTCCAGGAAGGACGAGGCAGGAGACCACAGGGGAAAAGGCGCCCTCCAGCAGTCCTTGCCCCTCCAGCCTCTCCCATGTGCCCGCCGGGGCGGAGAAGGCCTCACCTGGAGACAGAACCATGTTCTGCATCCCATGCCGGAGAGCGCTGCCGAAGTACTGGGGTGACAGGGCCTGAGCTGGGCTGGACGCCTCCGTGAGTAACGCGGTCTTTGCGATGTCTGGGTTACAGAAGAAACACTCTGGTGAGCTGACGTGGAAGTCCTCGTCTTGGTGACCCCCTCCCCAACATACCTAGAGGCTCCACCTTGGGACCCTATGACCTCGCAAAGCCAAAGAGAAACCATGCCCTCTTTTGTACCCAGATAGGCAGAACTGTTCTGGGTGGCATCCCGGGGAATTCCAAATGGGGCATTTTTGTTGATCTGGGGAAGATTCTCTCCAAAGGAGAATTTGAGATGCAGACCGATGGGCAGCTTTCTGCCTGGCCCGCCTTTCTCCTGACCTTCCTGCAGCTCGCTCTGTGTGCGTGTGTGTGTGCGTGTGTGTGTGCGCGCGCGCGCGTCTGTCTGCCTGCCTGCCTGCCTGCCTGTGTGTCTGTCTGTCTTCATTCTGCATTCCAGCCCCTGGGCTCGCTCCAGGATCCAAGGGAGGGAGTCTAGTCATGGACCCCATATCCTGCATAGGTTACATGGTCCCTTTGATGATGAGAAGCCAGTGTCTCTGAACGAAACCTCTCTCACCCATAGGCAGGGAGCGCTTGGGTGGCCCCTGGATGGCAGCTAGCGCTTGATAATAAGCCAGCCTGCTTCAAATCCCAGAGTGGTATCTGTGCTCCGTTTGAGAAACCAACGTTTAAGGGTCCTCTGCCCAGGCATATGGATACTGAGGAGACCCAGCTCCTCCGTAGAGCAGCCCCCTCAAGCTTTAATGTGCACACTTCTCCAGGGATCACCCGGAGGTCTTGTTAAACACACAGGCTCTGCCTCAGCAGTCCTGGGGGTGGCCTGAAATTCTGCATTTCTAACAAGTGCCCAGGTGATGCCCACGTGGATGCCCCACAGACCGCACTGTGAGTAGTGAGTCCTCAGAGGCCCATGTTTATTCCATGATGTCCTCAGTGACCCTGCCTCTTAGGTTCCTACTGATGGATTGGAGAGTCTTCTCCAGCTTGTCAAAACAGGCCTGAACCTGGCACATACCCTACATAGACTGTCACCTGAGATTCTAGAAGAAAAAGAATTTTTTGAGAACAAATGTTTCCCCATCCTTCCCTTGCCGGAAATTAATAAACAGCAGGGACTACTTACCGTGAATGCAGCATTTTGAAAAATTATTTTCTCCCCGTGTGTAATTTGCCTGTCTCACTAAATCGTAGTCCTGTAACATGATCTGGTAGAGGACTCAATTAAAAGCTTCCAAAAAACCACATTTTTGTGGCCCTAGTGGCACCGGAGTTTACCTGGCAAGCTGGTGGCATGTGAGGACATAATGTCAGGAAACGTGCTCAGGGCAGAGGAAGAGATTCGAGGTCCAGAAATGCTGAGGAGTGAGAAGTTCTCCATGTTGTGACTACCGTAGGGTATGGAGATTATGCACCTGTTCCCAAGAGGCTGTTTGGGTTGTCCAGACGATAAACATTCTGAGCGCCGTTGACATCACAAGGTCACCTGATTCCACTCCCCAGCTAGGGTATCCCTTTCAAACATGGATAGCGTCTATTACGTTCTGTAAAGATTTCTTTAGACTTGTCATTCCTCGTTGGCTGGCCTGGATTGAGGATACCTGGGGCGGGGGGTGGGGGAGGGGAGAAGGAAGCATATGGCAGAAATGTGATGGTGATATAATCTGTTGACAGCCCCCCCCTCCGACTTTGATCTTTGGTGTCATTTTTGTGTCATTGCTGTCACCCCCCCCCCCCCCAGCTCTGGGGACCTCTGTCCTCTCCGGATAACCTTCTTGCTTTCCTTCACCTGCCTAACCTCTGCCATCAGGTGTTTTTGTTGTTTCTGTTTTTTAGTTTGGTGTGTGACTTTTACATTTTCCTTGGAAATCGTTTCCAAGTTAGAAAAACCTGCAAAAATAAAATTAGTATGAAGAGCACCCATACATTCTGTATCCAGATTTGCCTGTTGTTAACATTTTACTGCATTTGCTTTATCAATTCCACCCCCCCCACCCCCCGCCCCGGCCCCCAGCATGCTTTGTTTTCTGAACTATTTGAAGGTAAGTTACAAGCGTCTTGTCCCTTTGTGTCGAAATACTTCAGTGTGTCCATCCCAAGAACAGGGACCAGATAATGCTTTAAATGGTTGGTGCTATTTGCAGCAAATGGGTGGCTTAACACCATTATAAGCCTTTTTCCTGGTGACACTGAACTCCAGAGTAACAAGGTTGCCTCTGTGTCCCTGCTACCCTCTCCCGTGACAACCTAGCGCTGGAGGGAAGTGGGGGAAGGGTGAAAGGTGAGAATGCTCCATGCTAATCGTCACAACAGGTGCAGACTAGGTACATCGGTGTATTGGATCTAAATGTGTGTGCTTGTGCAGCGTGGAAAGATCTGGTCTGGTCTGTGAGCGGCGGCAGCCTCCCCTTGCAGCGTGCGGAGCAAGCGGGCATGTGAGTAAGCATCTGTGTAGGAGGGCCCGGAGTTGTCGTCTTGCTGGTGTTCCTCCGGAGCACTGAAACCTTGTGGGACAGTGTGGAGAACCTGATTTCCTTGCCCGCCCACCTCGGAGCCCAGTTGGAAAGCTTAGAATGAATTGGAATGTCACTGATGCCCTGGCCTTTGGCAGCTTTGAGGGTATCGGCGATTTGATTTGGCCCTCGTGGTGCAGAGAAAAATCACGGGGTCCTGGGAGTCGGTGTGGGTGAGTCCTCATCCCCGCTCTGCCGTTCGCTCCCTGTGCGGTGTTAGGCACGCCTCCCGGCCACCGTGTTTTCCTGTTTTGTTAACTTAGACAGTTGGAATGGATGGACATCTTCCTGGTCGAAAACCTGGTGATTTATGTGCGGAGGTGGGACAGCATAGTAATGAGCGATGCACGTAGGGGTCCAGAAGACTTTGAACTTCCTCCTGCCGTGGGTCATTGAATTCTTCCCACTGCCAGCTGGGAACTTCCGACAGACTTCCTGAAAAGGGGGCTCAAAATATTGGGGGTGCCCATGGGAGACTGTGTCAGTGCTTGTTTGTAGAGTTTTTAAAAACAGGACTCTTTTGGTTTGGTTATTGAAAAGGTCATGGGAACCTGGTCACCCAGGGTTGGTTGTAATCCTGACAGCAGGGCCTCTGTCTTGCACGCTACACCCTCTTGGTATGTTGTTGCTGGTGGCCCCCAGGCAGGAGGTGACACTCCCAAAGTGGTCGGTCACTACATAAAATGTGTCTCTCTCTTGTTTGTTTCCCACCTGCTTTCCGAGCCCCTTTCTCGGACAGGTAAGATACCGTCTTTCTTACAGATGACCCACGTCACAGGTGTCTCCCTCTGCTTGGATGTGTGCATGTTGGGGGTGCTGTTGGGCGGGCCACCGGGTCGGGATCCTATCACCTTTCAACCATCTCCATTAGGTTCTGAACCACCAAGCCTCTGGTCCAAAGGGAGGGACAGAGCGTGGGGGTCATCGGTGCCATCAGCAGGAAGGGGGCTCGTTGCACGTCCTTCAGGTCTGGAAATGCAGGAAGCCCCCAGCCAGAATCCCACCTCAGACAGAAGGGCGGTTGCTCCCGGACTGACCTCGAGAGAGGGTCTTGAGTGGCTTTTGTAAATGGAAAAAGGCCCAGGAGCAGTTTCTCTACAACGTCTGCCCAAAATGTGGTCGGTTTTTTAAGTATTCGTATAAAAAGCCAGTTCAATGAAACCAACTTCTTAAATGCCGACTCATGCCAGGTTCCATGCTGAGCATTGTAGAAAATAAAAGTCAAGATGTTCCATCCCCTCCAAGAGCTGACCGTTTTATCATAGAGACAAGGTGTGTTGGCCAGAAAGACTCAGAGCATTGTTAAGAGACCAAATGATGGGTTATCTTTAAACTTCTTAAGAATTCAGTACATGCGTCCTAAAAGGTAGAGAGCAGGAAGTGTAGAAAATCCACAACGGTGCCTAATCCAGAAGCTATTTATGTTTTATTAGAATGTGTTTTTAAAATAAGAGGAGCTCACCGTTTACAAGTCACTTTGACAGGTGTTTTTGGTACTTACACATTCAGAAATGAGCATGTCTGCACTAAAAGTTCACTTTAAACCAAGAAGGAAACCACCACGGAAACATCTGAGCCAGGAAGTGGTGAGGGATCAGGATCTCCTTCCCCTGCGAACCTCTCTTGAACATTTGCCCTGGTTTCGTGGTGGCCCAAATACGTTCTAGTTTGGGGGGAAAGAGTCAAATGCTTTCATTTCCAAGGGCTACTCTGAGTTCACAGATGTTATGATCAAAGAAAAATTAGGAGGGTGCGGGATGTGATAGGCAAGTTATGCGAAAGCAGGTGACATGGCAAGATAACTAACGCCTTTAGGAGGAGAGTCAGGAGCTGATAACCCCCTTGTGGGTCCGGCTGGAGCTCTTGCTAGTGTGACGTGTCTACACCTGGAGACCAGGCAGCCTGAACCTGTCAGCTCTGTGCCCCGGCCCCCAGGGTTGTCCCTACCCAGCTCTTCACGGCCCCCGAAGTGGTGCTTTCCCTGTGTGTGCGGTAGATACGCACACTGGGGGGATTCATCCACCCCTCGTCCCCCGCTTCCTGTGCTGCCCAAAGACCTTTACAATAGGGCTTCCCTAGGTAGTTACAGAAGGGATATGGCTGCTGAAAGCACAGTAAAGAGACCTGCATCCCCTGTCCCAGGACTCCGCAGTGCAGGGCAGAGAGAACTACTTTATGCCGAGTTCAGCAGAAGACAAAGCATCCCCCCAACCTCAGTTACTCTTGGGAAGGCTCCGCATGCATAGGCCTTTAGAGGTGTTGATGAAGATTGGAGTCTGCGATCAAGTATAACCTCTCCTTCCCCAAGATTGACAGAATATACGGAGCAGTTGGTAAGGACAGAAACCTCACGCGTGATTCCAAGGCCCCCGGGGTGCATCTGGAGCTCCCTTGAGGATTGAGCTGGATCTCCAGGTCGGGGAGGAGTCCCTGTTGCCAGTGTGTAGACCATGTGGCTTACAGCCCTGAGCTCCGTTCCTTGGAGTTATGATCTCGGCCTCCATAAGTCTCCAGCTGCAAAATGGGTTTAGCAGTTCAACTCAGGATACTCACTGAGCACCTACTGTATACCAGACCAGGCTAGCCGTTCAGGACACGGAAGTGAATGAGACATGGCCTTCACCCTCCAGATGTTCACAACCCGGTGGGTTTAAGTTAATCTTTCGAACCAAAGATCCCGGAGAGAAGGGCCTTCTGTGAGGTGTGTTCCACGATCCCAGGCAGAGTGAGGTGGTGGAAAGGAAGAGAAAACCCGAGCTCTGGTTCCACCCCACCAGTAATCGGCCCCGTGACCTCAGGCCTGCCAGGTACTTATCACTGGGAGCCCCACCTTGCTCATGTATAAATAGAATTCCTGCCACCACCCCTCCAGGTTGTCGTGAGGGTGTCGGTCAAGTTCCCCCGGCTTCCTTGGCCCAGAGTTCGTACGCATTTGGTGTGAGCCCGGCCAGAGTCCCCACGGCGCATCTGCGCATGCAGCTGCCCATTGTCCCCAGTGCCTCCTCAGGAGTAAGGAGGCCCGTTTCCCACCGTGAAAATGTGCCACACAGGTGGCTTCCACTTTGAGCCTCACCTCCAGCGTCTGTCCCCATGCTATGTCTGTCCCCATGCTTGTGTCCCCTCAGCTTGTGTTCACAGCAATATACAAATACCGTAGTTCATTACTTCCATCATTTCTTCTTCAGAGGGCTCGGTGACCCCAAGGTAAGGGGTCAAGCCGTGGGCCAAGGAGGCAGGTTTCACGGGATGAGTTACCTTTAGGTTCTAAGTTTATGGCTGGAGCTTGCCCCTCATTAACTGGATGGGGCAGAACTAGAGTGGCTAGTTCTAGCAATGGATGGACCTTCCCATCAAGAAAACTGGATCGGGAGGCTCAAGAGTGTGCCGGCTCTTTTGAATGTTCCCAAAGCCTCGGGAAGGGACAGCTGTGGGCGTGGGATCAGGGAACGCAGCAGAGTGACGTGGCCCAGAGTCCCGCGTGCCTCCGCTCACCGTTCCCATCTTCCCCTCTGTTTTCAGTGGACCACAGCATGTTCGAGAACTTGAATGCGGCCCTTCCTCCAAAGCTGCAGCCCGGCTGCTCCCTCTCCCACCTGTCCAGGCTGACGGCCCCCGGCTCTGCCGCCCCGGGGTCTGCGGAGCCTGGGGGGCCGGGGCTCCGGGTGGGTGGCAGCCAGCACCTCAAGAACCTGGGCAGAGCCGTGGGGGCCAAAGTTAACGACTTCCTGCGGAGAAAAGAGCCCTCGAGCCTGGACGGTGCGGGCGCCATGGAGATCAACAGGCCAGCGGGGGCGCGGCTGGACGGCGGGGCCGTGGAGGCTGACAGGTGAGCGCAGGAGGCTTGCTCGCAGAGCTCCAGACCGAACCCGTGTCTCCGGGGGACATGAGGTTGTCACGCGGGGAATGGCTGGGGCGATGCTCCTGCTTGCTGACTGCCACCCCACCGCAGCTAAGGCGTCCTGAGCGCCCATCGCGTGTCAGCAGATGCCCGGCTACGTGCTTCCCCGTCCCTTGCAGCGACTTTGCGAGGTAGATCCCATTGTTACCACTTTGCACGTAACTGAGGTGGGGGGGGGGGGGGGGTTAGCGTGAGGAGTTTAAGGTTACCAAGTTAGCGATGGGCAGAGTGGAATTCGAACCCAGGTGTTGCCTGCAGCTGCCCAGGTGGATTCTAACACCCAGCCATGCTTTTGAGCCCCGGCCCCGGCCGATGATGGTGGAGGAAAGTGGGCGTCTGTGGGACCCATTGGGGCCGGCGAGGGAGAAGCCTGCTGTGGTGGGCCTCCTGTTCTCGTGCCCACACGTCCCTTCTAGGCCTTGCTTTATTTATTTTTTTTAATGTCTATTTTTGAGAGACGGAGGGCACGCAGGGGAGGGGTAGAGGGAGAGGGAGACACAGAGTCCGAAGCAGGCTCCAGGCTCTGAGCTCTCAGCACAGAGCCCGACACGGGGCTCGAACCCACGAACTGTGAGATCGTGACCTGAGCCAAAGCTGGATGCTTAACCGACTGAGCCCTCCAGGCTCCCCCCAGGCCTTGTTTTAAACACCTGCTGTGCTCCTGAGCCGGCAGGTCCTTCGTAGGGCTCATCACACGGGCTCTGACATGACTGGGTTCACCTGTGGTCCCAGTGGCACTACTCTGCTGTTGTGAGCACTGAGCGGGGCTGTGACGGGCGGAAGGCCAGCTCTGTCGGCTGCCACAACCCATACGCCACACCGGGGACGGGGCCCGAGCAGGGAGGTGTGTGCCGGGTGGGGGAGCCACTGGGCAGCTGGGGGGCTTGGGGCGTCGCCATCCTTAAAGCACACGCGCTTGTCGCCTCAACCCCACAGGTCAGCCCTGCAGGACGTGTTCCCTCGGCTGGACCCCCCGCCTCCCATTACCAGGAAGCGAACCCCTCGTGCCCTGAAGACCACGCAGGACATGCTGATCTCGCCGCAGCCAGTCCTGAGCAGCCTGGAGTACGGGACAGAGCTGCCTCCTGGGCAGCCCCGGGAAGCCCTTCCCGCCGCCCAGCTCGACGTTCCCGTGGAAACGGCAGAGAGGGGCGAGGCTCTGCCCAACGGAGAGGTCTCCCTGTCAGTGCCCGACCTGATCCACCAGAACAGCCAGGACGAACCCAAACCGAAGATAACTGAGTGCAGAAGGGCCTCCTCCCCTGGCCTCCTCGAGAGGAACGGCCTCAAGCGCAGCCTGAGCCCCGTCCGCCTGGCCCAGCCGCCGGAGGACAGTGGCCCCCCGCCTCGGGCACGGACCTCCAGCCTTGACAATGAGGGGCTGCACCCAGACCTGCTGTCCTTTGAGTAGGGCCCCTTCTCCCTGCCGGGCACCCCCTTCCCCTCTGCCGTCTCCGTCCCTGGTGCCCCTTGGCCCTTGCCCCCCTCTCCGCGTGCCCTTTGCCCCCTTGTGCAGAGATCAGAGCGCCGATCCGGGGCCAGGCCCCCTGAGTCACCCTAGTTAGAGCCTCTGTCTGCCGAATGCTAAAGGGCTGGGCTGTGGCTCCCGAGCCTCATTTTCTAGAAGCTCCCCACTCCGGGAGCATCGCTGTTCCCAGGCAGCCTGGACTTCCCACCGGCCTGCAGGGCCACCAGCCCAGGATGAAGGGTCTTGCAGGAATGGTCTCTGCCTGCCCCCCACATGCCACCTGTGCCCACCCCCCCCCCACTCTTCTCCCTTCAGACCCTGGTTCGTTTCTTCTGCCTCTGGTTGGGGCATCGGGCCGAATGGAGAATTGATGGGTTGGGCTGACGACGGGCCCAGACCTGGAAAGCCACACACCCTGCTCCTCCTGGTCCCAAGACTGTGTGTTGTCCCCTCGCCTCTACCCTTTGGGGACCTGAGACCTGGGCGCAGCCTTGTCACCAGGGGTTCTCAGGGCATTTTCCATCTGCCCTGTTGGGGGACACACCAGGCCCCCCGGGGCCGACCACTGAGAAGACGCTGGGGAAAGCCACGCGACCAGCCACTAGCGGGCTCCGTGCGCAGAAGGCAAGGCCAGGGCCCCCCTTGCTGTGTGTGAGGACAGAGCGAGGCGGGCCCCGAGGAAGCAGAGGAAGCAGCTGAGCAGATTAGCACCTTGCTTTGGGGGGAGGGCCCAGGAACTTGGCCTCCAGGGAGCCAGCCCCAGGAGAACCCAGAGCAGAAGTCACAGAGAAGACAGGGTGAGGACAGAGAAGGCTTTGAGGGAGCACCCACAGCCTGAAATGATGCGGCTCTGGGGTCTGGGTGTGGTGAGTGTGAGAACCAGAGTGACCAGAGAGACTGGGAACGAGGCACAAAGCCACCTTCCACTGGGCAGGAGGCGCTGTGTTCTGCTAAGTTGCCCGGGTCTCCCTGGAGAGGCCTCCGCCCTGCCTTTCCCTGCCCCAATGCTGCACGGTCCTCTCGCTCCCTGCCTTTGGGATCTATGTCAGGGACTCACCCGGTTCATCCTGCCCTCCTGGCTTTACCCATTTTATGTTCCTCTGTCCCACCAGGAGCCCCTGTCAGCAGGGCGGGGCGGTTGATCCCAGCCCCGGGGGCCTTTGCAGCTAGAAGATTTGTTGAACAGGGTGGCCGGCTCCCCAGGCAAAGGCAGGTGCAGCATGGCCTGACAGACTGTCGGGCTGTCTTCCCCCTAGGGTTCCTGCTGCCTCCCCTCTTCTGTCCATCATTCAGCTGCCCCCTCGCCGCCCCCCACAGTGCTCACCTCCCATCACCCAGCTCCTCCTGCCACCCCCCCCCCCCCCCAGGAGAAACATCCAAGCTAACTCCTGTAGACTTGGAAGCCTGGGGGCGGCGGGTGGGGGGATGCCAGGAAGCTGGTTGCCCTTCCTGCGTTCTTCTCCAGCGGCTGCGACCTTGCCACAGCTTTCCCACCCCGTCTTTCATTGTTCTGGAAAGCAAGGCTTCGCTGCGTTTTCACACCGGAGCCTCGTGTCCCCCATGAGGGTCTGCACATGTCGGGCACTGTACGGGCCGTGGTGCAGTGGGCAGTGACTGGAGGTCTAGGTCCTGGCTCAACGCCAAGAACATCACGACGATGTGCTAACCTGACCCCGAGGCTCTAAAGTTCTCGGGACCACATTTGGAGGCCTGTGAGTTTTCCCAGAATGGCTTGGAGTTTTGCACGAGACACAGAGCAGGAGGGGGTGAGGGCAGAGAGCCGAAACACATTTGCTGGGAGTTCACACAGCTCCATGAGAGCCTCCGTACGGGAAGCTCGGTTTGCTTCTCTGGTGGGGAACTTGGCAGGCCCTTGTGCTCTGGGGCTCCTCCTCCGGAGATCAGGGTGGCCCCGGCCAGGTGATGGGGGCAGCCGTGTGTGCAGAGGTTGCAGGCCCGGGCTGGCTTAGGCACCTTGCTCTGCACACCACACCCGGCCACTGCTGAGGTCCTGGCCCTCAGATTCAGGGTTAGCACGGGAACCCTACCAGCTTGTCCCAGTGCCACGGCCAGGATGACCCCAGAGTTCTCCGGACTCGTGTCTGCTACCAAACGAGGCTCCGATCTTCGGCCTCTCTGTGATCTCTACCCTGGCCATTGTCCTCCAGCCGAGGCGATGCTGCCACCTGGGGGAGGGGGGTCGAGCCTGAAATCCCGTCCTAGGTGCTGCAGACGCTACCCGGTGCTAGGGGCTAAGTGCCACCGGGACAGCAGCAGGGGCAACTTCCAATCCTGCTGAGGGCCTGGGCGAAGACCAGTTCTCCATCCAAAGCCCCATTTGGCTTCCCATGTCTGTCTCAACAGCCTGACCTTCCTGTGATCACAGCATGGCAACCGGCACCCCCCCACCCTCCCAACACACACACACACACACACACACACACACACACACACACACACACACACAGCTTCTCTGGGAACTTCTCTGGGAGCTTGGCCCTTGGGTGGCCCAGTTATGCAAAGGCAGGATACCAAGAGTGAAGGACCATCTTCTATGTCTGCATAAAGAAGTTGGGGGCACGGAGTCTTTTCTCTCCCCGATACTCCCCCAACCCCACTGTACCCCCGTAGTCAACACGTAGCTTTCCCCTGATAAATCACAGGTGAGCTTCCAGAACCTGGCAGGTGGGTGGCACATCCCCCCGCACAGAGAGAAACGCGTCTGTTCTGTGCGTGGATGGTCTGAAGACAGACACGCACGGGATCCATCGACTTTGAAAGAGCAAAGAGGTCGGCCCCAGTCTGGGAGAGGAAGAAGATTACAGATCTATTCTGAGTATTTTCTAGATATTTTATATTTATATTTTTAGTAGTTTTCTGGTAGAAGGAAACTGCAGAATAAAATGATCGGCTTCGGTTTTGCTGGTTTCGTTTGGTTTCTCCAGACTGATGGGAAGTGGTTGGTCTTCTCGAGGCTTGCTTGTTGGGTGGAGAGCGTTGGCATTTAGGGTTATGAGCCTGCCCTGGGGAGGCGAGGTTGGTGGGGGGCGGTTGCTGCTGGCCAACCTCTCACCTGGGGCCCTCGGGGGCCGTCATGTGCTCCCCTAACTGGCTGGCTGCTAAGCGTCCCCCTTCCCACCTGACCTGTGGCTGTTTCAGGGGCTTCAACATGGCATGCGTGGGCAAGCCCCCTCCTCAGGAGGCGATGCGAGTGGACCCCTGGATTGTCCTCCAGGCAAGGACTTGACCTGGGGTCTATGGCCCTCTTCCACCGAGGAGGGGACTCCGAGGCCTGCACACACACAGACCTTCAGAGGGACCAGATCTGCGGTCAGGTTCTCAGAGTCACCATCAGCAGATGTCAGTCAACTACCCGGAGCTGCGGACAGAGGTACTTCCCACATTGGGGCGAGCTTGGCTCTGGCTTGCTTAGAGAACGTGGCTTAGAGCGGCGCTGGCCGGAAGCCTTGCTCCCCCAAGGCCGGTGTCGGGCCCAGGGACCCAGAGGACTCTCACAGCTGAGAACCCACCAGGCCTCTAACCACTTTAAAAGGGAGGAAGCGAGAACAGATGGGAGGGGGGAGAAAAAGGCCTTCAGTCTGTTCACAGCAGCCAGACACGTTTTTAAAGGGGGGAAGGTCGGCGCCTTCCCGCCCAGCTCTGTCCTTTGCCCCCACGACCAGGCCCAGTGGTTGGATTCGACAGCACGCGGGGTCCCAGGCTCCACATCAGAAATGTCTGGGGCAGGAGGCTCCAGCCTTTTCCATCTCGAATTCCACTCCGTGCCTCGAGATGTGTGAAAAGACGGTGCTCTCAGGTTGCCTGCTCGCTCTGCAGTGGGCACAGAGCACTGTCCTGGGGAGGCAGGAGAAACGCAAAAACCAACCCAGCCCGTTATATGCCTGGGGGAAAAAAAGCAAAAAAAATTAAATTAAGGCATTGAAAATACTTACAATAGCAACCTTTTCTTCAAGTGTAAGCTCCAATGACTATTCTTCAGGCAACTTTTCCCATTGGATGGCTCCGGGGTTGGCCTCCTCGGGCATTCAGGTGTGAAATGTGCCGTTGATACGCCTTTCTTTTCCGCTATTATGCGGGGTAGTTATTTTTGGCAAAGACCAACTAGGAAAAAGGGTAGCATAAAATTTTCTGGAAGCTTTTAAGTGTAAAAATGGATGTGCACAGGTCACTCCTAAGGCTGTTCTCTGAGCTGAGCTGATTGATGGTCTAGAGAGTGCATGTACTCAGACAACGTAACCAAGCCCCCCTGCATGAGCTGAGAGCCGTCTGGTGACACAGTGGTGACATGGTGGGAGAGGGGTGCCTGGTTTTCTCTCTCCGTGTTGGCAGTGGGTGAGGACGCCATGGGCCTGTCCCTCCTAACAGGCTACATTAGCAGGATATCAAAATACAACAGAAGCACCAAATGGGGGGGGGGGGGTCGTGGGAGGCAATTAACTTCACCTGGAAGTGTTTCTCCTCCGAGCTTGATCTTGCAATAATTGCTGAAGAAAACGAACAAATCAGAGGCCATTCAGAACCCGCTTCATTCCTGAAGTCCGTGTGCGTGCTGGCGGGGGATCCCCAGTTGGTATTCAGAATTAATGGAATTAGCTAATCGAGGACTGTGCCTCAGATGCTGCTCCGAACTCCGAGAACTCCTTCTCGTTCAGTTTGCTCCCAGGCTTTGGCATCCCTTTCAAGTCCGTGAATCCTGGGAGTGTTCTAGAACTCTCTGTGCTTTGACTCCCTGTCTCTACCACTGCAGAGAGTCCCAGCCCGGCCAGCGGCTGCTGATGACTCAGCAATGGTTTGTCTTTGAGCTCTTGGCCCTCAGGGTCCCCTGGGCTTCACTCAACAAGCAGCATTTGGGATGCCCCATGCAGAGCCCCCATGGTGGCCCCCCTGTGAGTGGGAACACATAATTAAGTCTGCACAAAGAAATACAGCCTGGTAGATGAATCCCGCCTCCCCCTGACTGTGTCCTAAGTGCAGATGGCATTTCATGTCTTTTCTCTCTCCCAAGGAGATCCACTCTGGAAACTTTAAGTTCAGTGAAAGCATCTCTGAGTACTTTACCCCCCCAGCCCGCTCCCCCTCCCTGCTGCCGTTTGCACTGGGGCACCCCGTGAAAGCCCACAGTCCCCACCACTGACTTCCTGCTAATGAGAAAATTCCTCCGCGTTGGTATCTAGGGCTCGTCCCTCCTCAGAGACAAATCCTCTTTGTGTCCAGCTTATCTCCAGCTGCTGCCATGATAAATGGTCCAACTCAAGGGAGCCAGGGGTAGGCCTGTCCCACGACTAGACCAGGCCTTGGTTATAGGCTGCACAGACAGGGAGGCGAGCTCAAGATGTTTAAAGACCAACCCCAGGCTGCTTGCTCTCTCGTGGAAGGTGCCTGAGGAACCGGGCCGTTAGAGTAGGAAACTGCCAGCATTTTCTCCTTGCGATAGGCCAGAAAGGAAAACAAAACAAAAGGCAACCTCCCAACAAATTGCAACTTGTTTTGTTTTTGGGGGGTTTTTTTTGCTTTTACTCTTTAAAACTTCCAGAAGCTCTCAGTGCCATTTGCTACCTTCTTCCTTAAAGCACCCGCCACGATTACCACCTTATGCTTTCTGGGTTCCTGTTTATTGCGTAACTCCTGTTGGTCTGGCGTGTATGCCCCCCCTTCATGGGCTAAGTCATGGCAACTTAAAAGATGTTCTCTGGGGCCGCCTGGGTGGCTCAGTCAGTGAAGCATCTGACTTCAGCTCAGGTCATGATCTCGTGGTTTGTTGGTTCGAGCCCCATGTCAGGCTCTATGCTGACAGCTGGGAACCTGGAGCCTGCTTCAGATTCTGTGTGTCTCTCTCTGCCCCTCCCCTGCTCATGCGCTGTCTCTCAAAAAATGAATAAACATTTAAAAAAAAAATGTTCCCTGTGGTTTCCTGCGAGGGTTCAGGTTGGTCCAGACCACCGTGAGGCCCATGAAGGAGCAGCCTGGCCTTTTGAGATGGAGGGAAGTGAACTCCATCGTTCCCGTGACTGGCATGCAGCTTCAGCCAGTGCTTGAGCTCCCTCCACATCCTGAGCCCCCAGTGGACCCACCAGTTGCTGGATAGGAAAGCTCGGGACGAGTCTGGACTACCCATCTTGGACTAGCTTCCCAGCATCCTCCAGGTGATCTGGTAAATTCTGTTTCAGTCTTCCTTGCTCCATTCTAAGTGCTGGGTCCTCTGTGTCAAGAACTGTCAGATAGATGGTCTTTGCAGCAGACCTGGCGAATTTTCTCTAAACCGGGCCGAGGTCTGCCGTTTTCCAGGAGCTGGGGCTTCCGGCCAGGGCGTGCAGGCCGCCTGGGAAGTGATCCCACGTGTGAGAAAAGCCGGAGGTTGAGGCTGCGGTTTGCAGCCGCCAGCCCCATCTCTCGCCAACACCTTGCTCATCACCCCGCAGTGATGTGCGTGCTGGACACTGTGGCCGGGGTCTGAGGCAGGGTCCCGAGATCACCCCCAGCCCGGCCCCCCTTGCCAGCTGCCTCTCCGGCTACTGCCGCTGCGCTCCATACCCCAGTCCCCAAACTTCTCGGGATCGCTTCCATGACTTGTTTGTTCAGGGCTGTCTGTCTGCCTGCCTTTCTCTTTCCTCTGACTTGGCCAGGCTGTCTTTTCACGTTTCGGCTCAGGCATCCCTTCCCCCCCGGGAGTCCTTCCCCCTGGCCACCCCCCAGCCGCCTCTGCACCACCCGTGGCATCCATGCATCCGTCATCCGGGCACTTGTCGAGTGACGTGGAACAGAGCTCCCGCCCGGTCTCCCGCTGGTCCCTGAGCTCGAGGGCGGGGGCCACGCCATGTTCACCTCTAACGCCTCAGTCCGCAGCCCGGCCCCTGGCTCATCTCAGGAGCTCGATAGAGATGTGCTGTGAGCTGAAGTCAAAGAACTTCTCACTTATTTCAGGAAATTTTATACATCTGTCACACACACACAATGAAGTGCTGAATTGCATGGAGCGGACTAGACCAGGCTTTCTCTGAGGCCTGGCCTAGACCAACGCCACGGCTTTCAGCCCCTTCCTCGGGGCCCCCTACCCGCACGCAGTCTCTGCACCTGACCACCGACTTCAGAGGACCGAGGGAGGGCCACTCTCAAAGTGGAGGATGATTAATGGGCCAGTGTGTGGGCCATTTGTCTCCAGCCGGAGCCTCCATTAATTCAGTTCCCTGGACAGGTGCCACCCTGTCACAGAGGCAGCAGAAGCCGGCGCTGCGTCCTGCCTGATGTAAGAAGGGTCACACTTTGATGCCAGGCGCCTGCCCGGCTCCCGCGGCCGCTTCTCCAATGGCTGCATCCCATTCCAGTTCTCAATACTTCTGCTTCACCACTGCGGCCTTTGCTCCTGGAGCTGTATTATTACGTTTCTGAAGTTCCCGCGCATTCCAGGAATTGTGCTCATCAGTTGGCATCCATTGTCTCATGTGTGTCTCTCAAGAACCCGCTGGGAAGCCCAACGAAGCCCATCCCTCGGACACAGAGCTTCTTACTGTGTTCAGAGAGAGTCACACACATGATCTCGTGAATCCTCACGTCTCGTGGCGTCGGTATTTCAGCCCCATCTCACAGATGGGTAAACTGAGGTTAGGGGCGGAGACCAAGCAGAGCCTGAGACTTGGGGCAGAGAATGGGCAGCACAGGACCCGGAGGCCTGGGTCTCTAGACCCGAGGAGCAGGCATCTTCCTCACCACATGGCTCTTCTCTGTTTCTATCACACCAGCGTGGTAAAAACTCTCAGGAAATGGTCATGGCCCAGAAATGTCTTTTTGACTTGGACCTTTTCCAGGGGCGAATGCGTTTTCATTAAACACTGAATGTTTGTGTAGGATAGGAATTTAGAGACCCATTCACCAACCCCCTCATTGCACAGAAGAGGAAAGAGCAAAGACTCTACTGTTTCAAGGTTCACCTATGCTGGCGTGGTCTCTGATTCCCCACAAGACCCTATGCAGTGAGAATGATCCCTCCGTTTTCTAGGCGCGGCTGACCGGAGGCTAAGGGAGTTTCAGCCACCTGCCCCAAGTCACTCTGCCCGTGAGCCACAGAGCTGACCGTCCTGCCTCTTGAGAACATTGATTCACGAGGGTTTGGGTATGAATCTGCCCTATGATTTGTAAGGAGTTCAGCTCCAGGCAGGAGTGACAATAGTGTTTCTACTGCGTTTCAAATGCCATCGGGGAACCTGGCTCATACACTAATCCTCTTATCGACACTGGAGATTAAACATCCAAAGGAGAGGTGAGTATTATTCCGAGCAATGTTTCATTATAGCTAGGATGGTTCCTCGCGGTGCTTTTTTTAAAACACACACACACACACACACACACACACACACACACACACACACATTGTTTTCTTGGTGATTGTCTGCTCTCTTGTGGCTGACTTTAGCCATTGCAGTTTCTGGTAACTAATTTCTGCAAAGGGCAACTTTTCGTGCTACTGCTAACTATGAGAAAAGCACTATATCCGTTTTAGAGAGGCTTTTCACGTTCCTCAGATCATTTCCTAACACCAACAAATAGAATGCAGGGGAAAAATAGAGGACAGTTCTTAACTAAATTCCAGTAGGCGAGAGAAGATAAAGGGGAGGTTATCTTGGAAAAAAAGAATAATTTCCAAAAGTATAGAAAGATGAAGTGGTCGCCTGTGTGGCTTGTCGGGTAAGCATCCGATTCGGCTCAGGTCATGATCTCGCAGTTTGTGAGTTCAAGCCTCACATCGGGCTCTGTGCTGACAGCTCAGAGCCTGGAGCCTGCTTCCAATTCCGTGTCTCCCTGTCTCTGCCCCTCACCTTCTCTCTCTCTCTCTCTCTCTCTCTCTCTCTCTCTCTCAAAAATAAAACATTAAAAAAAAACCTTAAGAATAAAATGGCATATGGACTTTCAAACAGGATAAAGGAAAAACTTATATTCAGACACATTACTGTGAAATTTAAGATCATAAAGACAGACCACCTTTAAAGTTTGCAGGAAAAAAAAAAACCAATCAGATAATAAAGAGAATCAGATTGACATTAGACATGTCAATAAGAATCCTGGGTACAAAATGATAATGGCTTAAGATTTTTATGTTGTTGAAAGAAAATCACCTTAAGCCTATATTGTCTGTTCAGCTCAACTATTGTTTAATTGGACATAAAAGGAAGATGTAGGTATGTGAGGCTGTAAAAGGTTTGCTGTTCAAAGACCATCTTTGCAAATACCCTTGGAGGAAATATTCTAGTAAGAAAAGTAATAAACTCCGGAGACTGCTATGAGTTTGGAAATGTATAGGAAGTAAGGATGAGAAATTAACTCTATAGTTTATTTAAATGATGAAGGACCCAAAAGGAATAGATAATAATTCAAATTTTAGATAACATCCGAAAGCAAGATAAGAGTGATGATGGTAACAGAAGTGAAATGAGAGTATGCTTAATTATAACACTTGATCTATCTTAAATATTGTAGAGAAAAGCAAAATACACGTCTTTATAAGGTAGGGGTGACTACCAAAAAATGTCTTTTAAAAAAATAGAGCCTTCAAGGTACACAGGTAAATGTGATCTATTCACTGGAAAGCAGAAGAGAGGCGGGGAGGAAACAAAATGCATAGTAAATGTAAAGGCTAATAAGATTTCTATCTTAGTTCAGGCAGCTGTAGCAAAACACTGTAGATTGGGTGGTTAAAATTTTTTTTTAATGTTTATTTTTGAGACACACACACACACACACAGCATGAGTGGGAGAGGGGCAGAGAGAGAGGGAGACCCAGAATGGGAGGCAGGCTCCAGGCTCCAAGCTGTCATCACAGAGCCTGACGCGGGGCCCGAACCCACAAACTGCGAGATCGTGACCTGAGCTGAAGTCGGAGGCTTAACCGACTGAGCCACCCAGGTGCCCCTGGGTTGGGTGGTTTAAACAACAAACATTGCATTAGAATCTATTTCTCACCGTTCCAGAGGATGGGAAGTCCTAAGTCAGGTGTCCCAGATTCGGTATGTGGTGATGGTCACTGCCAGCAGTGCAAACAGCCACCTTCTTACTGTGTCTTCACAAAGCCTTTCTTGGCACTTACACATGGAGAGAGCACTCTGTCGTCTCTTCTCCTAAAAGCCCTAGTCCCATCATGAGAGGGATTAGGGCCACCCTTATGGCCTCCTCTCAACCTAATTACCTCCCAAATGCCCCACCTCTAAACCACATTGGGGATTAGAGGGGCATCTGGGTGGCTCAGTCGGTAGGGCATCCGACTGCGGCTCAGGTCATGATCTCACGGTCCATGAGTTCGAGCCCCGTGTGGGGCTCTGTGCTGACAGCTCAGAGCCTGGAGCCTGCTTTGGATTCTGTGTCTCCCTCTCTCTCTCACCCTCCCTGCTCATGCTCTATGTCAAAAATAAACATTAAAAAAAATTTTTTTTAATCACTTTGGGGATTAGAGCTTCAACATATATAGGGACTGAAGGACATAAACATTCGTCTCATAACAATGGCAGAAATAGATTCTAATAGACAAATGGTAATAAATGTAAGTGTATTGACCTTGCCAAACAAAAGGAGACAATCTTGGGGAAAAATTAGATCCGGCAACATTTTGTTTACAGAAGACAGAGTTAACACAAAAGATACGAAAAAACTTGTAAACAAAGAGATGGGAAATTATATACTAGGAAAGTATGAATGAAAAGAAAGCCAGGACAGCAATTTTAATATGAAGCAAAATATAATTAAAGGCAAAAAAAAATCCTAAGAGACCAAGAGAAGCACTTCATATAAAAGAAATAGATTAAGAGGATTATAAAATAATTATTAAAAGATATACACCTAAAAATATAACACTAAAATAGTTAAAACAGGTATGGCAAAACTGGGGGGGGGGGCAATCTGTATACCAACTATTGTAATTAGTTTCTATAAAATATTTGTTTGGCATGATTCATAATCTTGAATACATGGGGTGGGTCACAAGAATGAACTTCAAAATGACAAGGAAAAACAATTCTCAAACAAATGAAATATTCACAGAATGTTCACCACGGAAGCATCAGAAATCAAGTCAAACCATGTTATTGAACTCTTAATGCTTTACAGTTTGGAATCGACACAAAAATAAAAGCTAAAATATATGCGTAAAAACAATAACAAACTACTAAATTGTCCTTGGATTGAAGAGGACATTTTAATAGAAATTAAAACTACTTTGACCGGGGCGC
The DNA here is from genome assembly GCF_016509475.1 of Prionailurus bengalensis. NCBI lineage: Eukaryota > Metazoa > Chordata > Mammalia > Carnivora > Felidae > Prionailurus > Prionailurus bengalensis. The sequence goes on along the minus strand of NC_057360.1, from coordinate 62,614,299 downwards.
CTGGGTGGCGCAGTCGGTTAAGCGTCCGACTTCAGCCAGGTCACGATCTCGCGGTCCGGGAGTTTGAGCCCCACGTCAGGCTCTGGGCTGATGGCTCGGAGCCTGGAGCCTGTTTCCGATTCTGTGTGTCCCTCTCTCTCTGCCCCTCCCCCGTTCATGCTCTGTCTCTCTCTGTCCCAAAAATAAATAAACGTTGAAAAAAAAATTAAAAAAAAAAAACTACTTTGACCTACACAGCAATAAATACTATTCATGTTAAAATTTGTGGGATACTACTAAAATAGTATCATTAGCTAAAATAATGGCCTTGTATGTATTTATTACAAAATGTGGAAATAAGCCAGCATACACACACACACACACACACACACACACACATATATACACATAATCAATGGCCAGACTGGGGCATCTGGGTGGCTCAGTTGGTTAAGCATCTGACATCAGCTCAGGTTATGATCTCATGGTTCCTGAGTTTGAGCCCCACATTGGGCTCTGTGCTGACGGCTTGGAGCCCAAGGCTACTTCAGATTCTCTCTCTCCTTCTGTCCCTCCCCAGCTTGGACTCAGCACAGTCAATGCAAAGATCCACGAGAGGAGGCTCCATCTCAGAAAACAGTGAGATCATGACCTGAGCCAAAATCAAGAGCTGGACGCTTACCAACTGAGCCACCCAGGCGTCCCTTTAATGCAAAACTCTTAAATGAAGTATTCACTTACCAAGTTCAACAGTTTATTGAAAATAATACAGCATGGTCAAGGGAAGCAATCAAAGGATGGGATCATCTCAGCAATTTTATTACAATAATTTACCTCTCATGGAATGAAGACAAAAGGAATGCGACAATTTCGGTAGATGCAGAAATCACTTAACAGATTTCAGAACATTTCTGATGAAAACAGCAAATGTGGTGGCGAAATGGAGAAAGTTTCTAAACTTTCCATGCAATGCTGGGACCCACACAAGAACGACCCCTTTTGTGATTACTGTTTAGCGGATACTCGAGATTTTAGCATGGAAACATGGAAAATAAGTGGATTCACAAGTGTGGAAACAGAACAAAGTGGTGTTATTTACAGCCGACAAAATAATTTACATAGAATTTACAATTTGATTTACAGTAGGATCAACGGGTAAACCAGTAGATCCACACAAAAGAGTAAACATTTTTCCACTGCCATAGGCTGCTAGAAATGTAATAAAATGTAAGACAGAATCTGTAACAACTAAAAACAATTTGGAATTAATCTAACAGAATATACAAGACTTCTCTAGTGAAAATTTGTGATTCCATTAAAGAACAAAAAAGACAGGGCACCTGGGTGGCTTGGTTAGTTAAATGTCCAACTTTTTTTTCTTTTTTTTACCATTTTATTTATTTTTTAAATTTACATCCAAGTTAGCATATAGTGAAGTGTCCAACTCTTGATCTCAGCTCAGGTCATGATCCCAGGGTCATGAGCTCAAGCCCCACATTGGGCTCTGCGCTGGGCATGAAGCCTACTTAAATTTAAAAAAAAAAAAAATGACCTGAGTAAATTGACGTAGCATGTTTATGCATGGGACAGCATTACAAGAATGTCTGTTTTCCCTAATTACAAACTCTTTGCAAATTCACTCTAAATCCCATCAAGATGTTTTGAGCAATGTAACATATTTATCCTTAAATGTATATGGAGGAACCAAGGTCCACAGATAACTCAGTCGGTTTGAAAAATAAAAGGGTGCCTATCCTACCAGACAATAAGATTGGAACATTGGAACCATTGTGGATAAAGGAGGAACCATGAATCAGAGGGGACATTAACTATTAAGCAGGTTGAAATGGGAAAACTACTCCAATCTATATGGAGAAATACAAAGTTGGAAATACCTCTTACCATGGACAGAGGTTCACCCTGGATTCATCCTTCATTTGAGAAATATTTATTGAACATCAACTATGTGTGAAGGGCTTTTCTCGTTACTGGGAAAGTGTCAGTGAGGAGTACAAGAGACCTTGCCATCACTGAAACCTTACCCGCAGAGGGTAAAGGTATAAAAGCAAGTGAAAGAAAATGCAGGATAACTTTTTTTCATGATCTCGGAGTAAAGAGCTTATTACAGAAGAATCAAAAGGCACCTGATGGGTTTGACTGCATCATAATTAAACCTGAGCATATCTTAGGATCATACAGTTCAGAGGAACCCTCTTACACTTCCATAAGGGGACTCGTTCAAGCTTGCTCCACAGACCGTTGTGCTGGAACCAACCTAGATGTCTATCTCTAGAGGAAAGGATAAGCTGGTGAGAGCACACTACGGAATACCATGCACCATTTAAGGTGCTGAATTACACTCTGGGGCGCCCAGCTGGCTCAGTCGGTTGAATGTCGAACTCTTGATTTCAGTGCAGGTCATGATCTCTGGGTTCGTGAGTTCGAGCCCTGCATCAGGCTCCAAGCTGACAGTGTGGAGCCTGCTTGGGATTCTCTCTCTCCCTCTCACTCACAAGTGCCCCTCCCCTGCTCACATACACTCTCTCTCTCTCTCTCTCTCTCTCTCTCTCTCAAAATAAATAAACTTAAAAAAAAAGAGACTGAATTACACTCAACAATATAGACTAGAACCAAACATGGTGTTCAGTGAGAAAGGTAATAACATAATTGGAACAATAGAATATTGTGTATGTAAATATAAAAGACCTGTATTCACAACCAATGCTGTACCTTCTACAAGGGTGCATACATATCAAAGGTATATATCAAATAGTATTGAGCAACTTCCCATGGGGAAGGGTGTGATCATTGGAATGCAGCGCAAAGAGGATAACAATGAAATAAAACAGAAGAAAGGTCTTACATGGATTAATGGTGATAATGAGTTAAGAGTTAAGGGATGTGATTAACACCACTCTCCATATGGAAGTCCAAAAAAGAAAGAGAGGGAGAGAGATTCCCACTAAACTGTTAAGAGATGACCATAGGATCCAACAATCCTTGAACTGGAAAGTACCTTAGCATTCAGGCAGTCTAATTTCTTCTCGGGGCAGGACGCATCTCTCCCATATCCTTGGAAAATATCACCCTCCACCTAAACTACAACATAGGGCAGGCTCTTAGTGTAAGATTGTTCTAGTGGGTTCAGAGTTCTTTTTGCCACACGGCTAAAACTGCCCTCCTATAGAGAGCCAGCACTGGTGTGAGTTCTGCTGGTAGGCGTTGTATCCTCTGTCACAGAATGGCACCCCAAACACTTAATACACCTGCCATTATTGTTTCTCAGGTCTTCCCCTCCCCCCCCCCCCACTGCTTCCTGTCCCACCTACCCGGATCTTGCAACTGTCCTTCACGTGACCTGTTCAAGGTCTTCTAAAAAAATTTCAGCAAATTATAGCATGGCATCCACATCGGCTACTCAGTGTGGCTTGCTTGGTTGAGAAATGCGGTGAAATCCCACGGGGGACCAAGCATCATGTAAAGTGCTATGCACAGGTACTCAGAAAAAGGAAATCACTTCTACGAGAATTATGACTGCAAGGTCTTGAACTAACAGTCTTGTTCTACTAGGTTCTGAAATGAATGAAGCTCAAACAAATCTCTGCTATCTGGAATGAGTGGCTACATTTTATCTACTGACTTATTCAGTCATTTGTTCAAGAAATAAATATATTTTCATTGGCCCTGAATATGTTTTCTGTGCCAAAGATTGCTCGGGACTCTGGCAACTGACACATGCTTCTTTGGATATAGAATCAAAGACTAGGGACTGAACCCCAAGAAGCAGGCTTGCTTCTGGTGCCCTCAGCTCTCTGAATATGGTGACTGCATTTCACTTCTTACCTACTTGGTAATAGCTCTGGATTTCTATGAGCCAGAAACTCAGAATGGCTTACACTTTGGGACTCCAACCACAATGTCTGTTCATGTCATCCGGAAATCTCGAGCTCCTCTCTTGAATAACTTTGAAAGATAAGACCAGTAGGGTAAAATGAATCACTATGGCTTGAAGATAGGTAAGAGGATGGGCATAGAATTGGCACATTCCACACTAATCAGGTTTTAGTTAGAATGTCGAACCAGCAGAAAAATTCAAAGGACTTAGAACCAATTCAACAAACCCTTCAGGAATGTGCTTCCGGTCAGAAAGTTCTGTGAACGGGCACAGCTCTACACAGCACACATTTCCACGCTGGGGAATAGGAGGGAGACCCAAGCGTGCTTTGGGGGGCACTTAGAATCCAGTGGGAACAGGAACCACACGAAGGAGGGTACCTTTAAAATCCCCACACCTATCAGTGTGGTACACAGCTACATCCATGCTGCTGAAGTGGTTCGTGCATTAGTGAAATTGGGCAAAACCAGGGAGATAATGCATCCATGGATGTGTTTGGCAGGAATATCAAGATTAGTAAGAAAGAGGAGAGCTAGAATGAAGGGGGAGAAGGGAGTGGGAGGGCTCAGGGCCTCCGTCATGACCAAGCCCAGGACAGGCAGGTGCAGAGACCATGTTGGCTGTTTGGGAGGATGGAGACCCATGCCAATTCCACGTACATCTCCATCACCCCAGGACCCCTCAACTCCACCAGATACAGCTGGGCTCAGCACAGGGGCAGGGGCAGTGTTTGTTTTACAGATGAAGAAATGGAGACCCAGCCTGGGGAAGAGGTTTATCCGAAGTCACGTAGCCACAGGGCTGGAACTCAGGCTCCTAGCTCACGGCCAAGTGTGTTCTCTTCTGTATGAAGCTGTGCTTCTGATTGCCTGGTCTAAAGGAGGGTGTCACCCATGATGTAGTGGTATCTTTGATAAGTCAGGGAGAATAGGTTCAGGCTGTCCTATTCCCAGAAAGAAGAGTGCTCAGGGGGAAAGGGGCTTCAAAGCTGCTCGTGGTGGATGCATGGGAGGTGGAGACATGGGGAGCGAGTTCTCTGAGGCTGGTGGACAGAACATCTTCAGTCGCCCAGTCCAGGAGAGTCTGAATAGCTCACTTACAGCTCAGCATTCCAGGTCCACATCTGCAGGAGAAGCAGGGTCACCAGTGAGAGCTGACACCTGATGTCTTCTCGAATTGCTTTGTTCAGTCTCCTTGTCTTCAAGGCAAGACCTCCACATATTCACTGTTACTGTTCTCTGGGGAAAGAAACAGAAGACCAGCCATGAGGATCAGTGCCCAGGAGTCTCACTGACCGACCTCACTCCAGGGAAAGAAGACCTCTCTCCAGGCACAGGACGACCTCGGTTGCTGCATCACAGTGGCATCTTCAAGGGCTGGGGTACCCCAGGGAGCTCTGCTGACAAAATGGGGGTGGGTCTCTTTACAAGGTTAGGCATCGGAGATTCCCATCCCAGATGCCTCCACCCTCTGGCAGAAAACCTGTGATTCCCTGAGACTGAGAGCATCTGAAGCTTATTCTAAGGAGGCCAAGGGAATGGAGGAAGGCAACGAGCTGGGGAGAGGACTGTCTCCCCTTTGGGGAAAGCTGAAGACTCTGGGGGGTCACCCACCAGGGCTAATCAAGCATGGGCAGCTGGGGAGGTGAGACTCCCGCCCAGTTCTTAGGAAAGATCTTCAAAGGACGCTCCTCTTCCATTTGTGATTCTTTAATCATTGCTGGACAGATACTACCACCGCCCCAACCACCCTCGGCACACGTACATTCCTGGGTTTCTACCTCTGCCACCCCCCACTTTGTGCTTTTTTTCTATAATTTTTGGTAGAACATGGCCGCGGGACGACACCCGTAGCCGAACCTATATAGGAAGTGACTTTGTGTGTGCAGGGGGCAGGGGGCAGAGAAACAGTGGTGGAGGAGGGGTTTTGTTTTCGTTCTTTCATTACTTTCTTAAAGTGCATTCACTTATTTGGGGGGGTGGGAGACGGGCAGAGAGAAGAGGGAGACAGAGAATCCCAAGCGGGTTCCGTGCCATCAGTGCACAGCCAGACGTGGGGTTCGATTCCATGACCATGAGATCATGACCAGAGCTGAAACCAAGAGTCAGACGCTTAAGGGACTGAGCCACCCAGGTGCCCCCGGGGGGGTTTATTTTGATCATTAAAAACCCATACTTCGGGACGACTGGGTGGCTCAGTCAGTGAAGCGTCCGACTCTTGATTTGGGCTGAGGTCATGATCTCACGGTTCGTGGGTTCGAGCCCCACTCTCCCTCTCCCTCTGCCCCTCCCCTGCTTGCACTGCCTCTCTCTCAAAATAAATAAACTTTATTAAAATAAATAAAGTAAAAAGCCATGCTTAGTTTTGTTGGGGGGGGTGAGAAGCTTGCCCTGGCACTCCGGAGGGTGATTTTGCTGTGGACAGAGTGGAATGTGGGGTGATTTCAGGTTCCCTGGAGCTCCCTAGCTGGCCTGGAACTCTCTTACCAACACCCCCAACCTGGCCACTCATAGCTGAAATCCCTCTGCTTGGGAACGTAGCCACACACGCCACCATGAGAAAACGGGGGTGAGCCAAAAATGTCTCAGGGGGTCTGAGCTAAATTCCAGCCACTTTGTACCTGACAAGAGAGATTATTTTCTGAGAGCAGGTTCAAGGTGGGGGTAAGAGAGTCGTTGCGGCTGTTCATGGTAACAATTTGAGAGGCCTCAGCGTGGATTCTCGGCACTTAGGTTTACTGACCATCTCTCATGTTCCGCCATGTTTCCGTTCCTTTAGGGATGTATCTGAAATCACTCGTCCCCTAGCACTTATTGAGCAGAATGTGACAGTATGAGCCTTGGAGAGGGCCTTGGAGCGATTTTCTCATCTGAAAATTTTGCCTGCTTGTCCGTCCCTTCCCCGAACGGTGGTTCGCACAAGGTCATGGGGCAAAGTCGGCCAGTGGAAGAAACGGGACTATAAGGTTCCTTCTGGACCCCCCCCGTTAAGGGTTTTTACCGTAAATATTATCCAACTTTATCTGTGACCGTCTCCATCTCAGGCGGGAGCTGGTTTTCTTTATTGGCCGTACAAGGTGGACCACCAGCCCTTGATTTGGTTTCTCAAATGCCGAGATCAATTCCTTTAGGTCTGGAAAGATCTTCTTGGGAGCGCCTTCCACGGTCTGCCAAGATACAAGAAGGAGATGGCTCGTCACCTTCAACTGTGAGTGAAATGTGATACTTCTCAAAGATGTGGTTTTCAGGGCTACCTCTGAGCTGGCAAACTGAAAATAAGTGGCTGGCGGTTCAAGCTTCAGAGCTCACCCCGATGGGGGCCCCCCAGGGGGACTCAGCGGGTTAAGCGCCTGACTCTTGATTTCGGCTCAGGTCATGATCTCACGGTTTGTGAGTTCGAGCCCTGAAACGGGCTCCACACCTGCTTGGGACTCTCTCTCTCCCTGTGTCTGCCCCTCCCCCGTGCATTCTCTCTCTCTCTCTCAATAAATTTAAAAACATTAAAAAAGAAGAAGAAAAAGAAAAAAGAGCTCACAGCAATGGAAATACACAGAAACCTTTGTTTTTAAGACCGGCCTCTGACTTGAGCTACTGTGAGTAAAGGGAATAATGACTGAGGCGTCCCGCCTCGGTCTGCAGTGAGCCCCAACCTCAGCAAGTTGTCTGGGGTACCACACAGGGTACCCCTCTGGGAGCCGATGTCAGACACGGTGACTTGTGTGTGTTTTCTCCTTTTTTTTAATTTAAATTTAAATTTAATTTTAATTTTTTTTTTTAATTTAAATCCAAGTTAGTTAACATATAGCATAATAATGATTTCAGGAATAGAACTTAGTGATTCCTCACTTACTTAGAACACCGAGTGCTCATCCCAACAAGGGCCGGCCCATGTAACCCGTCCCCCCACCCAACGCCCCTCCGGCAACCCTCGGTTTGTTCTCTGTATTTAGGAGTCTCTTATGGTTTGTCTCCCTCTCTGTTTTTATCTTATTTGTCCTTCCCTCGTCCTATGTTCATGGTTTTCTTGATGATCACTGTGGTTCTCAGATGGCTCCATGTCAGACTGCAGACGGGTGTGGTGACCAGAAGTTTCTCTGACGTGTGGTGTGGTTAACCTTCATCAGAGATTCTGGCAGACTTTGCAGCAGACTGCAGGGAAGTTCCATATAAGGCCGTCACTTCAACCCAAGCCCCCATCCACTCACTACAGGCCCCTGAGAGTTTTGCTACCCCTCAGTGAGATGCCTCCTGTATCTGAGTTATAACTGATTTCCGTGCCTCTCTGCTTTGTCCAGACAAGAGACAAAATATGGTATTAAGGAATTATCACAATCTCCCAAAGCATGGACAACAAAGAAAAAAAGTTTTAATATAAGTTGCTCTTTAGAACACATTTTATTTTGAAATAATCTCAGACTTGAAGGAAAGTTGCAAAACTCTTTTTAAAATCTGTATATATATATCCTTCACCTACCCCTCAAAGGTTAACGTTTTATTGTATATATTTGCTTTTCGTTTTCTCTTTCTAAATGTGTATAGATATATGTGCATATATAGCGATACATATATATATATTTTTTTTGAGATTGAGTGCAAACACGATAGCTCTTTAACCCTAAATGCTTCAATATTTCCAAAAAAAGCAAGGACATTACATATCCACACTACAATGATTAAAATGAGGAAATTAGGGGCGCCTGGGTGGCGCAGTCAGTTAAGCGTCGGACTTCAGCCAGGTCACGATCTCGCGGTCCGTGAGTTCGAGCCCCGCGTCAGGCTCGGGGCTGATGGCTCAGAGCCTGGAGCCTGTTTCCGATTCTGTGTCTCCCTCTCTCTCTGCCCCTCCCCCGTTCATGCTCTGTCTCTCTCTGTCCCAAAACTAAAAATAAACGCTGAAAAAAATAAATAAATAAATAAATAAATAAAATGAGGAAATTAACCTTGATGTAGTACAGACCTTATTCAAATTTTGTCAATTGCCTTAATAATGTCCTTTGTAGGGAAATGAAAAATTACATGTATGCACACACACACACACACACACACATATGGATATGGCTATATACGTGTGTGTGATATGTGTGTGTGCTTGAGGATCACTGCATATTCTAATTTCTTTTAAATATGCACAACGAACATTAACATATTGAAGATTCTGAGATATTTTGCAGTAAAAAGATCTGCTTAATCTTGTCTGCAAGTGCTTCAAAAAGATTATTTCAGGATTCCCTGTTAGTGAAGATTCAGTTAAATTTATTATACTCTACTTCCTAAGCCAGAGAACTCATTTCAAAAAAAAAAAGGTTTTTTTCTGCTTAGTGCTCAGTAAACCAGAAAAATTAAAGAAACCCCCAAGACTGCTAGTCCACTGATGCCCCCTTATATTTTCCTATAACCATGGAGCTCACACGGCTTCCTAAACATTCAGACCTCTCCCCACCTTCCCATTGCATCCCGCCCTGGTCATTGCGTCGTCGTCTTCTAATTGGACAGTGGTCCCGTATGGAGTCCAGGCTGGTGCATTTGACCCTGGGGGATCCAGAGTCATGCATACCTCTACGGGTCTGAATAACAGCCTTGATTATTCAAAAATTCTCCCTATTTCCCTCAGAGAAAGACAGGGTTAACTATTGAGTTTGACTCAATTGAGTCAAACTATTGAGTTTGACTCAAACTCTGCATGTGGCTTCCCTTTTTAAAATGCCTCTACGTGGCCACATCTCAGGTTCAAGAGATGATCTCAGATTCTTCTCCCCACCTTTTGTTGCTGCTTTTACAGCAGTTCTGGTACGTTCTTACCTGTATGTTGTAAAACCCACGTCTCTCTTTGAAGATTCGGTATGTGTAGACGAAATTTTTAAACCTGTGGGAAGATAACTGTGTGAATCATTATATTCTTTTTTTTCTAAGTTAATTTATTTATTTTGTGAGAGAGAGAGAGAGAGGGAGAGAGTATGGGAGGGGCAGAGAGAGAGGGAGAGAGAATCCCAAGCAGGTTCTGAATCATGGCCTGAGCGGAAATCAAGACTCAGACGTTCAACCGACTGAGCCACCAGGCACCCCAACATAAGGTTCTCATAGGCAAATCCGGGTAGCATATACCTCTCTATTATGCGTGCAGTGCCTTTGGCATTCTTGGGTCCTAAAAAGAAACCGATCATTTTCAGGCATTCTCATCTGTGGGAATTTGAAAGAGACAAAGGTTTGGAAATGGGGACCCTAATTCTGCTGGTGGACGTCAGGGCTTGTGGCCAAGAGGGTAAGGAGAGGGAATTTTCTATTTCCATGGTCTTGGTACTTCGCTCTAGTTTTTTTCACTTAGCTCTAAGTTGGCGCAACATACAAAATGCCATTGAGCTGTTTTCCTGTACTGTTTGCCAAACGATGTGTCATTGACCTCGACAGAGATAGTTAGTGTTAATTAAAACAGAACGTTGAGAGTTCTGTCCAGGGAGGTGACATGCTGTGCTTTTGTTCTTCGTTGGGATTGGTGCCACTGGCTAAGTAATCTAACCAGAATCTACACAACAGACCCAATCTAACAATTTCCAAAGCAAGATATAGCATACAAACATTACCGTATTTCTGCAACTCCAAGATGCCATCAATGTAAAGTGTCAAATTAACAATAGCTTTCCAGGAGAAAAATGCATACGTTAAATGTTTCTACCAACCGTTCAACGTGTTCTGATCCCACACAAACATTAAAATGTAAAAAAAAAAAAAAAAAAAAGGGATGCCTGGGTGGCTCAGTTGGCTGAGTGTCTGACTTCAGCTCAGGTTGTGATCTCAGGGTTCATGAGTTCGAGCCCCAAATCTGGCGCACTACTGACAGCACAGAGCCCACTTTGGATCCTCTGTCCCCCCCACCCTCTCTCTGACCCTCCCCTGCTCATGCTCTCCCTCTCTCAAAAATGAATAAACAGGGTGTTTTATGGAACCGATTTAACAATAAATTATATATTAAAAAATGAATAAACATTTGTTTAAAAAGTAAAGAGGGAGTGAGAGATTAAAGGCATTGACATGAGGTTCAAATTATCTGATGACTCTCACACCACCACTTTGCACCTGTGCCAAAGAATCATTGGACTGAATTGAGAATTTAGAAAGCTACTTAGAGCGTTAACAGAAGCTTTTTACAGAAGACTTTATCACTGTTTGTCTGAAGGCTTTGGCAGTTGACTTCAAATCCCAATCCTTTTTGTGGGGTTTCCTGAGGCCGGAATAAGCCAGTGGGTGTCCCCAGATCACATGGGAAGCAACACAACATTTCACATGAGTCCTTGTCCACATGTGATAAGGTATCGCACATCTGGGAAGAGGTCTCAAATATTCCTTTTCACGGAGGTATCGTTCAAATTAGGATCCAAACGAGGTCCATACGTTGCATTTGGTTGATCACCCAGTCCTTAGAGACCCAACTATCAAATGTTAAGTTCTTAAATGACTTCATTTTTAATTACACTGTTGTATTATGAGCTAAGACAATCTCCACCAGAGGAATGTGAAAGAGTAAAGCAAATGGAGTTTCTACGTTAACTAGTCCGAAAGCCATAGACTTCAAGTTGTAAAGACAGACATTGCTCAAATTTGATCTTTTTCTTTGCAAAGCACTTTAAAATTTTTTTTTGATGTTTATTTATTTTTGAGGAGAGAGAGACAGAGTGTGAGCAGGGGAAGGTCAGGAGAGAGGGGGACACAGAATCTGAAGCAGGCTCCAGGCTCTGAGCTGTCAGCACAGAGCTCAACGTGGGGCTCGAACTCACGAGCTGTGAGATCATGACCTGAGCCGAAGTCAGACACTTAACCGAGTCACTCGGGCCCCCTTAGCATTTTAAATGAAATAACGAGCCATGTTGCCACATTGCTTTGCAAAGAAATGGACTTTTTGAACTTGTGATACCTACCTGCATTGATTTTGGAATGTTTAGGGGAAAAAATTCACTAAGAGATTACAGAGCATATACTTTATATGACTATAGAGTCTTTGGGTAAACGTAAAAACTTATTTTTTTAATACCCTCTGTTCTAATTATTATTATTTTTAAATTTGTTATTTTTGAGAGAGAGAGAGAAAGCACGTGAGCGGAGAAGGGGCAGAGAGAGGTGGGGGGAGAGAAGATCCAAAGCGAGCTCTGTGCTGATGGCACAGGAACCATGAGATCATGACCTGGGCCAAAGCTGGACGCTTAACCGACTGAGCCACCCTGGTGCCCCTGTTATTTTATAAATGCCACTTAAAAACTTATCAAAGAAACATGGTTCTTCCAGCATACATTTATACTAAAGATACATAAAAAGACCAGGTTTATCCTAGGCCTTCGCCCCATCACCGATGGTGACGGGGGAGCCCCTTCTTTAGCTCCAAAGCTTACAGTCTTGCCTCTACTCTCTGCCTTCAGTCCCCTGGCCTAATCTCATCATGCCTTTTGTCCCTGCTGTCATCATTACAAGAACCCCAGTCTTTAATCATCCCCGTCCACCTTGCTCTAAAGGAAACCTTGCTTTGCCCCAGGACATGGCCCCCCCTGCCTCGTCTACAAGGCTGCTTCTTTCTCCCAAAGCCCTCCCCCTGCAGGGCCTGAGGGGGACACCCGTGTCCCGGTTCTCAGCTGTTTCCCTCCTTCCTCCAAACCCTCAGCTTTGAGGTTCACATCATTAGATTATGTTGCCTACCTATTGCCCCTCCCTGCTGTGGCATGTCGTGCCCCGGCTTACTGCCACTCGATTCTCCATGGCACGGCCTAGCTCTTAGCCCATCGTCACTGTCTTCAGTGCTATTCCTGCCTCAGCCTCCATGATTGTAGTCCACACGTACATTCCCCTGAGACATTCCAGTTTCTCACCTCCTTCAGCTCTTCTCCAGGGGCCTCACCTTCCACCTACATCAGCCACGCGCTCCTATGTCCAACAACCAGGACTGGGGGGCCCAGGGCAACATCAAAATGCAAGACCCCTTGTTAAAAAATGGTTAGGAATTTCAACATGGCGACAGCAGAGCATTAAACCAAGTGCAGGGCCCTGTGAACGGGGGGGCTTTGTGCAACTGTGTGGGTGGCAAGCCATGAAGCCAGCCCTGCTTTCAACCTTGAGCTTGTGATTGCCACTAACCGTAACCCTTTGTAATGTGACCTTCACACATCCCACTCTCTTGCTCCCACTTCTAGACCCTTTCCTCCATTCACTGACCCCATCAATCCCTTGACCATAGAGCCTCCAATCTATTGGCTCTACCACTTTTCACTGTTGTCACCCTTGGCATGCTGACTGGTCTCACTTTGAATTAATGACCACAGAACTCCAATGGGCTCTTAGTGCCCCCACCCGAGGCAAGCATTTCCTTCCCTATTCCCTCAATAGTGATTCTACGTTGTCTCCTTTCTTCTTAAACCCTGAACACCTCACGCTTAACTGATGACTTCGTAGAGATTCAAGCAATCAGAAGGAAACCGCCAGTCTCTGAATTGCCACAGCTATTAGCCTGTGCGGTCACCTACTCTGCCTTAATTACCATGCCTGAACCTTGCATGTTACTCTGGAACTAATCCCTCTTACTTCCACTGGATGCCATCCATTTTCATCTATTCAAGGACATAGATCTAGAAATTTCTTCCTCCCTCTCCCTGATGTCATTAATTCTTATTCTTTCCACAGCTAGGGTGGCCCTTTTAAAAACTGTGAGTCAGATGTGTTGTTTTAATTATAGAGATTTATTAACTTTTTCTACTTGTTCAAAAGATTTTCCTATACAGATAAATAGCAAAAATATTTGTCATCTATTTGCACCAAGATGATTTTGATTTCAATCGTCAAGTAGCAATTGTCATTGACTCTTATATCTTCTAATATTTAACAAATGCCTTGAATTTTTGTGCAAAAAAAAAAAATGTGAGTCAGGCTATGTCCCTCCTCTGCACAAAAATATGGTCAATTTATTTAAAAATTTTTTTTACTTTTAAGTAATCTCTATACCCAACATGGGGCTCAAACTCACAACCCCGAGATCAAGAGTCTCATGCTCTTCCGACCAAGCCAGCCAGGTGCCCCAAATCTGGTCAATGTTGAATAAGAAAAATAAGATTGCTGCGTGTGAAGGGACGGCAGGGCGTGTTTCTGTCTTAACACATCTCATGTCTTCTTATAGAGCTATAATTAAGACAGCGAGGAACTGATTCGAGGGTAGAAAAGATATTAATGGAATAAAATAGAGAGCCCAGAAACAGATCCACATATGTCTGAAAACTTGGTCTATGATAGGGTTGGCACAACAGAGCAGTGAGGAGGGGACAGGCTAGTTGTTAAATGGTGACGGTGATGTTCTCACATGTAAACAAGTAAAAGTGGACCCTACTTCACACTCTTTTTTTTTTAATGTTTATTTATTTTGGGGAAAGAGAGAGAGAGTCACAGAGCACTAGTGGGGGAGGGGCAGAGAGAGAGGGAGACACAGAATCCGAAGCAGGTTCCAGGCTCCAAGCTGTCAGCACAGAGCCCGATGCAGGGCTCGAACCCACAAACCGTGAGATCATGACCTGAGCTGAGGTTGGGAGCTTGACCTACTAAGCCACCCAGGTACCCCACCTACTTCACATGCTAATTGAAGACCTAACTGTGAAAAAACAAAACAGTGACCTTAGGAGAAATAAATATGAAGGAACAACTTAGTGACTTGTTAAGGAAGAAGTTTCTTTCCATCACAAAAAGTATAAGCCTTAAGAAAGATTAATGAACTCACTATATTCAAATTAAAATTTCTTGGGGCACCTGGGTGGTTCAGTTTGTTAAGTGTCCAACTCTTGATTTTGGCTTCGGTCATAATCTCACAATTCATGGGATCGAGCCCCACCTTGGGCTCTGCGCTGACAGCATGGAGCCTGCTTGGGTCTCTCTCTCTCTCTCTCTCTCTCTCTCTCTCTCTCTCCCCCTCTGCCCCTCCCCCACTCACACACGGTGACATGCAAGCACATGCTTTCCCTCAAAAAATTTAATTACTTAAATCAAAATTCCTAATTATCAAAATACATTAGCAAAGCAAAAAAGTCTGCAAACTGGGAAAAGATATTGCAGCACTAGTATGTAATAAGAACACTGATTTACCGTAAGAAAAAGGCAAACAAAATGTCCAATAAACATAGGAAAAGATGCTTCACTTCACTCTCAATCAGGGAAATACAAATACGAACCACAATTAGATATCATTTCACACCAAACTGGTAAAGACATATGAGTTTACTAATGGAAAATATTGGCTGTTATGTGAAGCTATAGAAAGTTTTACATACAACCAATGGGATGTAATTAGATACTGATGTCTTGGAGAACAATTTGGCAAAATCTAGTAAAGCTGAACTGCATACACTCTATAAGCCTCGATGTGTACCTTTCGAGATTGGTAATATTGACACAAAACTGACAATGCCAATATCTTATTATTTACTAAAAAGCAAAGATCATAGAAACTAAATATGTAATACATTTAAACACATTTACAATCAAAGAAAATCATAAATATATGATAAAATATTAGGTCAAAGTGTAAAACTAATGACAAGACATAAAATAAATACCAATTTTCTAATGCAAACCATCATTAGATGAAATTAATTAGCATATAGTGTCCCAAAAATAACAAATCAAACACTCCGTAAACCTCATTAAATTTAAATTAATAATGAAAAGTGTAAAGTAAAATAGCTATTTTTAGTGAAATTTTGAGGTGCAAATGGGGAAAAGGAGAGGTGAGGATGAAGGGAGGGGCAGGGAAGAAGACAGGGAGGGGGGTGAATCACTGGGGTCATCACTGGCTTCTGAGGATTTTTTTATGCAAACACTTCCATCTGTCGGAAGAGCCTTATCTGTTGACAGTAGTTGGGGTAAGTTTACGCTCACTCTGACCACTTTCCTTTGATTTTTTTCACCTTCAAACAATCTCCTCTCTTGCTCTGCAACTTCAAACAAATCTGTTTTGGACATTTTGGATCCTCGTAGGAGCTGATACCTTTTTCCTGAAAGCAGAGTTTGTTCTTCAAGCCCTTCTGAATGTCAGGGGTTAGCTAAGATTCTGCACGCTTACTGACTACTCTGAAACAGACTTTATCCCAACACAAAAACAAACCAACAGTCAAAAAGGGGCTCAATTTTCCTTCCAGGGTAGTGAACGCACAGGGTTGTGTTTGTTTCAGGTGTGCAATATGGTGATTCAACACTTCAATCCGTTACTCAGTGCTCGTCACGACCAACCGTGTCCTCTGTATCCCTTTCACCTCTCTGCCCCATCCGCTCCCCCATCTCCCCTCCAGTAACCATGTTTCTTCTCTATAGTTCAGAGTCTGTTTTTTGATTTGGGTTTTTTTTTCCTTTGTTGGTTTGTTTCCTAAATTCCGCATATGAGTGAAGTCATAGGATATTTGTCTTTCTCTGGCTGACTTATCTCACCTGGCATTATACACTCTACCTCCATCCGCGTTGTGGCAAGATTTCATTCTTTTCTTTTGGCCGAATAAAGTCCCACTGTGTGTGTGTGTGTGTGTGTGTGTGTGTGTATACACAGTATTTTCATATTTTGGGGGGGTAAATACCCAATAATGAAATTACTGGATCACAGGACGGTTCTATTTTACATTTTTTGAGGAACGTCCAGACTGTCTTCCACAGTGGCTGCACCAGTTCACATGCTCACCAATGGTGCACAAGAGTTCCTTTTTCTCCATATCCTCCCCAACCCTTGTTTTCTGTGTTTTTGATTTTAGCCATTCTGGCAGTGTGACATCCTCGGCCCTTTTGAAGTACACTATTTTGCAGTAAAGGCTATGTTTTTATTCTCTAGTGATTCTCTTTCAGGAAGGATTTACTTTTTTCAGTCATCAGAAAAAAAGTTGTGCTTCGAAGAAACGGACCCAGGGGCGCCTGGGTGGCTTGGTCAGTTAAGCGTCGGACTTTGACCTCAGCTCAGGTCATGATCTCATGGCTGGTGAGATGGAGCCCCGAGTCGAGCTCTGCACTGACAGCGTGGGGCCTGCTTGGGATTCTCTCTCCCCCACCTCTCTCTGCCCCTCCCCCGTTCACACATGCGCGCTCTCTCTCTGTCTCAAAATGAATAAATAAACTTAAAAAAAAAAAAGACCTAAAATGAATATAGTATAAAAATTGGTCTCCCGATTTCTCCCCCTGTGCTGGGATGGGAAAGGGGTAGAGGTGCCTACCTGCTGATGTCCACAGGGACCAAAGAGGGGCAATGGCTGTTGGGGTGCACTTGGCAGATTCCTGTCTTACCCCTTCTCAAGTCTCTTAAAGCTACAGTAACTGATATCATAATATCCTCACTAAGCTCATAGCAGCCAAGCAGCCACATGTCATCTTTGCCATCCAAAGCTTTGCTCAAAGACCTGGTGGTGCAAGGCAGCTGAGTTGATGATTCAGGGCACTGATTGCTTTAGGTGGAGCGCCTTGGGTGGGGTGCTCCATCAGGGGGAAGGAGGGGAAACTTTGAGAAAAGTTGTCCTTTACTGGTCAAATATACCTCTGATCATACTGAATTTCAATTACTCATTTCCTCCCCTGCACCTCACACTTGGCTGTGAGCTCCGAAAGGCCAGACTCATGTCTGCTTTGCTCACTCCTGCACTTTGCCTGCCCCATAGTTACGCTCAGTGAATATTTGTTGAGTTGCATTGAATTATCTTTTTTTTTTAATTTTTATGTTTATTTTTGAGAGAGAGAGAAAGCGTGAACAGGGCAGGGGCAGAGAGAGAGGGAGACACAGTATCCGAAGCAGGCTCCAGGCTCTGAGCTGTCAGCACAAACCCATGAACTGCAAGATCGTGACCTGAGCCAAAGTCAGATGTTTAACCGACTGAGCCGCCCGGGTGCCCCTGCATTGAATTATCTTAGCAAGAAATGTGCCAAGCCTATATGAAGAAATCTTACTAAGAGACACGAGTGGCAATGTTTTTGAATGGAAAGATTAAGTATTGTAAAAAATAACAATTCTTATCAAATTATATATTATTTTTTGAGTGTCTATTTTTGAGAGAGAGAGACAAAGCATGAGAGTGGGAGGGGCAGAGAGAAAGGGAAACACAGAATCTGAAGCAGGCTCCAGGCTCTGAGCCGTCAGCATAGAGCTGAACGCGGGGGTTGAACCGTGAGATCGTGACCTCAGCTGAAGTCAGATGCTCAACTGAGACACCCAGGCGCCCCTCAAATTATATTTTAATTGGCATCCCTAGCTCCAACCTGCCCTGAACTCCACTCACTTATTCAACTACTTAACATCTCTTAAATGTCCACTAGGTGTTTCAAATCCAGTATGCTCAAAACCAGTTTTATACCTGTGCGATTCTATCCCACTACGAGTCAATATCCTAACTGATGTCCATGAACTATGAGAGTTTCTACTCTGTCTGGTGAGAACACACGCATTTGCAGACTAATGAGAGTCCCAGAGATTTTTCTATTGGCTTCTTTTGAGTGATTTTTTTTTTAACCTGGCTGTGGGTACCTTCCTCATGTGGATGAGCTATTCACCACTAAGCTGAAGATTTGAGATTTCTGCAGATCCCTGGATGATCGGCAGATCTGCAGATCTTTCTCCATGTGTCTCTCTCCTCTTCTGCATTCTCCCCCATGAGTTCTAGGCACAACAGACTTCCTGGACTTCTACCTCTAGCTCATCAATTGAGGGAGACCATAAGGCCCTACCTGGGTAGACAAGGACATTAATATTGTTATTGAGATTATCTCAGATGCTCAGGAATCTAGAAGAAAGATAGAGCTTGTTATGCAGAAACATGGAACATAGAGACACCCAAATTAAAATACTAGAGGTAAAAGCTGCATTGTCTAAGATGTAGAATATGCTGAATGGGATTAGCAGCAAATTTCATGTTGCAGAAAAAATTAATTCGTGAACTTGGAGGTAAAGTGACATGACAGAAACTACCAAAAGTGAAATGAAGAAACCATTGAAATACAAATGGGGGAAAAAAAAAACAGTACAGAAAATAAACAAAAGAGAAAGTTATTCTCTCAAAGGGTAAATAATAATAATGAAGTTTCACGGGCAGCTGGGTGGTTCAGTTGGTTAAGCGTCTGACTCTTGATTTCGGCTCAGGTCATGACCTCGGGGTCATGTGATTGAGCCCCACATTGGGCTCCATGCTGAGCGTGGAGCCTGCTTGGGATTATCTCTCTCTCTCTCTCTCTCTCTGCCTCTTCCCCCTCACCCCCCCCAAAATAAATAAACATTCAAAAAATATATTAAAGTTTCATTTGACATCAGTGAAATGCACAACTTACTTGGTAACACAAAGTAACAGACCTCACTCAAAAAAATAGACTGAATAACCCTGTACCTATTAAAGAATTTGAATTGGTACTTAAAAACTTTCCCACAAAGAAAATTCTAGGCCCAGATGACTTTACTGATACATTCTACTGAACATTTAAGAAAGGAATAATACCAATTGTAAATAAACTCTTCAGAAAATTAAAGAGACTACTCCTAATTTATATTGTGAGGCTAGCATTTCTCTGATATGAAAACCATTTATAGACATGTTTTTAAAGTTAAGGTACAGATTATATTCCCCATGACATAGATTCAGTAATTCTTACCAAAATGTTGGCAAATCAAATTAACCAATGTATACAAAAGACTCCACATAGTAATCAAATGGGATTTATGTCAGGATTAATTTCAAGGTTGTTTTAATATTTGAAAATTAATGAATATTGGTTGATTAGCTCCCAGAAGAAACCAAAAGGGATACACTCCTTGGCATCAGTATTGGCAAAGATTTTTGTGACACTGAACACAAAGACAACAAAAGTAAAATAAACAAGTGGGACTACTTTGAACTACAAAGCTCTGCACAGCAAAGGAAACCAACAACAAAGTGAAAAGGCAAACTACTGAATAGGAGAAAATATTTGCAAATTATATGTATGCTAAGGGGCTAATATCCAAAATATATAAAGAACTCATACAATAGCAACAAACAAGTAATCTGATTTTAAAAATGGGGAGAACTACATAGGCATTTTTCCCAAGAAGATATACAAATGGCCAACAGGTACGTGAAAAGTGCTCAGCATCACTCATCATCAGGGAAATACAAATCAAAACCACGATGAGATACCATCGCACGCCTGTCAGATGGTTATCATCAAAAAGCCAAGAGATAATAAGTGTTGTCACGGATGTGGAGAAAAGGTAAGCTTTGTGTGTTGTTGGTGGAAATGTGAGCTGGTGCAGCTACTATTTAGGAATCAGTAAGAAGATTCCATGAAAACGTAAAAATGAAACTACCATATGGTCTAGCAATCCCACTTCTGGGTATCCAAACTGAATGAAATCAGTATGTTGAAGAGATATCTGTACTTCCATTTTTAATGAAGCATTATTCACAGTACCAAGATATGGAAACAACCTAAGTGTCCATCAACAGATAAACGGGTAAAGATGTGGTGTATGTGTGTGTATATATATATACACACACACATGTATATATATATATATATATATATACACACACATACAATGGAATATTTTTCAACCATGAGAAGGAAGGAAACACTGCCATCTGTAACAACATGGATGGGCCTTAAGGGCATTATGCTAAGTGAAATAAGCCAGACAGAGAAAGACAAATATTGTACAGTATCACGTATATGTAGAATCTTAAAGAAAAAAAAAAAGAGAGAGAAATTAACAGACTAAATATGACTCTCAATCAATGCAGAAAAAGCATTTGACAAACTTTGATATACATTTCTAATAAAAACTCTCAACCTTACTAGGAAGAGAAGAACTAAAATCACAATGGTAAAAGACTGAATACTTTTACCCAAAGATCAGGAGATGACAAGGATTTTGGCACTTGTCACTTCTATTCTGCGTTGCTGTGGAAGTCCTAGCTAGTGCCTAAGGCAAGGAAAGAAATGGAATGGGAAGATTCAAATGGAAGAAGTACGCCCATCTTTAATTGCAGATGGCATAGGGAAAATCACATGAGCGCTACAAAGAAGCCACCAGGCTAGCGAGTGAGTTCGACAAGGCGGCAGGATACAAGATCAATATACAGAAGTCAACTATATTTTTATTGACTTGTATTGAATAAGTGGAATGTGAAATTAAAGTAACATCATGTCAAACAACACAAAAAGACGAAATCTTAGGGATGAAATTGACAAGAGATATACAAGACCTGTTACAAAACATTTCTGAGAGAAATTTTAAGACTTAAATAAATGGAGATATTAAACTATGTTCGTGGGTCAGAAGTATACATGTAAGTTTCCATGTCAGTTCTCCCCTAATTGATGGATAGGTTCATGCAATCTCAACCTAAATCCCATCAGGCTCTTTTTGGTGGTAGCTGAAAAGCTGAGTCTAAAATATGTACCTTGAAAAAGTTGGGGACTTACACTACGTGATTTCAAAACTTATTATAAAAAGAAAGTCATCAACACAATATAGAATTTGCATAAAGATAGAAAAAAGATCAATAGATCAACAGATCCAAACTTACATGGTCAATAGATTTTTTTTTTTAACAAAGACATCAAAGCAATTCATGAGAAGAAAAGATAATCTTTTCAACAAAGGAGCTGGAACAGTGAGGTAGCCATACCTAATGAACTCCAACCCTAACCTTACCCCAGATACAAAAATTAAATCAGTATGGGCTGCAGTAAATGCAAAAGCTGACACTATTAAAACCTAGATGAAAACAAAGGAGAAAACCTTTGGGAAATTAGTTAGGCAAGGATTTATTACATACACACGAAAATTGTGGTCCTCAAAAGAAAAAACTAATAAAATTTGGCCTCATTAAAATTAAGGATCTCTGTTCTTTGAAATACACTGGTTAAAGAAGATAAAAAGACAAGCCACAAAATGGGAGAAAATATTCACAAACCACCTGTCTCATAAAGAACTTGCACCAAAATAGGTAAAGAATTATCAAGACTAAGAAAATAAATGATAGGAAAATAAAAATTTCATGGGCAAAATATTTGAATGGATACGTCATCAAAAAGATATATGGATGGCAAAAAAGTGTATGGAAAAATACTCAGTATCGTTATTCATTAGCTACACGTACGTTAAAACCACAATGAAATACCACCGCACTTACTAATATGGCTTAAACTTAGAAAGCAGACCAAGCAAAGTGTTTGTGAGAATGTGGAGCAATCAGAACTCACATGATGCCCATGGGAATGTAAATAGTGCATTCACTTTGGAAGACAGCATGGTAGTCTCTTGGAAATATAAACGCACATTGAACATATGACTCAGCACTTATTTTCCTGGGACAAATGAAACCATACGTCCACAAGACTTGGTCACAAATATTCATAGCCACTTCAGGTGTAATAGTTCCGAATGAGCTAAACCAATAGGGTAATGGGATACTACTCAGCAATGAAAAGAATGCACTTTGTAACTATACCGATGAATCTCAAAATAATTATTCTGGATGAAAGAAGTCAGACAAGGGGACGCCTGGATGGCTCAGTCCGTTAAGCATCTGACTCTTGATTGTGGCTCAGGTCGTGATCTCACGGCTCATGAGTTCAAGCCCCACGTCGGGCTCTGTGCTGCGTGAAGCCTTCTTATGGTCCTCTCCCTCTCTCTCTCTGCTTCCCCCCTGCTTGTGCTCTCTCTCTCTCTCAAAATAAGTAAATAAACTTAAAAAAAATTTTTTTTAAAAAAGAAAGAAGTCAGACAAAAAGGGCTACTACTTTATGATTTGATTTCTATTAAATTCTGGAAAATGTTAATAGTCTCAAATTATATTGGGTCCGCCGGACCAAAATGGAAATAACCTAAATGTCTGATTATGTATAAATTATGATATATCCAATCAACAAAACAGCCAGCAATCCCGAAAAGATGGTGTGTGTTGGCTTTCTTTGATGGGGAAAGACGCCAACGATGCACTGAAAAAAACCAGTGTGCAAACCCTCGTGTATGATGAACGATTTGTGTACATATACGTATTTCCTTATACACGCATATGCATAGAGAGCAGCCTGGAGACATGTGTACTGAAATATCAGAAATGGTAATTTCCATGTGGTGAAACTGAGAACATTTCTGCTTTCTTTTTTATACCTTTCTCCACATTTGGCTTTTCTAAAATAACCAAAAAAGTTTGAATTCTTTTTTTTCCTTTGTGAGCTCTAGAGTCTTTCCAAAGATCTCAGAACCTGGGAGCTAGAAATGACACCCTCTCTGCACCCCCCGCCTCCACCCGGGGCTCTTCCACTCCTTTCTATCTCTGCTTTCTCCTCAGTGAGGACATGTGGTAAGTCGGGGCCCGGATTCTTCTCATCGGCAGCCGTCCCACGGCTACAGAAAGTCCCTCCTTTCCCCTCAGACCCACAGAGGAAGCCTCGGCTCTCCCCGTAGCCACTCCACTTTGACTCTACTGATTATAAAGGCAGACCCACGTCCAACTTCTCACACTCACAGGGTCACACTACAGAGGCAGTGTTTTTGCATGCTGGTGCTTCCTGAAAGCTCTATCAGGGTACACGATCAAGTAACATTTCCTGTCTAGAGTTACCACATCGCTTTCTGGTCAGTACTAGGTGCTGCTTGGCCAACTCTTCGTGTGACTTCCTTTAGTTCGAAACTTTCCTAAGATATTTTTGTTTAGGTTTGTGAAAGCATGGAAGGTGGCCTATTGCCATATTGCCATTCTAACAGCAAAGAAGGGGCAGCCTCAATGTTGGGAAGCAGAATGGTAAGACTCCACGTATCATGGTCTGCTGGCAAGACCTCCGGTCCTCGGCTTGGGCACTTTATAACACAATTCCAAGGCGAGTACCTTGAGCATATGTCAGGGGCACTGGGGACATTGGTAAGAAGGAACATACTGACGCGTTGGCAAGTTGGGCTTGGACAAGTTATCTAATAAGACACTCCAGTATCTGGGGCACCCGGCTGGCTCAGTAGGTGGAGCATGTGGCTCTTGGTCTCAGAGTCATGAGTTCGAGCCCCACCTTGCGGGTAGAGATTATCTATTTAATAAACAAGTTGAAAAAGGAGAGAAGAAGGAAAAGGAGAGGAAGGAGAAGGGGAAAAAGAAGAAGAAGCACTTCTAGTTTCTTCTCCCACAAATTAGGGGTAACGTCACCTACTAGAAATGGCTTTGCAAAGGGCAAGTGAGATAACAAATACAACATGCCTGTCACGATGTTTGGCTCCTAGAAACCACCTTCATGGGGCACCTGAGTAACTCAGTTGGTTGGGCATCAGACTCTTGATTTCAGCTCAGGTCATGATCTCACGGTTGTGGGATCTCTCTGTTCCTCCCCTGTTCACGTATACACATGTTCTCTCTTTCTCTTTCTCAAAAAAAAAAAAAAAAAAAAAAAAAGGACCTTCACGGTGGCTCCAAATGCACAGTTACAGGCAAATAGGCTAATTCTTGAGACCATTTTGGCTTTGCTCACGTCGGGCAACCTAAAGTAGCCTCTCTATCCCTCACTGTACTATGACTCTGTTTTGTTTTCATCATTATTGTCTCCTCTCACTGGAATGTACTTTCACAAGGGCAGGACTGATGCCCGTATCATTCAGCGCTATTTTCCCGATTCCTAGAACTGTGTCTGGAATACACATTATAAGAGGCGCTCAGTGTATGCTTGTTGAATGAATGCGTGAAGGTTCTATTCATTCATCCTCCAAATACCTGCTCCACTAAAGCTCTCCACACTTTGATGAGTGAGTCGCTCTTTGCTCTCAGTTCCCACACACCCCAATGTGAGTCCGGTCATCGGCACACACTTTGAGTGTCCGTTTACTTCTTTATTTTCCCCACGAGGCTCTGAGCTGTGTTGAGGGCACCAATCTAGTGCCCACCATAGCTCCTGGCATCTAAGAGACTCTCAACACCCGTTGGACAACTAGAATTGAACGGTCAGTGCTGATCTGCGTGGTGACAAAATTTCACAGGGATCATGATAAAGGCCATTGAGATGGGGGCCATTTGACCTGAGCCTTAAGCCTGATGCACCTGAGATAGGTCTGCCTTTCAGGGACATGGGCACGGGCAAAAATATGTACTCCTCTCTCATCATTTGATTTAGTGTTCTTTTTCCCTTTCTTAGAGACTTTCGCTTTAGATGAATATGCAGGCTAGCTGGATATTCCACAAAGTTGTCGAAAAGAAACGTCGACAACGTCGACGGATAAACGTCCCAGGATAGACTACTTACCCTGAAGTCTGGGTCAGGGTCTTCCTGTCTCTATGACGTCCCTGGCACCTGCTTTTCCCATTCCTGCTGTTTGCCCTGTTCCTCGCCATCTCCCATCCAGAGACACAACACCCTCAACCGCCATCACCTGTCGGCTTCGGAGCATCTTCCATATCACACTGGAGCTCCGAAAATTCTAGGCTGGGGGAGTTCGAGGAGTTCCAGTCTGGTCATTTCCCTGCATGGAAACCATCTGCGCTTCCCCATTACCTACACAGTCATTCGTTTCAGACCCCATGACATCATCCCAAACCTACTCTACCAAAAGCCATTTCTAAGCTACTTTTCTCGAACCCTGTCAAACATCCTACCTCTAGGTATGCCTTCCATTCCGCTTCCCTGTAATCCAATCTTACCCACTCTTTCCAGTCCCAGCTCAAATGCCACCTCCTCTAAAAAGACCCTCTTGTTCATCTTTTCTGCCCTTGATTTGCATAAAACTGCCTCTTCTTAAATTTATCCTTTGCCCTTTTATAATTCATTTACGTGTTTTGGATCTCCTTGAAAAAAAAAATTGCAAATTCCCTGTTAGAATCTCCCTAGGCTCTAGTACCGTGTTTGAATAGATAGTTGGGATTCACTACCTTTTTATACGTTTTCAAAAAAAAAAATTGGGGGATGGGGAGGGGCAGAGAGTGAGAGAATCCCAAACAAGTTCTGCATCGTCAGTGCCGAGCCGGACTTCGGCGGGGCTCAATCCCACGAACCGTGAGATCACGACTTGAGCTGAAATCAAGAGTCTGACGCTTAACCAACTGAGCCACCCAGTGCTCCTACATTCATGATTTTAGCTGCAATTTTCCTGTGCTTCAGCCAGCCTTTGGTGAAGAAAGTACCTATTTGGCTTTGTATGGTTAGGAGTGTGTAAGCGCACACATGTGTGCATGTGTGTGTATTTAGTTGAGGGATGGATACTGAATTTTACCTAATACTTTTAACCAAATCTGAATGAGTTATGCCGTTCGTAAACTTTGGCTAATTAATATTTCATTAAACTAATAATTTACCCGACCTGGAACCGTCCTTGACGTCTTGGAATGGACCAGACTTGAGCACCGTGTACTTTCTCCTCTAACGTGTTCCTGGCTTCTGTTTTGTTAGTAGTTTACTGAAAAGTGGCATTAATTAAAATTGAAATTGGTCTGTAGATTTCCTTTGTGCCTGTGTCCTTTTTGAAAAAAAAAAAAAAGTTTTGCCTTCATACATAGAAATCAGGAAAAAAACAATGCAGAGAAACAACTCAAGCTAAAAATGGGTAAAGAATGTGATTGCTCAGGGCCCCCCGGGTGGCTCAGTCTTCTGAGCGTCCGACTTCGGCTCAGGTCATGATCTCACTGTTCATGAGTTCAAGCCCCGCATAGGGCTTGCTGCTGTCAGAGCAGACCCCGGTTTGGATCCTCTGTCCCCCTCTCTCTCTTTGCCCCTCCCCCATTTGCACTCTCTCTCATAAATAAATAAACATTAAAAAGGAATGTGAGTAGGCAATTCTCAAAAGAAGAATTACCAATGGCTAAGAAATATATGAATACACTCTTGTCATCACTGGTAATTTGAAAACTCAAACTGCTAACCCCTAAGGCTATCTTTCTTTTACCTACATCCCTGGCATCATATAAAAAAGGAAATCTATCTCTGCCGATTCTGTTAGTAATGACAGTCCCTTTTGTCTTCATTCTTTTTCTTTTTTACGATTTTCTTAACGTTTATTTATTTTTGAGAGACAGAGACAGAGCATGAGCAGGGGAGGGGCAGAGAGAGAGGGAGACACAGAATCCGAAGCAGGCTCCAGGCCCCAAGCTGTCAGCACAGAGCCCCATGCGGGGCTTGAACCCACGAACCGTGAGATCATGACCTGAGCCGAAGTCAGACGGTTCACCCAGGTGCCCCCCTGTTGTCCTCATTCTAAGAGGCACTGAAGCACATCCATAGAGACATTTGGGTTTTAATTCCTATAACAGGCAAAAGAAAAATTTCAGTGATCTCTCCAAACAGAACACTTGAAGATAGTTAGGTTCCCACCGATAGCTGTTCAGGATTGCCTTCTAAACGGGACTGAACAAGCTTGTTTAGCGGAGGAGCTCTGATACTCTGGCCTGAACTCTTTGGAGATGCCAGATAAATTTCAACACAAGCAAGGCGTTTGAGAAATCCGGTCTCTGTTCCTTCGTCTAGAAGATGGTGACTGTTTCTGCTGGCCTTGACTGACTCTAAGGATGAAAGGAAAGGATGCATGTGGAGGCCCTTTACCCATCTAACAAAATTTGAAATCGTATTTTAAGTATCACCAGTGGAGCCGGCAGAATATACGTGAAAACTTACGTCTCTCGGACTAAAGTTTCCTGAAGGGCATCTAGCCTTTTGCCAGCGCAAACAAACCGACCTCTACACTGAGCCCTCCTCTTTAGATATGCTGGCACTGATGAGAAAATCCTTTTTTCTTTCTTCCTCTTTCTTCCTTTCTCACGTGCACCCCCTTGCCTCTGCAATGCCCCTTTGCCCCCCATACTTCCTGCAGCCCTTCCCTTTGCCCCCACCCCTCCCCTGCTGCTGCACAGGGGCTCCTGGGGTCGTGTACGCACCGTGGACAGATGGATAGGACACGCTCCTTGCGCCCTCTTCAAGCAGAGCCTAGTTTCTCATCCTGCTCATCTGGGCTGCAAGGTCGGAGTGAAATACAATGTCTTTCCCACTGGGCTTCTACTATACTCGGTGTGAGGTTCCAGGTGTGTGTGTGTGTGTGTGTGTGTGGGTGTGGGTGTGCGCGCGCGCAAGATGAGACTACTCACGAGACACAGAGGCACAGCACTCCCGGCATGGACTCGCTGTCCCTTATCAGGAAGTTGCCATCCACCCCATCCTTGAGCAGCAAAGTCTCGCAGTCTTTCTTGGACAGAGGGCCGTGGTAACAAGGCAGATCCATGGGGAGCCCTTTGGTATCCCCGAAATCCATCCCCAAGTCCGGGGACGGCTCTGAGGAGGGAATTAGAGGAGTGGCCTTGAGGGGCCTTTGGAAGCACCTCTCCAGCTGGCTGGTGGCAGTGAGGTGACGCTGCCTTGCGGGACCCAGACTATTTCAAAAGATTCAGGAAATGAAAGGGGTGGGGCTGACGAAGTGACCATGACATTTCAGCCTGTGAGTGGCCCTAGTGTGACTCACAGAAGTGAGTGAGAGCAAGTTTGAGCACACGGTAAACTCGGTGATGTTCGTGGGTGGGTTGCAAGGCCGAGGCTGAGCTCCCCAGGACGGGGCTGCGGCCTTGAATATCACCCTAAATCACCTGTTTTCTCCTTCTCCGGCTGCTGGTGTTCCTTCCAGGGAGCACACCGCTACCTTTGGCTGCGACCCTTGCCCATTTCTGGCTGGAGCTGCCCATCACTGTGCTATGCTAAGCTCATAACAGGTGCTCAGAAAGTGTTCAGGTGCTGAATGAAGCCAGGTTTGTCCAGATGTAATGGAGCCATTGAAAAGGTAGGACTTCCACAGGTCAAATGGCATGAAAATCAGAAGACATTAGTGGGAACAAAAGGCAACTGAATGCAATGTGGGGAGACAGCCCAGCCCCTGGTTAAGGCTCCCGGCCGTTGATGAACAAAGGCCACTGTTAACATCTTCCAGCATTATGCTTTTTGGAAGGAGCTGGTGCAGGTGGGAGAGATATCTGGGTATGCAAAATCGTTCAGGAATAGTTCTCCAGGTACAAGAAAGGAGTATAGCAGGCTTGGTTTGAATATCTTTGGGTCCTTTGAAGTTCCTGTCCTGGAGGACAGCAGTGATGTGTCCCCATGAAGAAAGACCAAGAAAAGTCTATCCATCCGGAGACACTGAGCCCTCTTTAGTCTGCTGGTATTGATGAGAAAACCCTTTTATTTTCTCTTTCTTGCTTTCTCTGCCTTCCTTCCTTCCTTTTTTTCTTTCTTTCCTTCTCTTTCTTTCTCTCTCTTCCTGAGCCTTTTCTGCCTTGATCAGCTGATATTCTTGGGAAGGGGGACTTCCATCATCTGAGAGTCAGATTTAGCTTTAAGAGTAATTTCTATGGCCTTACCCCCGCCCGGCTTTAAGATATAATTGACATATAACATTGTGTAAATTTAGGGTGTATAATGCATTGATGTGCTATCTTTCTACATTGCAGAATGATTCCCACTGTACCATAAGCAAACACCTTCATCTTGCCACCTAATTACCGTTTGTTTTTTGTGGTGAGAACATTTAAGATCCACTCCCTTAGCAACTTTCAAGTATGTAATACAGTAGAGCTATCACTATGTACATTAAACTCCCCAGAACTTATTCAACTTAGAACTGGAGGTCTGTACCCTCTGAACATCTCCCTGTTTCCTCTAAGGCCTTTATGAACAACCAAGCTGTCGACATATTATTAATTAATTAATTAATTTCAGGCAGAATAAGCCATGTGAGCCAATCTGTAATCCACCATTTTAAATTGGGTCACATTTACTTATCTCCCACAATTACTGTGGTACAATGTCAGCTGGTATAAACTATATGTGAATTTCTTTCTGTATATAGGACTCGCCACACATCCCGAGTGTGTATCTATGAAAATAAGGGGTGCCTGGGTGGCTCAGCTGGTTAAGCATCCACCTCTTGATTTCAGCTCAGGTCATGATCTTTCAGTTCGTGGGTTTGAGTCCTGTGTCTGGCTCTGCCCTGAGAGTGTGGAACTTGCTTGGGGTTCTCTCTCTCTCCCTCTCTCTCTGCCCCTCCCCGACTTGCTCTGTCTCTGTCTCCCTCAAAATAAATAAATAAACTTAAAAAAAAAAAAAGAACTATGTGCTCATGAGTCATCCTTACTTCTCTTAATCCCTTCTTAAGCAGATGATTATTTCATCTTGCTGCTATGCTTAAGCAGTCCACCTACTCGTGGAAAACTGTCATACATTAAGCTTCCTTGTAGCAGATTTTTGTGCTTCCTTGGAAATCACACTGCTCTGCTGTTGGTGTAATGGAGTGACATTCATCAAGAAACTTGTTATCAGAGAGTTATGCTTTCAAATCCCCATTTTTTTTCTTATGTGGCGTAGGGCCATATGCTATTGAATTTCCTGAGAATTATGACAGGTGAGGAGAGAATTTTTCCTTGGGGAAAGAGGAAACCAGTTACCAAGCTTGATGGGAAGATATTTTTTGACCAAAAGGAGAGGCAATAAGTTAGTGTCTGCTTCAAATCATCATCATCACTGGGGCTTTCTTGCCTTTTTTGTTTGTTTGTTTGTTTGTTTGTTTTCAAAACCCAGTTGCCCTCATGCTCACTCATCATAAGGGAAATGCAAATTAAATCCTTACTGAGGTGATACCTCTTGTCTATCATATCAATGAAAACCAAAACTTTGAAAACATGCTGGGGTGAGATATGATAATATCTCCTACATTGCTGCTTGGAATAAAAAATGGTTACAATGGGGAGTCTGGGTGGCTCAGTCAGCTAAGTGTCCAACTTTGGCTCAGGTCATGATCTCATGGTTCACGGGTTCGAGCCCTGCATCAGGCTCTGTGCTGATGGCTCAGAGCCTGGAGCCTGCTTTAGATTCTGTGTCTCCCTCTCTCTCTCTGTCTCCCCTGTCTCCTCCTGCTCTCTCCTCTCCTCTCCTCTCTCAAGAATAAATAAACACACACACAAAATTTTAAGAATGGTTACAATTCCAGCGGAAGAGAATCTGGCAATACCTAGGGAAGTTACATATGCACTTGCCCCCTGGTTGGATCTTCTCACATCCATTTTGTAGTACCTAATGAAATAAATAATTCAGGTAAAGGTAGTCAATGGGTGAGCATTTTAGGCAAAAGTTTGATAATGACATTTACAAGGGAGAAATCAAGCTGTCACCACCTGAACCCCCCTGGTCAGTCTTAGCGTAACTAAGAGTGGGACACTAGACATTGAATGGCCATGAACTTGAGGCATCAGGAAGCATGCAGCACCACTAGTGACATGTACTTTCAAAAAATGTTGACCTTGCAGTAAATCAAGCCCTTAGAACGAAATTCTATTTATGAGCCCATAATGAAGACGCAGACAGATAAAATCCCGTATGTGGGACATTCGGCAGGAACAACTAACATTGTTTCTTCATAGGTTAATGTCATAAAAATGGAGTCAGGGAGTGGGGTGGGGACAGCTCTAGGTTAAAAGAGGTTGCTGAGGCATACAACTAAGGTAACATGAGGATCTTGTTTAGATCCTGGTTTGAAAAAAAAAACAAACACAAAGAAGTTTCCTGCCATTGGGGCAATTTAAATATTGACGGGATGGTAGATGATACCAAGGAAATTGTTGATTTTGTTAGGTGTGATGATGGCATTGTGCTTATGTGAGTAAACATCCTTAGCTGGGTGATGATAAGGTTCATTATATTAATGGCTCTGATTCTGCATGTGTTGAAATTTTTTATGATAAAAAGTTTTCCATTCTCATGTTATTCTGATCCACGTCACCTTTGAGAATAGCTGCACATTACACAACAAAGTCCTTAATTTCTTTTTTTGAATTAACTTAGCGAGATGAGGGGAGAGGAGGGTCAGAGAGGGAGGGAGAGAATCCCAAGCAGGCTCCACACTGCCAGCATGGAGCCCAATGCAGGGCTCGAACTCAAGAACCGGGAGATCATGACCTGAGCCACTGAGCCACCCAGGTGCCCCAACATCTTTAATTTCTTACATGGACTCCCCTTCCTTTCATCAATGACAAAGCCTATTGTCAAGTTTTGTGGAACATGACTCCAACCCTCTAGCCATAGTTGATTGGACCAACGGTAGGCTTCTGATCCAAGATGCGCTAGTCCAAGACCCTAACCAAGGAATTTGGAGGAAATTAAGAAATGAGAGGGAGGCACAGGAGATGGAGAGTGGGGATAAGAATGGAAATGAGTTCTCTAGGAATGGCTATAAATGGGTACTTTTTTTTTTTTTTTTTTTTTTTTTTTTTTTTTGCTGTGGACCCAGCAGACAGGAGAAGAGAGAGAATTGGTCCACAAAATGAAGAAAGAAGTAGACTCATGGAGAGAAGCCAAATCAAGAGACAGTCCTACCAAGAAAACTTACTGAATGGGACAATATATTTGCAAACCATATATCTAATAAGGAGTTAATATCCAAATATATAAAGAATTCATGCAACTCAATAGCAAAAAACCCAACCAATCCTATTTCAAAATGGGAAAAGGACCTAAACAGGCAATTTTTTCTTTTAAACATTTTTTTTAATTTAATTTTTAATTTTTTCAAATTTACATCCAAATTAGTTATCATATAGTGCAACAATGATTTCAGGAGTAGATTCCTTAGTGCCCCTTACCCATTTAGCCCATCCCCCCCCCCCCATAACCCATCCAGTAACCCTCAGTTTGTGCTCCTGAGTTTTTATGAGTTTCTTCTGTTTGGTCCCCCTCCCTGTTTTTATATTATTTCTGTTTCCTTTCCCTTCTGTTCATCTGTTTGTATCTTAAATTCCTCATATGAGTGAAGTCATATGATATTTGTCTTTCTCTGACTAATTTCACTTAGCATAATACCCTCCAGTTCCATACATGTAGTTGCAAATGGCAAGATTTCATTCTTTTTGATTGCTGAGTAATACTCCATTGTATATATATACCACATCTTCTTTATCCATTCCTCCATCGATGGGCATTTGGGCTCTTTCCATACTTAGGCTATTGTTGATAGTGCTGCTATAAACATGGGGGTGCATGCGCCCCTTCGAAACAGCACACCTGTATCCTGTGGATAAATGCCTAGTTGCTGGGTCATAGGGTAGTTCTATTTTCAGTTTTTTGAGGAAACCCCATACTGTTTTCCAGAGCGGCTGCACCAGCTTGCATTCACAAACATTTTTTTTTTTCAAAAAAATATATACAAATGGCCAACAGGTGCATGAAAAGGTGCTCATCATCACTAAGCATTGGAGAAATGTCAATCAAAACCACAGGGTATCACCTCACACCTGTTAGAAGTGCCATCATCAAAGAGACAAGAGATAACAGATCTGGTGAGCCTGTGGAAGAAAAGGAATCTTTGTGCACTATTGGTGGGGATATAAATTGCTACAACCACTATGGAAAGCAGTGTGGAGGTTCTCCAGAAAATTAAAAATAGAACTACCATATGATCCAGGAATTCTACTTCAGGATATATACCTGAAGGAGATGAAATCAGTATGTTGAAAAGACATCTGCGTCCCCATGTTCATTGCAGCATTTACAGTAGCCAAGACGTGAAAAGAACATCAGCGTCCATCAACAGATGAATGGATGCAGGTGATGTGGTATATATACACAGTGGAATATTAGTCAGCCATAAAAAAGAAGTAACTCTTCTAATTTGCAACAACATGGATGGAGCTTGAGGGCGCTATGCTAAGTGAAATGAGTCAGGCAGAGAAAGTCCAATATTGTATGATCTCACTCACATACGGAACCTCAGGGGAAAAAAAAAACCTCACAGAAAAAGAGATCAGATTGGTGGTTACCAAAAGTAAGGGGTGGGCAAATCACATGAAGGGGGGGTACAAAATTCCAGTTACAAGATAAGTAGGTACTGGGGGTGTGATGTACAACATGGTGACCATCGCTAACATTGCTGTGTAGTACATAGGAGAGTTGTTAGGAGAGTAAATCCTAAAGGTTCTCATCACAAGGATAAGACATTTTTTCTTTTCCTGTGTGTGTGTGTGTGAGTGTGTGTGTGTGTGTCTATGGGATGATGGATATTAACTAGGCTTGTGGCAGCAATCCTTTTATAACATATGTAAGTCAAGTCCTTATGCTGTCCACCTTAAACTTACACCATGCTGCATGTCAATTATATCTCAACAGAACAGTTATATCTCAAAAAAAAAAAAAAAAAAGAAAGAAAGAAAAAAGAAAAAGAGAGAGACAGTCCTACTTAGGTTCTCTGTGGATTTTTATTTCCCAGATCCAGTGATTTCTTAGGTCTGGCTACACTCTTGTTTGGGGGCTTTTTGTCATTTTTAAAAAAAGTTTTTACTTAAATTCCAGTTAGTTAACATACCTTTGGCAACCATCCTGGGACTGTAGGAGCCAGACTGGCTGCTAAGAAGGGCAAAGTAGACAGAGAGACAATCTGGGTCCTTGACAATGACGTTGAGCATCTGACCCAAGAACCTACCTCTCCTCTGGACTTCCAGTCAGGCTGGAGAATAAATTTCCTTCCTGTTTAAGCATTTGAATTGGGACTCATTGTTGCAGCAAAAGGGATCCTAGTAGATACACAGACGTATGGCATTGGGGTTTTTAATTAGCTTAAATACTATCTCCGTTGATTTGGGAATTATAATTACTTATTCATGTGTCATTGTAATTCATTAGCCGTTAGAATGTAATCGCACCATCTACGAATAGCGTGTAAATGTTCCCACAACCATGTTGAACTCCCACTACTTTTTGATTTCCTCCAACCTTGAACTATCAGCTTCCCTGACGACCCTCTCCACAGATTAGCCCTCATTCTTCCTGATATCATTCTTTAAATAAGTTTTTAAAAGCCATGTTATAACTATTGATTATTGAAAAGAACAGCTAGGTGTTAAATTAGCATGAGTGTACCTATGTATGACTCACTGAGCTATTTAAGAGGTAAACTTCTGAGCTATTTAAGAGGTGAATACAGACGGTACAGTTGACCTTGAACAGCATGGGTTTGAACTGCGCTCTTCCACTCATATATGTGCATACTTTTTCGTTAAAACAGCAAGTACTAGGGGGGCCTGGGTGGCTCAGTCGGTTGAGCATCTGACTTCGGCTCAGGTCATGATATCACGGTCCGTGGGTTCGAGCCCCGCATCGGGTTCTGAGCTAACAGCTCAGAGCCTGGAGCCTGTTTCAGATTCTGTGTCTCCCCCTCTCTCTGCCCCTCCCCCAACTTGTGTTCTCTCTCTTTAAAAAATAATAAATGAATAAACATTAAAAAAAAAGTAAGTACCGTAAATGTATTTTCTCTTTCCTATGATTTACTTAATAACATGTTCTTTTCTCTAGCTTACTTTATTGCAAGAATATCATGTGTAACACATAGAAGCGTACAAAACAAGTGTTAATCGGCTGTCTATGTTACAGGTAAGGCTTCAGGTTGATGGTAGGCTATTAGTAATTAAGTTTGGGGGAACCAAAAGTTATATTTGGATTCGGACTGCACGGGGTGGAGGACAGCGTGAGTACCCCCAACCCTCATATTGTTCAAGGGTTAACTGTATACTCATT
This sequence comes from Prionailurus bengalensis, assembly GCF_016509475.1. NCBI lineage: Eukaryota > Metazoa > Chordata > Mammalia > Carnivora > Felidae > Prionailurus > Prionailurus bengalensis. The sequence goes on along the minus strand of NC_057360.1, from coordinate 62,578,911 downwards.
TCATTGCTTTAACTATCTTATATGCTTCACTTTACTTTACAATTGCGATATTTAGGAGCCAACAAAGTGAAAAAAGAAATCCCCGAAGAGTGCAAGCAAAAATCTCAAAAGGGCCTAAGAGACTCCAATCAAACATAAAAGGTAAACTTGGTGAGTATAAATTTCGGGCGAAGATATGATCAGGAAGTTTGCTCATTGTGCAAGTACACGTTAGGCAGCTTTATTTTTTTCCATGCAACTTGGTTCAAGTGAACAGGTTTGAGTCTTCTTGGAACACCGTGAAAGAAGCAGGTTGAAACCCTCTTCCTGCAACGAGGCTTGGTTGCTGGGCTAATTTGCAATAAACAGGATCATCCTCTTCAATGTAAAGGCCAGTGAGTAGGGTGAGAAAAGGTTAGGAAATCTACCTCATTCTCCACAGGAGAAACCTGGGTTTACTTCCTGAGGGAACCCGACGCCTTAAGTCGATTCGTTTCTTATCGCCACTGTAACAAATTACCACCAACGTAGTGCCTGAAAACAACACAAATTCATTATCTCAGTCTCCTTGGGTCAGAAGTCTGGCAGGCTTGACCGGGTCTCGACTCAGCGTCTCACAAGGCCAAAATCAAGACGTCAGCCTGTGTTCCTTCTTGGAGGCTCTGGGAGGGGAGCCCATGTGCCAGCTCGTTTAGACCGTTGTGGAGTTCAGCTTCACGCAGTTGTGGGAACGGCAACCCAGTTTCTTATTGGCTGTCAGTTGAGGACTAGTCTCAGATTCTAGAGCCTTCCCCTATATCTTGGCTTGTGACTTCTTTCCTCCATCCTCAAAATCAGCATTGGAGGGTCAAGTCTTTCCCACACTTCAAACCTCTCTTCCGCCTCCCTCCTCTACCGCCGATCTCTGACCACCAACTGTGTTCTTCTACTTTTGTGAGCTCCTGGGATTACACTGGACCCCTCCAAACAATCCAGGATACCCTCCTTCCAAGGTCAACTGATCAGCAGTCAGTTTTCATTCCATCTGCAAAGTTCTTTTTGTCAAGGAACTTAACAGAGACGCAGGATCCAGGACTTCGGGGGGTTGTTATTCAGTTTTCACATCAGGGACATGACCGAAGGAAGACCCAGAGTCGAAAGAAGATACCAAGGCAAATGTCTGGGACCACGAGAAGAGAAAACAAAATTTTGGTGGTCAAGTGGTCAGCCCGAGGAAATGGCAGATATCTGCCTTGCTGCCCGGGCGTGTGGCAGGGTCTCGTCTTCTCTGTCACCTTTTTTGCTGAGTTTGCTGGCCCTCGGTAGAAGCCCGGCCCCTGAGATGGGGAGCAGGGATGCGCCCCCTGAGAGATCTCAGCGGGAAGGCGATTATACTTATTGGCCGCCGCCAGCGCCGGCCACATCCCGACTGCGAATAGTGGCTTCTCGTCTGACATTTCTCAGGGCTCCAGGGTGAGAGGGAGGGTAGCAAGCGAGGGTCTTGTACAAGTTTACTTTCTGGGCTTCCAGGAAACATCACTTCACAACCTGAATCCCTCCTGCAGGGCACAGGAGTCTGGAGGAGTTGGCATCTCTTCCCCCCCCCCCCCCCCGAAGGCTCCTGCAGGAGAGCGGTCTAATACCATCGCCTAGTTTCTTGAGTTTCTTTTTCTCTCTTTTAACTTGTTGATGTTTTTATTTATTTTTTGAGACAGAAAACACGAGCTGGGGAGGGCCAGAGAGAGAGAGGGAGCCAGGAACCGAACTGAAGCAGGCTCCTCGCTGACAGCACAGAGCCCAACGCAGGGCTTGACCTCACAAGCCGTGAGATGGTGACCTGAGCCAAAGTCGGATGCTTAGCTGACTGAGCCACCCACGTGCCCCTAGTGTCTTGGGTTTCTATCTCTCGCCCTCATCAGACCAGAAGAAAAACGGCAAACGTCAGCATGAGTGATACCCATAGACTACAGACCGTCCCCAAGTTGTGCCCCGGGCAGCACAGCATTCCAGTTGTGCCAAAGGGCCCACAGCACTTCAAAGACTTCTAGAACATTCTCTCATTTCACTCTGAGGATCTTCAGTACAAGGGGATATAAGGGACATACATCACTGATGAAAAGTTTGGGAAGGTCCCCTCGGGCCTTGGGGACTGAATGACTCTTACTGAAAGTGGCCCCTCGGTTTCACTGACATGGCCAGTGGGTCCAAAATCTTGTTTCCTCCCTGTGGTAATCTCTTAGGGCCACCATGACAAAGTGCCAAAAACTGGGTGGCTGAAAGCAGCAGAAATGAATTTTCTGACAGAAGTTAGAAGTCTGAAACCGAGGTACTGTGAGGCCTATGCCCCCCCGGAACCCATAAGAATCCTCCCACGTTCTTTTAGCCTCTAGTGTTTGCCAGAAATCCTTGTCATTTCTTGGCTTGTGGACACATCGCTCCAAACTCTGCTTCTGTCATCCAAGGTGTTCTCCCTGTGTGTTTTCACATGGGGTTCTATTTCCCCCGATCTCCTCGTCTTCTTTAGGGCACCACATTGGCTTAAGGACCCATCTAACTCCACTATGACTTCACGTTAATTAAATACATCTGCCATGACCTTATTTCTTTTCTTTTTTATTTTAGAGAGAGAGGGAGTGAGAAAGTGAGTGAGGGCGGGGGAGAGGGGCAGAGGGAATTCCAAGCAGGCTCCATGCTCAGCCCGACGTGGGGCTTGATCCCATGACCCTGGGATCACGACCTGAGCCGGAATCAAGAGTCAGATGCTCAACGGCTCAACCCACAGAGCCGCCCCGGTGCTCCTGCCATGAACTTATTTGTATATAAGGAAGGCCACACCCCGAGGTTCCAGGCAGGACATGAATTTTACTCCCCTCTGCCTCTCCTTTCATCTCCTTCTTCCTCTTCTAAACCACTGGCTGGCTTAAGAAATGAGTTCCACCTAAATGCAAACTGCAGAAGTGAACCCCAAGGCCCTCAGAGAACCTCCAGAAAAGACAAGGGATTCATCTCAGGGGCCAAAACTCACCTATGGGTGGACCTTGGCTGATGGTTCAGTAACCTCAAATGACCGGTTTCTTTTTCCATTTAGCGTCTCAGGGGCTGGGATTAGAAGTCTCCAGAACTGTCTGGGATCGTTGCTGTGGTTCTTTTCCCTTCACTTCCAAGTCGTCTTCCTCTAGGATGGCCTAGAGAGGCCCCTGTTTGCTCTTTTCAGTTTCTAGACACTATTGCTTCCAATAGGATGGCTAAGAGGGCCTCCATTTATACTGGAATCCAGTGTCTTTGAGAAAAGGGCCCTATCTTAGAGGGTTCCTTGAAGGGAGGAGAAGAGATCATATATGCAGGTGGATGCCAGTGGGCCTGGGGCGGGGGGGTCTGTGTCCCAGAAAGAGCCTGTCTTTACTGACTCTTCAGCCTCTGCAACCTGGACCAGACCTGCACCTGCACAGCCTTGAACCCTACGGGCGATATCTCCTGCCGTCCCTGCCCAGCAGCCTCGGGCAGGCGACAGCCCTTTTAGCATCTCCAGGACCCCCGAGAAATGCTCTGAGAGGTGTGGGAGAGCTGAGAAAGTGGTACACACACATACACAACACAGCACACACACATACCCACCATGCACACACACGTACCCCCACATACACACATAGCACACACACCCCACAAGTGCTCCGATCTCTGCCAGCCTCCTCTTTTCTCAGGTTTCCAGGCAGTTGCAGGTTCTTACCGCCCGATGATGTGGATTCTCGTGGGAAAAGTGTGTTGATGCCTTGTGATCCCGGGTACCTAAGGAATCTGGTGCATCCAAGTCTGGTACCAAGCATACTCACGGACAACTGAGGTTCGGTAAGGCTCACAGAGCAGCAGACGATTGCTGCTGAAAACCACTACAGTCCTCACAGTTCCCAGGGGAGGGGTCATGCCCTCCGTGGCAAGCAGAGCAGGGGGACGCGGGGGAAAATACGACGCAGGTCGCTGGTGCCGGAGAAAGACGAGGAACCGCAGGCCCGAGTCTTTATTGTGGTTTCCCTGGGACGGGATAGACAAGGAAGGGACAGCGGGTGTAAGAGGGGCTGGTTTGAATCGTTTCAGCATCTCCGGGCCAGAGGGGTTTGGCCTGGCTCTCCTCTCTGACACCTGGCTCCGGGGTGATTAGTGAAATAAAGGAAGGAATTAAGGGTACTGGTTCTGGATCGGCCGGTTTGCATTTGAAAAGAGGGGCGAGCTGTTTACTACCTCTAGCAATTGGCTAGTCCTGGGAGGGACAGTCCTCCAAGGTCAGCAAGGCCCTCAATGTCAAAATTTCAGAATACAGGGGTGCCCGGGTGGCTCAGTCGGTTGAGCGTCTGACTTCGGCTCAGGTCGTGATCTCACAGTTCGTGGTTCAAGCCCCGCATCGGGCTCTGTGCTGACAGTTCAGAGCCTGGAGCTTGCTTCGGATTCTGTGTCTCCCGTTCTCTCGGCCCCTCTCCCGCTCATGCTCTGTCTCTCTCTGTCTCTCTCTCAAAAATAAATAAACATTAAAAAAGGTTTTTTTTAAATATTAGGGTACAGAAAATAAAAAGACATGCTTAATGCAGCTGTTCAGCAAATCTGTTTGATTTACTGGAGAGAATGAGTGGTCAGCACGGTTACTTCTAAGAGGTTTTCTGCACAGGAGGCCATTGCCCAAATTAGTTACTCAATCTACCCAAATGCACTACTACTGATAGAAATCTAAGGGGTTTCTCCCAAGTGTAAAATGTTATCTTGCTTGGGGACTTCAGGGCCAATGCAGCTGTCTGATTGGCTAACATAGGAGTCACTCCAGTAGCTAACCCAGCTTGCGGTGGACCCCTCCCCAGCACTTGAAATTTAGGTAGAAGAACCTTAATTCCCCAAGATCATGCCCTGAGGAAAGTTCTGTAAAGTTTCTGTAAATTCCTAGGGACATACTTTTTCATGACCCCCTCTGCCTGCAAGCCCCCAACCACCACCACTGGCCCCCATCCCACCTGGGGTTCCCCTCCTTCCCCAGCACCGCCCCACGTGACCCCAGAAAGCAACATTGCAACAGTTTTGCCGATGCCCTTCCCTGCCCAAATCAACGCTCGCTCATAAGAAAGCAGCAGTGAACAAAGTCGAATTTACTGAAGACTTGGCAGAGGAGGTGGAGGAGGAGAGGTCTACATCGAACACTCCACAGCAAGTAACAGAAATCCATTGGAATGTTCAGATTCGGGGCGCCTGGGTGGCGCAGTCGGTTAAGCGTCCGACTTCAGCCAGGTCACGATCTCGCGGTCCGTGAGTTGGAGCCCCGCGTCGGGCTCTGGGCTGATGGCTCAGAGCCTGGAGCCTGTTTCCGATTCTGTGTCTCCCTCTCTCTCTGCCCCTTGCCTGTTCATGCTCTGTCTCTCTCTGTCCCAAAAATAAATAAACGTTGAAAAAAAAAATTAAAAAAAAAAAATAAATAAAATAAATGTTCAGATTCCCCAGAGTGCCTTTTCACCCAACCCATCCCCCAGGCAGTCTCTCAGCCCCCTTCCTTGTACCCAATGATATGCAAATCAATCAATCAATCAAACAAGCAAACAAAACAGGAGGGAAAGGAGATAAGAAAACTCGGAAAAGGCTACACTGTTGAGTTGCATACGAAATGTAGTGAGATTATATTTAATAATATTTTGAATAGTGGTTTGAGGCCCGTGTTAGGTGTTGAGCTCTGCGCTGGCATCGCAGAGCCTGTTTGGGATTCTCTCCCTCTCTCTTGCCCCTCCCCGATCGTGCTTTCTCTCTCTCTCAAAATAAACAAATAAACTTAAATATATATATATATATATGTATATTTTTTCTTTAATCTTGAGAGAGAGAGAACAAGAGTGAGCAAGTAGGGGAGGGGCAGAGAGAGAGGGAGAGAGAGAATCCCAAGCAGGCTCCATACCACCAGCACAGAGCCCCATGTGGGGGCCCTATCCCAGGGACTGTGAGATCATGACCTGGGCTGAAATCAGGAGCCAGAAGCTTACCCGACTGAGCCACCCAGGTGCCCCCCCAAAATAATAGTTTGAGCCACCCAGACGCCCCCCCAAAATAATAGTTTGAACAGTGCGAATTAAAGAGTATGGCATGAATGATTTAAATATTCTCTAAAACTTCAATCAGTGTAAATCTCTCTAAATTGGAAAGGTTCATCAACAGTTGGACAATTACAACACCAATGAACATGAATCACAAACCGTGTTCATGCGAGTGCTACGTTGGGAGGTTCTATTAGCCAGCATATTGAAGATAGCCATCACTTGCCATACTCTGTCACCCTGTCTTGGTCCCCTAGGGCTGCTCTAACAAAAATGCCATGGACGGGGTGGCTTAATAAAAAGTTATTTCTCACAGATCTGGAGACAGGACGTCTGAGATCCAGGTGCTGGACATTCGGTGTCTGGTGAAAGTCCTGACTCATAGATGGCAGTCTTCTCGATGTGCCCTCACAAGACAAAAGGGGTGAGAGCTGTCTGGGGTCTCTTCTCTAAGGCACAGTCATTATACTCCTGAGCTCCTCATGACCTAACCAACCTCCCAAAGACCCCAACCCCTGACACCATCACGTTATCAGTTAGGGTTTCAACATGTGAACTGGGGGTGAATGCAAACTTCAGTCCATTACAAAACTGTCACGTTTTGAATCTGAGCTGCAATGTGGCTGCTTTGACAACAAAATACAGTAGAAGTAACACGGTATGACTTTCAAAGCTAGGTCCTAAGAAGCCTTGTGGCTTCCAACCAGATCTCTTGGAATATGTGTGCAGGAGGTAACCAGTCACTGTGAAACCGTTCGGCTGTCCTGAGACTGTCAGACCGGGAGGCAGCCCATCTGTGTCACTTGGAGACAGATGCTCCTAGCTCCAGCTGTTCCCAACATCCGAGGCGTCAGACTCACCTGCTCTCTCACTGCAACCATAGGAGGGACCCCCAGGCAAGAACTACTCGTCAACCCTCAGAACCAGGAGAAGTAACAGTACGCTCCTGTTTTAAGCCCCTACCTCTTAACGTGTCAGGTTACGAAGCAATAAATAATTGAAATATGATGTGAAGCTCTATGGTACATGGTACACGGCGGTCGCATACGCTATTTGTTGCCTGCCCAAGTACTATCCTCCACCTTTTCCTTTCTAATAGAAACCTGATTTTATTCCCGTAAGCATTATGCAAGTTCCAGGGGATGAATCATACCTGCACTACATCAAGGACAGGAGTATTTTTCCTTCACCGGTGATTGGTTCATAAGTTAGTTTGGGCCGTTTAGTTAAAAATATTTTATTCCCTGATAAAAGAGGAGAGAATTGTGCAAGAGCGGTCTCTGACTACCCTGGCCACATCCCTGCTGCCTGCTTCTGAATGCTCTCAGGGAAAGATGTGCCCGGAGAGGGAGCCGACTTTTGCACGGAGGAAAGAACAAGCCCAAGGGCGAAAACTGACCCACTGAAAATGCCCCGGGGAAAACGGAAAGAGCCCAGGAGCTTGCCGCTGTAGTTGAGTCACTGAATCAGCGTCAGCAGCCATCTTTACAAAACTATTCATAATAAAATACCATATATTTTTTTCTTCCTTAATCCATAATCATTCAGAGTTCCTGTTTCTTGATCTGACATCATTCTTTACGATGCATGCTTATTCCTATGATTTTATGTCAGCATTTACTAATGCATAGTTTAAAATATTTTTAAGAGGGGCGCCTGGGTGGCTTGGTCGGTTAAGCGTCCGACTTCGGCTCAGGTCACGATCTCGAGGTCCGTAAGTTCGAGCCCCGCGTCGGGCTCTGTGCTGACAGCTCAGAACCTGGAGCCTGTTTCAGATTCTGTGTCTCCCTCTCTCTCTGCTCCTCCCCTGTTCATGCTCTGTCTCTCTCTGTCACAAAAATAAATAAACGTTAAAAAATTAAAAAAAATATTTTTAAGATCTTCTAACACTTCAGTAATTTGCACTAGAGTAAAGGGATCCTGAAACACTAGCCACTGTGGGGAAGAAATGAGTGAAGATGAAATAATACGGGCATGCCCACTTGATGTGACAAAAATACTGTTAGCTTGGAAGAAAGGACTCTACTAAATTCTGGAGATAATGATGATAACAGACAAAGCAGCCTTAATACAAAATCACATGGTGAGAGTTGTGGATTTATGTCCCCTAAATGTGTATATTCCCACTTTACTTTTACTTCTGTGGGAAAATGAGTTTCAACTCATAGGACTTTTAAATTATGCAAGTCTTACCACAAATCTGTTGCATACAGATGATACCTTCAAAATCAAGATTAGCTCAGCTATGCGTTAAATGCTCAAAAAGAGACTATAAAGAGTGCTTAATATATGTAAAAATATTCAGAGAGGAATAATCTATTCTATCGTTATGAAATAAGGCAAAATCTGTGATATTCATTAGGAATATTAAATCTCGACTCAAGAGGCAAAAAGAAGTAAAAAGTTACCACAAATATGTCAGGAGGGAAGGAAACGAATCAAAGGGTTTTGTGTTTTAAGTAATAAGGGAAGTCAGGCTGCAGACGACAATTGTCACCGCTGTTTCTCGTGAGAACTGGCAGGTGGTGGGTGGGGTTTCTTTGCCTCCCATCAATACTTTATATTATTACACAGCTCCAGAGTGACCCAAACAGACACTAAAACCCCTCAACCTGCTAATCTCTCTCTGCATCCATCCCTCCCCCCCCCCCAAAGAATTAATACAATATAAAAATCTATTGAAAGAGCACAGGGGCGCCCGGGTGGCTTAGTCAGTCGGTGAAGCGACCGGCTTTGGCTCAGGTCATGATCTCACAGTTCATGAGTTCGAGCCCCGTGTCGGGCTCTGTGCTGACAGCTCGGAGCCTGGAGCCCCTTCGGATTCTGTGTCTCCCTCTCTCTCTCCACTTCCCCCATTCACGCTCTGTCTCTCTCTCTCCTTCAAAAATAAATAAACATAAAAAAAAAACCCAAAAACGATAGAGTGCTGGGGCGCCTGGGTGGCTCAGTCAGTTACATGTCTGACTCTTGATGTGGGCTTATGTCATGATCTCATGGTTTGTGGGATCATAGCCCCATATCAGGCTCTGCGCTGACAGCCCAGACCCTGCTTGGGATTCTCTCTTTTCTTGCCTCTCTGCCCCTCCCCTGCTCTCTCTCTCTCTCAAAATAAATAAACAAACTTAAAAAAACTTTTTTTAAAGATACAGTATTAAAATATATAGTACTCATATTATATTAGGACATACTAACATAGTCAGGATTAAGACCTTAACATTATACCTGTACTGATGAGGCAGAAAGGATTTAATGGAAACTTGCTCAGACTATAAGAACCAGAATGATAATTCATAAGTAGAATCTTAAAATTTTAGGGGAAAACTGCTTGAAATAATAACATTGCAGCTCTTAGTGCAAATTACTAATTAAGGCAGTTAGTCTGTGACACCAAGTAAAACAGTGACAGATGATGACTTGAAAGAATCTGAGTTTATACATCTCTTTTGTGAACTTTCACTATTTCAAGATCAGGAATAAAAACACAACACTTTGGGGACGCCCGGGTGGCTCAGTTGGTTAAGTGTCTGGCTCTTGACTTCAGCTCGGGTCGTGATCTCACGGTGAGCTCGAGCCCCAAGTCGGGGTCTGGGCTGACAGTGTGTGGAACCTGCTTGGGTTCTCTCTCTGCCCCTCCCCCACTCGTGCTCATGCTCTCTCTCTCAAATAAATAAACTTAAAAATAAAAAACACAACACTTTTGGGGCGCCTGGGTGGCGCAGTCGGTTAAGCGTCCGACTTCAGCCAGGTCACGATCTCGCGGTCCGGGAGTTCGAGCCCCGCGTCAGGCTCTGGGCTGATGGCTCAGAGCCTGGAGCCTGTTTCCGATTCTGTGCCTCCCTCTCTCTCTGCCCCTCCCCCGTTCATGCTCTGTCTCTCTCTGTCCCAAAAATAAATAAACGTTGAAAAAAAAATTAAAAAAAAAACACAACACTTTTGAATCTAGAGACAATCCTTTTTTTTTTTTTAAGTTTATTTTATTTACTGTGAGATGGGTAGGGCAGAGAGAGAGAGAGAGGGACAGAGAATCCCAAGCAGGCTGTGCACTGTCAGCTCAGCTCAGAGCCCGATGCGGGACTTGAGCTCACATGATGTGAGATCATGACCTGAGCCAAGACCAAGAGTCAGATGCTTCAGCGACTGCCCCACTCAGGCATCTGAGACAACTCTTAATTGCATGGAATGGTTGTGCAGTTTCTGGATTATCAAGGATTTTCCTTGGTTTTGCTGGTCATCTCTTCTGTTTATTAACACTCCTGCCAGAAGGTGGAGAATAGAGCAGAGAGGTTGTAAAGTCCATATTCTGCAGAAGGCGTTGTCTGTAAATGTGGCTTTTGTGGGATTCCTCGGTGCTGGGAGAGAAAGGGAAGGAAGGAAGAGAATGAAATGAATGGCCTGATCTGCCTGGTCCTCTTTTCTTCGGCCTCCTCTTTCCCAATCACCTTCGCTTCCCCATCTGCCTTTCCATTTCATCCTGCCGTGTCCTTCAGTCCCTTAGGGAAGAGTCACGGCCCAGGATTGAGGATGAGAAAAGCTGTGGGCTTCCTTGCCTGGAGAAGGCTCCAGGGCCAGGGTCCTGCAGAGGGTGGCCGTGGGCCCAGGTCCTCCCTTCAGATGTTACAAACGCTTCTGCTTGATCTGCTCGACAGCAAAGTAGCAAACCAGGAAGGTGGAGGTACAAAGAAAAAAGACAATTCATCGCCCTGGTACGCCAGGAAAGACTTCGCCCCACAGCACAGTCCTACACTTGACCCGTCCCTTGAATACAGAAAGGGACAGACTGGTGTTCCAGAGGGGACTTAGGGCTTCCCTCGGAGCCAAGGCTCCGGATGGAAACTGCACCCCCACTGTCACCCAGCCCTCCAGTGTCTGTCACGTGAGAATCCCTTGTGCAGGAAGTTCTCACCTCAATCAGCCAGGGCGGGATGAGATGAAATAAAGTCCCAGATAAAGCCTCTGACCCCAGGAGCAGACCGAACTTTTGCTTGGGAATCTTATTTGTTCTTTCACAACCCCAACGACAGGCTGTTTACTCTCGTGGGTTCGAGCCCCGTGTCAGGCTCTGTGCTGACAGCGTGGAGCCTGGAAACTGCTTCTGATTCTGTGTCTACCTTTCTCTCTGCCCCTCCCCTGCTCCTGCTCTGTCTGCCTGCCTCTCTCAAAATAAACCTTAACATTTTTTTTTTAATTAAAAGTAAATTAAATTAGGGGCGCCTGGGTGGCGCAGTCGGTTAAGCGTCCGACTTCAGCCAGGTCACGATCTCGCGGTCCGTGAGTTCGAGCCCCGCGTCAGGCTCTGGGCTGATGGCTCAGAGCCTGGAGCCTGTTTCCGATTCTGTGTCTCCCTCTCTCTCTGCCTCTCCCCCGTTCATGCTCTGTCTCTCTCTGTCCCAAAAATAAATAAACGTTGAAAAAAAAATTAAAAAAAAAAGCTGTTTTAAAATAAATAAATTAAATAAATAAATAAATAAATAAATAAAAATGCTATAGGTAAATAGGAAAGCAATGTAAGGATAACAGGGAAATCCAGGGCTATAAGGAATTGCCGATTTGTGTTAGAGTGGCCAGGAAAGGCCTCACCGATTCAGTGACATTTGTGCAGAAACCCGAAAGAAAGGGAAAACTAGCCACCCTTCACGAGCCCAGTGCAGCTCTTTCTGTCCTCGGGTCCTGTCCCCATGCTTTAATAAAACCACCCTTTTCTTGGCCATCAGCTCCGAGCCCCAACACTCCAAACCACATCACCAGCACAGCTGGGTTCTTGGTGAAGTTTCTCTTCTTGATTTACAGATGAGCCCTTTTCTCATAGTGTCTTCAATGGTGGAGCACGTGGTTTGAAGTGGTGCGGTTCAGAGCTGCTGGCCAAGAAAGAATTCTTGGGACATCTTTGGTGCGGAAAGGTGGTTCTATTAAAGCACCAGGATGGGACCCATGGGCAGAAAGAGCTACTCAGGGATTGTGAGGAGTAATTGATTATATACTTGGGATCTGCGGGGAGGTAAAGGCAAGGGAAGCTTCCACAAGGGCTTTCATATGCTAAAGAAGGCTCCGAGGATCATGCAGGCCTCTGCTATTGTCAAGCCAAGGTTGTTTTTCCCTCTAGCAAGGGATTGACATTAGACACTTTCGAGTTCCAGGAAGAATGTCCTACTTTGCAGGCCTCAAGTATTTGTCAATGGGCTTCAGATTAGAAGGAAATTTAATTTTATCTACCATTTCCTCCTGCTTCTGTTTCCCACATCAGTGGAGAGCAGAGAGTAGAAACATGATTTCTGGTATCTTTTTTTATAAAGGGACTAATCCCATTATGAGAGTTCTACTCTAATGGTCTAATTACCTCCCCAACCCTCATCTCCAAATATGATCGCATTAGGGATTAGAGTTTCAACATAAGAATTCTTTTGGGGGGGGGGGGAGGTCACACAAATATTCAATCCATACATAGCACATTGCAAAGAGATACTGTTCATAAGAGAAGAAAGAATGGGTTGGAGAGGGGCAGTGGATTCTCTTCAGTTACAGGCTAGAATTCCAAGTGATTCTCTGGTGTTTTCCAACCTCATGGAAAGAAGAGAATCTAAGCAGAAAGACAACAGGAGTGAGGGAAACTAACGGGGAAAAAGGAAATATACCAGGTGGATCCTGCAAGAAAATTTACAGGAGAGAAAATAAAAATATTTAGTCAAAGTATGAAAAAGATAGACTCAGGGCGCCTGGGTGGCTCAGTCAGTTAAGCGTCTGACTTCAGCTCAGGTCATGATCTCCCAGTCTGTGAGTTCAAGCCCCTGTGCTGATAGCTCAGAGCCTGGAGACTGCTTCAGATTCTGTGTCTCCCTCTCTCTCTGCCCCTCCCCTGCTCATGCTCTGTCTCTCTCTGTCTGAAAAATAAATAAAAACACTAAAAAATTAAAAAAAAAAGAAAAAGAAAAAGATATACTCTAATAAGAACCACAGAATTGCATCAAAATATTTCTTGCTTATAAAATTAAAAAGACAAAATTTTAATAATAATGCCTTATACTGATATGGGTATTGCAAGTGATGTACTCTTTGCTAATTAGAGCATAAATGGATGCAACTTGTCTACAAAAAAAATCTGTAATAAGATTAAGTTTTGCAGATATTAATTATTTATTCCTTTCTAGTTTATAGTCTTTTATTACTAAAAAATTACTCCAAAACTTAGCAATTTAAAACAGCAGTAAATAGGGGGTGGCTGGGTGGCTCCGTTGGTGGGGTACCACTTTTGAATGTGGCTCAATCATACAATTTAGTTCCTTTACCTTGTATGTCAGCAAAGGAGCAATGAGAAGACATCACAGTGTTAAGAGAATTTATTTTGAGAGAGAGAGAGAGGGCACGTGAGCGGGGGCGGGGAGGGGGACAGAGAGAGAGAGAGAGAGAGAGAATCCCAAGTGGGCTCCCAGTGCAGAGCCTGATGTAGGGCTGAACCCACAGTGAGATGATGACCCCAGCCGAAATCAAGAGTCCGGTGCTTAACCGACTGAGCCACCGAGGTACGCCTCTCTTCCCTTTATACGAGCAGATAAACAGCTGTGCTCATTGCCTTAGAAGAAGCCTGTGAGTTGTTTTTTGTTTTTTGGTTTTTGGGTTTTTTTTTTTTGTATTTCAAGAGCCCAAGATTAGTATGGACTTTACACATAGAGGAAAATGCTTGTTAGAAATCGCAGGAGAATGCAGAGTTCTCCCTACTCCAGACCCAAAAGGGCCGTGTAGACAGAAATAAGGCCCATCTCAGCAGCAAGCAGACAAGGTGATGACCCAGGTTACCAAAGAGCAGATGGGTCCTCAGCCTCTCCACTTTGCACCACATAAGCCACCCCACCCGCCTGGGAACTTAGACAACACCTGAGCAAAAGGAGATGGGGGTAAGTTGTCTGAAACTCAATTCTGCCACCCCATCTGAATGGAGCTTGAAATAGGGAAAGTTGAACGACAGAAAAATAGGGAAGGCTACATTCATTGCACACCTCAGTTTGTGGATTGATACTCCTGCTATTTGCTAAATGTTACTTAGTAGACGTTTATTTAATGAGCAAGAGAATGAATACATAAAACGTAAAAATTTGTACAAGGTCCAGCCTCGCCCAGGGCAGATGCATTTTGATGAGGCAGTCACAGGCAAGGTGGACTAAGGGGCACGGAGGCTGGGCTTCCAGAACTGTGGCTGCTCCGATCACAGGCAAGGGGGTGGGGGGCCGAGACAAACCCCTTCCTGCAGTAACCGGGCTATTTTCCTTGGGCTGCCGTCTAGGAGAAACGTAGGCTGGGCTTTATTCTCCTTAGGGTCCCAGTGGTGAGGGGCGCGCCTCCGCAAGAAAAAGGACCAGTCTCAGTTTCAGGAAACGTTCGCGAAGGCACTTAGCGTCGGCCTGAGAAGCAGGGAGCACCCCGCAGAGTTTAGCAGCTCAGGCTCCAGACTTTGCTCCAAAACCTAATTCCTCCGCTCAGCTCTAGACCCGCCCCTTCTGGGCCCGCCTCCTCGGGCCTGCACGATTGGCTCTTCCTCCATTTCCGGTTTCTGGAGCCCGGCGCTCTCGCCTTCCGGTGTCATGGCGGCTTGAGGTCTCGGCAGTCGGCGAGGCGGCTGCAGGCCCCTCCCTGCGGAGCCGCTGGTCCGGCAGGCGGGGATGTGACCGCGGGCCCTGCCGGCCTGCCCCGGGCGTCGCCTCAGCTCCCGTGCCAGCGCCCTCCGTCCGCACCGATGGCGGGGTCCGGCTGCGCGTGGGGCGCGGAGCCGCCGCGGTTTCTGGAAGCCTTCGGGCGGCTGTGGCAGGTACAGAGCCGCCTGGGGAGCGGCTCCTCGGCCTCGGTGTATCGGGTGCGCTGCTGCGGCACTCCCGGCTCGCCCCCCGGCGCCCTCAAGCAGTTCTTACCGCCGGGAACCACCGGCGCCGCGGCCTCGGCCGCCGAGTATGGTTTCCGCAAAGAGAGGGCGGCGCTGGAGCAGTTGCAGGGTCACAGGAACATCGGTAATTGCCGCCGCCTCCCTCCCCTTCTTGCCCAGGTCCCAGCCCGGTGGTACACCCCCTCTCTCAGCCTGGCGTTCCGTCTTCTGTGCTTAAGGCGGGAGGCGTGGGCCTGGCCCTCTCGTCCCCCGATCCTGGCCCTTTTCCCATCCCCCTTCACTCTGTCTGCAGGAGGGTGGAGTTGGTGGTCTGCCTAGCCCAGTGTCACGTAATAGATGCTCAGTTAAGTTCTGCTTTGCTTCGGGTCTCATCAGAAAATGCTGCGCTTATCAGCATAGAGTTATCTTTCCTAGTGAAAGGAGGCCCATCTTTGCTAGATGTCTCATGTCTTGTATGGAAATTTTTGAATCTTCGCATACCAGTGCAAGATGAGAAATACTTCTAGGGCTTGTGATAAATGCTGTTAACTCATACAGATGTTCCCTGGTACATATTTAGCATGGATTTGGGAGAAATGACTCAGTATTAACTTAGGATCCCTTATGGAAGTAGAGAATTAGGAACACGTTATACTTCGACCCTGGTAAGTCTATGTTGCACGATTTAGGTATTCAGAATATAAGATAAGATAGGTAATGATTACTGATGATCTATCTGTGAAAACAGCCTTGGCTGTCCTTACGTTAACAGAGTGTATATAGTTAGTTAGAGCTTTGGCTAATAAATAAATGTCTTACTTCCCGGCAAGCATAATCGATACGTAATTTGAAGAGTGACCTTTTTCATAGTACCATTTTGGAGAAGAATTTCTTCACCACTAGTGTTGCCCCCCCCCCCTTTTTAAAGCTTGCTAGATGATGTATATAACCCCGGTATTTGAGAGGGAAATTATTTTGCAGTTTTTGCAAGCTTAAGGACTTGTTGCGTCTTTGCAAGATTAGGTTAAGTTGTCATCTTGAAAGTCTTTTAAATGTTATTTGTTTATTCTGTTTTTAAGATTTAGATTATAGAGTACTATATTGCGATCAAATGCTTTACCCTTGACCTGTACCCCCCAGAGTGCTGTTTTGGATCAAGAACCAATCTGCAATTTTGTTTTCACCTGGTGTCACATCTGTCTTAAGAGTCCATAATACTTGGATTTTACTTTTAATCATTTTTGCTTGGTACCCTGAGTGCATATTCACCCATCACTGAATGCTTAGTGATACAGTTTGAATTAGTGTGCCGTCTTTAATATCTTTGAACAGTAATGAGCTGTTGAAGATTTTCTCATTTTAAAATAACCCAGTTGCCAAAAAAAATCTTACTTGGGAAAAAGAAATTACAGTGGAAGCTCGATTGCTCATCAGAGTTCTCCTTATCTAGGGTATCCCAAATTTGTTCTGCAGTTATCTGTGTTGCAACTTATTCTGAGTCTGGTTTTGAAAGCATTATAATTTGTTTCTTTTCTTTAGTGACTTTGTATGGAGTTTTTACAATCCATTTCTCTCCGAATGTGCCATCACGCTGTCTGTTGCTTGAACTCCTGGATGTCAGTGTTTCGGAATTGCTTTTATATTCCAGTCATCAGGGTTGTTCTATGTGGATGATACAGCATTGTGCCAGGGATGTTCTGGAGGCCCTTGCTTTTCTTCACCATGAGGGTTATGTCCATGCAGACCTCAAACCACGGAACATATTGTGGAGTGCAGAGAATGAATGTTTTAAACTCATTGACTTTGGACTTAGCTTCAAAGAAGGCAATCAGGTAAGAAATACTTTAATAATAGGAGTGCTTTGGTGGACACTTAGGGTATTTCTTTTTTCTTTTTTTTAAAATTTTATTTAAGTTTATTTATTTTGAGAGAGTGGGGGGAGGGAGGGAGGAAGGGGTAAAGAGAGAGAGGGGGAGAGAGAGAGAATCGCAAGCAGGCTCTGCACTGTCAGTGCAGAGCCCCACAGGGGTCTCGAATCCACGCCACCGTGAGATCGTGACCTGAGCCGAAACCGAGAGTCAGAAGCTTAACCAACTGAGCCAACCAGGCGCCCTGACTCTTAGAGATATTTCTAAAATACTGAAGTGGGCTTGGGGTCACGCAAATAAAAAGAATTTCGTTGCCCCCATGTGAAAAAAAGGACGTGTATTTGGGTTAGGTGGGGTAATGAACAGGTCATTACTATTACTGGCGTCCCCAGTGTTGGGGCTCATGGCAGAACGCATGTGACAGTTCTGGCAGACCCTCCGTTCTCCACGGTTTGTCAGCTCTTTGCAGAGTGTCCTTATTTATCAGCAGTGCCCAACAGGCAAGAGATTATCTAAAGAAATGAGCAGCTGTGTAGAAACGTGCAGTTTGCCTGTGAGAACTGCTCGGTTAATGAACCAAATAACTAGGGTCGGCAAGGACTACAAATTTGTTGGCATTCGGTTTGGCAGTGGTTTATTACACGATTAGAGAAGTAAATACGTGGCCGAGATGGCAGGAAAGTGAACAGTCTCTTACTGGTCGCGATACTTTTCTTCTTCAGGATGTGAAGTATATTCAGACAGACGGGTACCGGGCTCCAGAAGCAGAGCTGCAGAATTGCTTGGCCCAGGCCGGCCTGCAGAGTGACACGGAGTGCACCTCAGCCGTGGATCTCTGGAGCCTAGGAATCATTTTACTGGAAATGTTCTCAGGAATGAAACTGAAACATACAGTCAGATCTCAGGAATGGAAGGTAAACTGCACCAGTGCTTTCGTCCGGAATCCTTAATTCCAATTTAAAAGCACGCAGTTTAAATTTTTTTTTTTTTCAACGTTTATTTATTTTGGGGACAGAGAGAGACAGAGCACGAACGGGGGAGGGGCAGAGAGAGAGGGAGACACAGAATCGGAAACAGGCTCCAGGCTCGGAGCCGTCAGCCCAGAGCCCGACGCGGGGCTCGAACTCACGGACCACGAGATCGTGACCTGGCTGAAGTCGGACGCCTAACCGACCGCGCCACCCAGGCGCCCCAAAAGCACGCAGTTTATAATGAGTCTCACCGGGGCCTCTCTTTACTTCATCTCTCACGTCCTCCTCTTCCTGCATTTTCGGTGCCTTAAGTGCTACTATTTATTCTCATAGATACAGATGTGCTCGTGAGTATTGCACGCCTGCTGATCTTAGCCTGGGGCCCGGTGCCTAGACTACCAGGAAAGTGCTCGATAAAATGAATACGTGCATTTTTCCAAAAAGGCAGAAGGGATTTCTGTTTAGTAATTTAGTTATATTACATCCTAAACTATTACTAATGCAACAGTACATAAGTGAAATGATGTTTACGTAAAGGTTTATAGTTAATGCCTCATAGTATTTTAATGCACAGCCTCGCTGAATTTCCTCGCAGTTCTGTGTGGATCATCAGAGAGCATATTGGTCATTCTTTTGCAAATGACAAACTGGAGGCACAGACATGTAAGCCACTTGGGGCAGATCGTACACCTGGATGTCCAGACCTGGGCCCCATACTCTTCTTCCTAGGCACAGTTTAGTGTTCTGAACGTGCTCAGTTCCACAGTGTTTTAGATTTACTTTTGTTCCGTATATGAACTATGCCGGTAAACTGAGTGCTGCTTAGAGCATTGTTGTTGTGGGAACATGGGTTCTAAATTCCAAATCCTTGACATAAGAATGAACTTTATGTATGTTCGTAACTTAGGAATTAGCTGTGTTTTCAAACGTACTGTGGGGCTGCAGTGTTGTGAGGGTGTCATTCCCCTTTAGGCTAGAGGTTTGATAAATAATACCATGTTTAGGAATCATTGGTTCTGATATTATGCAACAAGTGTTTTTTGAGTATCTTGTAATACATAGTTTGTGAATGGCTCTTGTACCACCTAGGGTTTATTTCTTCTCAACCCCTAGTCTTCTATTTCCGGAAGTATCCCTGGAAGGAATGCTTTCATGGTCTCGCGGGTGTACCTAATGCTTACTTTTGGCAAAAAATGCTGCCATGCAAGTAAAACCAGAGTCATTGTTGCACGTTGGTACTTTCAGACAATCAAGAGGCTCAGCAGTCTTTGTTCGGTGCTATCCCAGATACAGATCAATTCCTTGTGTTAGTTTTGACTGTCTTTGAGACCGTTAGGCTGTATCTGCTTGGTCCAGAGCTGATCAGAACTAGGTGACATTCAGGCATTTTGTATGCAAGTTGGAGGCATGATGTGCGTTAATAAAATCCCGTGTTCACCCTTCCTAAATAAAAACAGTATTTTGTATTTTAATCACCTTCTGTGGAGGCAAAATTGCCAAACGAGTATGAGTCTGGGCTCTGAAGTCAAACTATTCGTATCTTGCCTCCGCTGCTTTCTAAGTTGTTTAGGGTAACTGAACCACCGTGTACTTTCTGTAAATCGAGGATAATAGTATTTTTCTCACAGAAGTGTTGAGGTTAAAAAATAAATGATACCACTTCTCAGCATAGCATGTTGCCTGTCGTAAGTATTCAGAAAATTTTAGTGATAAGGATGTTATCGGGCCTTTTTACTCGTGTCTACACTTCCACCTTCTGAGAACTCATGACGTTCCCCAGGATTTAAACTATGAATATGGCAGATCCAGATTTTAAATACTACGTTGCTTTCTTTTCATAGTTTATTTGTATCTGAAAACCAGTTAAAGACTCCTCACTAAGACACTCCAGCCCAACTGTCACACATTCATTGTCTCACTTTGTATTAAACTGTGTTCTTATGTGGTTGCTTTGGCATTTGTTCGTGTTTGTTCATCTGGTAAATATTCATAGAGAGTGCCAGGTACTATGCTGGGTGCTGAGAACAGAGAAAAAAAAGTTCCTCCTCTAGAAGCTCAGAGTTACGCACATTCAGGTGGTAAGCTCTGAGAAGTGTTTTCTGTTGCGTTTTACCTACCAAATAGTACAGTGCTGTGTGCCTGGTACTCAGTAAATACAGGCTGAGCGGAATAACTAAAGGAAGACTTCTCTCTCTTTTTTCAGGCAAACAGTTCTGCTATTATCGATCACATATTTGCCAGTAAAGCCGTGGTGAATGCCGCAATTCCAGCCTATCACCTAAGAGACCTTATCAAAAGGTACGTTATGTGTACTTTAAACTTCTTAAATGTGTACATGTACTACATGAATGTGGGGTTTTTTTGTTTGTTTGCTTGTTCGCTTTTACGGACAGGATTTACATTTTTTCTGGTGATCGCGTAGAGGCCCTTCTCGGCAGCCGGACGTCGGTCCTCTTGTAGCTCTGGCAGCCCTGTGTACTTGATGGAAATTAGGGTTTTGTGTGTTTTTTGTTTGTTTCTTCTAGGGTCTTTTTGAAAGTAGTTTAAAAAAAAAATTTTTTTTTAACGTTTATTTATTTTTGAGACAGAGAGAGACAGAGCATGAACGGGGGAGGGTCAGAGAGAGAGAGGGAGACACAGAATCTGAAACAGGCTCCAGGCTCTGAGCTGTCAGCGCAGAGCCCGATGCGGGGCTCGAACTCACGGACCGCGAGATCATGACCTGAGCTGAAGTTGGACGCTCAACCGACTGAGCCACCCAGGCGCCCCCTGAAAGTAGGTTTTTAAAGAGAGTGTTTATTAACTAAAGGCTGAGTTTGCTTTTGGACTACCAAAAAGTGTTTAAGGTAGCTATGCATTATACTTTAAATAATTACCGTGGAAAACTGTGGAGACAGAAATAATGGTTTTGTTTCCTGAGTAGGTCCAAAACATTAGATATTTTAAAATAAGACATCATGTGTATTATCAGGTAGTTGCTTTTTCACGTTTCTCTCATTATGGGCCAGAAACGAACAAGATAATTACTGTGTTGCAAAAGAGTAGATCTTTTGATCAAGTCAGTATTCTTTCTTTGGAATATTAACCCTACCACCTTCCAAGTAGGTTTTGGGTTTTTAGTTGGTTGTTTTTTTTTTTTGTTTTTGTTTTTTTTTTTACAGCTTCTTATTTTGAAATAATTACAGATTCAAAGGAAGTTGCAAAAATGTTACAAAGAGGTCTGTGTACTCTTCACCCAGTTTCCCCCAGTGGTAACATCTTACATAACTGTAGTGCAATATCAAAACCAGGAAATTAACATTACAGTCCACAGAATTTACCCAGATAAGGACTTATTGCACTTATTTGTGTGTGTGTGTGTGTGTGTGTGTGTGTGTGTGTGTGTTTTACAAATTGGTTCTAAATAGCTGTTACTATCTGATTGGTATTAGATTTACAAGTTGCATTTTTCATAGAAAAGATGGCATTGTGAGACTGTGTAATAGGTTGTAACTTGGAAGTCAGATCAGATCATGTAAGTTCTGGTATTGACTTTGGGATTTTTTTTCCCCTTGATTGTACAACAAGCAAATACTAAATTTGGAAGCTACAGAGAATTGTGATCAGCAAAATAAAAATTATAAACCTACTTTCTAGTGTTAGCACTTGGTATATTTCTTTTCGGTATTTTTCCACATATTTTGCTATGTACGCATGCAAATTATTTGAACCTTTTTATTGTAGAATAAAACACAGATATTGAAAACAAATGTGTAACTTAATGAATCCTTAGGAATACTGTTGTATCTATCATTGAGGTCAAGAAATAGAACTTTGCTAGCTACCCCAGAAATCCTCTGTCCCCATTCTAATCTTAAACCCTTCTTCCTCCTTAAAAGCAGCCACTACCCTGACTATTATGGCAATTACTTCCTTGTTTTCATTATAGTATGCATCTTTAAACACTATGGTTTAGTGCTGCTCTTCTAAAAAAATCCTTTTTAAGTTTCTTTTAATCTGAAAGGTCCTTTTCCATTTCCTACCCCACTTTCTCCTTATTTACTTGTTGTTCCCTTATTTATTGGGTTGTTGGCTTGCTATAGCTGTCCACAGTCTGCATTTTGCTGACAGTGTTACCCTGGTATAGTTTAATGAATATCTGTTTATTTCTTGTAAATTGGTAGTTGTATCTAGAGGGTTGATTTTGGTGTGTGGGGGGGAGCAAGACTACAGATAGTATTGTGTTTTTTCATTAAGGAGGCGCATAACGTAGCTATTAGAAACTGTTACCATTCAGTGCTCAGATCCATTACTTTCTTAGGGTTTGTAGAATGGTGATGTTCTTATTCTGTCCTTCGTGCTTCATTTGGTTAACCAAAGACAAAGTAAATGCTTGATTCTCTATTTACTGGTTTTCATAATGCGTTGATTCTCTGTCATCCTCCAAAGGGGATCATTCCCTTTTGAAAGTTCAAAGTATCATTATTTGGTAACTGCAACCCATTGCAGTTCTTATCCTAATTGAAGCTAAAATTGCCCATCTTTGATGAATGTCAGCATGTGTAAGTTGGATTTTGCAGACATTATTATCTTTTTTTTTTTCAGTTTTTTAGAAATGTTTATATTTGGGAGAATGAGAGTGCCTGAGCAGGGGAAGGGCAGAGAGAGACGGAGACAGAATCTGATGCAGGCTCAAGGCTCTGAGCTGTCAGCACAGAGCCCGATGTGGGGCTCGAACTCATAAGCCGTGAGATCATGACCTAAGCCAAAGTTGGAAACTTAACCAACTGAGCCACTGAGGTGCCCCTGACCTTATTATCTTTTATAGCTTCCTTGCTATCTGGTGTAACAAGATGTTCCCAATTCATCTTATACATTTCCTGCCCCAGACCTGGAAATAGCCATTTCTCCGAGAAGCCTGATTTCTTTTAGTAGGAAGTAGTATTTTAAAACCACAATCTGAGTTTTGGGAATACTCATTGCTAGGGGTGCCTGGGAGATTCAGTTGGTTGAGCGTCCGACTTCTGCTTAGGTCATGATCTCGCAGTTCGTGAGTTCGAGTCCCGCATCTGGCTCTCTGCTGTCAGTGTAGAGCCCGCTTTGCGCTTGATCTTAGCCAAAAGGCCGAGAAACGATGCACAACCGGCTTTGGATCTTCTGTCCCCCTCTCTCTCTGCCCCTCCCCTGCTGGTTCTCTCTCTCTCTCTCTCTCAAAATAAGTAAATAAACATTAAAAGAAATTATGTGGGAATACTCGTTGCTACTGGGATGGTCATTGTTTCTAGGCCTTTTAAGTGGACAGAGTTCATATGAATATTCCCCATTCAAATTCAAGACCACAGAGTTTTTATATAACTTTTATTTCACATCTCTTTCTCTTTCTCTGTCAGGAATTCTGGTTCTTAAGGACAAGGGGAATGTTAGAATATTTTATAATTGCTCATTTGTTTTATTCCACTTTATATTAAAACAGTCTCAGGATAATAATACTCTAGGAAGATTACTAAAAATGGTTATTTTTGCATATGCTTTTCCCATTCTTCCCCCATTTGAAAAATAGTTGTATCTGGGGGTGACTGGGTGGCTCAGTTGGTTAAGCGTCTGATTCTTGATTTTGGCTCAGGTCATGATCTCACGGTTCATGAGTTCGAGCCCCGTGTCAGGGTCTGCGCTAATGGGCAGAGTCTGCTTGGGGATTCTCTGTCTCCCTCTCTGCTCCTCCCTCACGTGGGGGTGTGCGCTGTCTCTCAAAAAATAATAAATAATCGAAACATAATATTGTGTCCTAGGTATGTATCATGAGTTATTGAACCACTTACTTGCAAACAGCATTCGTGTATTTTGTGGATGAGTGCTCCAGGAAGCCATGCTGACATAGTTAATGTTGCGGTGAACATTAGACATTTTAATTGTCTTCAGTGGTTCCGTTTTCTTAAGACTTGACGATAGTCACAAAGATCCCTGTCTGTGTGTTTAGCATGCTTCACGACGACCCAGGCAGAAGAATCCCTGCTGAGATGGCACTGTGCAGCCCCTTCTTTAGCATTCCTTTCGGTAAGCTGCCTGTGGCTTTGTTTCTTCCTTGGTCATTTGACGGTCAGACATCAGGACTCCCTTACGTTCTGTTCCCATGCTCCTTTGCCTAGTGTTCATCCATTCATTTGGGGGAGTTTACACTTAACCATGTTGTATGAACCTCAACAGCCCCTCATATTGAAGATCTGGTGATGCTTCCAACTCCAGTGCTAAGGCTACTGAATGTGCTGGATGATGATTATCTCGAGAATGAAGAGGAGTATGAAGGTAACTGCTTCCTAAATTACATTTTAATTTTTTTCGTATCTTTTTTAACTCCTTATAAAGCATATTTATTTGTTTATTTTGAGAGAGGGAGAGCCGCACGAATGGGGGAGGAGCAGAGAGAGAGAATCCCCAGCAGGCTCTGCGCTCACAGCGTAGAGCCTGATGCAGGGCTTGAACCCACGAACCATGAGATATAACCAGAGCCGAAATGAAGGGTCAGATGCCCAGCCAGCCGACTGAGCCCTCCAGGCACCCCTGCAAGAGACATTTATGTCAACAAATGCTTACAGTTTTGATAAATCGGAAAGTAGGGTAATGTACAGAGGCAGAGAGGAGAGGTACTTAACCCAGGTTGAGTGACCCGTGAGGGTGTCTCTATGGAGGTGATGGCTGAGCCTTGTTAGTAACCGCACTTGCTTGGCTAAGAGTCGAGGGATTGATGAGGAAATGGCATAAAGGTGAGAGATGAGAGAAAACGTGGCATGTTCTGAGAATAACAAACTGTTTGGTGTGGTTGTATCTTAGGATGTTTATTGGGGAGCGGTCAATCAAGGCCGAAGAAATAGCCGGGAATACAGATCTATAACAAACTCATTTGCTGTATTAAAGAATTTGGATTTTATCCCAGAGACAGTAACACTGGAATATGACACAAGAGAACCTATACCTCAGGGATAGAACAGTCCCTGGCTTATGAAATAAGTACTCAATAAATATTTGTGCTTGGTTGAATACAATAAAGAGCCATGAAAAAGTTAAAATAGGGGAGTGATATAGTCAGACTTCTGTTTTAGAAAGAGTGTTCTGGAAGCAGAGCGGTGAATGGGCTCAGGCAGGACCCAATTTAAAAATACCAGTTGTTTCATGGTAAACATTTTCTTTGTGGAAAATTAAAACCGTTACAGATAAAGCTAACTTGATCACACCGCACCTTTAAGGGTAAATTATTTTATGTCCCTGGGCTCTATGTCATTATTTGACGAATGACACAAGTGTAATTTGTTTGAATCTGTAATAGTTGTGAGAATCTGCAGCCTCAGCTTTTCAGGATGCCTGTTAATCGGAAAGGATAGTCTTGCCTTCAACATTGTTTTAATCAGGTCATGATGCACCAGGGGCTCTAAATAATCTCTTGGTAATACCACTTACGTCCTTCGTGCCGATCTACTTACTGTCTTCAGCACCTACTTCCGTCTCCTAATTTTGTTTGTAAAACTCAGGCTTGGGCTTTCTTATATATATATTTGGGCATATTACGCCCCCTCTTTTCTTTGTATTTTGTTGTATAACGCTTTATTCCTGCACGTAAATACATCGAGTGTTTACACGTTGCTCTTAAATCTTAGTGTTTAAGAATCTCATGAACTAAAGTGTCACAGACAACATAGTAGCATTAAATACCTTTGTTAGCTCTGATTAGTGAGGTCGTCATCAGGAACGCTCACTAGTGTTAGATAAATTTGCTTAGCTAGAAATCCTATGTATTGGGACAACTGTCTTGGAATCTGGGTGGGGGTGGGACAGGACGTTGGATTTAAACCTTCCCCTTTAGACCAAAATAAATTCCAAATCAGGATTAAGATCGAGATTCCAAATCAAGAGAATAAAGGGAAAAATTATTTAACTTAATAGCTCTTAACACAGAGCTCTTACAAGTCGGCCCAGTAAATAGTGGGTAAAGGATATAGTTGGATACTGTAGTAAAGGGTATGTGAGTCGGTCTCCTATATTTCATTCTCATCTACTGAAATGCTCATTAAAACCACACAGTGAGGGCACCTGGGCGGCTCAGTCAGTAAGCTTCTGATTTCGACTCAGGTCATGATCTCACGGTTTGTGAGTTTGAGCCCGCATCGGGCTCCATGCTGCCGGTGTGGAGCCTGCTTGGGATTCTCTGTCTCTCTGTCTCTCTTTCTCTCTGCCTCTCTGTCTGCTCCTTCCCTGTTTGTTCACTCTCTCTCTCAAAATGAACTTCAAAAAAAAAAAAAAAAAGGCAAGATTGGAATTTTTTACTTAGAAAAAAAGCGTATATGATCATATTTGCTTGTATAAGCTTAATAACATTTAGGGAAGGATACAGAAGAAACTGATAATTTTTGTTGTCTTCAGGAAGGGGAAGAAAAAAGCAATTGGAAAAGTGGGACGTATTAAATGCTTTGAGTTTATATTATCCTTAAGCTTAATTTTAGAAGGTGTAGAAAATGACCTCATTACTTAGATACGGGTTCCTGAATTCTTTGATGATTTAAAGTTTTTAAATAATGAGTGCTTAGTAATCGAGCAATGTGGTTACTGTAATGTGTTTTCATAATCAGATGTTGTAGAAGATGTAAAAGAGGAGTGTCAAAAATATGGACCAGTGGTCTCTCTCCTTGTTCCAAAGGAAAATCCTGGCAGGGGACAAGTAAGTGGACGTTTTCATAATTTCAGAATTACTCAGAGATTACTAGAATTCTGAACGAATGTTGTTTAGTTCTGTCGAAAGATGTACCCAGAAACGTTGCTAGAAATTATGAGTTTTGCATTACGGATGTCCTTATTTTCTTATACTTTTTGCTTTTTTCCAAAGGTTCTGCACTAGGCGTGCATTTTTTTTTTAATCAGTTACAACTTTTCTCTTCAAAAGTATAAAATCTGCTTTCGAGCCGTTGTGAGCACCAGTGACACGAGCTGTACCATAGGCTAATTTAGGTCACGGTCAGCTACAGAAATACCGTGGCCTACTTTGTTCCGATTAGGTAGGGTGAGGAAACCATTTAGGTTAGGGTCTCATTATAATGGAATTATTGGTGCCAGTTTAAAGAAGGAAAGTTCACTGCCCGAGAATCCTGAAACCTGAGTTCCAGTCTCCGTGTGACCAGCTTTGTGACGATGATCCTTAGTTTTTTCATCTATGAAATGTACAGGCTAAAACTACGATTCAAAAATTTTTGACTAAGATTATTAAAGAAGTCTTTTGAAGATCTTTCTTCTACCTGTAGTATTTCTGCTTTTCTGGAACAGAGGATTATTTTATTCAGGGTTTCTCAGCCTCGAGCCTTCGTTGGGCGAGCTGTCACATGCACTATAGGTATTTAGCAGCGTCCCAACCCTCTACCCAACAGATGCCTTCCTCCCACCCCCCTTTGCAGCTGTGGGAATCAGAAGTGTCTCTCAGCACTGCCACATGTCCCCTGCTGGGTGAAGTCACCTCTGGTTGTGGATTTTTTTTTTAATTTCTTTTTTAATGTTTTTATTTATCTTTGAGAGAGAGAGACCGAGTGCGAGCACGGGAGGGGCAGAGAGAGAGAGGGAGACACAGAATCCAAAGGAGGCTCCAGGCTCTGAGCGGTCAGCACAGAGCCCGACGTGGGGCTCGAACTCATGAACTATGAGATCATGACCTGAGCCTAAGTCGGATGCTTAACCAACTGAGCCACCCAGGTGCTCCTGGATTATTATTTTTATGTTTTGGTTCAATATTATATGAAAATTCTTGGCAACTGAAAAAAGAAATGAAAGACATTTTGCTCTGATCTTAGTGAAAAATCATTGCCAAGGTAGTAGTAACAACATTTATCTCTTTCAGGGTCAGGAGCATACTAAATGCATCATTGCTGTTTGTTTAGTCACGGAGTATTTATTGAGCACGTATTATTATGTTCTAGGCTGGGGGATCCAATAGTGACACAACCAGACACAAGGATATGTAGCAATAAGTGCTGTGGAGAAAAGGTCTAAGGAGAAGAGGTTAAAGGAGTGCTGTGTGTGTGTGTGTGTGTGTGTGTGTGTGTGTGTGTGTGTGTGTCGGGGGGTGCAGTTTTCTGTTGGGTGGTAGGGAGGGGCAAGCTGAAGTTACATTTGAGTTGAAAGACAAAGGGGATGAGGAAAAGAGTTCCAGATAGAGGGAACAGCAAATTTCAAGGCCCTGAACTTGCCTGGCAGGTTTGAGGAGGTTGGTGTAGCTCCAGCAGAGAGAGAGAGAGGGGGCATTACAGCACGTCTGCCTTAATGGAGGGGCAGATCAGGGGCAGTGAGCCTCGTGGGACTCCAGACACCTTTACTCTAAACCAGCGGGGAAGGTCTTTGGAGATTTGAATTAAGGGCTAACCATGATCTGACCTGACATGAACCTCAGCAGTCAGTATGAGATGGAAGGCACAGAATAGAGAAACAGGAGGAATGTTTTTGGGTAAGAAGTATCCAGTCTTCAGATGATATGGAAAAACAGATCTTCGTCAGCGAGAGGAAATATGCTGTGTTAACAAGCTCTCACTGACATTTAGAGGAGAATGAAAACAGCCAATAGACTCGTGGAATCTCGGGTGGAACTTCTGTAGGTTATTGATACGTCTGTTACCTGGTTGGCAAAGTCAGTCTTCATTCAAATAATCGATTCAAACTAACAATACTGTTTGTTTTTTTAAAGAATGTTATAAAAGTCACTAAAATCTGAACTATGGAATGTGTCTTGTAATTAGAAAGAGTAGTCAAGATTAAATTGATACAATTATTTAATTTCATAGTAAATTATAAAAATGTTTTTCCTCTTTAGTTTGAAATGTTGCAATGTATAAAACTGGAGGTCAGTTATCTGTGAAGCCAGGAGCATCACAGAGAGCGTGGCTCTCCTTCTGGAAGTGCACGTCTGCTCACTGAACGCTGGTGTGTGGACTTGGAAGTTACTGAGAATCAGGTTTAAAAAAATCAGAAAGAGCTGCATTGTCATTGGACGTCATCTTTTAACTTTCTTTTGTGTTCAGTGAAAAGGCCTATGTCACTAGAGTTAACTGGTACTCGGGTGCCTGGGTGGCTCAGTCCATTAAGTGTCTGACTCTTGGTTTCGGCTCAGGTTATGATCTCATGGCTTCATGAGTTCGAGCCCCACAGTGGGCTCTGTGCCGACAGCATGGAGCCTGCTTGGGTGTCTGTCTGTCTGTCTGTCTGTCTCTCACAAGTAAAATAAACATAAAAAATTGGGGGGGGGGAGTGAGCAGTCACAGGCTGGGCATAGTGCTTTGTTTACCCATGGAGGAAGATTCAGTTCAAAAGTACTATATTTGGAATTGTCTCTTTTCATGCCCTGGAGGTTTCTATACCCTTCCGAAGCAACTTTGTCAAGTGGAAAGGGGAAATGGAGAAGGAGAATCTGCCTTGAACTTCTTGGTGGATCCAATTTTAGGAGCAGGTATAAGAGAATGCTGAGACTCTGGAAATTGATTTCCTTCAGATGGCCTATTTTTGGTTTCCCTTTGAGAGTCTGAGTGTCTAGGATGCTCGCACCCCAGTTTGAAGACTGTTGACTTAACAAATGAGCGAGTAACTGAGGAGGATGAGGCTGTTCTTTTTCTGGTTCACAAATTCATGGGTAATTGAGGACATGTCATTTCAAATTATTTCGTCTCCCAGTAACTTTTACTTTGGATCATCAAAAAGAACATAAGTTATTAGGCCGTATCCTCTACCTGTCTCAGGAAGTCTGAGGCTCTGGAAAAGGAAATTGCTTAGTTTTAAACTCTTCCTTATTGTAGTCACGGTTCCTCCGGGTCTTGTAGGTTTCGTGACCAGGTTTTCCTCCCGCCGCTTCTGAATGCGTAGGTTGTCTTTGAGACGCCGCGGGAGCACAGCTGGTCTCCGGACTGTTCGGCCCTCTCTTTGGCCTCTGAACATGGCAAACGGATGTACACTTTTCACCCAACTTGTCTTCTGTGGATTTTTCCGAATGGAACTGAGTTAGGGAAATACTCTAAACCGTGCTCAAAAATGTGGTCTGTGGACCAGCGGCATTGGCATCACCTGGGAGTCTATTTATTTAAAGTTTATTTTATGTATTTATTTTTAAGATTTTTTTTAAGTGTTTTGAGAGAGAGAGAGAGAGTGACAGTGATCAAGTAGGGGAAGGGCAGAGAGAAATGGAGACAGAAACCAAAGCAGGCTCCAGCCTCTGAGCTCTCAGCACAGAGCCCGATGTGGGGCTCAAATTCACGGGGCATGAGATCATGACCTGTCGGATGCTTAACCCCCTGAGCCACCCAGGCGCCCCTGGGAGTCTGTTGTAGAGACTCGGGCCCACCTTAGAGCTCCAGAAACCACGTCTGCGTTGTAACAAGGTGTGATCCCTATGTGTGCCCTAAATGATCCGTGCGTGTTCCCTAGAGTTGAAGAAGCCCTGTTGTAAAGCAGTCTTGATGGGAATGAAGCCACTTTTCTGTGTCCTCTTACAGGTCTTTGTGGAGTATGCCAATGCCGGTGATTCCAAAGCTGCTCAGAAATTACTGACTGGAAGGATGTTTGATGGGAAGTTTGTTGTGGCCACATTCTACCCGCTGAGTGCCTACAAGAGGGGATATCTGTACCAAACTTTGCTTTAATCAGTAACCTGAGGACTCTTTCCTGTTTCTCCTCCATTTCCTGGGTTATTGTATTCTACATCTGAATGCAGAAGTACCCCCTTACCATTTTAAGGGAATACTTTGTACATTTATTTAATCCTACTAACGTGCTCAAGCAATGACTGCCTTGCAAACATTTGGCACTGAGTAGGACAAGACCTCTCAGCTATACATTGAGGGGTTTTAGAGCATCCATATGGGCAACCTTTTGTTCTGTGCAGTAGGCCGAGTGCTGCTCTTCAGTATGTAACCTAAAAAGATACTAATTATTTCACATGATCATGAAGCAAGGATGAATGATATCATGTCATAGTGAACATTAACAAGTTTGTTAGAGTCGGTGACATCACTTCCAGATTATTCCTTTATGTTGTCAGGTGGTTCTTCCTTATCACTGATACTCATAGCTGGCACTGGATGTTCCCAGTAATTGTTAAGTGATTGTCCAGCAGCAATTACCTACTGTGTTCTTAACACTGAGTTACGAATTTTTTTAAAGGAGTACTGTAGTCCTGAATATTCCTTTAAAGAAACTGCAGTGAGCCTATCTACTTTTTTTTTTTTTTAATTAAGGCTTTTAAAATAGAAAGCTGATGCTTGATCTTGCACAATTTTTATGTCTAGTTTGTATGTTTGAGTGAGTGTGCGGGAATGAAAGACTAGAGGAGATTTGAGTCGGCGTGCTTTCTAGTGTGAGTCTTGTGAGCTCATACAGTCTGTACCTGTCTCTTTCCTAGCTGTTTCATGTCTGTAAGACTTAGGATATATGTTTTTTGAGAGTTGGTCTCATAGAATGTAAATGAGAAAATAGTTCATTCCTGAGAGGCTCAGAACAAATGAGTCTAGACGGGGTTAAACTGAAACTCTTAAATTGGTTGGAACGAAGCAAAAGTTTTGCTACGCGTATCTTGCCCCATCCTCCAGGCTCCTTTAGTACCTGTATTAGCTCATCTTTTCTGTACTGAATCTCCTGTGATCATTGTAAGATTTCTCAAGATCGAGTTCTGTTTACTCTGATGGAAATTGAAGTGGGTCAAAAAGAAAGAAGTAGATGTTCAGTGAAGGGAAAGGGAAAGAAAAAAACTAGGCAAAGAGAAAGTGGCTAATCCGGGATTCTTGTTTTCCTTCCTCTCTTTCTCTGCCATCGCCCTCCCTCTCCTGCTTTTCCTTTTCCCCATTCTTTGCCTGCCTTCGTGGTCCAAGAAAAGCCAGAGGGGTGGCATCCCAGACCGTCTGGCTTCTGCCTGCAGGGAAGCTAGGAAAGGTGTAGCTCTCATAAGATGGAGGGAGAAAGGAAGAAAAACTCATCAAGAATTCATGAAAGGATTTACAGCAATCCATTGTGTCCCTGAGCACAGGATGCTCGTGCGCACGCTTTCGTGGACACGGGTTGATTACATGGTTTTAGGAGTGGTAATCATGGATTCCTCCCACGTTACGGTAGGTTGCCTTTAAAGGTTTAAAAAACTTGGGAAACCTTTTTAAAGCACTGATTATACAAAAAAAAAAAAAAAAGGATACAGGCTATGAATTTTTTTCTTGTTTCCTTATCTAAACGAAATTAAAAATGTTTTTTCCTAAGGAAAAAGCCTTTAATATCTTTCCCTGCTGGAAGCCGCTTCGTACAGTCTGTGTGTGTTAACGAGAGCCCAGCTAAGAATTTACATTTTAGAGGATGGATTCTTTTACCCTATTCAAACACTTGCTATTTGACATTTGAGTTATTTACAGTTATCATAATTATTCAGGACTCTCCCTTAATGTTTATTATGAAGCCGAATTTGGTATAAAGAGGCGGATTTATGAATTGCCTGAAGGCCTTGTGGCATCGTCCCCAAGGGAAGATTAAATCGTAAGTGCCCTTAGAAGGAAGATGTGTTGTTTTTCATTCTGGCCGTCTCAGAAATTGATTAGCTGGTTTGTTTTCGAATACAAGTTCAAGAGCGTATAACCAGTACTCCGGAAAGGTAAACTTTCCTAAAACATAAATGTTTATG
Source organism: Prionailurus bengalensis (assembly GCF_016509475.1). Taxonomy (NCBI): domain Eukaryota; kingdom Metazoa; phylum Chordata; class Mammalia; order Carnivora; family Felidae; genus Prionailurus; species Prionailurus bengalensis. The sequence continues at coordinate 62,546,563 of NC_057360.1, read as the reverse complement.
TGGGTAGCAGCTTCCGTGGTGATTAAAAACGCCAGGTCCTTCTGTGCATACTGATGAACATGGAATACAAGTGAATTCTTTTAAGAGCAGGCATCCCAGGTCAGCACCTGTACCTTTCTCATCTGCCTCCACCCCCACAGAGAAGAAACCCTCACAAATAAACTGCAGGGAGGCTTCTAAGCTTAGTGATGCCACGTGCTGCTAGCGTCGTGATGCTGAATGTCACGGCATTCTTCGTCTTCTTATTGCCGATATATTCATACCTATATGTAGTGTTTGACACTGTAGAATTTTATTACAGAAGATCCTAACTAGATTTTCAGGGGGCCAAGGGACTAACTGATGAGCCTGAGTACCGTGCATTGAATTAAATATTTTATATTAAAGCCACCAAATTGAAAAAAGTTGCCTCCTGTGATGTAAATTGTGATTTTATAGCTTTTAGCCCATTACTACCAAAGATGACGTTTGCAGATTCTCCCTCCCTCCCCCGATACTGTAAGAAGTTTAATCTTACTGTCTTTCTCAAACCTGAACCAAATATTATCAAAAGATGCGATTTTTATGATTCTTTTAGGGTGAAATATATACACACATTTTGATTCCTCGAAGTTGTTAAAAACCTAGGAATTTTCTTTTTGAGAGGTAGGGTAAAGAGGTGCGGATTTTTGTCACTTAAACCTTACTCTTTCGGACAAATTTTATCTCAGGTAGTTTTTCTTTCCCTAAGTTAGTGTCTCTGCTTCCTTCCCTCTTGTCTTGCTGGTTCCTCATTCTGTGGTATCGTCACGATACACTCTTGGCCCAGAAAAGACATATAAACCGATTATTCTGGAGGAAATCTTTGGTCCTTTGGAAACATTTGGGGGAGGTGGCCAGCTGGCCACTTTGAAAACTTGAATGCTCTCTTTCTAGGAGAGCAGGTGGAGTCAGACACACCTCGTTAAAAGATAATTGGCTGCATTTTAAAGTTGCCCTCTTGCAGTAAGAGATTGCCCTTATTACCACTGGATGTCTCCCCTTTTTTGTGGCCATCCGTGTAGCAACTCTGTAGAGACATTCCCTCTCTGTTCCGCCTTGAGCCCAAACTGGCTGCTTTTAGAACAAAAACCGTAAAATACAGGTTTGCTCCTCCTTTCCCTTGTTTTCACTGAGACAAGTATTGCCTGCCTTTTGGTACTCAGCTGCTAAAGCGTGCGGAGATACGTTAAATTAACCTTTAAAGGAAAAAAGTATCCTTGAATTCTTAACTTGCCTTCTAGATTCATGTTCCTTCTGATATTTTAACCTCTGAGCAGATTTGTGATAGGGAGTGCTGGCTGCCAGAAACCGTGCTGCCAGGTGGAGGAAGTCGAAGAGGGACTATGGCCATAAGGTTTGTTTCGGTTTTATCAGGCTGGGCTTACCCCCTGCTCAGGGCATCAGTTACCCTTCTGGAATACCCGAAACAGTCCTGGCACTCTGGTGCCGCCTCCTGGCTCCTTTGGGTGTGTTCATCAGATGCAGGGAACTCCCATTTTGTCATCATTTTGTTCTCAGGTCTTGTGTTCCGACTTCATTAGGCGTATCTTACATCATTTCTACCGTCCGTTTTCCTCCGCAGCATGACATTTCAGTTGGTGTCATTTATTATGAAAATCAGCGCCAGAGGAACTGATGGTAATTACAATAACATAGTTACTGGGTGAGGGCGTGGGAGAGACACTCTCACTGTGTGTTTCCCCTAGAGTTTTACGCAAGGGTCCATGCTAGGTGGCTTTATTCAGATTAGGGTACAGATGGAATCGTATCACGACTAAATTTTAGTCTGGTGGGTGTGTAGACAGTCAAAGAATTAAGCAAGTGCCTTGTGTTTCCTGGAAAATATTAAAACTCATTTGGGTGAAAGCTCCCAGATGATGCTAATTTCTTGCACCTCTGCCTTTTCCTTGGAAGAACTTTTGGATGGAGTCACATAGTATAAAAGTCCAGAATGTCCTTGGTTTACCTTTTTACGTATGTGTGAAACTATTCATATTTGATTTTTTTCCCCCCAATATTGCATATGATGGAAAGCCAGAGTTAGCTGGCAGAATCTAATTCTTCCTGGGACCTCGTTCCATTTTTAACGCTAGGTTCCTTCTTCAAATCCTACTGCTCTCGCTCTCTGATAGAATTTATTTCCTGGCGGGCGGGTATGGTCACACGCCGACCAGCTTTTGGTCATGATTAGCTCAAAGGAATTTCCATTTCTTCTTCAGGTGCTCAGTAAGGCACCTTTACTTGAGATGGTAGTCCTTCCAAGTGAGTGTTACTAGTAAGCTTTCACCATGAGTGGGAAGATGTTGAGTCTCTATAACGTGGAACTCTTCTGAACCTCTTGTGGTGTATTTGGATAAGTTACATTTTCTTAGTTACAGGGGAACATGCATGTTTCCATTTTTAGAGTATCCAGAAATTTGAAGAATTTGTTTGGTTTAAGGTTAGCTGCTTCTCTGCCTGATCATGCAGGACATTGTGTTTTGTTCCCTTAGCCACCTCTCCCACCTCAGTGTTTTTCACTGTTTTTAATTGTAGGATGATCAGTAGATTGACACAGTGGCATGTAATCAACAGGTACTGTGGATATTTAAGAAGGAGATAAACAGTTGTAACTATTTTTGCTGCAATTTTATAGGAGAAATGGGCTATAAAAGAAATATCTATAAACCAGAGAGCATTTAGGAAATTGTATATTTTATAGGTGGTAATTAAGGTGATCTTCAGGATATAAGATAGAGAGTTTATGCAACTTTTGTTTTCCTGATGTAAAGTTTTTATTCATCTTCCTATATACAGCTCAGCACTTTCGTTGTCCCTTATATTGCTTATGAGGATTAATGTTTTAAATTCGCTGTGTTTGTGCTTTTCAGAGAGTTGTTGTAATCATGCGGTTACGTTTATATCCCCATAAATGCTGGGATTCATGGGAAACTGATCAGATGACTGCCCGGGTGTTATTTCCTATTCAACAGAGTAACTTCCACAGTACCCTAAAGGAAACTGGTGTGTGTTTTATGACCTAGGTTCCCAGTACTTTCATTTAGAGGCAAAGAGAAGCATTCTCTCTTACTTGCCTTACCCGACCATCAATCCTTGTTGTGCAGAAGAGAGCTTATTTTGTTAGACTCTCGACTGTCAGCAAGAGAATTATATCTAGTCACTGTCTCCCAGTTTGCAGCTGCCTTCCCTTCCAGGCTCCCCTCTTACTGGTACTCACAAAGTCAGGACTGTGTTAAAAGCAGACGTGGTGAGGTGTTGTAAATCATGCGAACGGACGCAGAATCCCTTCGGTTATTGGAATTCTGTATCGCTGTGTGATTTTGTTAGCGTGGGTTGTCAGAAATCTGCCAAATTTAAGAGTCAAGAAGAGAAAGAAAAGGAATAAAAGAGGTGAGGGGAGGAAAATGGCTTCCTTACTGGTATTAGTAATCTCCCATGTAGCTTATGATCTAAAAGTGATCATTTATTTTGAAAAATCCAGGTGTGGTGCTTGTAGCACAGAACAGAACATTGCGTTTCCTACACATTCCTCATCGTTGTCTCCCCAGAAAATTATTTTTAGGGTTTATAAACCCAGATTAAATATTCATATTCAGTTTGGCTTAATTTTTAAAAACAAATATTTAAACTCCAGTTTTTGTGTTTTTGATATACATCAACAGTCATGCAGACCAAGGATCGGAAAGAAACCGGGGATTAAGCATCTCTGCATTTCCCTTTGCACATTGGGTACAGGGGGTATTAGTATGCACCAGCCGCAACGTTCTAGCACCTTATGGAAGTAAGTCATGATTATTTATTATAATTTAAAAAAAAAAGTTCAGCTGCATCTCTGTAGAATACTCACTCTGCAGAGTGAAGCTGTTCTGTCTTTTCCAGCAGGATTGACTCTTTCACTCTTAAGTCTTTATTGAGAACATCTTAAATGGTTTAACATTCCTTTATATCCTCTTACCAGTGTCAAATGTGGGGCAGAAGGGATATTTTTTCCCAAAAGGGGTTCCGTCTTTGTTACCCATTGGTCACTCTTCGAAATCCAATCACGATCAATAGATTTTAACAGTTGATGGCTTCCTCTGTCGGCACTGGAGCGGTTGGTTGTGAAGGTTATCATCTGCTACTCTTTTCCCTCAGAAATCTGCACTTGCCGTGTTTTGGATAAGAAGGTTTGGTGGGACAGAATGTGAAAGATCACTCAAACCAAAGCCAGTTAAAAGGAGTATTCTCTCCTGTTGGTTTACCTCCACCTCGGATCTACAAGGATATTACAGTACACAGTGAACAGTCTGTAACATTTCTACCAGGTTTTCAGTAGCATATCGGTCTTGGCATTTCTTGGCACTGTGGTTCCCTGTCCTTGGTGATGTCTTATTATTTGTGAGTTTTTGTTGGTTGGGTTTTGTTTTTGTTTTTGTTTTTTTTTTTTTCTTTTAATAACTAAATGGGACTATAAATGTAGATGTGTATCAGTACCAAGAAGTCCTTTTCTGGAATCCCTAAATTCCTGATTCCTACTCAAGTCTTTTAAACTTGTTTTTTCTTGCTGAGTAGCAAAGAACTTTTATTTTTCACTTTCCTATATACCTAAAAAGTATGGACACTGCGTTTCAATGGACCGTGTTGCGTACAGTTTTTTGCCGAAAACTTTTTCTGTAAACACAATTGCCTTGTTCAGTTTTGTTGTAAACTGACTTACCGTAAGATGCACTGTTGATATGCTTTCTGATGTGTGTTTGATAAGGGTGATAAAATAAAGCTTAAAAATAAAGGAGTTGTGTTTTCATTTCAACTATTCCTGCATTTAGTGTAAATAGTCCAGTTTAGATAATAGGTAAATACGCTTATTTGGGGGTTTCATTTTTACTAGGAGCTGCCATTGAGAAATTTCCATGTAGCCTCAACCATTTCTGAAGAAGATGGTTTTTCACTTACAGAAGTAGCGTGACGGTGCTGAAATGTAACTTTTCATTTTGGGATACATGTTCTTGATACCGTAGAAACAGGCTTCTCTCCTGGAAGGAACCAGAATTCTTAGTTGGAAGATGGGTGTTCTAATCTTGGTTCTTTTCTCAAGTCGGATGGCTTTGATCGAGTGACAGGTGACTTAACTTCTGACAGTAGCAGTATTTTCTTGCCATTATTTTTATACTGGAATCAAATGAAATAGTAGGTTCAACAGTAATCCCGTCATCAGTTAGGAGCGTCTCCTAGACGATGGTGCTGTTTTAGGTGGTTTATAGATGGAGCCTCAGGCCCCAAACTCGCAACTACGCAAACTCGCCCAGTTTCTCGTAAGATTTAGGAGCGGCGGTCACACCCTGGTCTGTCTGCGAGCATCGCCCTTTCAGGAAGCCTCCAGACTGGTCCGGTCTGGACGGGCAGTTCGGGTGAAAGGTGCTGTCGAGAGGCACACCCTACTAGAAGTTTAAGAGCTCAGACGGACCAGAGAAAATGAACGTTTAAATCCGCAACTGCACCCTTGACCCGTGGAACGAGTCACCTGGGAGGGCTTGTTGGATTTTGGATTACGGATTACGGATTACCCCAGCCCTAGACGACGACCGTAGTTCTCGGGGGGCCCGAGAATGTGCGTTTCTAACAAATCCCCAGGTGACGCGTTGGCTGCTGCTGCTGGTGTGGAGACCACGGCCTCGGTTGTAGGACTGGAGTCAAGTAGGCCAGACCCCAGCGCCGCCTGGGGCTCGTTCTCAATCCCCCTTCTCCCTGATGGCTGCGGCAATGGTGGCAACTGAGCACTGAACTTCCTGCCAGGGTCTGTACTAAATGGTTTTAGCGTGTTGCCACCCCCGCCCCTCGCCCCGCCTTGGTCGTCGCAACAATCCCGTGAGGAGGGTACCCAGTGTTCCTTCCATTTTGCGGTTGGGGAACCGTCTAGATTCTCTTGCTTCCTGGGGTTGGTCGTACCTCCCCCTGTCGGATCACCTTCCACTCAACCTGGCGACTCCTCTCAGACCGTCTTTCCCTTCCTGTCCTACCACTTAGGCTAGTTCTTGATCTGTTCTCCTTGCCGTGGCTTCTTACAGGCTCCCCAGGTCTTAAACTTCCGTATCTGGGGCTCCTGGGTGGCTCAGTCGGTTGAACATCTGACTTCAGCTCAGGTCACGGATCTCACGGCTCAGGGGTTCGAGCCCCTCCTCGGGCTCTGCGCGGACAGCTCAGAGCCTGCTTTGGATCCTCTCTCTCCCTCTCTCTCTGTCCCTCCCCCACACGCACTCCGTCTCTGTCTCTCTCTCAAAAGTAAACATTAAAAAACATTGCGTATCTGAACAATCGAAATCCTCGAGTCCCTTCTTAATATGAGTATAGTGAATTTGCTAAGCAACTTTCCAGTTGAAACACATGCAGTGTTGAGGCACCTGGGTGTCTCAGTCGGTTGGGCGTCTGACTTTGGCTCAGGTCATGATCTCGCAGTTCGTGGGTTCAAACCCCACATCTGGCTCTGTGCTGACAGTGTGGAGCCTGGAGCCCGCTTTAGATTCTTATCTTCCTGTCTCTCTGCCCCTCCCCCACTGGCACTCTCACTCTCTCTCCCTCTCTCAAAAATAAACAAACATCACACAAAAAAATTAAAAACATGCGGTGTTTTATTGTAATTTCTAGCTTTCTCCACCATTCTGCAATTTTTAATAAGACTTCTCGACTTACAGGTTGGAATGTGAGGGGATTTGCAACACATAATTATTAACCCATTTTCAAAGGTCCATTTTCCATGCACTATACCTAGTATTACATTAATAAATTATATCTGCCTGTGTTTTAGAAATTACATATAATGTCTATTTTAATATCTTCATTTACATATGAAATAAAAGTAATACTGAGATCAGTTCAAAGGAAAGTAAGTGATGAAGGCTGCACATTTCAATACCAGCTAAATCAGATGTCTCCCAGAGTTACGAAGATCGGGCCACCGGCTCTGGGACACGGACCTGTAAACAAACCTGTTCAGTTGAACTTGTAAAGCAGGGGGAGCGTAGTGATTTTTCCTGTTGGAAAATACCAGACCAGAAGCAAAAGATAGCTACTTTACAATTAGAACATCTACATTTTTAAGACCATGATCCTTTAAAGAGAGATCAGTGACACATTGAGGAAAATAAATAAAGTTGAGATTTTGAATTTTTTCTTTAAAGTTTATTTATTTTTGACAGAGACAGTGCAAGCGTGAGCTGGGGAGGGGCAGAGAGAGTGGGAGACACAGAATCTGAAGCAGGCTCCAGGCTCCGAGCTGTCAGCACGGAGCCCAATGCGGGGCTGGAACTCACGATCTGTGAGATCACGACCTGGGCCAAAGTCGGGCGCCCAACTGACTGAGCCACCCAGGCGCCCCGATAAAGTTGAGATTTTGTAATAACTTGTCGAAGATGAAGCTTTAACAATTGCGGGGGATTGATTGAGAAAGAGATAGAAAGTATGAGCAGAGGAGGGGCAGAGAGAGAGGGAGGGAGGGAGAGAGAATCTTAAGTAGGCTTCTCTGTGTGGAGCCTGATGTGGGGCTTGAACTCACAAACCATGAGATCATGACCTGAACCAAGATCAAAGCCGGATGCTTAGCCCACTGAGGCACCCCCGCACCCCATCAGAGCAGTCTTGAACAGAAGCCTATTTAAACGAAGAGTTGGAAGAATAGTGCCAATGGACTCCAAATACCCTTCGCCTAGATTCCTCTATTGTTAACGTTTTGCCACATTTGTTTTATCTCTTGCTCTTTCCCGTTTATGTCCATAGGTAAATATAACCCTTTTTTCCCTGAACTATTTGAAAGTTGCCGGTATCCCGACATTTGACCCCCAAGTCAAATAGTTCAGTATGCCTCCCCTGCCGGTAGACGTTGCCCTCTGTGAACCGTGATACCTTATCACAGCCTCAGAATTTAGCATCGATACAGAAATACCCAGTGCCCACTTTGTATTCCTTTTTTCCCCATTGTCTCAATCTTTTATAACCTTTTTCCCTTACCTGGGACCCAGGCAAGACTCTTTTTTTTTTTTTTTAATTTTTTTTTCAACGTTTATTTATTTTTGGGACAGAGAGAAACAGAGCATGAACGGGGGAGGGGCAGAGAGAGAGGGAGACACAGAATCGGAAGCAGGCTCCAGGCTCCGAGCCATCAGCCCAGAGCCCGACGCGGGGCTCGAACTCACGGACCGCGAGATCGTGACCTGGCTGAAGTCGGACGCTTAACCGACTGTGCCACCCAGGCGCCCCAAGACTCTTTTGTATGTAACGTCTATTTAAAATTTGTGGGATGTTAGTGTTCTGTAGAATACTTTGGGAAAACCTGGTTTGGATTGTATAACTAAAGGTCCCTATTCTTGCAATTTAATAAGTCTAGCTCTTCTTTAAAAAGGTGTTTTCTTAGGGGAGACAATATTGACTGTATACGTTGTCATTTGCATCTCCCAGTTACGATTGCAGACGAAAGCAGATTTATTTTTTTTAAGTTTTTTTTTTTAATGTTTATTTTTGACAGAGAGAGAGAGGCAGAACATGAGCGGGGGAGGGGCAGAGAGAGAGGGAGACACAGAATCTGAAGCAAGGTCGAGGCTCTGAGCTGTCAGCACAGAGCCCGATGCGGGGCTCAAACCCACGAACCTTGAGATCGCGACCTGAGCCGAAGTCGGATGCTTAACTGACTGAGCCACCCAGGCGCCCCAGATGAAAGCAGATTTATGGTTACTAAGTACCTGAACATGCCTGACAAAATAGTAAATAGACAAAAAGTTAACCAACTCTTTTCATGACGATGCACTGAAAATTTAATACGTTCATTGCTAACCATGTACAGACAGACCCATGATAGATTTTTTAAAAATGCTGTTTCTAATTGCATTTTTTTCTTACAAGTTCCATGCTCAAAGAAAATTTGGAAAAAACTGTATTTTCCTTCCTGTCTTTCTTTTTTTTTTGTAAGATTAAATTTTTTTTTTTAATTTTTTTAAAAAAAAATTTTTTTTTCAACGTTTATTTATTTTTGGGACAGAGAGAGACAGAGCATGAACGGGGGAGGGGCAGAGAGAGAGGGAGACACAGAATCGGAAACAGGCTCCAGCCTCTGAGCCACCAGCCCAGAGCCCGACGCGGGGCTCGAACTCACGGACCGCGAGATCGTGACCTGGCTGAAGTCGGACGCTTAACCGACTGCGCCACCCAGGCGCCCCAAGATTCAATTTTTAAGTTTATTTATTTATTTTGAAAGAGAGAGAGCACGAGTGGAGTAGGGGGCAGAGAGAGAGAATTCCAAGCAGGGGCTCAAACCTGCGAACTGTGAGATCGTGACCTGAGCCGAAACTAAGAGTCAGACGCTTAACCGGCTGAGCCACCCTGGTGTCCCCTTCCTGTCTTTTCACTGTGTCACTAAGTATGGATCTTGGGGCAGAGGAATGGTATATGTTTCAGGGCCCAAACTTCTAAAAAGATATTTTAATTGGACTGTGTGACTTTAAGAGGAAAAGGAAGGAGAAAGTAGGATCCAACGAACCATCATAATTGACAAATGTCCTAGTGATCGTTAGTAACAAAATGAACTTTCTGGTACACAGAGTTCCATGACAAATAATACTTACCACATGTTTGGGAACCATCCCAGACAAAACCCCAGGACCGCTGCTGATTTATGAGGTGCGGGAAAGTTTTTGACTCCATGAGGCATTCTGGTCCCCATTTGTTGTCTTACATCCTGCGTCTCTGCCTTCTGGGAAGTCGGTGGTGGGGTCATCAAAGTGGCCCACTCGGGGTTGGTTGTTCCCGAAAGGAAACATGAGCATAGCTGTTGCTCGCCTGGAATAATATGAGTCTGTCACATCGAATGTGGAGGTTTCTCTCTAATGATGTCTGTCATTACTCATTACTTCTAGTATTATTCGATTAATCATAATGTGTGTGGACCTTGATCATACTCAGTAATTCTAAGAGCTAGGGAAAATTCTGTTTTTAGCCACAATAGCCAAAGGGCCATTTCTTTCTCCGTCAGGAATAACAAGTCTTTAACTTTCCTCTACAATCGTTGTAGTGTCTAGATAGCTTCTATTTTTTATCTCTTTCCTCGTGTTCTTTCTTATGATCTAGGTGACCATAGTCCTTCTCATTCAGCTTCAACTTTTATGCCAAGCACAGGCAAAAGATTATTTCATCCCATGACTGACATGTCAAACATCTTACTGGATGATTCCATTCGAATGACTTGTGGACCCCTAAAATCTCGATAGGACCCAACCCCAAATGCTGTCTTTATGCCTGTGGGGCAAAGAACCATAGTTGTTGCAGACTACTAGCAGAGTTGAATATATCAAAACCCAAAGCATTTATATAAGGCCACAGTTGAGTTTACGGGGGACAAAGGTCACAGTGCAGCCAGGTCTCACGCAGGGGTAGGAACCAGAAACTGGGAAGGTGCCGGGGCGCTCTCTGATTCGTTTCTTCCTCTCTGCTCTTTTGGGGGTGTGCCTGCATTATTCTCCTCCTCCCCCTCCTCTTCCTGCTAATTCTATTACTATACTGCTCTCTTCCCTCTGCTTCTCCTTCCACTGATGGAGTGTGGTTGCCCACCCACAGTTAAAATTCCAGCCGCAGTTAAAAACTCTGGCTTTCTGTAAGTTCAGTCGCAAATTACCAGAAGACAGTATTTAATTGGCACAGGGTTTTTAAGTGTCCATTCTAGATCAATAAGCTATGACCAGATATTGAACTACACTCTGCAAAGGTTATTGTGGACTCTTCCTTTGGAGAGGGGACGGTGCTCACAGAAGAGACAATTGCCCCTTAGCTAGGGAGATATCTAACTCAAAACTTACGTCGACTGTACTCTCTCCTGGTAATAGCCCATTCACCTAGCGCCCTGCATCAGAAACGTAGGCGACCTCTGTGTCTCCCTCACTGTCAGCATGCAGTCAGCTAAGTGCTGCCCAGGCAACACCTTAAATATCTTTTAAAATTTTTTGTTAAGGTTATTTATTTATTTTGAGAAAGAGTGAGAGTGAGGCCGGGGCAGATAGAGAGGAAGAGAGAATCCCACGCAGGCTCCGTGTTGTCAGCCCAGAGCCTGACCTGGGACTCAATCCCACCAACCCTGAAATTGTGACCTGAGCTGAAATGAAGAGTCTCACGCTTAGCCGGATGAGCCACCCAGCGCCCCTAACACCTTAAATATCTCTTAAATTTTGTCGTTGAACTTCGTACACATTGTCAGCAGCGTGTTTTGGACCCTCACCGTCTCTTGTTTAAACTATTACAGAGCACTTCCTGCCTTCAAGCTCCGCTGTGCCAACAGAGTTAACAATTCTGTTCTGATCGGATTCCTCCGTGTCTTGAAGCTGTTCAGTGCCTCGAATGTAGGCAGTGATTCCCAAACTTTCTGGATCAAAAGATTACCTGGGGTGCTGATTAAAAACACACATTCCCAGTTACTCCTTCTGGAATTGTAAATTTGTGGTAGGGCCTGGTCATCTGTGGTTTTGTTCTGTCTTGTTTTTTTATATATAGAGAGACCCCATACGTGAGCAGCGTAAGGGCAGAGAGAGAGGGAAAAAGAGAGAGAATCTTAAGCAGACTCCGTGCCCAGTGCAGAGCTCGATGAGGGACTTGATCTCATGACTGTGAGATCATGATGTGAGCCAAAATCAAGAGTCAGGTGCTTAACCGACTGAGCCACCCAGGTGCCCTTTGGTTGTGTGTGTGCGTGTGTTTATTTTTGAGAAAGAGAGAGCATGAGCAGGGGAGGGGCAGAAAGAGAGAGAGAGAAAATCCCAAGCAGCCTCTGCACTGTCAGCGTGGAGCCTGATGCAGGGCTCCAACTCAAGAACCTCGAGATCGTGACCTGAGCCGAAACTGTAAGGGTTAAATTACAGTGTAGGGCTTAACGCTTAGCTTGAAAAATAACAACTTTGTTCTGACACTGAAGGTCAAAAGATAACAGCCTTGCTTTTACTCTTGTAAATCATACTTCATACTCTTGTGAATCAGGCTTTACCAATGAAGGAAACAAAAGCTCAAAGAAAATAAGCATCAGAGGCAAGGTCAAGGAGATCCACCGGTTGCAACTTAGCGGCAGAAAGTCTGAAATAATCACCTCATTCGATAACTGTTTCTGACTCATCTGGGAACTGTTTCTCTGTTCTGTTCCCAGGTAATGATAAAACGATGTGGTCGGCTTTAAAAACTCTGTACCCCGGCTGTTTGGGGCCTCACTCTTATCAAGAGTGTTGGTCCCGATCGGTCGGCCTTGCCTCTCGTTGTCAAAAACTTTGTTGTGACTGTCACTGGTGCCCGTAGCATTCTGTTTCAGGAGTCGTGTGGATGCAACAAAACCAAGAGTCGGGGGCGCCTGGGTGGCGCAGTCGGTTGGGCGTCCGACTTCAGCCAGGTCACGATCTCGCGGTCCGTGAGTTCGAGCCCCGCGTCGGGCTCTGGGCTGATGGCTCAGAGCCTGGAGCCTGTTTCTGATTCTGTGTCTCCCTTTCTCTGTGCCCCTCCCCCGTTCATGCTCTGTCTCTCTCTGTCCCAAAAATAAAATAAAACGTTGAAAAAAAAATTTAAAAAAAAAAAAAAAAACCAAGAGTCGGACGCTTAGCCGACTGAGCCACCCGGGCGCCCCGGTCGTCTATGTTTTTAACATGCGTGCCAGTTGCTTCCCATGCTTGCCAACCTCTTGTCCGTATGCCCTGCCCACTCCTCCCCAGCTCTGCCCTGGGCGGGAGGCCGTGTGTTCCAGGATCCGCCGAGAGTGCTCCCTGTTTCTGCGCGTCACTGTTTGGCCAACGACCGCTCGCCCTTTCAGAATCAGCCGCCTACCGCGATCTTTGTAACCTGGTGGTTGCCCGGCCCGGTCAACCACTCCTTCGTTCATGCCCCGTCCACTCTTGCGCTCTGCCTCCATCAGAATTTCTTCACACTAAATAATGTTTCTCTGTTTCTTCCCCTTCCTAGTGTGAGAACTTCAAGAGCAGTGACTGTGTCTTACTCATCTTGTAGAGAAAAGGACATCTGTTATAATGAGAATGCTATAATAATTTCTGCCAGGGGATGAGGGAGCTAAGAAAACGAATAAACCCAAAAGAGATACCCCTCGCCTCTGAGCCGCGTCCTGAGCTTCCTGGTATGAAGTCGTCAGGCCAGTGGAGACCAAATGGCTCCTGTTTGCTGAGAGCACAGCTGGAGAGTGTAGGTTCGGTGCGTGCCTACAGCAAGCTTCCTGGTGTTGCACCAGAGACTTTCACAGACCTAACACGCAGTGGCAGCCCCCCTCCCCCAGACAGGTGCAGGGCACCTGCTGCTAAGCTTACCCGATGGTTGACATCTGCAGGACCGAGAGTTAGGCACACCCCTCCCCGGTTGACCAGTCAGTTCACTGCTGTTCCTCCAGAAGTGAGCAGGGGGGTGTGAGGAGCAGCAAGATGAGATTAAAGGAGCGCCTTCCACACAGAGCATGGGGAGTGGGGACGAGCGTTCCCCCTCAACACTTGGAATCAGAGGCGGCTCCCGGCTCGTGGTGAGACACTGTCTCGGGGCGCCTGGGTGGCTCAGCCCGTTGGGCAACTGACTCTTGGTTTCGGCTCAGGTCATGATCTCGAAGTTCGGGAGTTCGAGCCCTGCACTGGGCTCCGTGCCGGCGGTGCTGAGCCTGCTTGGGATCCTCTCTCTCCCTCTCTCTCTGCCCCTCCCCTGCTCACGCTCTCTGTCTCTCTCAGAATAAATAAGTAAACTTAAAAAACGTGAAAAGCAAAACAAAACACTGTCTTATCATTGCTGTGTACCCCTCAAGGACAGGATCTGACTTTCAGATTATAGTCAAGAAAGAGAACTTAGACGTCGGTGCTTTGATGATGGGTAACATGGAACTATAGTCCCTGACCTAGGCTGTTCCAACGTGGTGTTTTGAGGGCCACTTCTGTGGCTTTGGCGAATTGTAATTCTGCCCCTCGCAATGGCTTCCATCCATTATTCGGGTATCTGTTCATGCACATGACATGACTATCTTCGTCTTCCTCTCCAAAGGAGAGGGCAGGGAAGTCAGCTAACTGGCTAATCGTTAGGCAATAAGGAAGGTCTGGCAAGGGCTGGTCACCTGCACAACATTGGTTAACATCACAAGTGGAAGTAGATGGTCAAGGATGAAGGAAGGAACTGAAGGTTCTTTTCAATTTTAATGCCTGTTCTTTTTAATGCTATTCCCCCGCCCCCCCCCCCCGCAATGTCTTTTTGGACAGGGCATTAGGGCCATTTGCTGACCTACAAAGACCAAGTTACTAGGGTGAAAGACAGAAATGATCAGATGCCAAACGTGTGTGTGTGTGTGTGTGTGTGTGTGTGAGTGAGACAGACAGACTGACAGAACTGAGGAAGTGACTAAGAAGTGAAGACAGTAAGGCACATTCGAGTGCTAAAGGGACCCTATGACTCATCTGTCATTTTGAAGGAGAGACCCCATCACAGCTGCTTAAAGACTGAAAGACTTGGTCTCCTCGTTTGTAAGAGATAATAGTTGCATTCATGCCCCGACACTGTGCTGACCGAATGTGCCAGTTCACATGGGACATCGGAGCGAGGTGGGTTTTCTTCTCTCTTTGCCTCGTTCTCCTCATCCCCCAAGTTACTCTGATCCTTTCTGGCTGCAAGTTGATCTTTTTAGAACTTTTTCCCTACAGTGCTAGCTCTATTTGTTTGACCATTTTGGTTTGATTACACAGGTCACCCTGACCACATTTGATAGAAGGAAAATCCCAAAGAGCAGGGAATTTTAGCAAATCCATACTTTTATTATAATTTTTAATGTTTATTTATTTTTGAGAGAGAAAGAGAGAAAGCATAGGAGGGGCAGTGAGAGAGAGAGAGAGAGAGAGAGAGAGAGAGAGAATCCTAAGCAGGCTCCATGAGGGCATCGAGAAGCCCCACACAGGGCTTGATCCCACCAACTGTGAGATCATGATCTGAGCCGAAATCAAGATTCGCTTAGTAGACTGAGCCATCCAAGCGCCCACATACTTTTCATTTCTAACAACATTACATTAACCCCATTTCTGGGGTGCCTGGGTGGCTCAGTCGGTTAAGTGCCTGGCTTCAGCTCAGGTCATGATCTCACGGTCCGTGAGTTCGAGCCCCGCGTCGGGCTCTGTGCTGACAGCTCAGAGCCTGGAGCCTGTTTCGGATTCTGTGTCTCCCTCTCTCTCTCTGACCCTCCCCCATTCATGCTCTGTCTCTCTCTGTCTCAAAAGTAAATAAACGTTAAAAAAAAAAAAAACCATTTCTATTTGCAACTGTGGAAAATGTGTCAACTACAATGGATCTGGAAACACGGTTGTAAAATCTCTGTGCTTCGTTCTGACTGTTACTGCTGTTTTAAATCTTTTCATTAAACTTTCAAGCCTGTCAAACAATAATTAAAATATAAATTATATATCGTTGACTCTTTCAGGTTGTTGGCAAAAATAAATATGGCACCCGTCAACATTTTATTAAGGAGGAAAATGAGTATATATTATGGTTAACCTCATGAATACAATTTGACTGTCAGTATTAAGTGTGGATATGACGAGATTCTGGCTTGGGATTGTAAGAATATTTTTTCCTTCCAACAATGAACCCTTCATTTTCATTATAACGAAAACCTCTGTGAAAAGATCAAAGAAGACTATCACTACAAATGAAAAATTCAGTAAGTGGGCTATGATTACTTAACAAGGAATATTTCACTGTTGATGTAGGTGTGGGCTAACCCTAACCCTAACCCTAACCCTAATCCTAAAATGCTGACCCTAAACCTAACCCTAAAACCCTAACCTTAAAACCCTAACCCTAATCCTAAAACCCTAATGCTAACCGTAAAACCCTAACCATAACCGCAAAACCCTAACCCTAACCTTAAAACCCTAACCCTAACCGTAAAACCCTCACCCTAACCCTAAAACGCTAACCCTAACTGTAAAACCCTAACCCTAACCCTAACACCCTGACCCTCACCATAAACCCTAACCCTAACCCTAAAACCCTAACCCTAACCCTAACCCTATCCCTAACCCTGTGGGGGCCAAATGGTTCTGAAGCTGTTTAATATGTCAGGAGTAAAATTCTGTGGCCTCATTCAGTCTATCCCCAGGGTGGCCTGAATTTCAAACCCTAAGTCTCTCTGTAATTACACTTTTCACAACCGGCTTCAATGAAACTGAATGATTTCCTGTGTGTGTTCCACGTCCGTATGCTCCACGTAGATTGACTACATTTCTTTGATAAAATTCACACTTGCTCATTACTCATGGTATTTCTTTGAGTTCCAGGAACATGATCCGGGACATTAATTTTCTAGTTTCCAAGGCAAAGCAAGAGGCTGGGAATGACGGGCATGAATTGGATCTGACTGTGACGCGTCTCAACCTCGTGGTGGCCCGGGTTCATGGGCCCCTCATTACTCCCGCACCCCTTGGTGTTCTGCCCTTCCCAAGTTCCGTAGCAACTTGAAACCACAGCCTTTTTATGGAAAAATAAACTTCTCAGTAAAGGGTAAGTCCAGTAACTTAACAACCCAATGAATGCTCCAAGGCCATCAGTAGAAGAGGGCAGGTTGGGCTGGTGACGCTGAGTTAGCAACCCAGCGGCACGTCCTGCCTGAGCCTGCTGGCTAGCAGAACCCCTCGCTTTCTAGTCCAGCGAATTCGGATGATATACGAAAGTTGTATTTCCCATTTGGATATTTCCCATCCGAAGACATTGTTTGTAATAAAAAGGGCCACCAAATTTAAAAATATATGTATTCTACATGGGATGATTATGATCCTAGGTATAAGCCTTAAGAACAAGAATTCTTACCAGGAAAAAAAAAACTTCTTACCAGGGAGGGGCGCCTGGGTGACTCAGCCGGTTAAACATCTGACTTCGGCTCAGGTCATGATCTTGTGGTCTGTGAGTTCGAGCCCCGAGTCGGGCTCTGTGCTGACAGCTCAGAGCCTGGAACCTACTTCAGATTCTGTGTCTCCCTCTCTCTCTGTCCCTCCCCTGGTTGCGCTCTGTCTCTCTATCTCAAAAAATAAATAATAAGCATTAAAAAAAAAAAAGTACATATTGGGATGCCTGGGTGGCTTAGTCGGTTAAGCACCTGATTCTTGGTTTTTGCTCCAGGCATGATCTCATGGTTTGTGAGATTCAGCCGCATGTCGAGCTCTGTGCTGGCAGTGCAGAAGCCTGTTTGGGACTCTCTCTCTCCCTTTCTCTCTGCCCCTACCCTGCTCACACGCACTCTTTCTCAAAATAAGTAAATAAACATTAAAAAAAAGTACATATTGCATTTATATGTTATAAAAAGCTTAAAATCATTATTTTTATTTATTTAAAAATTTTTAACGTTTTATTTATTTTTGAGACAGAGACAGAGCATGAGCATGGGAAGGGCAGAGAGAGAGGGAGACACAGAATCTGAAGCAGGCTCCAGGCTCTGAGCTGTCAGCATAGAGTCTGACGCGAGGCTCGAACTCACAAATCGTGAGATCATGACCTGAGCTGAAGTTGGACGCCCAACCGACGGAGCCACCCAGGCACCCCTAAAATCATTATTTCAAAGAGAAATTGTACGTGCGAGAATGTATCATGCCAGTAACCTGGTATTTGCTCAGTAAATGTAAGTCCCCTATTATCTCTGATAAAAAAGGAACTTCCGGCAAGAAAAACCAAGTAAAAATGAGCATTCTAGAGCAATAACCTTCTTTGATAGGATGGGAGCATCTCCATTGCTGCCCTGAGCAGCCAAAATTATAAATCAGTGGCTGTTCTAAGAGTTACACCCTTTGAGAATCTATTCTGTATTATTCAGAGAGCAGCATTTGAAGTAGCAAATCCTCCCCCCACCCCCAAACAACAACTTTAAAAGTAGACAATAATTTTGAAACACAATTATTTCAGGGCTCTGGGAAAAGAGTGAAGAAAAAAAAACAAATTAAGAAGCATTTATTTAGGAGACTCTGCTGAGCTTCTGCACACGCAGTGTGCGTCTGCCGTGTTCTTGGGGGGGTGGTGCTTCCCCTCCCAGCCTTCCTGATTCTGCAGTAACTGAGGCGGGGTGGCTATGAAAGCCTTAGGGCTGGAGGGAGCTGCTTCGTTTTGGGTGGAAAGGGAGAAACCCACATCCAATGGCATTATCCCTACAATTAGCAGATTTGCTCAGACATAAATGGGTGGCCTTCTTATGCTGCAAGAGTTATACCTCAAAAAATGAAGGCACGTTAAGAATATTCCCAGATACGATGTTTAAGTATGTTCCTTTTATACCGACTTTCTCGAGGGTTTTAATTAAGAAAGAATGCTGAATTTTGTCAAATGCTTTTTCTGCATCGATTGACAGGATCATATGGTTCTTTTCTTTTATTAATGTGATGTATCACATTCATTGATTTGCAAATGTTGAACCAACCTTGCAGCCCAGGCATGAATCCCACCTGATCATGGTGTATAATTCTTTTTATATGCCGTTGAATTCAATTTGCTAGTATCTTATTGAGAATTTTTGCATCCATCTTCATCAGGGATATTGGCCTGTAGTTCTCTTTTTTGCTGAGTCTCTGTCTGGTTTAGGAAGCAAATTAATGCTGGCTTCATAGAATGAGTCTGGAAGTTTTCCTTCCCCTTCTATTTTTTGGAACAGCTTGAGAAGGATAAGTATTATCTCTGCTTTAAATGTCTGGTAGAACTCCCCAGGGAAGCCATCTGGTCCTGGACTCTTATTTGTTGGGAGATTTTTGATCACTGATTCAATTTCTTCCCTGGTTATGGGTTTGTTCAAGTTTTCTATTTCTTCCTGTTTAAGTTTTGGAAGTGTGTGGGTGTTTGGGAATTTGTCCATTTCTTCCGGGTTGTCCAGTTTGTTGGCATATAATTTTTCATTGTATTCCCTGGTAATTGCTTGTATTTCTGAGGGATTGGTTGTAATAATCCCGTTTTCATTCATGATTTTATCTATTTGGGTCATCTCCCTTTTCTTTTTGAGAAGCCTGGCTGGTGCAGCCACTCTGGAAAACAGTGTGGAGGTTCCTCAAAAAATTAAAAATAGATCTACCCTATGACCCAGCAATAGCACTGCTAGGAATTTACCCAAGGGATACAGGAGTGCTGATGCATAGGGCCACTTGTACCCCAATGTTTATAGCAGCACTCTCAACAATAGCCAAATTATGGAAAGAGCCTAAATGTCCATCGACTGATGAATGGATAAAGAAATTGTGGTTTTGGGGCACCTGGGTGGCTCAGTCGGTTAAGCGTCCAACTTCGCTCAGGTCATGATCTCACGGTTTGTGAGTTCGAGCCCGTGTTGGGCTCTGTGCTGACAGCTCAGAGCCTGGAGCCTGCTTCGGATTCTGTGTCTCCTTCTCTCTCTCTACCCCTCCTCAACTTGTGCTCTCTCTCTCTCAAAAGTAAATAAACATTAAAAAAAATCTAAAAAAAAAAAAAGAAATTGTGGTTTATATACACAATGGAATACTACGTGACAATGAGAAAGAATGAAATCTGGCCTTTTGTAGCAACGTGGATGGAACTGGAGAGTGTTATGCTAAGAGAAATAAGTCATACAGAGAAAGACAGATACCATATATTTTCACTCGTATGTGGATCCTGAGAAACTTAACAGAAACCCACGGGGGAGGGGAAGGAGAAAAAAAAAAGTTGGAGAGGGAGAGAGCCAAACCATAGGAGACTCTTTTTTTTTTTCCTCCAATATATGAAATTTATTGTCAAATTGGTTTCCATACAACACCCAGTGCTCATCCTAAAAGGTGCCCTCCTCAACACCCATCACCCACCCTCCCCTCCCTCCCACCCCATCAACCCTCAGTTTGTTCTCAGTTTTTTTTTTAATGAAATTTATTGTCCAGTTGGTTTCCATACAACACCCAGTGCTCATCCCAAAAGGTGCCCTCCTCAATACCCATCACCCACCCTCCCCTCCCTCCCACCCCCCATCAACCCTCAGTTTGTTCTCAGTTTTTAAGAGTCTCTTATGCTTTGGCTCTCTCCCACTCTAACCTCTTTTTTTTTTTTTCTTTTTTTCCTCCCCCTCCCCCGTGGGTTCCTGTTAAGTTTCTCAGGATCCACATAAGAGTGAAACCATATGGTATCTGTCTTTCTCTGTATGGCTTATTTCACTTAGCATCACACTCTCCAGTTCCATCCACGTTGCTACAAAAGGCCATCTTTCATTCTTTCTCATTGCCACGTAGTATTCCATTGTGTATATAAACCACAATTTCTTTATCCATTCATCAGTTGATGGACATTTAGGCTCTTTCCATAATTTGGCTATTGTTGAGAGTGCTGCTATAAACACTGGGGTACAAGTGCCCCTATGCCTCAGTAGTCCTGTATCCCTTGGGTAAATTCCTTGCTATTGCTGGGTCCTAGGGTAGGTCTATTTTTAATTTTTTGAGGAACTACCACACTGTTTTCCAGAGCGACTGCACCAATTTGCATTCCCACCAACAGTGCAAGAGGGTTCCCGTTTCTCCACATCTTCTCCAGCATCTATAGTAGGAGACTCTTAAAAACTGAGAAAAAACTGAGGGTTGATGGGGGGTAGGGGAAAGGGGAAAGTGGGTGATGGGCATGGAGGAGGGCACCTGTGGGGATGAGCACTGGGTGTGGTATGGAAACCGATTCGACAATCAATTTCATATTAAAAAAAAAAATATCCCCAGATAGGGGCGCCTGGGTGGCTCAGTCGGGTGAGCGACCGACTCTTAGCTTTGGCTCAGGTCATGATCTCACAGCCCACGGGTTCCAGCCCCGCGCGGGACTCCATGCTGGTGGTGCAGAGCTTGCCTGGAATTCTCTCTCCTTCTCTCTCCATCTCTCTCTGCCCCTCCTCCACGTGTGCTCGCTCTCGCTCTCTCTCAAAAATAAATAAACATTAAAAAAAATAAAAGTAAAAACATAAACATATTCCCAGTTAAAAAAAAAAAGTCTTAGAGAAACTGTTGCTAGCTGGCCTGCTTCAAGAAGTAGAAAAGACGTACTTCAGGCTGTAAGAAGGTGATGTGGGGTGGGAGAATCCACAGGAAAAAGTCACTTCATGTTTCTAAGCACCTAAGAAATAATGGAAATTTATCTATAGTTTAGTTTATAAATTACTAAAGGATTTGCATACATCATTTAAGCAAATTTTGGACTTAATTTGTCCAAAATGTCCTTCACTGTGCTTAGCAAATGTCAAGTCCATTTGTTTAATATTGAAATTCTGGAAATCTGCCCCCCCTTTTTTTTTTAATGTTTATCTTTGAGAAAGAGACAGAGACAGAGAGAGAGAGAAAGAGAGAGAGAGACAGCGTGAGTGAGGGAGGGGCAGAGAGAGAGGGAGACACAGAATCCGAAGCAGCTCCAGGCTCCACGCTGTCAGCACTGAGCCCGACGCAGGGCTCGAACCCACGAACCGTGAGATCATGACCTGAGCTAAAGTCGGATGCTTAACCGACCAACCCCGGTGTCCCTGGAAATCTGCCCATCTTATAACAGTAAATCATGTTTAGCACATAGTTCATAGATGCTTTTATTGGACTGTGAAGAAAATGGGTGATGAAAAAAAATGACCAAAATAATTTTCAGAAAATGTTCTTAATTTTTGTGGTCAGAGCACTTTCAAGTGCATAATTGGAAATAATTTTACATTGTTGTGTTAATTTGATGCTTGCTTTCTTCATCCTAAAAACAATGGAAACCAGCTATAATCATGTGAGTCACCAACTGCCATTTGCTAAGTTCCATTTATATTTTCATTTTTCTAAATTACTTTTTCGCAAATTACTATTTCTGTGTACTAAATTGTGGCCTAAACCTGTCTTTTGTAGCTAACAATAAACAACAGTCTTTAAACAGTTATTTAATAAAAAGGGAGCTCCAGACAAAATATCACAACTTTAAAAAATAATAGTGATAACAGAACCTGATAAAACCTAATGTTAATAGAAAAGTATATTCAGTGACACGTAAATAAAAGGACACACCAGCCTTTAAAAAACACAAACGGGGGTTGCCTGGGTGACTCAGTCGGTTGAGCGTTGGACTCTTGATTTCCGCTCAGGTCATGATCTCACCGTTTGTGAGTTCGAGCCCCGCATCGGGCTCTGTGCTGACAGTGCAGAGCCTGCTTGGGATTCTCTCTCTGCCGCTCCCCACTTGTGCACGCTTGCACGCACACTCTCCCTCTCAAAAAAAATAAAATAAACTTAAAAATAAAAACACACAGATATCAGTAGAATCGTATCACGATGTCATTTAACGATGGATTTTTGCGAGTGAAAGAGTGGAAAGGATTTGTTCTATTCTTGGGTGACCTGTTTATATTTTATCACTTATTCATTATGACTGCAGAAAATACAGCACAACTGTGTTTACTCTTTTCCTATCAAGAAAAGAATCTCTTTTAATGGCAGCCTTATGGCCAAGACATGCTAGTCAGAAGTTACTCCAGTGAAATGCCACAAGAGTCATGGGTTTGTAAGCAAACTCCAGGGTGTCTGTTCTAAAACTTGGCGGTGAGACATGAGCTCAGCTAGGGTGGGGTGTGATGGGGCACGTGAAATCTGACTTTCTGAGAAGGTGCTGCCCCTCCCAGTCTCCTGGGCCGGGTGAGGGTGGTGGTAGTTTAAGAAGTACTGAGAACCATAGGGGCGTCAGTAACCAACCCATGATCTCATGGTTTGTGGGATCAAGCCCTGAGTCAGGCTCTGCACTGACAGCACAGGGCCTGCTTGGGACTCTCCCTCTCTCTCTGCCCCTCCCCCACTGATGCACGCTAAATGAATGAATGAATAAATAAATAAATAAATAGTACTTAGAACCATAATTGTGAATAGGAACTGTTTTATGTGGCAGGCCCTTGGGGTAATTTTCATTTCCTTTTCTCTCTACCTTTGTCTTCCTTCCTTCCTCTCTGTCTCTCCCTCTTCCCTCCGCTGCTTTCCTTCCTCCTGACTTTCCTCCCTCCCCTCCTGCCTTCTCTCTTTTATGCATTCTGAATTTTAATGTTTGCAATACTTGTGTAATAAAATTAAGAAAAAGTTTCTGGGGGCGCCTGGGTGCCTCAGTCGGTTAAGCGTCTGACTTTGGCCTGGGTCATGATCTTGCCGTTTCTGAGTTCGAGTCCTGTGTCAGGCTCTGTGCTGACAGCTCAGAGCGTGGAGACTGTTTCCATTCTGTGTCTTCCTCTCTCTCTCTCTCCCAGCCCCTCCCTCACTTGCGTGCACTCTCTCTCTCTCTCAAGTAAATAAACATTTAAAAAATTTAAAAAAAGAAAGACTTCTAAAAATACTAAAAATTTCTAGTATTTGAATTTTCTTTTACTTTTTTTTTTCACTACAAAAAGGAAAATAAGAAAGGAGTTTCAAGCAATACCAGCTGTGCAAAGGGGTCCTTTGTGCCCTTGCTGGGGGGTCAGCAAGGCTCATCACAACAACTGTATAACATAAGAGCCTGGTGCGCAGGCCTTTGACAGCTTCTATCTCTTGCCCCACTCTACAGGCAGAGAAGATGGCTTAGAGAACTCATCAGAAACTGCCCACCACTCTCGGGACCGATTCTAAGCTCCAGTGTGACTAGAGTCTGGGAAACCAGGCAGGATATGGAGAACACAAAGGGAAAAGGTCAGGAGAAAAGTGTGTGTAGGGGAGACCCTGTCAGACTTTGTGGGTTGTTTGACCATGCTGCGTTTTATTCCAACTGACATGGGAAGCCATGGGAGGGCTTTGAGCAGAGATCATTCTGGCTACTCCGTTGAGAACGGCCTGAAGAGGGGCAAGGGTAGAAGCAAGGAGGCCTGCTGGGAGGCGGCTACTGCCACGATCCGGGTAAGCAGTGATGGTGACTGGACCAGAATGGGAGAAGGTGATGGGCAGAACTGGTGGGATTCTGCGTCCACGCTGAAGACAGAGCCCATAGGATCTATGTGGATCAGATCCCAGATGAGAGAAAGTGCCAAGGATGAATCTCAGGTTTTTTGCCTGAGCAACCATGACCATGGAATTACTATAGTGATAAGGAAGATTGAAAGAAATTGGGTTTTTTGGAGGGAGAGGGAGTGGTGTAGGAATAATAGGGATAGAGCAGAAGTTGAGTTAGACATGTTCATTTTGAGATACCTATTAGCAAGCCACGTCCTGGAGTGATATCCTTGGGTCGGCAGGAGGAGATGGGCTGTGGCTCATAGGTGGGGGACGGGACCACGGACTGTTTATTCCCAATACTTGGAGGTAAAATAAAAATATGGGCATAGTAGAGGGAGATGAATGGATGGGGTGGCAAGGGCTTGTGCAAGTTCTCTATTTTCTCAACGAGGAGAAGCAAGGATATCTGAGCTAAGAGTGAATGTGGGGGACAAGGTAATCAGAGAGTTCTGAGAGACAACGTGTGTGAAATAGTCACCTAGAAGAAAGGCAACACGAGTGGACAAGGGCAGATAGTGTCTAGTATTGGCATAGTGGTTATGAATTTAAAGTGAGACCAGTCAGAATGGTCACACATTTTTCTCCAACCTATTCTGGTTCAGGGTCTCTCAAAAAGCTGCAGTCAGAATACCAGCCGGGGCTTAGGTGGGTTTTCTGCGTCCAGGGCTCATGGGACTGCACTCAAGGTATCAGCTGGGCCGCATTCTCATCCGGAGGCTAGATTGGGATGGAATCCACTTCCAACACTCAGGTCGTGGCAGAATTTATTTTCTTGTAGGACTGAAAACTCCAGGAGGGGTTATTTGTTTGCCTCTCTTTTTGCCAATTCAAGGCCACTGTCAGCCCTGGAAGATGTGTGAAGTTTCCTGCCACATGGGCCTCTCTGTAGGCAGTTCGCTTCATGACATTTTGTTTCATTAAGGCCCAGCCAAAGAGTGAAAGTGAGTCCTGTAGCAAGAAGTCTTAATGTAACCCAGTTATGGGACCCATTACTTTTGTCATATAGCATAATGTATTCACAGGAGTGACATCCATCACCTTCTCCTTAGTTAGTTAGAAGCAAGTCACAGGTCCTTCCCATGCTCAAGGGGAAGGGATTGTACAATCCAGGAGGCAGGAATCATGGGTGTCACCTTAGAGTCTGTCTGCCACACCATCCAATTCTCAATACCTGATACCCAGTAAGCCAAACTTAGGAAAGTATTTATTTATTTATTTATTTATTTATTTATTATCTTTTTGAGAGAGGGAGTGAGCTGGGAGGCGCAGAAAGGCAGAGAGAGCGAGAGACAGAGAATCCCAAGCAGGTTCCAAGCCCATCAAGGAGTTTGATATGGGGTTCTATCTCATGACTGTGAGATCATTACCCAAGACGAAATCAAGAGTCAGATGCTTACGTGACCGAGGTACCCAAGCACCCCAGGAAATAGTTTTTTTTTTTTTAAACTTAAGAGTTTTTATTCTGAGTCAGAAACTATTCTAAGCACTTTAAAAATATTAATCCTCACAGCAACCCTAGTAGGTAGGCCCAACTATTATCTCCATTATGGGAGGAGACTGGACAGAGATATCAATGAACGCCTCTAAGACCTCTCAGCTAAGTAACTACAGAGCCGGGACTCAGACTCATGCTCTCTGCCTTCCAAGTCCATACTCTCTCTATTATGTTAAGTCAAAAACAAAGTCAGTGAATCAATGACACAGGAAATAATTACCCAGCAGGTCAGAGAACCCAAGCAAGTTTTTTTTTTTTTTAACTTTGTTTTTAATGCTTACTTATTTTTGAGAGAGAGAGAGCACGAGTCGGGGAGGGGCAGAGAGAGAGAGAGAGTCACACACACAGAACTCGAAGCAGGCTCCAGGCTCTGAGCTGTCAGCACAGAGCCGGATGAGGGGCTCGAACTCACGGCCCTGAGATCATGACCTGAGCCGAAGTTGGACGCTCAACCGACTGAGCCACCCAGGTGCCACCCAAGTAAATTTTGAGTCTATATTTTTGTAACTCCATTTCTAAACCAAGCCATTTGGCACTTTCAGAGACTTTCACTGAGATACGGGGTCTCTCTTCTATTAACACGAAGTAACACAGGCCAAATGGAGTTGTGGAGCCTGGAACAAAAAAAAAAAAAAAAAAAAATGGGGAGGGACTTGTTGCTGTGCCTGCGATTTCTTGGAGGCGATGTCCCATTTTATCTTTTCCTTATTTACCTGGAAAACATAAAGCAAATTTCATCTGTTGTAGGTTCCTAAAGAAAGAATAGGTGATCGGAGACATCGCCAACACTAATGACTTGTGATAGACCTTTGTGGGTCCTGCATAGTGAGTTGAGAAACCTGGGAGACAAAATGCACAGTAGATCCAAACATGCAGCCCTTACCAGTAGAGCTGAGAAGCCACATTTTGAAAAAATCCTTCACAACTGAGAAACCGTGGTGTTAAAGGTCATGCAGCCATAGGTGGGGTGGGGGGCAGATTTGGAACAAACTATGTTAAGGTTCTGGTTTCAGTGTAGCTCAGAAGCCACTTCAGGCTAAGTTTCTGAGGGATTTCCCCTGGGTATAGTACAACTGTGCATTAGAAAGATCCACTCCAATGGGCCCCCCAAAGTAGGCATTAAATATTTGACCCAGGGTCCCTAATGGTAGACATTTGTATCGTTACATAGCAATAGACGGCTGACTTCTAATCTTGCTTCTGCTTCTTAATTACCTATTTATTCTATTCTGTCCTTAGGGAAACCACTTCACTTTTGGGAGATTTGGTTTCCTTAACTGTAAATTAAGGGAGGTGGACCGGATAATCTCTAGCCAACAGCACCGCAATGGAATGTCAAGTCCACTCTCCTGCATCATACAGACCTTCTTAAGGTGGAATACTGAGGCTCTACGTCTCCATACTTAATTGCACACCAACACCCTCTTGTTTACTTTCTCCCCAGCTCATTCCACTTTGTTATTTTGGTACTTCCTCGATTGCAGTCGGTTTTGAGGGGCTGTACTTTCAGTAAAAAAAAAAAAAAAGTCATCAAACAGGCTGTATCTGTTATTTCACAGTATTTTGAAGCACACCCTGTGCTACAGAAAAGTTAGGGCTTGGGAGGAGTGGTGAGCTGAGTAAGTCGGGATGGTCTCCTGGGGAAACAAGTACTCATGTCCTAGGAAGCTGTCAACAGGAAAGTCAAAGCCCTAATCCCTCCACCACCCATGTGTTTGTCTCTTGGAAACAGTGATCTCATGAATGCTCAGACCTACTTTATGGAACTTTTCTTTGAGCCAGACTCTCCTGGTGATTGGATGTACTTCTGAGAAGGAACCTGGGTCCTTTTGGAAGTTCAGTGACCTAGCTGAGGCCCTCGCATTCAGGGCAATGAAGGGAGGACACCTTTGGAGGTGCCCCACTAACCCAGTCCACTGTTTGAAAAATCTGGGTGGCTCATCCTTGGTTGTACAACACGGGAAAGTGTGGACAGGTGGGCTCATGTCCCACACAATTGCGTGAAAAACAAGAAGCTTCTTTTAGTTGTTAAGTAGCGTACCTGCTTTTCTTTTTTCTTTAAAAAAAATTTTTTTTAACATTTATTTATTATCGAGAGACAGAGAGAGACAGAGTGTGAGCAGGGGAGGGGCAGAGAAACTGGGAGACACAGAATCTGAGGCAGGCTCCAGGCTCTGAGCTGTCAGCACAGAGCCCGACACGGGGCTCGATTCCACAAACCACAAGATCATGACCTGAGCTGAAGTCGGACACTTAACCGACTGAGCCACCCAGGAGCCCCAGCATACCTGCTTTTCTGAAATTAAAAGAAATATATACTCTTCTAATTATCAAATACTTTTCACTTTAGAGGTTTAAAAAAAAAGTTAGAAAAAATTTAGAAATTTGGGGAACATTTTAGAAAAAAAAAGCATCCAAAAGAATATAAAAATTACTATAATCCCATTGTCCCTAAAAGACCCAAACATAAGACCTTCTTTTGTATGCCCTTCTGAATTTTTTAATTTGGGTGCTATTGTCTCCTAAATGACCATGTACAGTTGAACCTTGAATTAGTTAAGTTTCTGGGGAGTCAAAGTTATATGAGGATTTCGGCTGCCTGAGATGTCGGTGCCCCTTACCACCTCTTTGTTCAAGGATCAGCTGTATATAAAAAACACCTTAAAGGACAGAAATAGCTCTTCAGAGTAACAAGTTTCTGGATGTTTATCTGGCGAGATGAGATGTATAGAATGCCTGTCATACTCCAGACACTCTTAGATTCTTTCTCATTTAATTTGTACTACACCCATGCGAAGTAGGTATTATCCTCATTTTATAAGCAGAAAATTGAGGTTAAGAGTTTCTAAGCTGACACATAGCTTCTGAGGTTGTGTGATATATATATGTGGTATATATATATATATTAAATGTTTATTTATTTTTGAGAGTGAGAGACAGAGACAGAGTGCGAACTGGGGAGGGGCAGAGAGATAGGGAGACACAGGATCCCAAGCAGGATCCAGACTCTAAGCTGTCAGCACAGAGCCTGACTCGGGGCTCGAATTCACGGACCCTGAGACCGTGAGATCATGACCCAAGCCGAAGTTGGATGTTTAACCGACGGAGCCACCCAGACACCCCTGAACTGTGATTTTGAATCTGCATCTCCCAGTTTGCATTTTTCTAAACTCTCCTATATTTGTCAGGGAGTAGAAACATGGGAGAGTAACAATTAGTATATTTTTTAATTTTTTTAATGTTTAATGTTTTTTTAATGTTTATTTATATTTGAGCTGTCAGCACAGAGCCTGACGTGGGGTTTGAACTCACCACCCACTAGATCATGACCTGAGCCGAAGTCTGATGCTCAAAACACTGAGCCACCCAGGCGCCTGACAATTAGTATATTTTTAGAAAGCAACTGTGCAAATTCTCTTCCTTTAAGGTCACAATGCTATCTATATTCAGTTACGTCATTGTGGGCAGGCTTCTAGGTCTCTTTAAGTGGAACCTGAGCATATTAATGGGAGTGAATTTGTTCTTCTCAGTTATGAAGGATTTGAGAGAAATGTTCCTTATGGTACTGCGAATCCAAATAACAAGATGCAATGGTGATACTATGGAAAGGTATCCAGGACCTAGAACTAGCAACTGACATAGAGTAAGCACTCAAATAACAATCACTGATGTTTATTAGTGTTCATTCACTCTGTTCTATACTCTTTGCTTGTATTCACTGGTTCAATCCTTACAACAACCCTAAGGGCATTTCTATTATTGTTTCTATTTTATAGGTGAGAAAATTGATGCATGAGTTAATGAACTTGCCAAAGATCACACTCAATAAAAAAGCTGTAATTCTGTCTTCGGATCCCCTGCTCTTAACGACTATACTATAAATCTTTCAAATAAATGGATGACATTCTGGGATCATGAAAAATGGAGAATATTCTAGCTTCTAAATATGAATCTACCGGTATTACTTCTTTCAGTTACTTAAAGCGGTGGGTGATTGTGCAAACGACAAAGTTAATTAAAAGACCCTGGTACTTGATAAGGTAGAAGAAAGCACCCGAATGCCTGATATTCTTTATGTAAGGTGCTATGTTAAATCTGTTTTTTTGTTTTGTTTTTTATTCTCAACATTTGGACTTCTTGCAACACCGTGCAAAGCGCAATGCAGCTCAAAATGTAAACGCAGCTTTTAGGAGCCCAGGGCTGAGCATATAAACTGCCATGTGTACACCCACATCAGGTATGTAACAGGACTGACGGTCTGCAACAGGCAATTATAAACGGCGGCCGTACAACGGTCATGAAGGTCATCCAGCAACCAACAGTTTCGTGTCGAATACTGAGGAGGTTAAGTGCACCATCACACAAAACGGACGCCTGGGCTCATTCTCACTAGCGCGCTTTTCATTACCTAAGTCCTCTCTTTTCGGTGACTGTGTAAAAGTAAGCAGGCCTGGCTTCCCGCGCTGGGGACCTGAAATGCCATAAAGCAGAAGGCCAGTCGGGGCCCTTCCGGGCATCCGGCGAACCCGAGACGAAACAAGGCCAGCCCAAGGTCGGAGGGTGCCCCAGGTCCGCCCTCCAGGGTCCGTGCGGAGCGACGTCCGCATTTCGCAACCCGCCGCACGGGCGGTCGGAAATCCACCAGCTGCTGGATGACACCGCTCTCCGCCCAACTCCGCGATCCGCTTCTGCCTACGGGGTGCGGCCGAGCCAGGGCCAGGCGAGGACCAGGAGCCGCGGGCTGTTACCTCGCGGGACCAGCCGGTGACGCCAGGGCGCTCAGAGCAGGGCGTGAGCGACAGCCCCGGGGCTCCGGTCACGTCCCACTGCTGACGCTGCGCACACCTCTCCCCGCCCGCGGCGCGCCGAGGGGCGAGGCTGCCTGAGGACCGGGTTCCCAGCGCTGTCCCCATTGGGCCAGGGAATGCTGACGCAAAGGCCCCGCCTCCGGCCAGGCCCCGCCCCCCGGCGCCAGCGTCAACGCCGGCGCTCGCGGCGCTGACGTGTCCGGGCGGGCGGTGGCGGCTCCTCCCGGCGCCCGCAGCCACTCGTCGCTGCGAGAGAGGGGCGGGGTGGCCGGGGCCGCGCTCCCCGGGGCCAGCTCGCGGCCCGCCCCGCCGCCCCGGCCCCCCGGATGAGGGTATATATTCGGAGCTGGCGCGGGACGCCGAGGAGTGGCCGCACGGAGCCGGAGCCGGGCGGAGCCGCGATCACGCTGAGGGAGGTGAGCGGCTCCCCGCCCAGTCGGGTCTCCTTCCCCCGCCACCCGCCAGCCTGGAGGGGACGCCGGGGGCCCGGCCCCACCACGCGCACGCTCCCGGGGCCACGTCGGTGCTCGGCGCCCGAACCTGGCCCTGGCGGAGGAGTCCGCCCCGTGCGCCCCGCAGGCGCTTCCCGAGCTCGGAGACCCCGCTGGGGAGGGCGCCCCTCCCCCGGCTTTGCGGGGGGACCCGGATGGGGCAGTGCTTGCGGTCGGGGGTTTGTCGAGCGGCGGGGAGTGGGCCTCACCTGGATGGGGGGCGGGAGCCTTGAGGTTCTGCGGCCGGGGCCTTGCGGACAGGTTCGGCGAGCTCGGGGACCGCGGGGTGGGGACAAGCGGTCGTTGGAACTGTCCGCTGGGAAGGGGCTGGCTGGCATTTGAGAGGGAGAGAATTCTGAGGGCGTTGACGGGAGGAGTGGAGACACCTGCGGGGGGACGTGAGCGGGGGACAAAGCCTGCTTGCCCCTTTTGGTTGGTTGGTTGGTTGGTTGGCTGGTTTGAATGCTGGTAGTGGGAGAGGGTGGAGATTGCGGGCTTTCCCCGGGCTTGGCCAGGCAGGAGGGTGGGGATTGGAGGGCTGAGAGCACACATGTGCTGAACATATGGCTTCCTGAAGATTGTATTAAGTTTGGCCTGATGCTCTTCTCTGTTTATTTGTGCCCCGTTTGTGAAACGTGAAATCAGGTAGCAGCGATGATGGTAATAGGATGTCATTCTACAGTGCTTTTCGTTTAAGGACTTTTAAGGTGAAATTTGTAGGTGTGGACCAGGGGTTTACAGGAAGCTGAAGGCAGTTTCTGTACCCTGACTGTTGGTGAGTTGGCTCATTTAGCTGGGATTAAGAAAGACGCCGTAGGGTGTGCCGCCAAGCATTTATAGGATTCAGTGGTTATGGCTCAAGTCCAAGGCTGTTTTTCTAAAGTTCTAAGAAGTTTACTTATCAATTTTGGGGGGCAAAATATAGCAGCGGAGATAGGGGCAGGAAGGAGACCAGAAAAGGAGAGGAATTTCTTTCATAGTGGCATTTCAATTCTAATAAAGGTATATTTGATAATGGCAGAGTTTTACCAAATTTGTCATTGTTTTTGATGCAGATGTATTAGGCTATGGGCATATACCAAAGTCTGTCATAATTTCTACAGCAGATCCTTAACTTTTTCAGACTTTGCTTGTCAAAATAAAAATCCTGGTCTAACTCTTGTATTTACGACTGCTTACCATCACACACACATCCACACTTCTCTCTTACCAGAATTATTGGGGAGAATGCTACTATTTTTGTGGTTATTTTTTGGCTTCCAAAAAACCCATGGATAAATTATTCTTACTCAAAACCCAAGTATGATTGTTCTGTCGGGAGCATTTACACAGTTATATAACTTGGCACTTGTGATCTTGTCAACCTTTGCG
Source organism: Prionailurus bengalensis (assembly GCF_016509475.1). Classification (NCBI taxonomy): domain Eukaryota; kingdom Metazoa; phylum Chordata; class Mammalia; order Carnivora; family Felidae; genus Prionailurus; species Prionailurus bengalensis. The sequence goes on along the minus strand of NC_057360.1, from coordinate 62,514,450 downwards.
GACCACCAGTGGTCTAAGGCCAGGGATCACAGTTTAACCTATAGGGGGGAAAATGTAACCTATAGTTGTCTTATTTGCATGGATCCATTTTTCCCAGGCATCTGAAGGTGGATGGCTGTCTAGTGACTTTTTTAGGAAAAGATTGATTTGTATCTTAAAATGTTATGTTATTATGTTTGCATATGTGTTTTAATAGGCAGAGTTCTCTCCAATCTTGCCTCTCCTTTGAGGGTGTGTGAGGAAGGCTGGTTTTTTCGTCTTCATGAGGAAATGTGTACCCAGGGAGGTGGAACGATTTACACAGGATCAAATGATGGGGAGGGACCAAGAACTAAGACTCCCAGGTCCTCAGTTACATGGTTTCCTGATCTTCCCACTACAGTATGTTCCTCTAAATCTGGAGCTCCTTTAAATACCGTAGTATAGATGCGACCAAGGCCCCCATTCCTTGGAAAATGGTTTGATGTAAAACTCTCTCAACTGTCTGGGGTTTTTTTTTGTTTGTTTACTTGATGTATTTTTTTAAGTTTTAAAATTTGTTTATTTTGAGAGAGAGCGCACGAGCGAGTGGGGGATGGGCAGAGGGAGAATCCCAAGCAGGCTCTGGCATGGTCAGTGCAGGGCCCCAGGTGGGGCTCGAACTCTTGAACCATGAGATGACCTGAGCTTAACTGACTGAGCCACCCAGTGCCTCTACATGATGTATTTTTTTAATTAAAAAATGATGGTGTTCTGTCTCTTGAAACCTTTTATCAATCAACAGAAATGCCGTTTAATATCCTAATGCGTGGCCAAGGCTCAGTCTTCTAACTTTTTTTTTTTTTTTTTTTTAATCCGTCTACACTTGCCGGGGATCTCTTTCGTTTGATAACTTAATATCATGTATGGTGATGAGCTTGGAAGTTTTATCTTTAGCTCCAGTAGTACCTCTGAACTTTAGACTACTACATTCTGCTGTCTCCTCGGCATTTCTATTTGGATGTCTAATAGGCATCTTGAACTTAACGTGACCAAAAGTGAAGTATTGATTCCCCCACTCTAGGCACCTAGTCCTAAACCTGCCCCCCTCCTACTGTTCCCCACTTCAGCAAATGGCACCACCACTCGAGAGTCCTCTTTGCTGGATTCCTAGCTTTCTCTCTGTCTCCACATTCCATCCATTACCGAATCCTGTAGGATTAGAATCCACATTTCATCACTGCTCTAAGCCAGTGTCATCTCATCTAGACTATTGTGGAAGTTTCTTTAAAAAATTTTTTTATATTTATTTATTTTAGAGAGAGAAAGACAGAGATGAGTGGGAGGAGGGGCAGAGAGCAAGGGAGATACAGAATCTCCCTGAAGCCGACTCCAGGCTCTGAGCTGTCAGCATAAGAGCCTGATGTGGGGCTCGAACTCACAAACAGCAGGATCATGACCTAAGCCGGAATCAGACGCCCGGCTGATTGAGACACCAACCATCTGCTTGCTTCTACTTTTGCCGTCTATTAGTCTTTCCCCCCCACCTAGGAATGGAATGATCCTTCTGAGGCCTCAGTCAGACCGTGATGCTCCCCTGCTCCACGTTCCCCAGTGGCTTCCTCAAACCCAAAGTTTTTACTTTGACCCCAAGGGCCTACTTGATCTGCTCAGTGTCCGTCCGCCTCCGTCACTGGGGCTCACTCTGCTCCTGCTGCGTTGACCTTGCTGTTCCATGTACATGTCACACGTTGCTGTTTTACAACTGCTGCAGTTACAGCTTCCTGTCCCTAGAATGTTCCTCTCCAGGATTCTGACTTGCTTGCTCTCTTCATTCGTACGGACTGTCAGATGTCCCAGAGGTCCTCCCCAACTACCCCATTTAAAATACCCACCATCCCCTTGTTGGGCTTTCACCCCTTAGCCCACTTCTTTCTGCCTGACGTTTTATGCCTGTCCCTCATACTGGAACGCGGCGTGCGCATTGTCACCTTGTGCATTGCCGCGTCTGTGTCACCTACATGAGTGCCTGGCAGACAGTGAGTGCTCGTTAACTATTCAGGGAATTAACAATGGCACGTGACCGTGAAATAATGTTCCTCCATAAACTGTCTACTGATGTATCTTTGCATGTGAAAAGGAAACTTTCAGCAGCAGCCTGTTCGTTGGAGGGTAGGCTCGTCATCTGTCTCTCAGTGGACGTAGCACAGAGACAAGTTCAGCCTCATCCGCCCATTTCCCAGCACTGTGCCTTGTTCCTTGAATACGGTTGTTTACCAGAGCCGTTTTTCGTGCTCTTCCCACTGGCTGGAGTTTCTTCTACCGCGTGCACTTCTGGCAGACTTCTTTTTCTCCCACAGTGCCCGACTCAGCAGCTCTCCTCCAGTTCTGGAGGCTGTAGTCGGTGGTCTGGAGCGCAGTTTCGCTTTTTTTTTTTTTTTTAATTTTTTTTTTCAATGTTTATTTATTTTTGGGATAGAGAGAGACAGAGCATGAACGGGGGAGGGGCAGAGAGAGAGGGAGACACAGAATCGGAAACAGGCTCCAGGCTCCGAGCCGTCAGCCCAGAGCCTGACGCGGGGCTCGAACTCACGGACCGCGAGATCGTGACCTGGCTGAAGTCGGACGCTTAACCGACTGCGCCACCCAGGCGCCCCTCGCTTTTATAACAGTAGCTGATGACATTCACGGAGGGCTTTTTTACGTGTTAAATGCTTTTCATTTGAATTCAGGAATCCTCTTAACCTTAGAGGTGAGTACTGTTTTTATCCTCATTTTAGAGACGAGAAAAATTGAGGCACAGAGAAGTTGAGTAACTTGCTCAAGGTCACAGAATTAGGAAATAGTGGCGCGGGGGTCTGAACTCACCGTGCTGACTGGGCCCAGTTTCTACCAGTTACACTGACCCTCTTAAATGAGACCTTGGGTTGAATTCTTTGTCTTTCCTCTGGGTATGGAAGTTATTATTGTCTGATGGAAAGATCATAGGCATCGGGGTCAGGTTTATCTGGGTTAAAATTCCTGATTTTTGCCTACTGGGTAAGTAGCCTTGGGCAAATTACTTAATCTCTTTGAGCCTCGTTTTCTCATTGGTTGTAATTTCACTTATGCCTCCGAACCTGGTGAAGAAAACTCTATTATTCCCATTTTGCAGATGCAGGTAACAGAGTCGAAGCTATCTATGACTTGGCCCAAGCAGTAGAGCCAGGAATAAAAGTCAGTTCTGTTTGATTCCTTAATCAATAAAGAGTCGCTTGAATGAAGCTAGAGTATGTGAGGCAGGCCTTTAAGGCTGAGTGAGATTTCGGTACATAGGAGAGTCTAAAGGAAGTACTTGGAGGTAAGGATGAGGGTCTTAGGTGACAGCAGGTAGAATTGTGTCCTACCCTGATAATAAGGTTTCATTTTTGTTTCATATGGAAGCCTTAATTTCGTTAGGAATTGTTGGTAACTCGTAGAGTGCGTTTCGTAAGTAGTACCATTCATTTCACCCTTGAAACATTACATCCCTGAAGTAAATCTAAATAACAAACCCCAAATAAAAGTGGGGAATATAAGTCACTCAATCTTATGTGCTAGTCTAATTTGAAGTTGATTTTATAAGAAGAATCAGGAAGCCAGTCTTTCGGTTCACTTTGAGAGGGCACCTTATTTAAAGAAAAAATTATAGAGGCTATGTGCCCGTCTTCTTTGGGATGACAATACCTTTCCCGAATTTATTCTGGAGTGGGCACTGGCTGCTGAGAATTTTCTGGTTTGGGTTAACATGCTCAATACCGATTGCCAACACCAATGACTTTTTATGTAATACTGCTTTTTAAATTGACGTCTTTACTCATCCTGTGAAGTTCCTCATCTCCCTGTCCTGTGCATTTTCTTTCTCCACGCTGTTGGTTTGTGAACTCTTTTCTGCAAAGTGAGATGTCAGAACATCAGTTGTGTCTGTATTTCTGAATAAAATACAAATAATGTACTCTCTCTCACTATGCCCTCTTTTACACACACACGCGCGCGCACACACACACACACACACACACACGCTCACGTTCACAGTCTTTCTCCTGAGAGGCCATATAGCATAACGGTTAAGAGTGTGAATTTAAGAATCAGGTTGTCAGGGTTTGAATCCGGGCTCAATCACTTCACTAGTTTGGGACCTCAGGCAAGTTATCTCTGTGGCACAGTACTTCCTCTGTAAAGTAATCCCAGTAGCTGTACCTTAGCATTGTTTTGAGGGTTAACTGCATAAGCATCTGTAAAGCAATTAGTATTGTCCCGTCATAAGCGCTCTGCGAGCGGTAGGCGGTGTGATCGCCACCTCAGGGAACCCTACTGGAGGTTGTCTTCCCCTGAGTTTGTAAATGGTGTTGGTTTAAGAGTCCTGATGAGATAGATTCCATCATTAACCCAGGTGAGGCCCAGGGACATTAAGTAACTGAGCGGAACTCCAGAATATTGCTCTGAACTACCATGTACATTACCTACCACTGTTCTAAAGGTAGAAGATAGTGGGCTGTTTCTTCGGTACCTGTCTTTACAGGTGATGTCTTCGGTGATGATTCTTTACAGCGACCCTCAAAGTTTTCCCCTTTCCACTTATTTCCTTTGCAACTAGTCTGGTTCAGATCTTTGGCCTTCTATCCCTGTGATTGTCTTTGAACTTGTTTTCCTGCTTCTCGTTGTCCCTCCTTACCATCTATTTTATGCTATTGCTCTTTCTCTGAAGTATGGTGACACTGCCCTTTGAGTAATCCGTTGTCGGCATCTTGTTACTGTTAGGTCTAAATCCCTTTGCTTGGGTTGAGGCTTTCGTGGTTTAGCCCTGCCCTCCATCACTTCCCATCATTCTGCAGAAAGCTCCAGCTTCTTTACTGCTCTGTCACACATGCCTGTCCTGCTCGCTTTCTCATCTTATCTGTAATCTGCTCGAGCCCTTGAGATACAGCTGATCATGCGTCCTTTGTGAACTCTTTCTAGACAATGCCTGCCTTCTCTCGCATTTATCTGTAGTAGGCAAGTAGACTAAATATTTCCTCTTCCTCTGGTTTTGTTTAGTACTACGCACTTTAACATTTTGCTATATATATTACATGGTCTTATCTGTTGATATGTGTGCATTGCTTGTCCCTTTAGGGTTCAATTCTTAGTAGAGAAATTCTCTAGAAGTTGTTACTGAAATAAAACGTATTTTTCATGATTATAGGTAGTCCCATCTTGAATTTTGTTATATTCTGAATACAACAGAATCATTTCCATCATTAGTGCAAAAAGGAGAACAGTTGGTGTATTAAGAAGTCAGGTGTTCTTTCAGTGGGAGCTCATGGTCAGGGGCAACTGAGTGGGCTAGTCAGAGTGTGTACCCTGGAATTAGACCGCCTGGGCTCATATCCCTGCTCTGCCTGTTGGCCCTGTTGTGTTGCCTCTCTGTGCCTCAGTCTCCTCCCTGGTAAAGTAATCAAGATAACAGTACCTGTGTTGTATAGCTGGCAAAAATCAAATGAGACCGCATAGGTAAAATTCTTAGTGCAGTACTTGGTATGTAATACTAATGATTATTGTCTTCCAAGTTTTTCATTTATTTTTATTTAAACAAATTTTAATTCCAGTATAGTTAACATTCAGTGTTCTATTAGTTTCAGGCGTACGATACGATTCAGTAATTGTGTGCTCATCGTGTGCTCATCATGACAAGTGCACTCCTTTTTCCCCCTTCAGTTTATTTATTTATTTTGAAAGAGGTAGAACGAACAGGGGAGGGGCAGAGAGAGAGGGGGACAGAGGATCTGAAGTGGGCTCTGAGCTGACAGTAGAGACCCACGGAGGGACTCAAACTCATGAGCCACGAGATCATGACCCGAGCCGAAGTCACATGCTTAACCGACTGAGCCACCCCGGCGTCCCACAGTGAGTGCCCTCCTTAATCCCCATCACCTATTTCATCCATCCCCTCACCCCTCTCCCCTCTGGTAACCATCAGTTTGTTCTCTTCAGTTAAGAAAGAGCCTGTTTCTTGGTTTGTGTGTGTCTCTCTCTTTTTTTCCCCTTTGCTTGTTTGTTTTGTTTCTTAAATTGCACATATGAGTGAGAGCATATGATATTTGTTTTTCTCTGCCTGGCTGATTTGGCTTAGTGTTACACTCTCTAGCTCCATCCATGTTGTTGCAAATGGCTGAATAACGTTTCACTATATATACTTATGTATACACACACGCCCCACCACACCTTTATCCATTCATCTGTGGATGGACGCTTGAGCTGCTTCCATAATTTGGGTGTTGTAGGTAATGCTACAGTAAACATAAGGGTGCGTGTATCCCTTTGAATTAGTGGCTTTGTATTTTTTGGGTAAAAACCCAGAAGTGTGATTATTGGGCCATAGGGTAGTTGTATTTTATCTTTTTGAGGAACCTCCATACTGTTTCCACAGTGGCTGCACCAGTTTGCATTCCCACCGACAGTGCACAAGGAAGGGTTCCCCTCACCCTCGCCAACACTTGTGTTTCTTGTGTTTTCTGTTTTAGCCATTGTGACTGGTGGGAGGTGATATCTCACTGTACTTTTGATTTGCGTTTCCCTGATGCAGAGTGCTGCCGAGCATCTTTTCTCGTGTCTCTTGGCCATCTGGACGTCTTCTTTGGAGAAATGTTTGTTTACCTCTTTACAAGCTGGATCTGTCACAAATCTTGTGAGGGAAAGGCAGAAGTTAACTTCTTTAATATCAAGTGTTCTTTAATGTACTTATTTGTGGTAGGAAGAGCTCTGGTTTTGAGGTTGGACTTTGACCTGCTGTTGATTCCTCTTTTCTTGTAGGTTTACAGGCCCAGAGATTATACCTCTGTCTTCACCACCACCAGAGCATTATGAATGTTAATGATCTCAAAGTCAGGTTGTCCAAAGCTGGACAGGAACACCTGCTACAGTTCTGGAATGAGCTGGATGAAGCCCGACAGGTAGAACTTTATGCGGAGCTCCAGGCCATGAACTTTGAGGAGCTGAACTTCTTTTTCCAGAAGGCCATTGAAGGGTTTAACCAGTCGTCTCAGCAAGAGAAAATGGATGCCCGCATGGAGCCTGTCCCTCGAGAGGTGTTGGGCAGTGCCACCAGGGACCAAGATCGGCTGCAAGCCTGGGAGAGTGAAGGTATGGGCATGGAATGTTCATTTTAGAGTTTGTAATGAGGGGCGCCTGGGGGGCTCAGTTGGTTAAGCGTCCGACTCTTGATTTCAGCTCAGGTTGTGATCTCACGGTTTGTGAGTTCGAACCCCTCGTGGAGCTCTGTGCTGGCAGCGTGGAGCCTGCTTGGGATTTTCTCTCTGTCCCTCTCTCTCTGCCCTCTCCTGCTGTCTTTCTCTCTCAAACATAAATAAACATAAATAAATGCATTAAGTAAGTTTGTAATGAGCTACACCAGCGGTATTAAAGTAGCCGGATCATGTAATTATTAATGGGACTCTCCTCTTCCCTTCAACCAGGTGACTGATCAGAAAGTGACAGATGATGTTGCCCAGACTTCTGCAGCGTCATCCCCACCCCCCTCTCATTGCTGTTCCCCCGTCTTCTCATTCAGGTGTTGATGGGCCTCTAGTCTCTTTGCTCATTTCCATACTTCGGCATTTCCCATCCTGAAGCACAAGTTAAATGTTTCAGTTTATGCTGGCTTACTCTAAAAACCTTCCCTAGCCCGTGTTTCCAGCCTGGTCTCCTGTACTTCCATCCATGCCTCCTGTCCCACACATCTTAGCTGGACCAAATAATTCATCTCTCCCTGAACGTTAGGTCTTTCCTGCTCTTTGCTTGCGCTTCTAAAAAGAAGCACCTTGGACCGGCCTCTGCCCCTTCTCTGTGTGGCTGGATCACCTTGAAAGGCCATCTCCCCGAGCTGTGCTGTGCAGTGTGGTGGCTCTGCCGTGTGGACAACGTGTCCTCATTCTTTAAGGTTCCTTGATCATGACTTCTTCAGCGAGCCATGTTGGAGTTCCTTGTTCGTGTTTCGCTTCGCTTCCGTTCTTTCTTAGATTACGAGCTGTTTATGTCTGTCTTCGACGTTGCATAGTAGACTCCTAAAGAACAGCCCGTGTCCTCCTTGCCCGTGTACGCCGCACCGCATTTAGAGCGGGGTTTTGCAGTCCCACGTTGGTTGATAAATGTCGCATCGTCTCAGTGTTTCTTCTCCTAAAGTGTATCATAACGTCTGTCCCCGTAGCTAGTTCTACTTCTGCCTTTCAGAATGGCAGAAAAGCCGAAGTGTGCCATTTTTGGTGGAGTTAAGAGCTGTGGTTTTTGTAGGCTGCTGCCCCTCTGTGAGTAAGAGTTGACGACACGGTACAGCTCGGCCCTCGAGTTGTTTGTACATGCTCCTTGTCAAACCTCATTTCCTCAACTCTGGAATGAACAGATGGGGCTGATACTTTTTTTTCCTTTTTAAAAAATGTTACTTTATTGCAAAAAAAAAAAAACGAAAATAACAGAAACACTGCCGAGAAATTGCCCTAAATCTTATCAAATCTATTTTTATTTGCTCACATTGCTACCTAGTACTTGATTGTATGTATATTTACTTTTATAGATGTGGAATAATATTGTAGATACAGTCTTGTAGTCTGTACTTGTACCATACTGTTGCTATTAAAAAAAATTTTTTTAATGTTTATTTTTTTTGAGAGAGATCGAGAGAGATCGAGAGAGAGAGAGAGAGAGAGCGAGCAGGGGAGAGGCAGAGAGAGAGGGAGACACAGAATCTGAAGCAGGCTCCAGGCTCCAGGCTCCGAGCTGTCAGCACAGAGCCTGACTCGGGGCTCGAACTCACGAACCGCGAGTTCCTGACCCGAGCTGCCGTTGGACGCTTAACTGACTGAGCCACCCAGGCACCCCTATTTTGTTTTGCGTTCTTTGGCATTCCCTGCCCCCACAAAAAAGAAAGATGATTGCCATCATCAACCTCTGTATACCTCTCCATATCTTTCTCTGGGCATACACATTCACTGATTTCCAAACTGTGTTTGGAAGGGGTTCCACTGCTGGGGAGACTTCTGATGTGGCGGGGAATGGATACCAAGCAGCTTGGTCTCTAATGCCTTCATCTCCCCACTAAGAGCAGTTCTCCTTTGACATGTTTTACGTATTTGATCTTTACACGAACTTTATTTAAAAAATACTGAAAATAATTGGGTGATCTCTAGGAGGTGCCCTTTTAGATCTGAAGTGCTTGCTGTTGGCTAACCTCTCTTCTTAGAATAGGGCTCTGCCACTAAGCTGTGAGAGAGTGACTTCCCGGTGGATCCGTCTGAATGGGGAGCTGTAGTGATCCTCTGGCCCTTACCAACCCTGGGCTCATTAATCCTCTGCTTCCATCCCCGGGTTTCAAAAAGGCTACTACAACGGAGCAGAAGTCACGCGGGGCTCTTTATACCCTCAGGTATCCCAGCTGCCTAGATTTCTCCTTGTGATTTTACGCGGATGAAGTCTTCCAAGTAACTTTTATGGAAAAGCCAGAGCTTTGACTTTATGTAATGGGGACCATGGGCAGCGATCAAAGCCTCCTATAACTGGAGTCTTCTTTATGATCTTTTTGCCGGAATCCGTGGGACTAGTAGTCTACACGTATGACTTTCCATTTAAACTGAAATCTGGAACTATTGCAACCAACTACACTACAAGCAAGTACAAAACAAACTGCCTTTTGGCTGACTGTCAAGGGAACGATACTTATTTGTGGTTTAAACAGTAGGGGTGAAGAAGGAGACTTTGTCGCTCTTCCTTCACTAGCCGGAAACTTCCACGTGTGTGCAAATTGATCACAAAGTAAAGTTTTTGCAGTAAGTTATCAAGGGGAAGAGACTGGTTGCCATTGGGGAGATTCTAATCATTATATTTCAGATAGGAGGAAGATCCTGGCAGTTGTGTCAAAGACAATGCCCCCTGCTTCCCCTCCTTAGGATGGGGGAGATTAAAGCATTGTACAGTGTTTTCAGAATGTCTGGTGGTTACTGACACGAAAATGGACATTTTCACACCTAGGGTGGAAAATTATTTCTGAAGGATCGATACATAAGTGACCACTGTGCTTTTTGTTGAAGAGAGATCGGATTCTAATTTAATTCTTTTTTTTTTTTTTTTTAGGATTTTATTTTTAAATTATCTCTACACCCAGTGTGCGGTTCGAACTTACAATCCTGAGACCAAGAGTGGCATGCTCCAGGAGTGCCTGGGTGGCTCAGTCCGTTAAGCGTCCGACTTCGGCTCGGGTCACGATCTTACAGATTGTGGGTTCGAGCCCCGCGTCGGGCTCTGTGCTGACAGCTCAGAGCCTGGAGCCTGCTTTGGATTCTGGGTCTCCCTCTCTCTCTGCCCCTCCCCCGCTCATTCCCTCTCTCTCTCTCTCTCAAAAATAAACATTAAAAAAAAAAAAAAAGAGTCACATGCTCTACTGACTGAGCCAGCCAGGCACCCCTTTAATTCTTTTTTTTTTTTTTTTTTTAATGTTTATTCATTTTTGAGAGAGAGCATGTGAGCAGGGGAGGAACGGGGGGTGGGGGACGAAGGATCTGAAGCAGGCTGTGAGCTGACAGCAGTGAGCCCAGCATTCACGAGCCATGAGGTCATGACCTGAGCTGAAGTCAGACACTCAACTGACTGAACCATCCAGGTGCCCCCTTTAATTTAATTCTTAAGGCGTTCTGGCCAGTTGTAGAAAATGGAATGTAGAGGAGTAACGGAAAAATTTCTATTTTACAAAGCTGAGATCTAGAGAGAGAAGTAATTAGAAACTTCTATGAGAATGTCATTTTAGTAAAGATACATTGAGAAAATATGTTTGCTTGATTAAAAGAATCATCTTTATCAAAGAAATGTGTGCTTATACCGAGCACAAAACAGTCTTCCACTTTTATAATAGCCTATTAATATCTAGTAGTAGTCTCTTTTGCCTGTGAGACATTTATAAAATTAATCTGAATGGTGCTTCTCTACTGTAGCACTGTGTTCAGAAAAATATATTCATAACATTACCTCCCATGTTTTCTGGAATCTTGTGCAGTGATATTATCAGTAGATTTGTTTTATTTTAAAAGTAACACGTACCGGGGCACCTGGGTCGTTCAGTCAGTTAAGCGGCTGACTCGTGATTTCATCTCAGGTTGTAATCTCACGGTTCATGAGATCATGCCCCACGTAGGGCTCTGCCCTGGCAGCATGGAGCCTGCTTGGGATTCTCTCTCTGTTCCTCCCCAGCTTTTGCACTCTTTTTCTCTCAAAACAAATAAATAAACATTAAAAAGACTAAAAGCAACATGCTTATTTTAGAGAAATTGGAAAAAATAACTAAAAATTATAAAGGAAAAAATATAAATCTCTGCCATCCCACAAGTCAGAGATAAATACTCACTAGTATTATTTGATTGTATTTTCTTATATACACACACACATTGGGATTATGGTTTGTGTGTAATTTTGAGGCTTGTTTATGAATTTGTCAGGAAAAGTTTCAAGCATATTTTGAAACAAATATTTAGAGATGAAAACAGTATGATGAACTCTCACATATGTATCACCTTGTTTAATACCAAAATTTTGCTACTCTTCCTCCATCTGTCTCTCCTTTTCTTTTTCTTTGCTGTAATACTTTAAGAGAAATCTCAGGGGCGCCTGGGTGGCGCAGTCGGTTAAGCGTCCGACTTCAGCCAGGTCACGATCTCGCGGTCCGGGAGTTCGAGCCCCGCGTCGGGCTCTGGGCGGATGGCTCGGAGCCTGGAGCCTGTTTCTGATTCTGTGTCTCCCTCTCTCTCTGCCCCTCCCCCGTTCATGCTCTGTCTCTCTCTGTCCCAAAAATAAATAAACGTTGAAAAAAAAATTTAAAAAAAAAAAAAAAGAGAAATCTCAAACATCATGTTATTTTTACCCTAATTGAGTTCAGTATTCATCTCTGTGTGTATGGATATTCTACTATTCACGATGCTATTATTATTCCTAATGAGATTCACAATAATCCTCCAGTACCTAAAACTGGTTCAAATAGCGGTTTCCCTTATTAGTCTGCTTTTTGTACTTGACGTTTTTGGGAAATGGTTAATCGCCCAAGTAATAGTTTTACTATTCTGAAAAGTTAGACTTAAAATATCTTTTCAAGTAACTTTCTTGGATAGTCTTCCTTTATTTCTACTTGTCGAATAGCCTGTTTACCTGACTCATCGTCCTGGGAGTGCTGACAGTTTAGATGGAAAGTTCTGGCAGGTGCTGTGCCTCGCCTGCACCTGTGCCGTCCTCCTTGTTTCGGGCGCGTGCCCAAGTCAGAGTGTGTGAGAGGAACTAGTCCAAGCCGGAAGTTATCCAGGAAGCGTTTGACCTATTTCAGGCCGATGTTCACCCTTCTCTTTGTTTCTTATAAATGTTATCAGGAAAAGTTCTCAGGCCGTTGGGCCTATGACACCTGACTCTCCAAGGAGAGAGATGTCCTCCAGCCCTGGAAACTGCTCGTTCAGGCTTGATTTTCTTTTTTTTAAACCTCTGATTTTGTCTATAATAGGTCCCCTCTGTGGGAAAGTCATTAAATGCCCTGCAGTAGAAGAATGGAAAGATGATATAGGGCTGCACTTTCTCCTTTTTTTTCTATATTTCTGCAGAAGAAGTTTGGGGATAGAAGCTCATAATTTCCTAATCGTCACATGGGTTAAGTACATTAATAATTAACATTTTTCCGATAGGTGCAGCGGTGCCCACGTAAAATTTATGCTGTGACAAAAACAGTTGGAAATCAAGTATTCTTGCCACGTAACTTAACAGCTTACCTAATTTTATTGGCCCGCTTAATTTCAAGCAGTATTTTATCTGTCATTGTAAGACAGATACTAATTTATGTGTTGCACACTTAAAAAGTTTTTTTTTAACGTTTATTTATTATTGAGAGTCAGAGAGAGACAGAGCATGAGCAGGGGAGGGGCAGAGAGATGAGGAGACACAGAATCAGAAGCAGGCTCCAGGCTCTGAGCTGTCAGCACGGAGCCTGACGCGGGGCTCGAACTCACGAACCACGAGATCATGCCCTGAGCTGAAGTTGGATGCTTAACCGACTGAGCCACCCAGGCGCCCCATACACACTTTTTAAACATTGCACTTTTATTGCAGTGACGCAGCTGAGGTGGAGGAGGGCTTCAGCCAGCGAACGCACGATCCGATACTGCTCTCAGCATCTGTAGCTGCGTTTGGTTCTTGAAATGCAGCTGGTCTACGGGCTTCTTTCTGTCCTCACGTTTTTCTCTGCTCATCAGTGAGATGCATAAGCAGGAAGAGGTTAAGGCAGAAACCTGTTTATTGTAAATACGTGTGGATTGTGTTGTAACTCATTGGAATAGCTGTGGTCCCACGGAGATGAGACTTGAACGTGGATCCGCCCACAGTCGTACACCCCGCGGGCATAATCTCAGTGCTGCTCTTCGGTCACAGTGATGGGATGGGTAATCAGGTCCACAGACGGGAAAAAGATTGAAGAAAGCATGGCAGGCTGGGGCTTAGGAAGCATGTATTTGAATAAAGAAGGAGGCCATTGTGAGCTGCTGGGTAGAGAGCTGTAAAACTGAAAACTTTGGAGAACTGGAATGAAGCAGTGCTTTAGGGAACTCATCCAGGGAAGAGAAAAGTGTAGACCGTGATACTGTGATAACTGGTTAGAGCCTGTGGAAAGCACTGGTTGGTGTTGGGTGGTCATCAGGTGACCTGAGCTGGGACATGGGGCTGGGACTTGGGGCTGGGACTTGGGGCTGGCTCCGGGAGCAGTCTCTTACCATTCATGGGCAAGGTGGCTGAGGGAGATAATTGACCTTGGGACTGAAGATAAAAAAAAGACATCAGAAAGGAGGACTAGAGCCACATTAACAATGAAACAACTTAAAACACATGTGCTCCGTGAAGAAAATAAATACGACAAAGAGAACAAAGGCCTCTGTGTCCACAATATTTATCTGGGACTTTTTTTGAAGATGTTTAGAAATATTTCTGATTCTGACACCTTTGGAGGTATGTGAGGGTTCCGACAGACCAAAGTTATTTATCTGCAGCTCTGAAATGGTGCAAAGCCTGGTTTGCAGCAAAACCAAACTTGAACAGACATGAAACTTTTTTTTTCAACATTTATTTTTGAGAGACAGACAGAGACAGAGTGTGAGCAGGGGTGGGGCAGAGAGAAATGGAGACACAGAATCTGAAGCAGGCCCTGGGCTCTGAGCTGTCAGCACAGAGCCCTATGCAGAGCTTGAACCCACGAACCGTGAGATCATGACCTGAGCCAAAGTCGGACGCTTAACTGACTGAGCCACCCAGGTGCCCCGAACAGACACAAAACTATTGATGAACTTTATCCCACTTAATGGGATTACAGGGTCCAGTCTCAGATTTGCTGGAGGTAACATAGAATGTTGTGTATGTACTATATTTCATTTTCTACAGTTTGAAGAGTTCTGCCTTCTGAAGCAGATCTTTTTTTTTTTTTTTAATAAAGTTTTTTTTTTTTGAGAGAGAGAGCATGCACACATGTGTCAGAGAGAGAGGGAGAGAAAGAGAATCCCAAGCAGGCTCCAGTGCAGAGCCAGAGGTGGGGCTCAAACCCTTGAAACGTGGGATCATGATCTGAGCTGAAGTCAAGAGTCAGCAAATCTGACCCACGGAATTAGGTGTAAGGGATTATGGCCCTGTATTTCATTAAAATAATGCTTTTTGGGTCAGTGACAGCAGAATTAAATTTCTTCCCTAGAAACTGTGGTTTCTTTGATAGCTCAGGGAATAACCAAATGTAAAACTGTTTTCAAACCTCCCTTGTGTTGTCCCTGCTCCCTTCGGAATGCTTCACTTCATCTCAGTCTTTGTTACATTGGGGGCTGTGGTGCTTGCTTCAGGGGGACACAGATGTGGGATGCTGTTAGAGATGTCAGTGTTTGGCAAATTTTGGAGAACGTGGGCTCGACCCTGCGGCTTTTCCTTGTGGGGTGGTAGGTAAGAGAGATTAAAAAAAAAAAGTAACACTTCTCATGAATTCAGTGGAAAAGAGAAGAAAGGGCGAGAAAGAGATAGGAAGGGAAGTTTACACCCTAAAAATTATGGCGCTGTAATGTATCTATCTGTTCAGTGTTTGGGTGTGAAGAGAGAGGCTGGGGGCAGTGTAGTGCGTGGCGAATAGGCCTGGGTTGAGGTTCCAAGCCTTATTCAGCTTTCCTAGTGTTGTGGCCTTGGGCAAGACCTTTAATTTTTCTGAGCCTGTTATCTCTGACATGGGGGAAATTAGACCTACCTCTTCGATTACGGTTACTAGTTAGGGTCTCATGTTACTCCAGATCTTATTATCAGACTCTGATAGGGTACGATGAAATGCCATGGAGAGTATAAAAAGACAGTTCTGGGGGCACCTGGGTGGCTTAGTCGGCCCCTCTGACTTTGGTTCAGGTCATGATCTCCAGGTTCGTGAGTTGGAGTCCCGCATCTGGCTCTGTGCTGACAGCTTGGAGCCTGCTTCAGATTCTGTGTCTCCCTCTCTCTCTGCCCCTCCCCTGTTTGTGCTCTGTCTCCGTCTCTCTCAAAAGTAAACATTAAAAAAAAAAAAGACAGTTCTGTCTCTGGGCAAGGAAGCAAGAGAGAAAATTAGGTCTCGGGTAGCTGAGGTTAGCTTCACATCAGAAGTGAAAATTACGGGGATATCCAATGTCCTTTTAAGTTTTTTGATAGCTGGATAGTTGCTGTATCCTATCCTTGGGTTATACGTATTTCCTACTGAAGATAGGTTGTAGAATTGGGACTGGGGAAAGTTTGGATTTTACAATGGATTTGTTTAGAATATTTCTTTACGTTCTTGATATACTAGCATATTAGCTTTCGGAAGGCCTCATTAATACATCAAAAACGTAAAGACAAAGTTGGTGAATCAGACAAACCTGCATCACTAGGGATATAAAAATAATAATAATGGATGCTGGCTGCCACTGCTCTCTCTGGGCCGGTGTGCAGTTCTGGGTAGTGACGAGCTTCGTGCACAGGTCTGAGGATTTTAAGGCAAGTGTGAGATTCAGAAACCAAGAGCAAAACCCATCAACCATTGCTTTATCTCATCTGGCATTTTCTGGCTTTCCTCGCTTCCCAGAGACCCAGCTTCTGTGTTGCCTCTCCCCACAAGCTCCTTTGCCTTGTGATGCTGACCTGGTCCGGGCTTCGCATAGTGAGATGGCTCTCAGAAACCACAGAGGGCAAGATTTTGTTTTTGGTTTTTTTGTCTTAAATTCAAACCGAGAGCCTCTGTGGTTAGTAACATTTACAGTTTTACGTGTTTGCATTTGGATCTTAAATCCATCTTGAATTACTTTAATTCAGAGAATAATATTCTTATCCAGGCGTTATGTTTGGTTCTTACCTACTGCTGAGTATTCAGCTGATGAAGACCGGCAGGCTTGCAGGCAACAGAGCTAAATCATCAACAGAAAGACTCTGAGTTTCACATTCTTGTGAGCTGGTGTAGATGGCCCTTAAAAATCCTCCAACACGGGTGCATCTTAATCCATTCTGTTAATGAATAATTACATACGATCAAATGCACTAGTTGTAGGAGCTTTTGCCATATTTATACACTCATGTAACCTCCACCGCAGTCAAGATATAGAACATTTCCATCACCCCCCAGAGCCTCCTGCTGCCTTTTTTGCAGCCAGATCCTCTAAGCTTTTTCAGTTGAGTTAGGTTGCAAACCCAGGTGTCCTGCCTTCTTGACCACCATACTGCCTTGCTTTCCTGCGGGTTTCTTTTCTGTACACTTACTGGAGGTTGGTGTGTCTGGTAAGTTTGCGTGCTCATTGATGAGTTAGTTGTTTATTACTGATCGATTTATAGGGCTGGAGGTAATTTAGTACCATCATCATTTATCCTGAAACCTGGGTATCTTCTTTCATCCTTTTTCTTGACTTGCCACATCTGATAAGCGGTCAGGTACTTGTAAGACCTTCCGTTGGGCTTTGCCTTGTGATGTTACTGGAAAAAAAGTTTTTAACTCATTAAACCATATTATTCATTATTTGGTGTCTGGTTGAGTTCTATAATTAAAAAAATTTTTTTTTGGATGTATATTTATTTTTGAGAGAGACAGAGTGTGAGTGGGGGAGGGGCAGAGAAGAGGGAGACACGGAATCCGAAGCAGGCTCCAGGCTCTGAGCTGTCAGCACGGAGCCCGACGCGGAGCTCGAACTCATGAACTGTGAGATCATGACCTGAGCCACCCAGGTGCCCCCCGAGTTATACAATTTTTTAATAGTAAAAATGTTTTCATTAACAAGATAGCTATAGTTATTGATGATTATTTCTTGTTCTTTTTGCCTTAGGCAAATAGGGTGATTCTTTGCTGCTTTTTATATGAGTAATCCTAAATGCTGAATTATGGAGGTTTTGTGATACAAGTGTTTTCTTTTCCAGGACTTTTCCAGATTTCTCAGAACAAAGTGGCAGTTCTCCTTCTAGCTGGCGGGCAGGGGACGAGACTTGGTGTTGCATATCCCAAGGGAATGTATGATGTTGGTTTGCCGTCTCACAAGACGCTTTTTCAGATTCAGGCGGAGCGTATCCTGAAGCTTCAACAGTTAGCTGAAAAATACCATGGCAGCAAATGTATCATTCCATGGTAAGATATGCCTCATTAAGGGAGAGTGTGTGAACATGTATCGGTCTATGGTATTCAAAATACATGTAGACTTTATTCATAAGCAGACATGTTTCCTGTTACTGATGGTTTTCCCAGGAGCTGTAATTTACTGTCTAAAAGTAATCTGTAGTATAACTAGATAGATGATCACTGTAGCCTTAATGCACAGCATATATTTGCCTCCGACTTTTACATCCCTACCTGAGTACCTCTGGGGACTCATTGGGTTTTCCCAGTGTAGAAAAAGAAACTTGATACTGATTGGTAGTTTGACTATAAATTTCTTTAAAGAAATTTTTTTAATTTATTTTGTGTGTGTGAGAGAGAGCGAGCACGAGCAAGGGAGGGGCAGAGAGAGAGGGAGACACAGAATCGGAAGCAGGCTCCAGGCTCTGAGCCGGCAGCACAGAGCCCGATGCGGGGCTCGAACCCACGAACCGTAAGATCATGACCTGACCCAAAGTCAGATGTTTAAATGACTGAGCCACCCAGGTGCCCCGCTATGTATAAATTTCTAATTGAAAATCCGTTTCCCTCTGAAATTTGAAGTTGTTGACAGGTCCATTGCCATTCTGCTTCCCGGTCTCTCCCTGCACACACCCCCCCGGCCAGCATCTGAGGTCTCTTCTTATCTATGGCATCTGCAATTTCATGATGATGTGATACGAGTCTATTTTTGGTCGCTGCTCTGGGCACTCCAGGAGTTCTCACAGTCTAGAAACCCCTATCCTTAAGTACCAGGCTATCTCGCTCTCCCCACAGCCCACCCTTCCCACACAACACCAGCTGAAAGCCCCACTGATTTCTCTGCTGGGGGCCACGCCGGATCCCCAGGGCCTGCTGGCAAGCTGTGCTCTAGGGCTCACCCTGGCCAGTGTCGGTGTCCTGAGCACCAAGAGACTATGGGAAATTCTGCTCTGCTTTGTAAAAGTTTTTGATTTGGCTCTTAAATCTCTTTCCCAGAGCAGCTTTGGAAATACATTTTGAGGGGGAAACCAGCTGTGTGTTTGAGATCCCTCAAGTCCCTGATCTTGTTATTTTAGCCCCATGTGACCCAACCAAAGCTCTGTTGGTTTCTCTCTCCTTCCGCCTGGTCCAAGCTGGAGTTCCTACCACTAGCCTGTATCCCAAGTCGGCAAATACCCCCAGGAAAAGGCAGCAGCTGCGTATCCTTAGCCCCTCTTGGAAAGATTCTCACTGTCTGGAATTTTAGTTCCCATCCATGTTGCTTCTGTAGCTCTGTGATGCCTTTAAAAATAGGCTGTTGGTAAATTTCCCAGCTTTGCTAGCTCTTCTCAAGATGAGTATTGGCCATAAACTGTTTATTTCATCTTGATTCCTTCGGGGGGTTTTGCGGGACGTCTGTGTTCTGAGTGGCCGGTATTCTGTTTAAGGCCCTGGTTCCCGCCATCATGGTGGATTTTCTTCCCTCTTCTTCCTCACAGCTCAGGATCTCTGTGCTTTTCTGCTGCAGAGTGATTTAGCCACCTCTTTGTAGTCAAAGTTCAGAATACCCAGGATAATTTGTTAAGTAGACAGATACCTAGTATGGTGGGAAATTATACCATTTTCTTTATTCATTCAACAGATACTGCATACCTCCTTCTAGGTACTGGGGATAGATCAGCAACCAAAACGGACAAAAATCCCTCCTTGTATGTGTGTGGTTTACATTCTAGTAAGGGCAGGAGCTGCTATAGTCACTAATTGTGGTTTTAGATAGGGTTTTTTTCTCCTTTGCCATACTAGCGGGGGTTGGATTTTTGTGAAAACAGAGAGTATAATTACATTTTTATGATTTTAAATGGAGGGTGAGCAGAGCCCAGATTACATTTCAAGACTTTAGTAAAAAGAACCAAAAGAGATCATTACACTGTATTACATTTACCCTTTTCTCCCTATTTATTTACAATAGGAGTTTTAAATTTAGAGTACACCTTTCACAGAGTTCTAAAATGTTTATTTAAACCAGTTACAGGCTCTCTGTTGCAGGAGGTACGTGTCATATTGTCACATAGACGTATTTTACATGTAAAGGTTGATGAAATTACTGGAAGAAATTCCCCATGGGTAGCCGCTAATGCTCCCTTATCCAGGAAGAGGATGAAGGAGGTCAGAACAAAGAGGCAGTGTGCTCAGTGATTTTTTTTTTTTTTTTTTAGCTTAGAAAATAGACAAGATTGAATTGTGCCCTGATTCACATGACCCTATGGCTTAGAAGGTCTACTTTTCTCTTGCAAGGTATATAATGACCAGTGGCAGAACAATGGAATCTACAAAGGAATTCTTCACAAAGCACAAGTACTTTGGTTTGAAAAAAGAGAATGTAATCTTTTTTCAGCAGGGAATGCTCCCTGCTATGAGTTTTGATGGGAAGATTATTTTGGAAGACAAGAACAAGGTTTCTATGGCTCCAGGTTTGTAAGCATGCTTACTTAAGGGTGACTAGAAATGGTAGTAACATAAGTCCTTCCATTTGGTTTTCTTCTTTTAAAAAATTTTTTTAAAATGTGTATTCATTTTTGAGAGAGAGAGAGCGCACGCGCATGTGAGCACGAGTGGGGGAGGGGCAGAGAGAGAGGGAGACACAGAATCCGAAGCAGGCTCCAGGCTCCACGCTGTCAGCACAGAGCCTGATGTGGGGCTCGAACCCATGGACCATGAAATCATGACCTGAGCTGAAGTCGGATGCTTAACCGACTGAGCCACCCAGGCACCCCAGTGATTTGGATTTAAAAAATCAATGTTTAATTCATATTTAAAATTGTATCCCCATTTGGTAATGATTTAAAAAAACTGAAAATACCAGCGGGTGACATGGTACACTTTCACATTGTGAATGTCTGCCCGCGAGAGCAACTTGGGCAGCGTGCGGGGTACTCGGTGTCTTTACCCAGTGTTTTACATCAGCAGGGTTCATGGCTACATTACTTCTCATGGTGAAAGATTGGGAACCGTTTGCTATTTCATAAATAAGAGGTTAAATTGTAGTTTATCGATAGTAATGGTTCTCAAACTGTCCTAAAACAACTGTGGAGACCTAAATGACACAGAGAAGTAGTTTCAGGTTAACTTTCGATGGGAAGCGTGACGCTGCACGCCCAGTATGGCTGGGCCACCGCCCTGAGCGCCTGCAGGTGGCGTGTGCCCGCTGCAGCCTGCTAGAGGATCCTAGACCCGTCGGCACGCTGCCAGTGTAGACACATGCAGCGACCCTGACTGTGATCCCCACTAGAAAAATAACCGTGTGGACAGATTCATATCTATGTGAATCTTTGCTTGGAGGAAAGGCTGAAAGGGGACAAATAATAGTGTTAACGGTGATAGTCTCCAGTTATAGGCTTTTGTGTCATCTTAATGCTTTCTTTCCTTCTTAATTATGGAACACTTTATTTTTAGCTTTATTTTTGTGAAGTCCAATTAAAAAAAATTTTTTTTAATGTTTATTTATTTTTGAGAGAGAGAGAAAGAGCAGGGGAGGGGCAGAGAGAGAGGGAGACATAGAATCCAGAGCAGGCTCGAGGCTCTGAGCGGTCAGCACAGAGCCTGACGCGGGGCTCGAACCCACAAACCACGAGATCATGACCTGCGCCGAAGTTGGACGCTTAACTGACTGAACCACCCAGGTGCCCCAAAGTTGTCCAGTTTTTCAAGCTGAGGCTGCGAGTGTTGATGGAAGAAGTACATTAAAGCAGCACTAAAAATAGATGTGAAAGAAGAGGCTTTTACCTATATTTATTTTAAATCTGACCTTCATATTAACCTGGTTTCCTAATGAGTTATTTGGTATAATGTGCTCATGTATTTTTATTTTTGAGATGGGGGAAATTGTCAGTGATGGCGCTGTAAACACAGAGCTAACTTGAATCGTACAAATATTAGCAACGCTTGAAATGTTATGAAATAATCATTACTTGATAAATAATTTTATATTTCCCAATGTATTATGGGCTAAATGGTTAAAAGGGCTGAGTTAAAAAGAGAAGTATGGTCTTTGGGTTGCCTGGCCCTGCATTCATGTTATTCTCTCAGTTCTGCTAAATTGCTTTCACAGTCATGTAGTCTAATATTTTGACACCCCCATTCTTCCTTACGGATACTTACTTTTCTTGACACTGTGATGTAAAACTGCTTTTCAGAGCTCTTCACCCCAGTTTGACAGCATTAACCCAGGTAACAGTTTGGGGGTACCTTCTGAATGGGTTTTGGTGTGCTACTAATGGGCTCTTTTATTTCCCAGATGGGAATGGTGGTCTTTATCGGGCGCTTGCAGCCCAGAATATCGTGGAGGACATGGAACAGAGAGGCATTTGGAGCATTCACGTCTACTGTGTTGACAACATCCTAGTGAAAGTGGCAGACCCCCGGTTCATTGGCTTCTGCATCCAGAAAGGAGCAGATTGTGGTGCAAAGGTAATACCTTTCCCAACCGTAGCGAGGCTCGAGGTGGATTTGCTCTGTCAGAATGTATATTCCAGGACTCAAACTAGAATTATTAGGGTGATTGGAATATTTTCTCTCTCTCCAGTAACTAAATTATCCCCCACCTACTTTTTCTCTTAAATTGGCAGCTTTTGATTCTAGAAATAATGTTCTGTGCTTGTGTGTGGATGATTTGTTAAGTACTGGGAAAGTGAATGATCATCACTAGGCCTGGGATGGATTCGTTAATATCAAGCTGTGTTTGGGGCGCCTGGGTGGCTCAGTCGGTTAAGTGTCCAACTTCGGCTCAGGTCATGATCTTGCACTTCGTGGGTTTGAGCCCCGTGTCGGGCTCTGTGCTGCCAGCTCAGAGCCTGGAGCCTGCTTCGGATTCTTTGTCTCCCTCTCTCTCTGCCCCTCCCCTACTTGCACCTTCTCTCTCTCTCTCTCAGAAATAAACATTAAAAAAAGTTAAAAAAATATCAAGTTGTATTTGATCAGATTAACCTACTTTCTTCCAGTGACAAAGTTGCTGGAGTAGGAGGAAGGGAAGTATGGTGGGAATAGCAGATGTAGATTTCAGCAAGGCATTTGACAAGCTACCTCGTGGTAATCTTATGATTAAGATGGAAATGTGCAGAGAAGGGCAATGAAGGAGATTGTTCACTGCTTGACAGCCATCAACATAACACACTAATATTAAGATAGACGGGGTGGGTGGGAAAAAGCGGGGAGGTCTGTATCGCCATGTGACAAGACTGGTCTTGCCATTTTCTTTTCAACATTGTTTTAGTTGCACAGATGATGATATAGGAGGCAGGCCTATGTGGCAGTGAACAAAACGTGTCGTGTTTCTAGGAAAAAATAGAGAACATGAAAACACTGCGAAAGATTTAAAAATATTAATACCAATACTTGTTTTCTGGAAATCTGTAAAAGTATCAGTTCTCACCAAATTAAAGTATAACACAATTTTGGTCAAAGTCCCAGTGAGACTGTTTGGGGGACACTTAACAAAATGATCGTAAACTTTAGAAAAAACGTGTAAATGTGGCCAGGAAAATGCTGAGAGAAGGTGAGAAGGAGGGAGGAGGGTTGGAGACGGTCTCCCAGGTATTAAAATGGGTTGTACATAAAAAAAAGAGTCCTGAAACCAGAGTAGAATGACGGATTGATGGAACAGAATAGAGCAGTCAGAAATCAATCCACGTAACACGTAAGAACGCTGTATGTAAACACATGGCACTTCAGATCGGTGGGGGAAACGAATGAGATAACTGGCTGAAAATGAAGTAAAATCTCATCCTCAAAGCTCATACCAGATCAGTTTCAAATGGATTACAAAGTTAAATATAAAAAAAACCCATAAAAATGTTAGAAGAAAAAAATACTGACACGAAGGGGAGACCTTTCTGCCAAAAGCAAAAGCTATATAATACAGGCTTCTGACACAAACAGATTAGAATTTGAAATATTTGGATTTAAAAAGCATACCATTAAAAGCATATCATAGCCTTGGTTTGAGAGATTTTCTATTATAAAGATGTAATTTCTCTTAAAATTAATCTGTAAATCTAATGCAAAGCCATAAAAGCTGAAGTTTGAAATTTACCAGTGCGGGTTTAGAGAAATTAAACTGGTAGACCCCAGTAAGACTCTTCTAGACTCTGAAAATAGAAAGTTGGTTCTGTTATTTAAGACCTCTCTCTGTTTTAATACTGTATGAGTATCTGCACTGTATTGTAAATGGTTATTCAATTATAATAGAAACAGGGCATTTTAAGTAGCTGAGCCTTAAAAAAAAAAACCAAAAAAAACTAGACTGTATTTCTGACTTCGCTCCGCTTGGTGTCACTCTTCCTTCTAAAACAGAAACTTTAATTTTGCTGCTCTGGGCTTCAGGTCAATTTAAATTCTATATGATCTGAGTGGTGAACCTGGAAAGAACCTCAGAGATCATCTCATCAGCCCCTTTGATCTCAGAAACGAGCACTCTGAGGCCCAGTTCTAAGTGAGCTCCAGGCTCAAGGTCATTCATCCCCATTCACAGAAACAGGATTAGAATTCACATTCCCTAACTCCTAGTTGTAGTATGCTATCACATTATAAAACCAAACTCTTTGGCGTGATTACGTTTTTGCCGACAGCTTAAAAACCTTGAAATTAGATGTGCTACTATTTGTGAGTATACTGGTCACACAGAGATACAGGTGTAACCTGTCCCTCTTCACCACCACTTGTGGGTTCTCCAGGACTCTCAGTCCTCCTGCTTAGTTCTGTGTCTGGAACATAATGCAGAAGTCACTCAGTGAGTGACTACGTAGTCAGATGGACTGCTCCGTTGTCAAATTGCGGTAAGACTGGGTGTATGTTAAAAACTTTTAGAAATGGCAAAAAGCCTTTATGTACTCTGCCCTCCCACCCTTTTTGTTTTAATTGAAAACCAAGATGTCGAGATATATTTTTACGAACATCTGAATTAGGGAGTTATTCATAGTGTGGTAGTGGGATTCTTTTCATTACTTCTTTAAAAGGCTCCCGTCTTTGTGAATTCAGGAATTCAGTATTTTTCATGGAGTGAGAACCTTGAGAAAAGACTCAGAGCGGTGGTTTGCAGAAGCCCAGCACTAACAGGGCAGGAACCATTGTTAACTGGAGGTCGTCACTCTGTAGAGCAGTTGCTTGAGCTTTGAGCTTGAACTTGGAGCTTGGAGTGGTACTTCAAACTCAGCTTTTCAGGATTTCCCTTGGAGAAAGTCAAGCAAACTTCTTAATTTTGTGCTGTATAACTTTCTGTGTAATGGAAACTGACCTTCCGTTTACGCAGTTTGCAAATGCATTCTTCTGTAATCTAGACTTTTGTAATATTTGGAGGGTCAAGAGTTGTCATAGAAGTACATCTTTCACTGACATAACCCTTGGGAACCGTAAAGTGTGAATGTGCTCAGGTTTGTTCTCTATGGCTGGTTGGAGTAGGGGCACACAGAGGTGACTGGAAAATTTAGTGTGTGTGTGTGTGTGTGTAGGTTTAAATGGGAGCGAGAGGACTCTATTCCAAATTCCATGTCTAGTGAGACCCCCAGCTGTGGAGGTGGGGAGGGTGAGGGGTTGATAGATTAGAATTGCACATAGGCCTGTGATTGATGGAAATCATTTTGTTGTATGTTTCCCCCCAGTGTAATCCACTTCCTTGGTAGAAAATTGAACAGTGTGCTCCTTTCAGGGTGGCAAACAGTGAAACCACACAGCGGACTTCCGTGCCCGGTAGCCCTGCCTCACCGAGCTAGACTCTGCGCCTGTCGCTGTAATTGCTGTGTAAACGAAGTCCTCAATGGTGGCTTTAGTTGTCTGGAGGAGACTGCCGCTGGCCGGGTTTATTTTAAGAAATCAATTGCGGAGGAAAAGTTTTAACTTTATTGATGTGGATTTCATGTATGCTTAGGATAGACTTTTTAGTTTGGGGACAGATTTTTCAAACTACTCCAAAGCATGCTGGATTGCTAGTTGAACAGGGCAGACAGCAGTATCTTTAAAACCTTCCCATTGTTTGAATCTTCTGTCGGGTATTCATCTCATCTGAATCTTGATTTTATTTTAGCGCATCTCACACAGTGCTTAACGTAATTTTCTTCTGAACATTTCATTTAGGTCAGTGATGTATTGGATTAGGGTGGTGGGGTATCAGAATCACTTGTGAGGGCTTTTTTTTTCTTCTTAAATTACATATTCTACATTTCCCTGTGATTTAGGTATACACCTTTCTCTCAGCTCCCCCCAGCCTAGAGCCATTGATAGATGATCAAGTCACTGGTTTTCAAACTTTCTTTAAAGCATAGAATCAACTTCAGACAAAGTCTAACATGCAAAACAGATAAGTATTGGGCAGGCTTTTCTGATTGAAGTTGGAGCCAGATCCCAGTGACCTGCCTGCCTTGACGCCCCCTACCTCCTCGCCAACTCCTGGAAAAACAAGGAACATGCTGTATTCATGAATGAAAACAAAAGAAGCACCATTTTCAAATGAAATAATGATTCAGGCAATACAAAATGAGAGACCAAATGCCTTACGTTTGTATTAATGAATCCCAGAGAAATTTCATTTCATTTATTCTCAACCGTTGAGTGTCGTTAAGGGTAAATTAATTAAAATAAGGTATTTGCGGGGAAGTAGACTCCTCATTTAATTATTCCCAGTCAAATGTGATTTCCTCTGGGCTCTGTGTGTGTGACGGCATTTCTGTTCCATGGTTTAGTTAGGTGATAAACAGGAAGGAGATAATTTACTTCATTTCCAGTTGGACAGTAGTCTGTCAAAGAATATAAAGATGGGTAGGTGGTGGTCTGCAGTTAGAGATTCCTTTTGACTTAATGCCTTAAAGACAATATAAGCAAAACTGTAGATGTGGCTTTTGAAAATGGCAAATCTCCAATGTCACATTTGATTATATTTCTTTTCCTGCTGCTGTCTTTCTTTGGGCAGGTGGTAGAGAAAACGAACCCTACGGAGCCCGTGGGAGTGGTTTGCCGAGTGGACGGGGTCTACCAGGTGGTGGAATATAGTGAGATCTCCCTGGCCACAGCTCAGAAACGAAGCTCGGACGGGCGACTGCTGTTCAACGCGGGGAACATTGCCAACCACTTCTTCACTGTCCCGTTTCTGAGAGATGTTGTCAAGTATGAGCAAGATAGATTCTTCTGTCATTACTCAGGAACTAAGTCACTTGAGAAGGAGGAAGACACCCCAAGTCCTTATTCTGTGGAATCCATCTTCTCCCCTGAAGATCACCCTCATCAAGTGGAAATTTATCTCACATTGTTGTTGTTTTCACATGATAGGGTGCACATCTCTAGGAGCCTGTCTGCCCTGCGTCTAGGGCCCCAGAATTCCTGCTGGTGGACGCAGGTCATCTAGTGTTGAAAAGCTGCCCGCCCAATTTTAGCTGGCTCCCAGACTAGCATTCAGGAACCAGTAGGGAAAAGAACCAGAGACCTGGGTGGAAATCAGCGTGGTGGGATAAAAGCATAACATCAGAAGCTTCTTTAATCCATCGGTCTGTTAAGGGAAGGACCTTCTCACTGTCTGCTTCATGTGATAGCTTTTAGACATTCATGATGATGGTTTACTTCTCAAAAAGTTCCTGAGCTTTACTGTAGGGTATCGACTCCAGTTCCACAATATCTCCGTTCCACTCTGCGCTTTGTAGCTGTGTTAGTTGATTTGTCCATAACAACTGTTGATCCTCATCTTCCCCTTCCACACTTCAGGGGCTCTCGGTTGGGAGAGTTGGGGCAAAGAACAGAACCTTTTTTGGAAGACATGGAAACTAGGAGAGACATTGGTGTGAGCTGTGGTGTGTGCTCTTTAACGTGGAGTTCGTTAACTGGATTCTTTTAAAACTAAGGAGGTGGATAGGGAAATCTGTTCACTTCATATTTAAACATGAACCGAAACTTCCCAGATGCGCTTCACTTTGACAGTCTTAGCAAGGTTGTGGGTGCATTTGTGCCTGAGTGTGATTATCGGATTTTCTGGCATTTTAACTTTGGAAAGTGATTATGTCTTTTTTTTTTTTTCCCCTACTCAGTATTTATGAACCTCAGTTGCAGCACCATGTGGCTCAAAAGAAGATTCCCTACGTGGATTCCCAGGGGCAGTTAATTAAGCCAGACAAACCAAATGGAATAAAGATGGAAAAATTCGTCTTTGACATCTTCCAGTTTGCAAAGTATGTTTTCAGCAGCACCAGTAAGATTAGCTACAGGTCTTGAAATGTTGCTTTTCACTCCGTTAGGCCAGGACGCTGTTTTCAGCAAACAGTCGGGAGCATGTATGTGAGGTGTGGCGTTGTGGCTGTGATTGTCCTGTCGAGACTCATTATCATTCTCTCAAAGCGCCAACCTGGGAGTATGATTTGAGTTGCCTGTATGTTTTCTTTCTTTTTTTTTTTTTAATTTTAATGTTTATTTATTTTTGAGAGAGAGAGAGAGAGACAGAGCACGAGCGGGGGAGGGTCAGAGAGAGAGGGAGACACAGAATCTGAAACAGACTGCAGGCTCCGAGCTGTCAGCACAGAGCCCCACACGGGGCCCGAACTCGCAAACCGTGAGATCATGACCTGAGCTGAAGCCGGACGCTCAGCCGACTGGGCCACCTAGGCGCCCCAACCTGTATGTTTTCTTTACACCCGTTAGTCCATTGTCTGACTCTCCTGCAAAATTGTTAAATTTTGTTAAAATTGTCACTTACTTTGGCTAAGAGACTAAAAGGTTGAGCTAGGGAATTGGCCCAGTTTGTGCGTAGGCTGTCTTACTGACCTATAAGTACGTGTTTCGGAGAACATGACTTTAGATTCTATAGCTCTCCATCAGAGATCACATTCGAGGCTGAGGTATGTGGCTCCGAATTTGGCCAGTGTACAAATGCAGAAGACGAATTAGCTGTATAAGATTCATCTTCCCCTGTGGGCTTCTAAGGCATCTTTTTTTGCCTCCCCCTTCCCCACCCCCAGAACAGATACCCATGGGTTTTGCATTAAGATTTCTGACCTTTCTGACTTAAGATGAAGTGTTTTGTAGTTTGGGGTGAAAATAATTTCTCATTTTTGCATTGGAGAAAAGAATTCCAGCTTTAGTCTAGGGACGAGCAGGATTTCTTTCAGTGTTCGTCTGGAATCAGGTTAAGACCAGCTGTTGAGGACCAGGGCTTAGCTGTGTAGATGGATCACAGCTGTGTTTGCAGTTTTAAACTTTATGATAAAGTGGTTCCTGTATGGCTCCACTCCAGGAAGTTTGTGGTGTATGAAGTACTACGTGAAGATGAGTTTTCCCCGCTGAAGAACGCGGACAGTCAGAACGGGAAGGACAATCCTACTACCGCGCGACATGCCCTGCTGTCCCTTCATCACTGCTGGGTCCTCAACGCGGGGGGCCACTTCATAGACGAAAACGGCTCTCGCCTCCCAGCCATTCCTCGGTAAGTCAGTGTCTGATCTCGTGTGTGTGGACGCTTCCTGGACTTTGTCTCTTCGGACCTTTCTCCTCTCTCTCTGACTGTTCCTAGCTGTTTTTTCAAAAAGCATAGTATTGACGTGGGCAGTTCCCAGTGTATGGTGGCTTTTGCCCGTTACAAAGAGAGTGATAGCTTTTCTTCCCATTAAAGAGGAATCACTTCTGAATCTCTCGTTTTGGATACGCGTCCACCATGTCCGTGTATGACTCTTGCTGAAGGGCAGTCAGGAGGGAATCCTGTTGGCATGCCATATGGGTAAAGCCCGCCGGGGGCACACTGCACCGCAGAGTGAGAGCACTGGTTGTTGCCACTCACGTGCCCGTGGCCTTACTACTTGTGCCATCTGTGAGACTCCCCACCTGCCACTTGCCGCCAGAGACCCGCCACCCACATGCGACCTATGAGATGTCGGCTCGCTGCCCCTCCGACCGCGGCTCCTTCACGGTCACTGGGGGAGGCGCCGGGAAAGGAAGGGGGTGGCACTGGCATTCACTGATACTCAAACTTGAGAAATGTTTTGGGATTTAAAAGTTAGAAAAAAGAAGGCACTTTTAGCTATTTAAGTCTAAGAGAAAGCAATTTTAAGCTAACTCTTGAATTTTATGATCAAACCCTCACTGGCACCTAGAATTACCCCCTTCAAACTCATTTGATATTTGTGCACTTATGTACAAAACAGGCTGCCGTGTAATTTATGTTCGTAACGGATAAAATGGCCGGCTGCATGCTCAAAAGCGCTAGAATGCCTTGGGGAACGTTAGAACATCCGCCAGCTGACTGGTCCGTGAGCGTGTTTTTACCAGCAGGGCCGGGGCTGGGCTGTGTCGCAGCCCAGAGCCACGTTCAGGCTCTGTCTCGTCAACAGGTTTGCTCTGTGGCCCGTCAGTTGTCCTTCATGCTTCGTCGCTGGCCGTTGAGTTTTTTTTTACCCCTTCCGATTTCCTTTGCCAAGTTTATAATTTACCATACATCGACATGCCTTTCAGTCAAGTATATTTTGCATTTCCACTTCATTGTTATTGTTTGATTTGTTTTCCATTCCCATTAATGCTTATTTATTCCTACATAGCAGTGCTACAAATGGGAAGTCAGAGACCATCACAACTGATGTCAATCTCAAGTAAATATCCCAGCCTGCCCGCAGCGCATGGTGACGGGGCTGTGCTTCCCTCCATACTAACTGGCGTTTGTAGCTTTAGTGCTCTGCCCTTTGGTGGTCCGGGGCGGGTGGATGGTTGAAGCTTTGGTGGGGGTGTCCTGCGCTTACTTGGTGGCCGGTATCTGTCGGGATGACACTAACTCAGAGTCTCCGTGCATGCTGGCAGTGGGGAGCATGCTCTACTAGAGAATCTGACGTGGATGTTTGAGTCTGTAGTGACAGATCCACTAGTGATGGGTAAGGCCTTGGGCAAGTTCCAGGCCGGGAGAGCAAGTTGAGACCCCAGCATCAGCTAGATAAGAAGAGCATTCTGAAGAGGTGTCTCACTGAATTGGAGATGTGCTCTCAGTATAAAGCTAGCGGCCTCCGATGTATCTGATGGCTCTTAACATAGAGAAAACTGTTCTTTTAGTGTTTTCTCATACTAACAGCTCCCTTCCGTGTGTTAATTTTAGTCAGTTCTTATCCTGCGCCCAAAGAAAGAAGCTTTTTGTCTGAATGGCAGATAATTTGCAGCTAGAAGTAACACATATCCTCTCTCATCGGGGTATTGATAGCGTTTGCAAAAGCCATTATCCTTATAGCTAAAGAGGCAGTCTGGTGTTCTTGCTACGTCTGAAAAATTATTTAGTTAGAAGTTTTAAGCGTTGAAGATAATTTGGGAAACGTACAGGGCGGAGGATCTGGAGATGAGAGTTATCAGAGAAGTAGCCACGGGTGGGGGGGATGCCTGGGTGGCTCAATTGGTTGAGCGTCTGGCTTCGGCTCAGGTCATGATCTCACAGTCCGTGAGTTCGAGCCCCACATTGGGCTCTGTGCTGATAGCTCGGAGTCTGCTCAGATTGTGTCTTCCTCTCTCTGACCCTCCCCCGTTCATGCTCTGTTTCTCTCTGTCTCAAAAATAAATAAACATTAAAAAAAAATTTTTTAAAAAGAAGTAGCCACAGGGATGTGATATCTTTTTCGTCCTTGTGGTTGTTTTTCCTTTTTTTCTCTGCCTGTGTCACTCACCTTTTCCCTATGGAGATGGGTCCCTGTCGGTGTCGGTGTCTCCTTGCCCGTAGACAAGGAAGTGGGATCACAGATCTGGCTAGTTTCTTATAGGAACCAAAGGTGACTGTTGCCCTTCATGCCTTTGGGAACCAAGATGCAGAACACTGTTATTTTCTGCCCCATCCATCATTTTTAAAATATGGAAGCAAGGTGCTTTTATTTTATTTATTTATTTTATTTTATTTTATTTGTTTTAAACGTTTATTTATTTTTGAGACAGACAAGCAGGAGAGGGGCAGAGAGAGAGGGAGACACGGAATCCAAAGCAGGCTCCAGGCTCTGAGCTGTCAGTGCAGAGCCTGATGTGGGGCTCGAACTCACAAACTGTGAGATCATGACCTGAGCCAAAGTCGCTCGCTTAACCAGCTGAACCACCCAGGCGCTGCAGGAGCAAGGTGCTTTTATAATTTAAGAAATAGATTTTTGACCCAAAATATCTTTCTCAGTGAGCCACAGCCTTTATTTATTTATTTTTTTTTATGTATATTTTTTGAGGGTGTGAGAAAGAGCACACACACACAAGAGGGGCAGAGAGTGAAGGAGACAGAGGCGTTGAAGCAGGCTCTGTGCGGAGAGTGGAGAGCCCGACGTGGGGCTTGAACTCATGAGCTGAGTTCATGACCTGAGAGATCATGACCTGTCCCAAAGTTAGAGGCTTAACCGATTGAGCCACCCAGGTGCCCTGAGCCACAGCTTTTAACCTCAAAAAGTGAAATAGTTTCTTAATGACAGAGCTGAAATCAGCAGCCAGCTACCTCCGTTGAGATACAAATGTTTTAAACACTATTTCTTGCTTGGGTTCTTTTATATAGTACTTGTCTCCCCAATGATGTCCTTTTAGCCATTTGTAGAATAATTAAACTGAAATCAAAGTTGAGCCCCCAGTGAGATCGCGGACTTAGAAATAAAATTGTTCCTGCTGAAATTCTTCTCTCTAAAGGGTGTCCTCAAGTGAGTAGAAAAAGATTACTTGTAAGTGAGAGGTGACGAGGTATTTTGTATAAAGGAAACAGCTGGGAGATACTCTGAAAGAATGGAAACAAGGTGCTGAGTTTTGACCACGTGACATTAGTTCTAGTTTTCATCTTAACCCCTATGGAGCAGTTAGTTACCAAAAGTACTCTTGGCCAAAGACTTTAGGGAACAGTACTGTCACTGGTTTAAGTTGCCGATCTCCTGCGATTTTGCATTTGGTGATGGGAGCTTCTGTCTTTCCTCCTTCTGGGCATCCAGCTTTATTCAAAGTGGCTTTCTTTTCTTTGTGGTACGTGAAGAGAAGTTACATTTAGGTCAGCTATGTGTTCCTTGGGTCCAGAACCACCTTCTGATCGTGGCAGACGTCAAATTCCTCACGGGTTCTGGTGGGACGGGGCTGTTGTGTGCCTCTCATCGGTGAGGCGGGTCCTTGTTTTTCCCATATGGTTTAATATGACTCCGAGCTGCCCCAGAGGGTCGGGACAAGATTTCTTGAGCTCTTCTGATAGAATCTGACACAGATCTGGATAGATGTGTGCCCCATTTTTTAAATTCGTCTTTTCTCCAAATTAGTCTGTCAGCCATCTACCTCCGTACTTCATTTATTCGTTCAGCCAGCAAACCTTTGTAGGCCTGCTCACAGACCTTCATTACTGCAGTAGTTTTCACAAGAGAAAAGAGTCCTTTCTTAAGCCTACTGGGAGGTCAAGATGCATAAGAGTTAAGTAACATCATCAGGCAGTGTGTGTTAATGTGTTAAATGTATGACATAAGTAATTATTATTATTTAGGAGGCAGTGACTTAGCAGATGTCTCTCATATATATATATATATATATATTTTTTTTGGTATAAATAAATGAGAGCAATCACTACGAGATGCAGTGGTCAAGGGAAGGTTGGGGCTTGTGCTGAATCTTGGAGGATGGGTATAATTTGGGTAGTCCAGATTTTTATTTGACATGGTTGAGAATGACTTGGAATAATCCAAAGTGTGTGCAGCTGGCTGGTTCGAGTGAAAAGTAGCAGGGCAAGCTGGAGAAGGATCTAGAACACCTTGAACTCAAGCCACATGGTTCTGTTTCTTTATTTTTAATATTTATTTGTTTTTGAGAGGTCACAAGTAGGGAAGGGGCAGGGGGTGGGGGAGACAGAGGATTCCAAGCAGGCTCTGTGCTGACAGGCTGGCAGCAGTGAGCCCACGGTGGGGCCCAAAGTCACGGACTGTGAGATCATGACCTGAGCTGAAGGTGGATGTCCGCTCAACTGACTGAGCCACCCAGGTGCCCCCACATGGTTCTGTGTAGAAAAGGAAGCTTGGGCATCACCCTGTGATTTTGACTCCGCCAAAGCTTCGGATACGTATTTGGTAAAACAAAGGAAAGCTGCCGTTTGAGGTTGTGAAAGACTGGTTTTTGTGTGCTCTCAGTCCTACCGGTGGAAAAACCTAGAGGGAGGTCTCATGCCTTTAAGCATATTAAAAACACTGCTAATTGACTTTTACATTAAAAGCTTTAGAAACTTTTAGAAACTCAGGATCGAGTAGCTATATATGTTAGAATGTGACCTAGGGGAAGCACATGGTGACTTTGGCCTTGTCTCTGCTTGGGTTGCATTCTGCCTTAGCTCTTGGAAAAGAGACTTTGGTGAAAGTAGCAGAGAAGCACTTTGAAACATCAAATGAATCAGCTCAGCTAATCCAGGAGGTTTGGATTGCACGGAAAATGTATACCGGGAAATAACTGACCTTTAGAACAGCGCTGTCCAGTAGAACTTTCGGTAGTGAAGGAAATGTTCTATGTCTGTGCCATCTGATTGGGCAGTCATTAGCCATTCACAGCTACTGAGCACTTGAAATGTGGGTTTTGTGACCAAGGAACTGAATTTTAGAATTTTAGTTAATTTCAAAAATTTAAATTTAAGGAACTGCATGTGGCAGGTGGCCAATGTATGTTGGACGGTACAGCTTTAGAATGTTTGTCCATATTAGTACTTACTTGAGAGTACTTAACTCTCAAGGTCGTGGTCAGGATTAAGGTGAAATATGAAGGAGTCAGAGTACTTAGCGGGCCTGGACTGTAGTATATATTCTATAGTATATAGTCCATAAATAGTCCCTTCTTTATGACATTCAAACTTAACCATGGTAAAAGATGAGATGTGCGTTAGAGGGATACGTGTAACAATACAGGTGAAGTGCTTTGAAGATCTGCTGGTAATTACTGGCTGGCCTTCGCCCCCCATAGCGTCTTCTGGACCATGACAAGTTCACGTTACCTTAATCCTCAGGGAATCTGGTGGCCATCAGGGTAGCGGCTGTTCTGTTTGCTTAACTGGGAGAGTTCGGTTATCTGCAAGCTTCTCAGAGGGAAGGGGTGGTCTGTACTTTCACTCTGGCAGTAACATGAGAAGCAGAACCTTCAACTTGTCTGCTTTTTTTTCTTAGCTTGAAGGATGCCAATGATGTACCAATTCAGTGTGAAATCTCTCCTCTTATCTCCTATGCTGGAGAAGTAAGTCTGATTTTCCTTTTCTTCTTATTCTTTGAAAAGTAGGATTCTGATACTGTTTTTATTTATTTATTTTTAACTAAAAATGTTTATTGTTGAGAACGAGAGCATGTGCGCGAGTCGGGGAGGTGCAGAGAGAGAGGGGGACAGAGGATCTGAAGGGGGGCTCAAACTCAAGAACGGCGAGGTCATGACCTGGCTTGAAGTCGGATGCTTAACCAGCTGAGCCGCCCAGGCGTCCCTGATTCTGATACTATTTTATGTTTAAGTGTTCTGCCCTGCTCATCCTGGGAATGAGAAAAGAGGTTGCATTTGTTCCAAATTCTTCTCTTTGAGAATTCCTGTTACGGCTCTGCGTCTGTCCCACAATGGGGTTAGTTGCCACAAACAGAATGTTTGATAGTCCATTTCATTTACACATTGAAATGCGGTGGTCTTTGAAAACAGTTGGCTTTTTTTTTCAAGATAAGTTTTCCAGCTCTTTTGTTTTTTAATTGAAATATAGCTGACACCCAGTGTTGCATTGTGTTCAGGTGCACAGCTTGTGAGTCAGCAGGTCTGTACGTTCTGCTGTGCTCACAGGTGTAGCTGCCGTCTGTCACCATAGGGCACTACCGCCGTGCCCTTGGCTGTGCTCCCTCTGCTGGACCTTTCATCCCATGACCTACTTCTTCCATAGCTGGAAGCCTCCACCTGCCACTCCCCTTCACCCATTTTGCTCCCCCCCCCAGCCCCCTCCCCTCTGGCCACTGTCAGATTGTTCTCTGGGTTTGGGGGCTATATCTGGCTTTTTAAAATGCAGTGCACTTTTTTCTCCCAAAGGGTGGTTTTGTTCGTATACTTGGTACTCTCACTTTCAGGACTGGGGGATTTAGGGGTTCCTACTCTTCTAATATGTGATATTTTTCCTGGAGACCCTTATCAGATTGCTTAGCTCCAGCATCAGAGATAGCCACATTGCTGAGAAAGTTGACTCTGTTGGTTGATGATGTAGGAAGAATGATTAACACCTTACTTACTTCAAGAATTATAATCAGAGTAATTTTCCTTTCATTGTTATTTGTTTTATGCTTCTGTAAATCGGTCAGTAAGCTCAGTTTAAAAAGTATACTAAGTAGATTTTTACCGACTTTTAAATTCTGCATCTCAACCCCACTTTTTGGCATCCATGCTTTAAATCTTTGGTATAGTCACGGCGTCCTGCATCGTATGACTAGCGCCTGCCGGTTTTCTGTGTTTCATTCCAACCCTTCTTTCAGGGAATAGAAAGTTACGTGGCAGATAAAGAATTCCATGCGCCTTTAATCATTGATGAGAACGGAGTCCATGAGCTGGTGAAGAACGGCCTGTGAACTGGAGACTAAGTTCCACCACAGTAAGAATAGCTTTTACTTTTGAGAGAGCAACTGTGAACCTCAGGGCCTCTCCTGGAATACTCACCCGTGAATATCCACGGGGTTTCCTTTCGCTTGTTGAACTCTTACAACTCCCGCGTGTTCCCCAGGATCCAGATGACTGAACTCCAGAAAGCATTTTTATGATTCTCAATTCACTGAAGGTCTTACTTCTATTTTTCAATTGTAGACTTTGTTTTCCGAGCCAAGGAAGACGTTGGCCAACCAGGAAATTTCCTACAGCTGGGGCATAGTCAGGGTGTTCAACATCACTGTACTTGGAGCTGGAAACATTTGTTTTTGAAGTTGTACATAGTAATAATATGGCCTCGTATGTGTCAAAAGCTTTCTACGGTACTAAAAGTGTGTTTTATTTTATCAGAAATTAAATTTTTTTAAGAAAATAATTGGACAGTCAAATAAACTTTTCTTCCTGTCTCTGGAGTGGCATTTGTACCTTGAGGAAATTATTCTGTTAGAAAAACATGAAACTTGGGAGAAACTTGGCCATAAGGCAGAAAACCAAATTGGCAATTCCAGGAAATTGCAGCCTCGTGGTTTTTATTTATTTATTTATTTATGAGTTTATGAGTTTATGAGTTTATTTATTTTGAGAGCAAGCGAGCAAGGGAGGGGCAGAGAGAAGGGGAGAGAGAGGATCCCAAGCAGGCTCCGGTATGTCAGCATAGAGCCTGACACGGGGCTCAGACTCAACGAGCCCATGAGATCGTGACCTGAGTGGAAAATCAAGAGTCCGATGCTTACGACTGAGCCGCCCAGGTATCCCCGCAGCAGCAGTTTTTAGATGAATGTTTGTCTTTGGACTTCATCCTCCTGTCACTTTATAACAACGACTCTGAACCAGAGACGATGCGCTGCTTGGGAGGGCCTTCGGCAGTGTCACCACTGGGAGGGTGGGGGGGTGACACCGGCGAGGAGTGAGCGAGAGGGACCAGGGATGCCGCTAGACTCGCCGCGCACAGGGTGGCCTCCTGCACCCAAGGGTGATCTGGCCCACGATGTCAGTACTGTGAAGGCGGGGAAACCTTGTTTCACGTCATTGGTTTGTTCTCTTTTACCCACATATTTGGTAGCTCTCAGGAATTCAGAAGAACACGGTTCTGGTGTTTCCCCAGACGAGATAATCACTAGCATGCAGGTTTTTTGTTTTTTTTTTTTTTTCTTTCCATCTAGAGGATGAGCAAACAGAGGTGGGTCCTTAAGATATGGGGCATAGTTCAGGGAGTTCGAGCCCCGCGTCGGGCTCTGGGCTGATGGCTCAGAGCCTGGAGCCTGTTTCCGATTCTGTGTCTCCCTCTCTCTCTGCCCCTCCCCCGTTCATGCTCTGTCTCTCTCTGTCCCAAAAATAAATAAACGTTGAAAAAAAAAAAAAATTTTAAAAAAAAAGATATGGGGCATAGTTCAGTGGCCATTAGGAAGGGTTCTCGGGGCGCCTGGGTGGCTCAGTCGGTTAAGTGTCTGACTTTGGCTCGGGTCACCATCTCACAGTTCATGAGTTTGAGCCCCGCGTTGGGCTCTGTGCTGGCAGCGTGGAGCCTGCTTCTGATTCGCTGTCTCCCTCTCTCTCTGCCCCTTCCCCCCACCTCGCTCTCTCTCTCACTCTGTTTCTCAAAAATAAACATTAAAAAAAAAAGGAAGCGTTCTCTAGGTCTAAGATGGAGTTTGCATGAAAATATTGAGCTCTATAAATGCATTTTATAGAGCATTTAAGTCTTGACCAAAGCATAAAATTTAACATCTGGATAAAGGAAAAATTCTAAAAATTAGGTCTAGAGAAGAAATTAGTAAATTTTATCTTTTACTGACAAGTGGTCACAAGATGGAATATTATAGGTGGGGCTTTTCTCTAAAAGGAGAAATTTTAAGAATTACTTTTTTAATTTTTTTTTTTTTACGTTTATTTATTTTTGGGACAGAGAGAGACAGAGCATGAACGGGGGAGGGGCAGAGAAAGAGGGAGACACAGAATCGGAAGCAGGCTCCAGGCTCTGAGCCATCAGCCCAGAGCCCGACGCGGGGCTCGAACTCACGGACCGCGAGATCGTGACCTGGCTGAAGTCGGACGCTTAACCGACTGCGCCACCCAGGCGCCCCAAGAATTACTTTTTTAAAGAAAGTATGTAATACATATTTTTTTAATGTTTATTTATTTTTGAGAAAGAGACAGTGAGTAAGGGAGGGGCAGAGACAGAGGGAGACAAGAATCTGAAGCAGGCTCCAGGCTCTGAGCTGTCAGCACAGAGCCCGATGCAGGGCTCGAACTCACAAACTGTGAGATCGTGACCTGAGCCGAAGTCGGACGCTTAACCGACTGAGCCAACCCAGGTGCCCTATAAAGTATGTGATATTTATATCTATCTAAATTTATTTTTTGTGCTAAGGTCTAGATAGTGTGTCCAGCATATTTTCTCTTTCCTTTCAATAACAGCCCAGTTTTGCTATTGTTATCCATTCCGTTTCTCAGATTTGTGAGGTTTGAGTTCTCCGTCAGAACGAGCTCCGAGTGGATTGTGAGGACAGAACTGCTCAGTGTTAGCCCCTGAATGGTACACTTCATTTCCTTTTTCCTGGACCTTCATCTGCGGTTTCCTTTCTCCCCATCTTTAGGCTCCTATGGCTAATTTCAGGAAGGGGAGGATGGGCAGGATGGGGGCAGTGGTGTTACTGGAGAGGAGCGGCGGCTGAGGGACACTGGGTGCAGTGAGAGCAAAGGGTCTGGGAGCCACTGAGCTGTGACGTTACGAGGTGGCTGCATTATACACCTTTACAAGTCCTTGGTAAATAATTGTTCTAATTCAGAAAATACAGAATTGGGTAAAATGGTTATAAAAACATGAACTAGACTCATTTGGCAACAGTGTGGTAGAATTTACATGAGAGTTAATAATCACTTTGAGTGTCATTGAAATCACCCTTGCAAGTATGTTAATAACTTTCCTGATAGTCACAAATGAACATATAAGCCAAATAGGCTGTGTTATTTGAATATTTGATTTTTGTTCCTCAATTTCCCTCTTGCTTCTTGAAATTGATGCAGTTTTGGTACCTAACAAGGAATTACTAGGGATATCTACAGAAAGATGAACAAAAATAATTTTATGTTCAATCTAGCCCTTCTTTTCCCCAGTTTGAATTGTTATTGGCAACAACGTGGGTTCATTGCTAACCGCAGCTTACTATCTGCAGTGTTTCCTCTTGGTGATTCATCGCGGCACAGTCAGATCTCAGGTATCTAGGTAAAACACGGCGAGGACAAACACATAATCCAAGCGAGTGACTGAAACACAAGCCATTCAGTTGACTTGGAAGTGTGGTTTCCTACTAGACGAGACTGATGCTTTTGCAGTTCATGGCCCTCCAGAGAGCCCCAGTTTGGGAAAGGCCTGCTGGGAAGTGATGGAGTGAGTCAGCCAATGAGGGCTGAGTGCCTGTCACATGCCCAGCACTCCCTGGGATAAAAGCACAGAGCCCCCTCCTTGCACGGCTTGCGTTCTGGTTCAGGGGATAAAAGTAACCCCCTTCAATAATGCAAGGATGATTTAGTACTAAAATGCAAGGAAGCAAGGTCAGTGGGAGGTGAGCAAGGGTCATCGTTATGGACTGGAGTTTGGTACGGCAGAACTTCTCCACGACAAACCCTGTTACCTTGAGAGAGGGGATGTTAGGGTCAGAGGTTTCTGTTCCAACAAGAAGACATACCTTAATAGTTCTACCATGTCTTATGAAAAACCAGTGAGGTTTTTACTCATCAGAGCCATGTTTCGCTCATAGTAAGCTCTCAAATAATTTGGCTCTGATTCTATTGGATTTATTTGCCTTAAAGTCAAACGTGTATTGTGATTCAGATATGGATTATTTTTTTTTAATTTTTTTTTTTTGGGGGGGGGGACAGAGACAGAGCATGAACGGGGGAGGGGCAGAGAGAAAGGGAGACACAGAATTGGAAACAGGCTCCAGGCTCCGAGCCGTCAGCCCAGAGCCTGACGCGGGGCTCGAACTCACGGACCACGAGATCGTGACCTGGCTGAAGTCGGACGCTTAACCGACTGCGCCACCCAGGCGCCCCCAGATATGGATTATTAATGGGAGTTGGTGATTGTGGGGAGGAGTTACTTAGCCGCATCCAGTTGCCAGGTGCTGTCCAAGTTGTAGGGTTAATGAGCAGACCTGTAACGGTGATTTTTCCAAGTGTGGTCCCCTGACCGGGTACATCATTGTCACCTGGAAACTTGTTAGAAACACACGTTCTCAGAATCACTCCGTTATGCATTCGTGGGTGGGGCCTAGAAACTTCTATTCTGACACGCCCTCCAGGTGATTCCGATGTATCCCAAAGTTTGGGAACCATTGCTCTAAGAAGGCTAACCAAAAGGTCAGGGGCAGTACCAAAAAGAACATACCCTAGGGGAAACAGGCCCGTGTGTGTAGAGCAAGAATAGGGGAAGCCAGAAAGCAAATAGATCTGGCTTAGGTGAGCTTCATTCTTTAAAAGACGGAGGGAACGGTGGCGGTGGTGGTACGAGTGGAAGACGGAGCTAGAGAGACCTGACCTGGACGCTTGTAATTGCGAAGGACGATGGTTTCTAAACCCTTTGGATTCTCTGGATTGCTTGGAGAGATTTAAAAACAAACAAACAAACAAACAAACAAACAAAAAAACCAAAAACAACTCCAGTTCTAGAGATTGTGATTCTCAGTCCGGTGGAAGGCCTGGGTACCTAATTTGTAAAAAAACACTGGATGATTCTAGCAAGCATTTAGGAGTGAGAATCACTGACTTGCGGGTAGAGACTTAGCAAAGGGTGAGGGGAACAAGAGTCTGGATGTGTTCTGGCTTTGAAGAATCAGACAAGGGAGGCCAGAGATGAAGAACATATCATTTGAGAGGGAGAGCGCAAACAGAAGCACAAACAGGTGGGCAGGGCCAGGGAACATGCATCCTGGGGACGATTCCACTTTGCAAACGCCTCAGATTGCTAGAAAGAGCCACCCTACACTGGGCTCTTCCTAAATTTTATCCCTCTCCAATTCAGAGCGTTTCCTCCAGCTAGAGTGAGGGTAGTAGGGGAAACAAAGTTAAGGAATAATTTGGTCTAAAAATAAGAGTTTCAGGGGCGCCTAGGTGGCTCAGTCAGTTGAGCGTCTGGCTCTTGATTTTGGCCCCATTCACGATGTCACAATCGTGGGATGGCGTCCACATTGGGCTCACACTGATTGTGGAACCTGCTTGAGATTCTCTCTCCCTCTTCTCCTCTACCCCGCTCGCTCACCCTCTCTAAAATAAAAAATAAATAAAAATAGTTTAGTCTGAATGAGAAATAAAAAGTGTGGTAAGGTGATGGCATCATGGGTGGGTTTTTCCTCTGTATTTCATAAATTTTTGGATGATGCATTCTTAGTAATTTTATGATAAAAAGTTTTTATCCTTTATAAAGTCTCAAAGGATGAATAAACCAAGGGTATTCACATTGACCAGTTAGGTGCTTCTGTGAGAGAACTCAGAGGTAACATTGGCTGTGATGAGGTCCGCAGAGTGTAGACGTACCTTCAGATAACGGAGTGTGGACAGTGCACCATTGGAGTGTAAGGCACCGTGGTCTTTGTATGCTGTTATCTCTGACCTTGGCCATTACTTGGAGCTTCCTCCTTTGCGGTGCATGATAATGTCTTAATTTGGAGGGATGCGAGAAGCAAATGTCTGGTACGAAAGCCTTTCTGCGAGGCTGAACAGGAGTCCTCTGGTGGAATAGACGAATTCAGTATCTGCTTACTCCCTCTTAAAGATGAGAGGCTAAGAGGCTTGCCAGAAGC
This sequence comes from Prionailurus bengalensis, assembly GCF_016509475.1. Lineage (NCBI taxonomy): Eukaryota > Metazoa > Chordata > Mammalia > Carnivora > Felidae > Prionailurus > Prionailurus bengalensis. The sequence goes on along the minus strand of NC_057360.1, from coordinate 62,472,480 downwards.
TCAGTGAGTCAGTGGTGACACCAAATATGTTTATATAGACATAGTGTTTTCAAACTTCTGAACCGACTTAGAAGACAACGTAAGAACAGAAAGTCTATTATTATAGTTGTGTGACTCACTGTTTCCACATCAGCTCTCTCATTTCTATCTCAGTAATTCTACTTCTCAGAAAGTGTTCCTTCTTAGATTTTTTTCTAGTGGGCACATTTTTTTGTTTAGTTTTGTTGTACAGAATGATGTGTAGAACTCATACATATTCTGTACAGCAAAATATAGACTAACGTAGGTGATGTGTATGAGATCGAAATGGGACTTGATAAATTTCCTTTTAAAGTTTAAAATTTCTCCTAATTTATGTACTTCTAAGAGGTCTGAAATTTGACAAAGAGATTATTACTATCATTTTTTAAAATTTTTACTGAAATTCTAGTTAGTTAACATACAGTGCGATATTGGTTTCAGGAGGAGAATTCAGTGATTCATCACTTACATGTGATACCCGGTGCTCATCACAAGTGCCCTCGTTAGTACCCATCACCCGTTTAGCTCATCCCCCACCCACCTTCCCTTCAGCAACGCTCAGTTTGTTCTCTGTATTTAAGAGTCTCTTAGGGTTTGTTTCCCTCTGTCTTCTTCTTCTTTTTCCTTTTCCCATATGTTCATCTGTTTTTTTGTTAAATTCCACATATGAGTGAAATCATATGATATTTGTCTTTCTCTGACTCACTTATTTTCCTTAGCATAATACACTCTAGCTCCATCCACATTGTTGCAAATGGCAAGATTTCATTCCTTTTGATGGCTGAGTTATATTCCATTTGTGTGTGTGTGTGTGTGTACACATACGTACCATGCCTTCTTTATCCATTCATCAGTTGGCGGACATTTGGGCTCTCTCCATAGTTTGGCTATTATTGATAGTGTGGCTATAAACATTGGGTTGCATGTACCGCTTCGAATCTGTATTTTTATATTCTTTGGGTAAATATCTAGTAGTGCAATAGCTAGATCGTAGGGTAATTATACTTTTAACTTTTTGAGGGACCTCCATATTGTTTTCTGGTGTGGCTGCACCAGTTTTCATTCCAACAATGCAAGAAGGTTTCCTTTTCTCTGCATCCTCGCCAACACCTGTTGTTTCTGGTGTCGTTAATTTTAGCCATTCTTACAGGTGTGAGGCGGTATCTCATCATGGTTTTGATTTGTCTTTCCCTGATGATGAGTGATGTTGAACATTTTTTTCATGTGTCTGTTAGCCATCTGGATGTCTTCTTTGGAAAAGTGTCTATTCATATCTTCTGCCCATTTCTTCACTGGATTAATTGTTTTTTGGGTGATGAGTCTTTATAGATTTTGGATGTTAACCCTTTACTTGAGATGTCACTCGCAAATATCTTCTCCCATTCCACAGGCTGCCTTTTAGTTTTGTTGATTGTTTCCTTCAGTGTGCAAAAACTTTTATCTTGGTGAAGTCCCAGTAGTTCATTTTTGCTTTTGTTTCCCTTGCCTCTGGAGATGTGTCTAGTAAGTTGCTATGGCTGAGGTCACAGAGGTTACTGCCTGTGTTCTCCTCTAGGATTTTGATGGTTTCCTGTCTCACATTTAGGACTTTGATCCATTTTGAATTTATTTTTGTGTATGGTGTAAGAAAGTGGTCCAGTTTCATTCTTGTACATGTTGCTGTCCAGTTTTCCCAACACCATTTGAAGAGACTGTCTCTTTTCCATTGGGTGTTCTTTCTTGCTTTGTCAAAGATTAGTCGACCATATAGTTGTGGGTCCATTTCTGGGTTTTGTATTCTGTTCCATTGATCTATGTGTCTGTGGTTGTGCCAGTATCATATTGTCTGATGATTACAGCTTTGTAATACAGCTTGAAATCCGTAATTGTGATGCCCCCAGCTTTGCTTTTCTTTTTCAGGATTGCTTTGGCTATTTGGGGTCTTTTGTGGTTCCATACAAATTTTAGGATTGTTTGTTCTCACTCTGTGAAAGATGCTGGTGGTATTTTGATGGGGATTGTGACAAAGACATTAAATCTCCTGAACATAACATAGTGAGTATCAAGTAAAGATAACCATGGCTAATACCTTACGATGGCACTTAACCGTGTGCTGGGCATTGGCTTGAAGCACTTTATCTACATTGTCTCATTGAATCCTTACTACTTTCCTATGAAGTGTGAACTTCTATTGTCCAGTCCATAAACTAGTAAGAAGCAGGGCTGGAAATTGAACCCAGTGTCTGAATCCAGAGACTTACTCTTTTTCGTTTTTTTTTTATTTAAAAATTTTAAATATACACAATAGTAGAGAACAGAATAACAGCCCTCTGCTACTTAGTTTCTAACAATTAACTTTGGCTAATCCTGTTTCATTTAATTCCCACCTCCAATGCCCCCATGGAATTATTTCATAATCAGTTCAACGTGTTGGATGTAATACTGCAGTATACATCTAAGAGCTAGGTGTGTGTGTGTGTGTGTGTGTATCCACACAACTTAAAAACCTTAATAATTAATAATGATTCCTTTTGTCATCTGCCATGCATTGAATGTTTGTGGTCCCCCCACCCCCACCCCCAGTTCCTATGTTGAATGCTAACCCAATGTGATAATATTAGGAGGTGGGTTGGGAGGTGATTAGGTCACGAAGGTGGAGTCCTCATAAATAGAATCAGTGTCCTTATAAAAGAGACCCCGAGAGTTCCCTTACCGCTTCCACCTTTGGAGGATATGGCAAGATGACCACCATCCATCTGTGAATCAAGAAGCAGAAACTCACCAGACACCAAATCTTCCAGTGCCGTGATCTTGGACTTCCCAGCCTCCAGTACCGTGTGAAATAAAGTTCTGTTTTGAAGTCCCTCAGTCTGTGACATTTTTGTTATATCAGCCTGAATGGATGAAGATGTCATCTGATATGATCCCACGAGTGTTCAAATGTCCCCAAGTATCACATAAATGCCTTTTTAGTATTGATTTATTTGGATCAGGGTTTAAAGTCCACTTAACTGCTTTTGTGATGTTTCTTACATGGTTTTAACTTGTGCATATCCTTTTTTTTTTTAAATATTTATTTCTTTGGAAAAAACTGGTAATTTTTCCAGTCTTGTAGATTTTGGATTTCATTTCCATGTTAACATTTTCCTCTATCTTCCATATTTCTTGAAAATTAGTTGTGTCTGAGGCTTGATCAGATTCAGATTCATTTTTTTTCCCCATAAAAAACACTTTCTAGATGGTTCTGTGTATTTCCTATTGAATCTCACTAGAAGGCGTGTGTCTGTGATGTGAAGATTGGCTTTTTTTTTTTAATTAAAAAAAATGTTTATTTGAGAGAGAGAGTGAGAAAGTGCAGACGTGAGTTGGGGAGGGGCAGAGAGAGAAGGAAAGAGAGAATCCCAAGCAGGCTCCCTGCTGACAGTCCCACATGGGGTTTGAATCCACAAACCACCATGAGATCATGAGCTGAGCTGAGGTAGAGTTGGGACACTTAAACGACTGAGCCACCCAGGCACCCCTAATTAGCTTTCTTAAGGATTGTTTGTTCTGCCTCTGTAGGTATTGTCAGCCCGATCCCAGCCATTATAAAGCCCCCTCCAACCTTTCATCTAATGTCTTAGCAGCTACTGAGTCTTGTTTCCAAGATCCATTATTTCATTAGAGGCTGAAAAATGAGATTTTCCTGCCACTTCTTTTGAACTGATTAGCAAGAATTCTTTATAAAGAAACATTTCCATCAATTGTTTGTTTACCTAGTACAGCAAAAACAGTATAAATCCTTGAATCTTTAAAAAAAATTTTTTTTTTAATGTTTATTTATTTTTGAGACAGAGAGAGACAGAGCATGAACAGGGGAGGGTCAGAGAGAGAGGGAGACACAGAATCTGAAACAGGCTCCGGGCTCCAAGCTGTCAGCACAGAGCCCGATGCGGGGCTCGAACCCACGGACCGTGAGATCATGACCTGGGCTGAAGTCGGACGCTCAACCGACTGAGCCACCCAGGCGCCCCATAAATCCTTGAATCTTCACCAGTTTCCAGAATAGTGAGCTCTGCCCCCGCTCTCTCCAGAGGTGGCCAGTGAAGCCCTCCCTAATCCTGAATATTATTATGAACTCAGTGATTTTTGATGGTTGATGTGTTTCCATGCGTTACAGTCATTATTAGTTTGGGCCAGTGAGCCCTTTGAATTGGCTCCTGTGTCCTGACATAACTCCAGTATTTTTTTGTAGCTTCTTTATGTTTCAGGATCAACTTAAACATTTCCAGCCCTACTCTAGACAGATACTTGGTTTTTTTGAATACCGATTTAGATGTTTTATAAAATACATTTATGAACTAATTTATTGTGACACATTTTACTTTTCTGACTTTAGGGGAAACCTTGCAATGAAAATTTAGATTTGTAAATCCAAATTTACTTGTGAAATCAAGCCTACACTCTTGGACTGAAGGACTGAGACTACATTCTAGAAAGATCCAGTCTGCTCTGGGATGAGAGTGTAAATAATGACTGTAGTTAGGGGATGTGCCAGGCATCAGTTTCTAGGAACTGTGGTCCTCACACTCCTGTCTCTGTGCTCCCAGAGTCTGTGACTCAACCTCATGCAAGTTAAGTGTGGATGATTCTTACACGCGCCACAGGGGTCACCTTTAAGTGAGAGAAGTACTCGGTGGTGCCTGCACTGGAAAGAGTCCATCTTGCCAAAGGAAGCCATTTCTCCAAGAAGCTTTGGGTCCTTTTAATAGGATATGGTATTTAGATACTATAACGTGGGCACTAGGAATATTTATTGCCAGAGGTTTTAGGCCTTTTTACAGGACCAAGCTAAAAAATATATTAAACGGTTTTTTTTTTTTTTTTTTTTTTTTTTTTTTAGAGGGAGAGAGCATGAATAGGAGAGAGGGGCAGAGAGTGAGAGAGAGAGAGAATCTTCAGCAGGCTCCACACTTAACGTGGAGCCTGACAGGCTTGATCTCTACCATGAGACCATGTCCTGAGCCAAAATCAAGAGTTGGACACTTAACCAACTGAGCCACCCAGGTGCCCCATTTTGTTTTGAAAACAAACAAACAACAAAAAAACAAAAACGACATCAGTATAAACTGATAATTCCAATTTTTAAAAATAAGGTACTACTTTGATTTTGTTTGTGTCTCTTTTAAGCTGAAAATCTTGGTTCCTAACAATGTAATTATTTATTTTAAAAATATTACTGTGATGGTTAATTTTGTGTGTCAACTTGGCTGGGCCATGGTGCCCAGATATTTGGTCAAATGTTATTCTGGATGTTTCTCTGAGGGTGTTTTGGATAACTAACATTTAAATTGTTTGACTTAGAATAAAACAGATTGGCCTTCACTATGTAGGTGGGCCTTATCAAATCAGTTGAAGGCCTTAGCAGAACAAAGACTGACCTTTCCCGGGCAAGAAGGATTTCTCTTAGCTGATGGCCTTTGAACTTGAATTGCAACACTGGCTCTTCCCTGAATGTTCAGCCTGCCAGCCTACCCTGCAGATTTTTGACTTAAATTCCATGAGCTAATTCCTTAAAATAAATTTATCTCTATATACTCACATCCTGTTGGTTCTGTTTCTCTGGAGTTTAAGGGAAACTTATTGTAACTTCCACTTCTCACGAAGACAGAATAAACAGGGGCTGGATTTGCCCCTCCCAACTGATAAACCAGAAAAAAATAAATGAAACAATGGCACAAAAGACATTGGACATAAGGCAATGAAGGTCTGTGATCCCTGGAAGACAGGGCACAAATGGAACAAGCCCTATGGTTGTCCCAACTTGCTGCCTGGAGAGAACTTTCAGGCCATACCATAACACAGAGGAACCAGGAAATATCTGGCAGTCTCCCTGCGTTGAGAGGATGGAGGTAGGAGCTTGGGGAAGCCAAGGTGGCTTAGAGGTCATAGGGTAGCATACTAGAGAACAGAGAGGGTGCGCAGAGAAAAGGCTGGAGATCTGTAAAAGCACCCCTTTGAATATTCAGTTGAGTGTGATCAGCATACGTGTGTGGAAAGAAACTATTTGATTCCACATATAAGTGAAATCATGCGGCATTTGTCTTTTGCTGTCTGAATTGTTGAATCACTATATTGTGCACCTAAAAAGGGGATATTGTCTATCAACTGTACTTCAATAAGAAAAAAGTTTTTTAATGGTAAAAAACAAAACACTTGAGGCTGAGGAAAAACCGTTTGAAAAAAATAGAACAGCATGTGGAGTGGAAAGCCTCGTAATTCACAGGGTGTTGGGTAGAGTACTAAGAAAGGGCCTACCTAGATTAAATGCGGTTCCTGTCCAACCTAACAAAGCTTAAAAGCAAGACCTGAAAGGATCGAACTTCCTGTGTAATGGTGTCTGCATTATTATTATTTTTTTTAAATTGCTGAAAACAGCCCCCTTAATTTTTTTACAGTTTCTGGGGATTAGGAATCCATGGAATGGCTTAGCTGGATGGTTCTGGCCCAGGTTCTCATGAGGTTGCAGTCAGTCAGCCAAAGTGTCAGTCATTTGTAGGCTTGACTAGGGTTGGAGAATCTGATGCTAAACTCACTCATTTGGCTGTTGGCAAAAGGCCTTATTAGTTCATTTGCCATGTGGGCCTCTGCATAGGGCAGCTCATGACATGGAAGCTGGATTTTCTCAGCGTGAGTGACCCAAGCGAGAGAGCAAGCAAGATAGAAGCCACCGTGTCTTTTATAAGCTAATGTGTCAGAAGTGATATAGCAACTCTTCTACATTATTGTATTGGTCAACTCAAGAGAAGCAGAGGTAATTGGGCTGATCATCTTAAAGGCTGGCTACCACAAACATAGGTATAAAAGTCTTTACAAATTTTTAGCAAGTCAAATCCAGTGATCTATAAAATGGATGACGTACCACAACAAATGGAGTTTATCCTAGAATTGCATGGTTGACTTAACATTTGAAAATTAATCCGTGTAGAAGGAGAGATAAGGAGTTTCCCAGACAAAAAGAAACTAAAGGAGTTTGTGACCACTAAACCAGCCCTGCAAGAAATTTTAAGGGGGACTCTGAGTGGAGGAAAAGAGAAAAGACTAAAACAACAAAGACTACAAAGGACCAGAGAACATCATCAGAAACACCAATTATACAGGTAATACAATGGCGCTAAATTCATATCTTTCAATAATCACTGAATGTAAATGGACTAAATGCTCCAATCAAAAGACATAGGGTATCAGAATGGATTAAAAAAGAGAGAGAGATCCATCTATATGCTGCCCACAAGAGACTTATTTGAGGCCTAAAGACACCTACAGATTGAAAGTGAGGGGATGGAGAACTATCTGTCATGCTAATGGATGTCAAAAGGAAGCTGCTGTAGCTATACTTACATTAGACAAACTAGATTTTAAATGTTATTTTTTTTTCAGTGTTAGAGAAAGAGACAGAGCATGAGCGAGGGAGGGGCAAAGAGAGAGAGGGAAACACAGAATCTGAAGCAGGCTCCAGGCTCTGAGCTGTCAGTATAGAGCCTGACATGGGGCTTGAACTCACCAACTCATGAGATCATGACCTGAGCCAAAGCCAGATGCTTAACCAACTGAACCACCCAGGCGGCCCATCAGTAAAACTAGATTTTAAAATAAAGACTGTGGGGCATCTGGGTGGCTCCGTCAGTTAAGTGTCCAACTCTTGATTTCTGCTCAGGTTTTGGTCTCACAGTTTATGAACTTGAGCCCTGCATCTGGCTCTGCACTGAAAGCATGGAGCCTGCTTTGGATTCTCCCTCTCCCTCTCTCTCTGTCCTTCCCCCTCCCCACTCTCTCTCTCTTAAAATAAATAAATAAATAAAAAAGGACTGCAGCAAGAGATGAAGAAGGGCATTTTATCATAATTAAGGGGTCTATCATCCATCAAGATCTAACAATTGTAAATATTTATGCCCCCAACTTGGAGGCACCCAAATATATAAATCAATAACAAACATAACTCATTTATAATAATACCATAATAGTAGGAGACTTTAATACCCAATTTACAGAAATGGACAGATCAGCTAAGCAGAAAATCAACAAGGAAACAATGACTTTGAATGACACACTGGACTAGATGGACTTAACAGATATATTCAGAACATTTCATTCTAAAGCAGCAGTATACACATTCTTCTTGAGTGCACATAGAACATTCTCCAGAACAGATCACATACTGGGTCACAAATCAGCCCTCAACAGGTACAAAAATATGGAGATTATAGCATGCATATTTTCAGATCACAATGCTATGAAACTTGAAATCAACCATAAGAAAAATTTTGGAAAACCCTCAAATACATGAAAGAATGTCCTACTAAAGAATGAATGGATTAACCCAGGAATTAAAGAAGAAATGAAAAAAAAATACATGGAAACAAATGAAAATGTGACAGTCCAAAACCTATGGATTGCAGCAAAGGCAGTCCTAAGAGGAAAGTACATTGCAATTCAGGCCTATTTCAAGAAGCAAGAAAGGTCCCAAATATACAACCTAACCTTACACCTGAAGGAGCTAGAAAAGGAGCAGCAAATAAAGCCCAAAGCCAGCAGAAGAAGGGAAATAATAAAAATTGCAGCAGAAATAAACGATATAGAAACGAACAAAAAAATCCCAGTAGAACAGAACAATGAAATTAAATGCTGGTTCTTTGGAAGAATAAACAAAATTGATAAAATCCTGCCCAGACTTATCAAAAAGAAGAGAGGAACCAAATAGATAAAAACACGAATGGAAGGGGAGAGGTCACAACCAACACCACAGAAATACAAACAATTATGAGAGTATTATGAAAAATTATATGCTACAAAATGAGCAATCTGGAAGAAATGGACAAATTCCTAGAAACTCACACACTACCAAACCTAAAACAGGAAGAACTGGAAAATTTGAACATACCCATAACCAGCAAAGAAGTTGAGTCAGTAATCAAAAATCTCCCAACAAACAAAAGTCCTGGGCCAGATGATTTCCCAAGAGAATTCTATCAGACATTTAAAGAAGAGTTAATACCTATTCTTCTCAAACTGTTCCAAAAAATAGAAATGGAAGGAAAACTTCCAAACTGGTTCTATGAAGCCAGCATTAACTGGATTCCAAAACTAAAGACCCCACTAAAATGGAGAATTACAAGCCAACATCCCTAATGAAACTGGATGCAAAATTTCTCAACAAGATACTAGCAAATCGAATTCAACAGTGCATTAAAAGAATTATTCACATGATCAAGTGGGTTACAGGGCTGGTTCAATATCCACAAATCAACAAATGTGGTATACCACATTAATAAAATAAAGGTTAAGCATATGATCTGTCAATAGATGCAGAAAAATCATTTGACAAAATACAGCATCCATTCTTGATAAAAACAAAACAAAACAAAAAACCCTCAAGAAAGTAGAAGGAACATTCCTCAACATCATCATAAAGGCCATATAGAAAGACCCACAGCTAATATCCTCAATGGGGAAAAACTCAGAGCTTTCCCCCAAGGTCAGAACACGACAGAGATGTTCACTCTCACCACTGTTGTTCAGAATAGTACTGGAAATCCTAGTGTCAGCAATCAGACAACACAAAGAAATGAAAGGCATCCAAATTGGCAAGGAAGATGTCAAACTTTCACCCTTCGAAGATGAAATGATACTCTACATGGAAAACCCAAAAGGCTCCACCAAAAAACTTCTAGAACTGATATATGAATTCAGCAAAGTCTCAGGATATGAAATCAATGTACAGAAATCTGTGGCATTTCTATACACCAGTAATAAAGCAGCAGAGAGAAGAATCAAGGAATCGATCCTACTTACAATAGCACCCAAAACTATAAGACATCTAGGAATAAACCTAACCAAAGAGATAAAAGAAAGCTATAGAAAGCTTATAAAAGAGATCGAAGAAGACACAAAGAAATGGAAAAACATTCCATGCTCATGGATTGGAAGAACAAATATTGTTAAAATATTTAAATGACAACACCAGCATTGTTGACAGGGCTAGAAAAATCAGTCTAAAATTTGTATGGAACCAGAAAAGACACCACATAGCCAAATCAATCCTGAAAAAAACAAAGCTGGAGGCATCACAATTCCGGACTTCAAGCTGTATTATTACAAAGCTGTAATCATCAAGACTGGCACAAAAACAGACATAGATTAATGGAGCAGATTAGAAAACCCAGAAATGGTCCCACAGACGTATGGGCAACTAATCTTTGACAAAGCAGGAAAGAATATCCAATGGAAAAAAGACAGCCTATTCAGCAAATGGTGCTGGGAAAACTGGACCACTTTCTTACGCCATACATGAAAATAAACTCAAAATGAATGAAAGACCTAAATGTAAGACAGGAAGCCGTCAAAATACTAGAGGAGAAAACAGGCAACAACCTCTTTGACCTAGGCCACAGCAACTTCTTACTTGACATGTTTCCAGAGGCAAGGGAAATAAAAGCAAAAATGGACTATTGGGACCTGATCAAGATAAAAAGCTTCTGCACAGTGAAGGAAACAGTCAGTAAAACTGATGGAATGGGAGAAGATATTTGCAAATGACATATCAGACAAAGGGTTAGTATCTAAAATCTATAAAAAACTTATCAAACTCAGCACCCAAAAAAAACCACCAAATAATCCAGTGAAGAAATGGGCAAAAGACACGAATAGACACTTTTCCAAAGAAGACATCCAGATGGCTAACAGACACATGAAAAGATCTATAGGTTCAACTTAATCCCAATTAATATCCATCCTGGCAGCCTTTAATCTACTTTTTTTTTTTTTGCAGAAATTAACAATATTCTAAAGTGCATATGGAAATGTAAAGCCTCAACGACTTTGAAGAATAACAAAGATGGAGAACTTGTGCCTGATTTTAAGACTTATTATAAAGCTACAGTAATCAAGATAGTATGGTAATAATGACAAGTAGACAAATAGATCAATAAGAGAATAGAGTCTAGAAATAGACCCTCACGTAGATAGTCAAAAGAGTTTCAACAAGGTGCTGAGGCATTTCAGTGGAGAAAGAATAGCCTTTTTAACAAATTATCCTGGATAATTTGATCCAGGATAATTTGATATCCTGGATATCAATTAGATATCCATAGGCAAAAAAAGTAAACTTGTATCTATTCTTTGTCCTACACGTAAAAATTAACTCAAAATGGATCATAGACCTAAATGTAACACCTAAAACTATAAAACTTCTAGAAGAAAACAGGTGAACGTCTTGTGACCTGTGGTTAGACCAAAATGTCTTATATAGCACCGAAGTATAATCCATAGAAGAAAACACCAAAAATGTATTAAAACCAAGAACTTCTGTTCATTGCCAGGCAGTTAAGAGCATGAAAAGATAAGCCATAGGCTGTTAGAGAATGTTTGCAAATCACATATCTGGTAAACAACTTGTTTCCAGAATACATAAAGAACTCTCAAAACTCAATAAAAAGAAAACAACCTATTTTTTAAAATGGACAGTTAGAGCAGATACATCACAAAGGAGGATGTATTGAAGGTATATTGATAGCAGAAAAGTCCATGAAAAGATGCTGAGCATCATTAAGTTATTATGGGAATGGAAATGAAAACCGAACAATGAGGCACCAGGTCACATCTAATAGAATTAAAAGAACTGACCACAGCAAAAGTTGGCAGGGATGTGGAACTATTATATGTTGACTGGTGCCAGTATGAAATGGTGCCACCATGTTGAAAAATAGTTTAGAAGGTTCTTCAAAAGTTACACATAAATCGACCATATTGCCTAGCAATAATGTTGGAAGCAAGAAGTCAGACATGGGGTGCATGGATGGCTCAGTCGGTTAAGCCTCCGACTTTGGCTCGGGTCATGATCTCACAGTTTGTGAGTTCTAGCCCTGCGTCAGGCTCTGTGCTGACAGCTTGGAGCCTGGAGCCTGCTTCAGATTCTGTGTGTCTCCCTCTCTCTCTGCCCCTCCCCTGCTCGTGCTCCGTCTCTGGCTCTGAAAAATAAACATTAAAATTTTTTTTAAGTAATAAAAAAAAGTCAGACACAAAGGTGCACACTATACTATTCCATTTATATATGATGATCAAGAATTAGCAAAAGGAGTCTGCTGAAAAAGGTCAGAATAGTAATATCTACGGAAGGGATATCTACTGAGTTACGGAGCTTGGTGAGTGCTGGAAATACTCTACATTTTGATGAGTGGTGGTTACAGATGTGCATGTATTTGTTAAAATTTAAGCTGAATGCTTAAGATTTGTTCATTTTTTTTAAAAAAATGTTTATTTTGAGAGAGAGCGAGTGAATGGGGGAGTGGCAAAGAGAAGAGTGAGAGAATCCAAGCAGGCTCTGCACTATCTGCCCAGAGCCCGACATGGGGCTCAAACTCAGGAACGTTAAGATAATGGTCTGAGCCGAAATCAAGAGTCAGATGCTTAATTGACTGAGCCACCCAGGCGCCCCTTACTTTTGAAATTATGCCTCAGAAGAAAAATAGGGACTTTGCTCTCCTGTGTATTTTGAAGTTTTAAAACACACTTAAAAACAATCCAGTGATCAAAGAGAAAGTTTAAACAACTTAGCTACAATTCCATAATTCCATAACTTTAGTGGATGGCCCAGTAGGGGTTAAAATCCCAAGTCAATCTGACTCTAAAAATCTGTGCTTTTAATTACTCTGTTGTCTGCCTCCTCGTACCCCTCCTCCTGAGCCCAACATCATTCTGAAAAATGCTGGATCCACCAAGCACAGATTTTGAAAGAGAAAGGGAAAGAAATAGTTGTGTGTTGCTCTCAAGGTCGAGGGGGAATGGAAACTGAAGCAGGCAGAGCTTCAAGTGAAAGGCAACTTGGTAGGAGATTGGTTTGGTCTGCAGTCTCAAAGCAGGGTCATAAGCACCCCAAGAGAGAGACCAGATGATGTCGGCACCAGACGGCTGCCACGAGCGCCATGCTCAGGTTACTGTGAAGTAAGGGGAATCACGACAAGGTTATGCAACACCAGCCCCCAGTCAGTTACTGTTCATGAGCCTTTGCTACATTTTCTCTTATTTATAGGAAAGTGTGTGTGTGCGTGTGTGTGTGTGTGTGTGTGTGTGTGTGTGTGGTTGCAGGGAACACCAAAGAGCAGTTCTGGGAATAACTAATCAACATCTGAGAGTAGAATCGGGCTATATTTAGATAAGCATAATTGTTTCAGTGGAAAAGTTTTTCTCATACTTGTCTCCCTCCCTTCATTGTATTCTCAGCGCACATCTGTCCACTGCTCATAAAAGACATACTGAGGGGCGGTGCACTTGGCAGGCTGCACTTGGCCCTCGTCAGTCCCAGAGCAAAGGGCCCGAGGACACTAAATTCTGTTCAGTCCCATTTATTGAGTTGTTGGGAAATGGGATGGGAATCTTGATAATATGCTGCTGGGGACTGAAAAGAAAAAGACACAGCCTACAATTTGTGACTTGGGTTGCAGGTGAAAGTTGAAAACTTCACCACTGCAGAGAATAAAGTTGTAAGACTAACAGCTTTGTGTAGGGGTCTAGTCTCAGAGAGATGAGAATATCCAAATGATGACCCAATTAAAGACCCCTCTGTGGACCAGCATCTATTAGGAAAACCTGTTTTTGCCTCACCCTTCTATCCTTGTATCCATATTTCCGAGGCCGTCCGACAGTGGCCCTCTGGGGGACTTGTTTCTGAAGCTGTCCCAGTACTTTGGCACGTGGCAGTGGCTCTTGGCCCTGCCTGTCCCACCTTAGTCTGCCCTGCTGTAAGTGGGGCTGGAGGCAGAGACACTTGATAGTAATGAGGTCATAGCTGAAGCCCCGGAACAGAATGTATTTGCTTAAGCAGATTTTTATGGCTGGATTTCTCACTTCTCTGTGTGTGTTATAGCTGCTTCCTGTGAGTTAGCTGCCTCCCTGGGGGCCTCGTCCAGGCTGGCTGTAGTCGCTGGAGGCCCCTCTAGCCTTCCTGGTAGGCTTATTTCTGTGCAGTAGAGGGCAGCAGTTTCAAATGCTCACGCATTAGGACAAAACTGGGAACCGGAGGTTCTAGAATGTTGGGCTCTGTCTGCTTATCCCAGAATGCCAGCACGATTGCGCCATGAGTCCACTTTCCACTGTAGATCAACATTTTAGGAGGGGTCCCGCCCCAGCTTGGCCCACATGCATGTGTCTCTCTTCATTGTTACCACTCCCGTGTGCAGAAGGCCTCAGAGATCACTTTGTCCGAGCATTTGATTTTACAGGAGAGGCAGCCGAGGGCCAAAGAAAAGTGACTGCCTGAAGGTCACAATTCTAGTTAGTGACAAAATTGACACTAGATTCTGGATCTGAGCTGGAGTTAGAATTTAGGGGCCACTGATTTATTAAGAGTAATGAAAGGTCTTGGTGTGGATGAGAGAGACTGTAGAATAAGATAAGAATGGGCAGGGTAAGACAGGGCCCAGGACTGAGTCCGAGAAAGACTGCCAACAGTATGGATTGTAGAAATTAGTGAAACTTCCAGGGTGCCTGGGTGGCTCAGTCAGTTAAACATCTGAGTCTTGATTTTGGCTCAGGTCATGATCTCATGGTTCCTGAGATTGAGCCCTGAGTTGGGCTCTGTGCTGACAGTGCGGAGCCTGTTTTGGATTCTCTCTCTCTCTCTCTCTCTCTCTCAGAACTTAAAAAGAAATTAGTGCTGGATTTCACTCCAACAAAGTCCTTTTGAAAAAAAGGGTCTGATAAATTCATTAGTACTAAAATGTTACTTGACAGATTTAATTTTGTTACCTCTCTTGATGTGTTTAGAAAATTAAATCCCTTGGGGCGCCTGGGTGGCTCAGTCGGTTAAGCGTCCGACTTCGGCTCAGGTCATGATCTCACGGTCCATGGGTTTGAGCCCCGCGTCGGGCTCTGTGCTGACAGCTCAGAGCCTGGAGCCTGTTTCAGATTCTGTGTCTCCCTCTTTCTCTGACCCTCCCCTGTTCATGCTCTCTCTCTCTCTCTCGGTCTCAAAAATAAATAAATGTTAAAAAAAAAATTAAAAAAAATTAAATCCCAAAAGGATTATTTAAAAAATACGAATCCCCTGCCCTACTGATACTCAACCTCCTCCCAGTCCTGTTGCCTAGAAGTAATCACTTTATATTATTCTCGTAGCTTTTTCTTCTGGTATTTATTTCCATATTTTCATATATATTATATATGTATATATTTTATGTATGTGTTTCCATATTTTCATATGCATATCCTATGATTTCTTTGTCAGTTTTAGGCATTATTAAGTTTCTGTATGGTGGATGAGGGCTTAGCTTTCTAGTACCTTCTCTTACTGTCTTCCTTCATCCTGCTAATAGCCTCTCTGTATGATTATAGCGCACTAATCGATCAAGTCAATATTAGCATTTGCAGTATTCGAGTATACAAATGCATCCCACAATTGCTTGAGATAATATACTATGATTATTCTTTCTGTATATATACAACTTTTTGTTTAGCTTACAGTTAATAATTTCCTCCTTTTGCCTACTTGCTTAGCTGTCTATTAACCTACTGCTATTGGATGCAAACGACCCAAAAGATCTATCAACTGCAAAGCAATTGTATTTTCAAAATGTTCAAGCATAGCAGACATCCCTTCCCTTCCACTTTTCTCTGTACTCCCACTTGAACTGGGTGTTCTGTAAGCCTGCTCCACGGCTTTCGTTCAGGTTTTCCCTTTGGCACCTTTTCTATGTTGGATTCTCTGAATGTCGGCTTCGTTGGCTTACTCCTCTGTGGTGATGGAGCGCATACTCCAGTACCTTCTGAAATAAGGGTGCGTGACACATAAATTTGTTGAGTCCTGGCATACTTTAAAGTATTTTAATTTAATGCCACACTTGCTAGATCGTTTGCTGGGTATAATCTTTTTAAAAAAATTTTAAAAAAATGTTTGTTTATTTTTGAGAGACAGACAGAGCTTGAGTGGGGGAGGAGCAGAGAGAGAGGGAGACACAGAATCCAAAGCAGGCTCCAGGCTCTAAGCTGTCAGCACAGAGCCCAGTGCAGGGCTTGAACCCACAAACTGGGAGATCATGACCTGAGCTGCAGTCGGACCCTTAACTGACTGAACCACCCAGATGCCCCAGTACTGACAAACTTTATCTTGAAGGTTCTGTGTGTCGTGGAGGAGAGTCTAACTCTCCTGTGAGCCCTGCTGCTCCTCCTTGCCTGCTTGGCCCTGCAGGGCTCAGCGGCCCCACGTCTCAAAGGCCCCAGGGGGACCACGTGGCCCACTTCTCATCCATCTCTCCCTGTGCGGGCACTTGAATTTTAATGAAACTTCTGCTCTGCTAAGAGAGTTAACAATCCCCAATCTAATTTATCTTCCTAAAGTTTGTGAAAATCCCTGTTCACTGTGCCTCCTTTCCTATGTGGTCAATCCACCACACTTAGTTAGCAAGTATTGATAGTGTTTATATCTTAGCAGTGGACAGAACTTTAAGTCAGAGAAAGAATTTCTTAATTGTGTATTTTCAGAAATAGAGATTTGGGTGTTGGGAGTCTCTAAAGAAATCTTTATTGAAAACAAAACAAGACAAAATAAAACCTTTTTGTTTGCTGCCTCTTAGTAGTTTAGAAGGAAAAGGAATGTCTTTTTAGAGAAACCAGATGAATGAGTGAGGGCAGTTTGACCCAGAGAGGAATTAGAAGTGAATTATAATTTTTTTTAATGTTTATTTATTTTTGGAGAGAGAGAGAGACAGAGAGCATGAGCAGGGGAGGGGCAGAGAGAGAGAGAGAGAGAGGGAGACACAGAATCTGAAGCAGGCTCCAGGCTCCGAGCTGTCAGCACAGACCCCAATGGGGGTCTCAAACCCACAAACCGTGAGACCATGACCTGAGCCAAAGTCGGACACCCAACTGACTGAGCCACCCAACTGACTGAGCCACCCAGGCACCCCAGGAGTGAATGATAAATGAAGAACGTCATATGCCAACTTTCTAAGAAAAAAAATTCAAAGTACAAACAAAATTCCTTTGTAGAGATAAATTTTAAGGAGTAGTGTGCTAGTAATAACATTTGAGAAGAAAAGTTAGTATTTATACTCATGGGAAAGGTACTAAAAAATACCTTCTCAGTAGCAACTGCAAAGAGATTGAGGTTGCTATAAGATCTTGAGTAGTCCCAGGATTGAGGCAAAGATTAGAGTCTTTTTATAGCTATAAAAGAAAGCACAAAATGTGGATACATGAAACTTACAAAAGTACGGTAGACCCAGTAGCAATAAGTATACTCAGTATCCAGATCTCGGTTTCCAAATACCATTCCCAAGGGTTCCTTGGAGAAACAGCTGATGCTATGGCTGGGGCAGAGAAACCACAGATGAGCCTGGGGCATCTTGTAGTACCACGAAGTAAGGAAGTGCACAAGCAACCAAAAGGACGGGGCATGCCAAAGCAACACAGGAGTCACCTTGAAAGAGCTCTTAATGGTCAAAGCTGGAATAATTGGAGTAACTAAATAATGCAGCATAGGACTATAACCTACAATGTGAAGTAACTATACATGAGTTCATACTGATATGAATAAATGAGTATGTAAGTGGGGCACCTGGGTGGCTCAGTTGGTTGAACGTCTGACTCTTGATTTCAGCTGAGGTCATGATCCCAGGGTTGTGGGATGGAGCCCCATGTCAGGCTGTACACTGGGCGAGGAGTCTGCTTGGGATTCTCTCTCCCTCTGCTCCTCTTGCTCACTTTCTCTCTCTCTCTCTCTCTCTCTCTCAAAAAAAAATTATATATATATATATATGTATATATACATAAGTATGTAAGTAAATAAGAAATAAAATAAACAGAGAAGAAGAGACAATCTTTCTTAGAGAAGAATTTCAAGTAAAATATGTAGATATTTTTTCCTCCAGGAAGTGGAACCTAATTACCATCCACCTCCTCTTGATTTCCTTGCTCTTTCTGGATGGCTATTCATTCATTCATTCATTCATTCATTCATTCACTTTTTATTTATTCATTTTGAGACAGAGAAAGCACAGGTGGGGAAGGGGCAGAGAGAAGGAGAAAGAGAATCCCAAGCAGGCTGCATGCTGTTAGCGCAGAGCCCCATGTGGGGCTCGATCTCATGAACCATGAGATCATGACCTGAGCCAAAATCAAGAGTCTGATGCTTAACTGACTGAGCCACTGCAGGTTCCCCGGGACCACCTTTTGGTTAGATGTTTTCCTTTTCTAGACTTTGACTTAAGTATTTATTTATTTTATGTCTCTTTGACTTTTAGCTCTGTGTTCACAGTTTCTTTAACTTTCTCATCTGTAGAGTTCTTCTACTGAAATATATTTTTAATTTATAAAAGCTTTCTTTTCATCTCCTTGCCCACTCCTTTCTGCTGTCTTATCTACCCAAGTTATATCTTAATAAAATATAAACCTCTCAACACATTTTTATAACTCTTGCTTTATGCAGTTGTTGTCTGAATCAGGAAGAGAAAACTGTTTAAAAAAATACATTTATACTGTTTTCCTATATACTTGGGTAGTTACTTTTACCAATGTTTTTTATTTCTTCATAAGGATTCAAGTCTCTACGTAGAGTCCTTTCATTTGAGCGTGAAGGACTCCTGTTAGTATTTTCTACAGAGAACATCTGCTAGCAATGATTTTTTTCAGTTAAAAAAAAATCTGGCAGTATCTTAGTTTTTCCTTCATTTTTTGAAGGATAGTTTTGCAGGACATAAAATTCTTGGTTGCAATCTCTTGTTTCAGCACATTAAATATGTTATCCCCCTACCTTCTGCCATCCATGGTATCAAATGAGGAATCAACATGTAATCTTAATTTAGATCTCTTGTTATGGTGGGTCATTATTCTGTTGATGCTTTCAAATTCTGTTTTAAAAGTCTTGGGCATTCTACAGTATTACTATGATGTATCTAGGTATAGATACATATAGATTTATTCTCCTTGGAGTTCTTTGATCTTGGCTGTGTAGATTAATGT
Organism: Prionailurus bengalensis; assembly: GCF_016509475.1. Classification (NCBI taxonomy): domain Eukaryota; kingdom Metazoa; phylum Chordata; class Mammalia; order Carnivora; family Felidae; genus Prionailurus; species Prionailurus bengalensis. The sequence goes on along the minus strand of NC_057360.1, from coordinate 62,453,490 downwards.
TTGTCATTAAATGTATGTTCTTGGGTATTATTTGTTCATATATATATATATATGTATATATATATATATATATATATATATATATATGTATTTTTTTTTTTTTTTTTTTTTTTTTTAAGTAGGCTCCATGCCCAGTGTGGAGCCTGATGTGGGGCTTGAACTCATGACCCTGAGATAAAGACCTGAGCTGAGATTAAGAGTTGGATGTTCAACTGACTAAGCCACATAGGCACCCCTGTTTATATCTTCTTTTTTTCTCTTTCCTCCATCCTTTTCTTCCATGGCTGCCATTATGCATACGCTAGTACACTTGGTAGTGTGCCGCAGATCTGAGGCTTGGTTGCTTTTTCTTTTTTTCTTTTCTTTATGTTTCCCAGACTGGGTAATCACAATTGATCTATTTTCAAGTTCACTGATTCTTACTTCTGCCAGCTTAAGTCTTCTGTTTAGCCCTTCTCGTGAATTTTTTATTTCAGTTGTTGCACTTTTTAACTCCAGAATTTCTTCTTAGTTCTTTTTTTTTAAATAGCTTCTATCCCTTTATTTATATTATCTCTCCGGTCAGACATTGTTTTCATATTTTTAATTCTTTGGGTAGTAGTTACTAGAAAATATTAGAAAATATTAGTTATTAGAAAATATTTATAGTAGCTGATTTAAGGTCTTTGACTAGTAAGTTCAACACATGGTTTTTCTCAGGGATTGTTTTTGTTGACTGCTTTTTTTCCTTGTGTGGGCTCCCCTTTCCTGGTTGTATGCTTGTGTCTTTTTATTTTTTAAATTGTACAAATCACATAATACACTGTGGCAATATAGCAATCAGCATCCCTCCCTCCCAAGGGTTTGTTGTAGTTTTTTGTTGTTGCGGTTTGTTTAGTGACTTTTCCTGACTAATTCTACAGTCTGTATTCTTTGTGTGTGTGGCCACTGGAGTCTCTGCTATATTAACTTAGTGGTCAGTCAATGATCAGGGAGGGATTTTTAAAAAATACTTTGAACCAGGAAGTCTCCCACCTGTATGGAGGGGTTTTGTCTTGGAGCCCACCTTCAATGCATTGGCCAGCAGTTCACAAGACTTCCTAGTCTTCACTTCCAACTTGCACGGAACTTCAAGGTTGGCCAGAGGTGAGAGCTGAAATCTTTTTCAGATTTTTTCCAAGTATGCCTACAGACATATGTATGGGGCCTCCTACATCGCCAGAAATACATTGGGACTTTGCAAAGTCTTCTATGGTCACAGCACACCCACATTTTCCTTTTAAGTTTTTTTTTGGCCAGCCTCTTTTTTTGCCCCAACTGGTATTGCTGCCTTACATCACTGCAACATTAAACCATTGCCATTGGCTGTTTTTTAAAAGAAAAAAAAATTTTAATGTTTATTTATTTTTGACAGAGAGAGACAGAGCATGAGTGGGGGAGGGGCAGAGAGAGAGGGAGACACAGAATCCAAAGCAGGCTCTAGGTTTCAAGCTGTCAGCACAGAGCCTGACGCAGGGCTCGAACTCACAGACTGTGAGATCATGACCTGAGCCGAAGTCGGATGCTCAACCGACTGAGCCACCCAGGCGCCCCGCCATTGACTGTTCTTGACAATTGACAACATGGTTTTGAGGCTGCTTGTTTTAAAGGCTACTGCAGAGCTGGGCAGAAGGGGTTGAGAATAGAGTAAGTTAAAACTCCCCAAACCTCACCTAGTTTCTTACCTAGATTCAGCTATTTTTTCTTCAAATAAATGCTCCTCAGATGAGTATAAGCCTTTGGTTAATTTCCCAAGTTTTGAGAAAGTTCATTTTGACCCTTTGCCCAGTGCTCTTTTGCTTTTCTGGAGGAGCAGATTTTGGGAGGCATGCTTACTCCACCATTCTGAAAGAGCTTCTCCTTTTTCTAACATTCGGATGCAAACTCAGGTGGAAAGGCATGGAAATGCATGTAAATATATCACCTTGAAATGTCTAAATTGGTTTTTGAAATGTTGGATTGCCACATTAGTATTCCTCCTGGTCAGAACACATCACAACACATCCCACACAAGCAAGTGCTTTTATAATCATGTCTCAAGGCTTATGAACCTAACCTCAAAACCTGGAGTTTTAGCATAAAAAAGCACATGTCTCATGAGTGATCCCAGTGACTTTGATTTTGGAGAGACTAGAAACCAGTGGTTGGTGACACATCCATATATCTTATGTTTAAAGGTTACCATTTAGCAGATACAAATAAATTTCTGCCTTGACAGTTTCCTTAAACATATCCAGGCATTGTTCTTATAGGGTACTATTTTTATTGGTAAAGCTGAAGTAACAAATTTTGTGGTTCAGACCAGAATAATTTATAACCAGTGGTTAGCTAAGGACCATGATTCTTTGAGCCTCTGTTCATCTTCCTTGACTTAGGTGGACGAACCAAAAAAGATTTAATGAGTGGTGAAGTTGGAAGTGGAACTTTGCTTCATCCTATAGAAATGCAAGAGATGAGACCCAGGGCCCTCTATCTCTGCCATCATTTAAAAATTTCCCAAGAGATTCTTTTTCTTACTTCCTATACTCTCCAGAAGATTCTCCATAGGAAAAAGCTGTTTAACTCATGGAGCAAAACTCTACCTAGTATTTACAAATCAACCTTTGACTGAAAGCATAATGAAAATATCATTTTTCAGTTGGGAGGCCAAATAAAAGTTCTTTTTTAGACATTTTTCCTTTTTTCAAATGTGCAACTGGAGTTATGATGATAGTTTCACATTTCTGTATTCCCTTTCTTTTTTTATATTGAGCTGTTTAGGTCCCCAAACCCAGAGCGCCAATTTTATTTTGATTTGATTCTTCTTTTCTGTGAAAACTACAAATTAACTCCCTTTATATTATTCTAAAAACAGTCTTCCTTTCTTTTTTCCATCCCTGGTTTCTCAAATAATTGCTTCTTTGTGAAGAACCAAACAATAGCAAACCACGGGTAATCTGCTGCTGGTTTAAGTCCTATATTTAACCAGCAAGCTGTTTAATCAGAAACATAATCTGACCTATTGGGTTGCCAAATTTTGTCTAATATATCTGAGAAAGATATATCTCAATCTCTGACTGAAACATACTCATCTAGCTTTCCATAGGTAACAGAGATGTTAGTACAACAAAGGACACACTGAAATTGTATCATATCATTTGGTGAAATTTGAAAGTGGAAAATTAAAAGCTTAACTAATATTTTATTTTTATAACCCCACAGTGAGGTGTGTGTGTGTGTGTGTGTGTGTGTGTGTGTGTGTGTGTGGTTGGTTTTTAAAACTTTTCCTTTTCTTTGTGACATGATTTCCAAATGTACATTTTAGGATATGATTATAATTATATAATATTGTGTTTCAGATTGGGATATTTTGTCAGTTGTTTCTAGAGACAATGTCTTTTAAACCAATTTCAAAATAGAAATAAAACTGCTGGAGAATTAAGATTGAGAGATAGTCTAGTTCAGTGTAATTGGTCCTCAGTAAGCTTCACCTCTTAACTTCTCTGTGTGCCCCACTTATTCTTTTGATAAATCACTTCAGGTTTTGATCAAATGGTTGGGTCATCTTTACAGCATTTTTTTTTTTTAATGAGATGGTTTCTTTCCACTGGATTGGGAATCTAGATACCTGGGTCCTAATTCTGTCTTGTTATTGACCAGAACGACCTGAGGCCAGATTACTCATTCTTTCCGAGCCTCAGATTTCCTCTTCTATAGAACAGAACAGAGTATGTGTGGGGAGAAGCTGGGCTCAATGAGGTTCAAGTATGACTCAAAAGAGAAATATTTATGGTTATGCAATATAAGCCTTAATTGTGCAGTGCTTTTGACTTTTCCTGATTTTCTTGATAGCCTACCTTTTTCTATGTACATGTAACCTCCACTATTTGAGAGCATTCCTATGAAACCTTTTTTTGTAAATTGGCGTATACAGGACATTGTATACAACAGCAGCAGAATATAGATTCTTCTCAATCTCACACAGATCATTCTCTGTGAGCTGAAGTTGCTGGGGATATAAAGCTGGATAGGACATAACACCAACTTTTGAGAGGTTTTGAGGCTGGTGGATGAGATACTTGCTTGACTATTCAAAGCAGAGGTGGGAGGAGCGGGGCAGGAACTATGTTAGTCAGGGGCACTGGAACAAGGTTCACTGCCAGTGTACCTCTGTGGGAGGGTTTCCCGGAGAAGCTAGTAGATTCCAGTTAGTCATCATTCTCTGTAACTGTGTAGAACAACTTTCTTTTCTTTCTTGGGAAATTTTCTGGAGGAGGCTCTTGAGGCTTATTGGAATTATTTAGGAAAGTAATTGTTTAATAGTTTCCAGGTAGAAGCAGTTAACAGTTGAGGGAGAATTAAGACACTCTGATGAACTTAGATTTGTGTAGGATTGAAATAAATGGAAGATGGGAGCCTGAAGTGAACAGATGGACCATTAAGGGAGCTGGTCAAGCTTGCACTTAGGAATAATAATTATAAAGATAACATATAATGGTATAATCATAATGATCATAATGGCTAATGCTGAGGAATGCTGGCACCATTATAAACTCTTGACATGTACTAACTCATAACATTCCTATTAACGTTTCCACAGGATAGATACTATTAATATTTCCATTTTACAGATGACAAAACTGAGGCATCAAAAGTCTAGGTCATGGGTAGAATGGCTTCTTCTTAAGTTATGTTGCATGGGACCCTAGAATGGAAACTCGCTTTGCTCATTGTGAGAATTTTGGTAAAAGTTTTGCCCGAATGTCATAGCTAATATGTGGCAGAATAGGCAGGAGGCAATAGATCAAGGGGAACAAAGTTTCAATTGCGTAAGATATGTGAGTTCTGGAAATCGAATGTATGGTAATGTGAATGTAGTTAACGATACTGTATTGTATACTTCAGATTTGCTAAGGGGTGTATCTTAAGTGTCCTCACCACACACACGCACACACACACACAAGTAACTGTGTGAGGTGATGGATATGTTAATTAGCTTGATTGTGGCATTTTCTGATGCATGTATGTCAAAACATACGACATGTACCTTAAATATATACATTTTTTGAAATTTGTCAATTATACCTCAATAAAGATTGGGGCAAAATGGCAGACATTGGATTTAAACCCTGTAATCCTCAGAGACCAGTCCAGCCATCTGATGGGTGCATGTGTAGGCGGGAGCCATGCCCAACTTCGCCCCCTGTAAAAGACCTGCCAGCTGCAGACTTGACTATACACCCCACAACAGCCACAAGACCTGGCTCCAGCTCTGCTTGCCCATAATTCTGGAGGTAATCTCATCAGCCCAGGGACCCAGCAGGAAAAGATCTGCCAAAACTAGTCTGTGAAGACTGGAAGAGGTGTCTGCCTTTCAAATGCACAGGCATCAATGTGAGACCACATGGGTCATTAAGAATTAGGTAAATGTGGGGCACCTGGGTGGGTCAGTCAGTTAAGCATCTGGCTCTTGATTTCAGCTCAGGTCATAATCTCATGGTTCATGGGTTTGAGCCTCACGTCTGGCTCTGCACTGACAGTGTGGACCCTACTTGGGATTCTCTCTCTCTCCCTCTCTCTCTGCTCCTCCCCTGCCTGCTCTCTCTCTCAGAAAAGAAAAAGAAAAGGAAAAAGAAAAAGAAAAAGAAAAAGAAAAAGAAAAAGAAAGAATTAGTCACACATGATACCACCCAAGGAGACTAATAAAGCTCCAGTAAGCAACCTTAAAGAAATAGCCATAAATGCCTACCAAAGAATTCATAATAAAGAAGCTCAGTGAGCAACAAGAGAACACAGACAACTACATGAAATCAGTAGATCAATACATGGGCAAAATGAAAAGTTTAACAAAGAAATGGAAATCATAGAAGAGAACCAAACAAATTCTGGAGCTGAAGAATGCAAGGACTTCAATAGAAAGTTTCAACAGCAGACTTAATCATGCAGAAGAAAGAATCAGCAAACTGGAAGGCAAGTTATTTGAAATTATCCAATTAGAGGAACAAAAAGAATAGGAAAGAGAAGAAAGTCTACATGACTTGTGGGACAGCAGCAAAAGAACTAATCTATGCATTATGGGAATCCCAGAAGGAGCAGAGAATGAGAAAGGGACAGAAAGCTTATTTAAAGAAATAATGTCAAAGAAATAACAAGTGTTGACAAGGATGTAGAGGTCAAAGGAACTCTGATGCACTGTCGGTGGAAATATAAATTGGTGCAGCCACTGTGGAAAACAGAATGGAGGTTCCTCGAAAAATTAAAAATAGCAATACCACATGATGTAGTAATTCCACTACTAGCTATTTACCCAGAGAAAACAAAAACACTAATTGGAAAAGATATATGCACCCCTATGTTTATCACATAATTATTTAGAATAGTCAAGATATGGAAGGAAACCAAGTGTCCACTGATAGATGAATGGATAAAGAAGATGTGGTATATATATGACGGAATATTATTCAGCCTTAAAAAAAAAAGAATGAGATCATGTAATTTGTGACAACATGGATGGACCTAGAGGTTATTATGCTAAGTGAAATAAGTTAGAGAAAGACAAATGCTATATGATTTCGCTTATATGTGGAATTAAACAAAACAAACAAAAAAGTGGAAGCAGACCCATAAAAACAGAGAGCAAACTATGGTTGCCAGAGGAGAGAGATTGAGGGAATGGTCAAAATGGGTGAAAGGTGTAGGAGGTACAGGCTCCCAGTTATGAAATGAATAAGTCACAGTATGAAAGGTACAGCACAGGGAACATAGCCAATGTTATTGTCATAGCATTATATGGTGACAGATGGTAGCTACATTTGTGGTGAGCATAACATAATGTAAAGACATGTTGAATCACTATGTTGTACACCTGAAACTAATGCAACATTGTATGTCAACCATTCTTCAATAGAAAGAAAGAAAGAAAGAAAGAAAGAAAGAAAGAAAGAAAGAAAGAAAGAAAAGCTTCCCAGATTTGCAGAGGGAAATGGACATTCAGGTTCCTGATGCCCAAAGAACCCCAGATAGAGTGCACATGAAGAAGCCTTCATTGAGATATTTTAAAACTAAATTGGCAAAAGTCAAAGACAAAGAGAATTTTGAAAGCAGCCAGAGAAAAACAACTTATCACATAGAAAGGACATAAAAGGTATTTTATACAAATAGTAACCAAAAAAGAGCCTGGGTGACTATAGTTTTATTATACAAAATAGACTTTAAGTAAAAAAACTGTCACTTTCAATAATGGATAGATCATCCAGACAGAAAATCAATATGGAAACAGCAGACTTGAACAACACCATAGATCAAACAGACCTATCAGGCATATATAGGACATTTTGTCTAACAACAGCAGAATATACATTTTTCTTAAACTCACACAGATCAGTTGTCCAGAATAGATCATATGTTAGGCTACAAAACAAGTCTTAACAAATTTAAGAACATTAAAGTTGTATTAAGTATCTTCTCTGGCTGAAGTATATGAAATGAGAAATCAATAACAGGAGGAAAATTGGAAAATTCACAAACGTGTGGAAATTAAACAACATATTCTTGAACAATGAATGGTTCAAAAAAGAAATCAAGAAGAAAATAAAAAATACCCCAAGAAGAACAAAAATGGAAATATACCAACATTTATGGGATGCAGCAAAAGCAGTTCAAAGGGGGGGATTTATAGCAATAAATGCCTCCATTAAGAAAAAAGAAAGGTCTCAAATAAACAGCTAAACTTTACACTTCAAAGTCCTAGGAGGAAAAAAAAAGAACAAACTAAGCCCAAAGTTAGTAGGAGGGGTGAGATCATAAAAATCAGAGCAGAGATAAGTGAAATCATGAATAGGAGAACAATTAAAAATTTGAATGAAACTAAGAGTTGGTTTTTTTGAGAAGATAAACAAAATTGATAAACCTTTAGCTAGACTAAGAAAAGACTCAAATAAAATTTGAGACATTCCAACTGATACTAAAGAAATGCAAAGACAGAAATAAGAGACTACTGTGAACAATTATATTGCCAACAAATTGGACAACCTAGAAGAAATGGATATATTCTCAGAAATATACAACCTACCAAGACTGAATCATGAAGATATAGAAAGTTTGAGGGGCTCCTGGGTGGCTCAGTCGGTTGGGCGACTGACTTTGGCTCAGGTCATGATCTGAACCAGTTCGTGGGTTCGAGCCCTGCGTCGGGCTCTGTGCTGGCAGCTCAGAGCCTGGAGTCTGCTTCAGATTCTGTGTCTCCCCCCTCTCTCTAACCCTCCCCTGCTCACGCTCTGTGTCTGTCTCTTAATAATAAATAAACATAAAAAATTAAAAAAAAAGTTTGAACAGATCAATGACAAGTATGGAGATGGAATCAGTAATCAAAACCTCCCAACAAAGAAAAAAGCCTGGGGCCAGATAGCTTCACTGGTGAATTCTACTAAATATTTAAAGAATTAATGCCAACCCTTCTCAAACTCTTCCAAAAAATAGAATAGGAGAGAACACTTCCAAATTCATTTTATGAGGTCAGCAATACTCTGATACACCACAAGGAAAGACAATTACGGGACTGGAAACACCTTGCGGAGAGTAATGGTGAACCACTGAACCATTGAACTGGGACCTGGTACACTGCACCAGATACGGCGATTGAAAGAAAGTTTCGATGGCACAGCCAAGGCTGGCATTTAAGGAAGAAGGACACACATGGGTGGCAATGTAAAGAGGCTGGTCGTGAGTGGAGAGAGTGTCTCCGACAAGTGCGTAGAAATAGGCATGGCAATTTGCCTGTTGTCTCTTAGCCCTAATCCATTCTTCTACACTCTTCTCTGGGATGTTGCAGTTGGCTCTCTGCAAATTACAGTCACGGGATCCTTTTGTTTTATCCCCTAGCCTTCAGGTGGTAGCTCGTTTTGCAGTTATTTCTTCTGATTAGTCAGCCCTCCATCACCTATGTGATCAATTCCTTTTATTAAATCTTTTCTGTTGAAATCCCTAGTGTGGGGTCTGTTTTCCTGACTTGATCCTAGATGGATATAAGAGTAGACCTCAGAGGACAGAACTTGAGAGAAAGGTAATGCTCAGGAACCCAGGCAAGTTAGTTGGTCAACAGAGAGCGACAGGTACTGGGCATGCCTGTGTGAGTCTCTGAGCTGGTTTCCTTGTCTGTTGTAACTGGAATAAGGACACCTACCTTCTAGTTAATTTGCCAGAAGAGGTGCCTCTACAGAAATCTGAAAGGGGTATGATGTCAAGTTACAGAAGCCCACCTGACATAATTTAAAGAACACACGAGAATGCATCTGATAGCTACGGAGTGTCTTATGGGATCCAACAATAGGAAGAGCACACTGACCTTGGGAAGACCTTGGGCCTGGAAACTAGAAACCTGTTAGGATTCTGACTTGTTTTTGCATTTTCTGCACGTTGGCTTCATTCTTTTCTTCCTGCACACCAGCTGTCTTTGCTTTGACAGTCCATGCTATGCAGAGAAATGACCGCTTACGGTTGTAAAGTCAATATCTCCTCCTTCCGTGAAACTAGTCCAGATTGGATTTGCAATTATGGCCATGGAAGTGGAGGTTACGTAATATGAGCACGGAGTCTGGTAGCACGCCCCTATAAGGGAGGGCCAGCACTGAGGTCACTGTGGATTGAGCAGACCTATAAGTATTTACTATCCTGGGCCTCAGGAACGTTGATAAAACTTGGAATCGGGGCCATGGCCAGATGTTAAGTCTTTAATCCCAGACAGATGAGCCGGATCTTCTCACTTCAGGCTGGGAGTGGTTCTAACAAGGTGGGGGAAGGGAGGAAGACTGACTCTGCAGGGGAGGATCCAGCGATCGTCCACAGTAGGGGGTGGGAAGGATGCAGACTCAGAACCCATGTCTCCATTCTCTTCTGCCAGATGTCTCTGAAGCATATTCCAGCATTCTTGTGAAAAAAAAAAAAAAATTCTACCTCTAACCTTCATTCTGTTGAAGAAATGGGCTCCCCACAGGCTAAGCAAAGAACGAGAGCCCTCAGGACTTGATCTGTGTTCTCAGAGACTGCTGACAGCCATCCCACGGGGTATTCTCCTGTAGACTCCATTCCCAACTGGCCGCTCCTGGAACCCCGCATTGGCCTAGGGATGCTTTACCTATTTTTTTCCTGTTTATTTTGTTGGCTCAGATCTCTTAAATATTTGAAATAAAAAGTATTTTGTGCAATTGCATGATGTTTTGGGAAGACTAATGGATGGGGACTTAAGAGAGATGGTTTTGTTTTGTTTTGTTTCGTTTTGCTGTGCTTTTCTTTCCTGTATTGTGTGACCTTGGACAAGTCACTTTACTGTGCTGAGACTCAGCCATGAAACCGGGGGACTAGGCTGGTTGACCTCCAAGGCTCCTTCCAGCATACTGTGCACCCGAGGTCAGGGTAGAAGGACTTGCCCTTGCTCTGTGTTGCATGGGTCCCAGGACTGAAACTTGCCTCTCTGGTTTTGAGAACGTTGGCAAAAGGCCACTGCAGAATTCTGTCGGACCCTGGCTTGGTGTAAATGGTTCCTCTCGGGGGCATGATGGGCCCTGGAGAATGCATATTCCATCCATAAGACGAACATCTGAGCCTTCCCAGAAGCACGCAAGGATTACATAGAATCAGGATCTGGTCTTTATCTTGAAAGGCAATTCGAGCCCTGCTGGACATTCCAAACTGGAATTGTACATGGAAAAATAACATTGGCGCTATAAATTCCTTTCTGCTTTGAAATATGTTGTGTATTAGAAACAGAGAGGTGGTGTTTATGGTGTAACTCAGGGCGATGGGATGGAGTTATGCTTTGAGAGCTGAATGATAGGACACGAAGCAAGCAGAGTCTCTAAAGGGAGATGTTTTAGAGGATAAAATATATTTAATAATGATAGAGAGGCTCCTTCCCAACAGGAGCTCACAGATATGAACCTCTCAGACTTCCCGATGCCGTCGAGGCACATGAGGAAGGAAGGATGAATCCCTCAAAAGCAAGACTCCAATGAACTAAACGTCCCTTGATGTCCCAAGCTTCTTGGATCTCTAACAGCGCAGTCGGTGGGGATCATGTTGTTTCTCTCCCAGACGCCAGAAAAGGCCCCAGCCCGGAAGCGAGACAGCTGAGGGCCATCAGATTTCATGAAGAGGGTTATCATCATGTAGAAGGTGATTGCCCCAAACTGGGCCCCCAGCGTGGAACAAAACACGGCTTCTCTGAGTCCACTCTGCTCCGAAATGCATGCAGGTGTGCCTGAGGAGCTGGTGGGGGCAGTTTAAGTCCCTGCGAGCGCCTGCCAGGGGGGGCTCCCTCACCAGTGGAGGCAGGGGAGGTTCAGGACAGATGGAAAGCAGGACTTTCGACACCGGTGTTGATCAACACTCAGGCTGTCGAGAGATCCTGTTCCCTGGGGACACTGGGGTGTAGGCTGCTTTCTTATCTGACCCGGACGGTTTAGGTTTCCAGCCTTGAGCCTGGAGAAGGGTTGTGTTCCCGGGAGGAGGATGTGAAAGTCGTTGTTTTAAAAGCTCTTTTCGTAGCCCTCCCTCTCGTCGGGGGACGGGGAGCCGAGCTGCGCTTCTGAGTTGCTGTGCCTGGTTTTGCAACCCCCCCCCCCCCCAACCCTGATCTCAGATTTTCTGCCGAGGTGAGGATGTGTTGTTCTCTCTCCACGGTTTAGAAGGACGTGGAAGAACAGGAAAGCAGGCAGGGAAACCAGATAACCTGGTTCGCTAGAAGCGGGTGTAGATGGAGTCTTAGAGGCTCTGAGAGGGTTTGGTGCTAGTGTTAAATGGGCAGAAAGAGCAGTGACAATCCACACACGTCCACCAGCAAACACCCTGCAGCCCATTGCTCCTTCCCTGGGCTTCGGTTTCCTTATTTGTAAAACAAGGATATTAATATCCGCACCGAGCGCGTACTGGTGTTGTGTGAGGATCCGATGAAGTCATGTCTGTGAAAGCACTCCGCGAACCGCGAACCAGCACACGCGGCATTGCTAAAGACACAGGCGAGTAAGAGCCTCATCTTGGCCATTAACCTCGACTTCCTCTTCGCCTGACTTTTCGCCCCATCCACGCAAGAGTCACAGGCAGATGGATTCTAATGTTCTTTAAAGTTTATTTACTTTGAGAGAGGAGAGAGAGAGGTAGAGTGAGTGGGGGAGGGGCAGAGAGCGAGGGAGAGAGAGAGAGAGAGAGAGAGAGAGAGAGAGAGAATGAATCCTAAGCAGGCTCCACGCTGTCAGCATGGAGCCCAGTGTGGGGCTTGATCCCTCGAATCGTGAGGTCATGACCTGAGCGGAAATCAAGAGTCGGACGCTTAACTGATCGGGCCACCCAGGTGCCTCCAGAATGATTTTCATTTTTTAAAAATTTCTCATTTCTTGGGCGCCTGGGTGGTTCAGTCGGTTAAGCATCTGACTTTGGCTCAGGTTATGATCTCACAGTTTGTGGGTTCAAGCCCAGATGAGTTCATGAGTTCGAGCCCCACGTCGGGCTCTGTGCTGACAGCTCAGAGCCTGGAGCCTGCTTCGGGTTCTCTCTCTTTTTCTCTGCCCCTCCCCATTCATGCTCTGTTTCTCTCTGTCTCTCAAAAATAAATAAATGTTAAAAAAATTTTTTAAAAAATTTCTCATTCTTTCTCTAGTGGATGTACTAAGAAACAGTGACACAAAGAGGGGTTTCAGGGGGGGGAAAGGATGGGAAGGAAAATGACGTAGATGATTCTCCATATGGATAATAAGACTTCCATCCCTGAAAACCTGAGGATTGACTCTTTCCCACCCTCTGAACATCTTTCCTCTTCACATGAACACACACGCTTGATTGTCAGCAAAGCACATACCATATGCACATGTATTCTAGCACCATCAGCTATGACTTTGGGCACACTAACTTTTTTGTACATCAGTTTCTTAGTATGGACACTGGGGAAGTCATAGCCCCACCCCATAAAGTTCTCGTGAGAAATAAGTATAATGTTCTTAGAAGTGTGCTTGGCATGTAGTAAAAACGCAATGAATTATTCTCTCCTGTTTTCATCTTCTCCCAAGGCTATGAGTTGTGAGTTGGTATCATCCCCCATGTTATAGGTAGGAAAGTTAGTGACTTATCCAGGGTGGCTCTCCCACTAGGAGTTTGAACTTGGATCACCTTTTAGGAATGTCTGTCACAGAAGAACAGCATCTAGTAGCCTTTGGGGTTAGGACCCAGCCTATAAAGGGAAACATTTCTTAGGGTCAAGATGATCTTTAAAAGACCTTTAAATCACTCACAAAGATAGTACTCATGCTTCTGTGGACACAGCTTCATACGATAATTCTTTTTTTTCTTTTTAATGTTTTTATTTATTTTTGAGACAGAGACAGAGCATGAGCAGGGGAGGGGCAGAGAGAGAGGAAGACACAGAATCTGAAGCAGGCTCCGGGCTCTGAGCTGTCAGCACAGAGCCTGACGTGGGGCTCGAACTCATGGACTGTGAGATCATGACCTGAGCCAAAGTTGGACGCTTAACTGACTGAGACACCCAAGTGCACCCCCCCTTTTTTTTTTTTTACCTTTTTTAATGTTTATTTTTGAGAGCAAGAGAGTCAGAGTGTGAGCAGGGGAGGGGCAGAGAGAGAGGGAGACACAGAATCTGAAGCAGGCTCCAGGCTCTGAGCTGTCAGCACAGAGCCTGAGGTGGGGCTCGAACTCCCGGACTGGACCGTGAGATCGTGACCTGAGCTGAAGTCGGATGTTTAACTTACTGAGCCACCCAGGTGCCCCTTCATATGATAATTCTTAAGCACACTAAGATTCCTGAATGATGAGCTAAAATCAAGAAAAAACCAAAGGAAAGTCTCTATAGAGCTGTCTGGACATTCAGACCATTCTGCTGTGAAGAAAACCTAAGTATTTCTATTGCCTACAAGATTTCCTCTATATTGATTAAAAAAACTTAGCTTTTGGGGTGCCTGGGTGGCTCAGTCGGTTGGGTGGCCGACTTCAGCTCAGGTCATGATCTCACTGTCCGTGAGTTCGAGCCCCACGTCGGGCTCTGTGCTGACCGCGCAGATCCTGGAGCCTGTTTCGGATTCTGTGTCTCCCTCTCTCTTTGCCCCTCCCCTGTTCATGCTCTGCCTCTCTCTGTCTCAAAAATAAATAAACGTTAAAAAAATTTTTTAAAAATTTAGCTTTTATGCCTTAATATATGTCAATGGATTTGTCTGTTGTGGACAGATTAACCAATGACCAGGCATCTTATTTTAAGGGTTAGGTTCTAAAATTGGTATTTAAATACATGCACGATATGACTGCACCATGTACTGTGTTCTCTGGTTTTGGCCGGTGAGGTATAATTTCTATAAAATCCAGGGATCATCAGAAGTTGTTAATTATTGATGCAGCGGATAATGTGACCTGTCTTCTAGTGTATGGCACCCTTTTTCTTTTTTTAAAAAAAAAATTTTTTTTTCAACGTTTTTATTTATTTTTGGGACAGAGAGAGACAGAGCATGAACGGGGGAGGGGCAGAGAGAGAGGGAGACACAGAATCGGAAACAGGCTCCAGGCTCTGAGCCATCAGCCCAGAGCCTGACGTGGGGCTCGAACTCACGGACCGCAAGATCGTGACCTGGCTGAAGTCGGACGCTTAACTGACTGCGCCACCCAGGCGCCCCTGGCACCCTTTTTCTAATAAGTGACCCACTTGTGAGTGGGATGGAGCTGTATTCATATTACACGGCCCATTGGTCTGCAGTTTAGAGATAGAGGATGAGAACATGAAACACACCCGACCAATCAAATTCCTCCTCTCAGGGTTCTAGAACTGGGGCATCAACAAAACTAGTCATTCTCTCCTGTTCATTTAAAGTGAGAGAGAGCTAAGGCGTCTTTTTAGGCTAACCATCTTCAATAGCATGTGAAAAGAAGCAGAAAAGTCTGATCTGCTGAAAAATAGGTTAAAAGATGTGTTAGGGATACACAGGAGGGAGAGAGAGAGAGAGAGGAGAGAGAGAGAACAGAAGTGAGGAGAGAAGACAGTTAACTAGGAACTAGGTTACTAGTGGCTAATTTGTACTTTTAATTCCTTGTGAAGCTTAAATGTACCAACTGGGTTTGGTTTCTGTGAATACTCATAGAGTCTTTTAAGATGTATATGTGTGTGTGTGTGTGTGTGTGTGTGTGTGTGTGTGTGTGTGTTCAAGTTACACTCCTTACTTCTATCTTGTATTTTATTTCCTGAAGCATCACAAAGGTGTCTAATCCCTGGCCATTTGGAGACAGAAATACCATAGTTATTTCAATTTTTAACACTTGTATTTACTTGAACCTTGGCTTGCAGACTAGAAAAGATTTTGAAAAGTCATCTTGAACATCTCCTTACTTCTAATGAATACCGCATCTTGTCCATTCCAGATCTTTCCTATTTTTAGTAAAGTCCAGGTAGGGGAATTCTATACTCTTGTCAGTAACTCATTTTTAGTGTAAAACAGTCCTCATAATTAGGATGTATTACCTCCCATGCAACATAAATCATTCTGATTGCAATGACTCATGTTTCCCAAGCCAAACCAGGGGGCAAAATCTATTCACACAAGAGTAACAAAATGGTATTTTTCCACATCTGTTCCCACAATTGTAGGAATTCCAGCCTTACTCAAAACTCTATCAAATAGCTCTGAGAGTCTCCAGAAGTTTTTTCTGTGTATTCCATGAATGACTCCTCTCAGCTTTGAAGTGGCACTTGCTTTTTCTTTCCTTCCAGCCGTGGCTTCCTGTAGCAATGGCTGTTGTCAAGCATGAGAAAACATAGCCCACTCCCCCAACCTGGATGGTCTTCCAAAACGGGGGCTCCAATCTGATCATTCCTCTTGATTCTTTAAATGTCCACTCACATATTTTGGTAAAACATCACCTTGGCTTTTCCTTGCCCCCCCCCTTTTTTTTGGTAGCATCTTCTTAAGAGTTCAAGGTCAGACTCCAAATTTGGCTGAGACTAACTTGAGTGAGAGACAAGGTATTTTTCTTAGAGCTCCTCCTTACTTTTGATGCAGCCTATGGAGTAGAACCACCTTAAATACTGGTGATTGAAGACACATACCTGTAGGTGTCTCTTTATTAGGTTCTAGATTTACGGAATTATTACACTGCTGTCCACATGTGACCTGTAGTCTCACCAAATCTGTGAAATTATTATCCTCTGGGTGCATTCTTTATGGTGGTGCCAAATAGGTAAACTACTCTAGACCGCAATATTTGGGGACGATTCTAGGACCCTTCCCAGGACCAGATGTCTGGAGTTGTCTCAGGCAAGCACCCAGCCAAGGGCCTCCAAGTGCTCAATATACATTTGCCGCCTTAAGCCAAGTGTCCTGGCCTCAGTCAGCCTCAGACCTGACTTCAGATTTTCTCACTGAAGAGCTTTCTTACGAGTTTTACCTCTTCTCTTTGTAAAATAACCCTGTTTCTAGTTTTTTCTTAGTCTCGTTTTCTACCTTTGGTCCTCTCTGTGGCTGCCCTCTGAGCTGCCTCCAACTTCTCTGTGTCCTCTTCTATATGAGGCATAGACACCAAAGGCCACTTTCTGACTGAGCTTAAGGGCCTTGTGGGGATATAACACCAACAGCATGGCTCTTCATGGCCATTCCAGCTGGAGGTCTCCTTGGCGCCTGGTCCTCTTATGAAGTATCTCCTGCTCCAGACTTACTACGGGAATGTCCTTCCATGGTCCCCTTCTCCTGTCCTTCTCCTGTGTGCCCTGTGTCTCTTCTTGCTCATCTTGGGGGCTGTGCGATCCTCTGTTGGCTGCCAAAATGCAAGCAGAGAAGAGACAGTGATAGCACAGGCCCAGAGGAAGGGGGTCTCTTTAGGAGGAGGCCATCTCTCAAGGCTGGGTTAGGTGTTCATAACCTCTCTGTTGCCATCTACTGTCCTCCCCGGATGTCCTGACCTAGAGTCTCAGCTTGCCTTGCCTTCCCTGTACTCATGGAGAATCAGGACCCCTGGGACAGCCCAAGCCTGTGCTTGGTCAGGAATGATCCACGCTCTGAAGGGTTAAGGACAGGGGCCTTGATGGATGGGAGAAAAGTATCAGGGAAATGAGGAAGGTCTTTTTCCGTGTCCCCTACACTCCCCTTTCACATGGTCTCTGGCCACAGCCATGGATAGGAGGGAAAGAAAAGAGGAAAAAGGAAAAAAAAAAAAAAAAAAAAAAAAAACGCTTGTGTTTTCATTTAGCAGCATGAATCCAGGACAGCAATAGACCCACAGAAGCAACAACCAACTGGGAATTGAGTGGAAAAAAATAGGAATCCTAGAACTATGAACTGTCCAGTTTTTTTGGTGGGAGAGGGAATCGGGGGAGGGCTTAAATAAAATATTTTTGGGGGAGGGCTCAGCTCTGGGCTTTCATGGATAAAACACCAAAGATCAACTCCATGTGTGTGACCCAACTGTCCTGGAAACTTCAACTGGAAGAGAATCCAAAACTTAAGTTGTGCTTATAACTTCAGCCCAAGTAAGAAAAATGAGGTGGGGTGGGGGGGGACACAGGGTGGGGACCAAGTCTTAGGTGGTGGGGGAGGGCTTGGGGACGCATGCGGTGGGGACATGGCGGAAGGGAGCTGTGTCTTTAATTCTGTCCTATGGTTATACATATTTTTTCTTCTATGAATGGGTTTTGCTGTAAATTATAGCTTTGCCCGCAGTCCCTTGGGTCAAAAGACATAGTCTCTAAACAGAAAACAGCTCTGATTGGTGACTTTCCTTTTTCCCTCCCCAACCCCCTTCCTAATTGAAACCAAATGTGCAATATATTGGATGCTGGGATCCCTGGCGCTCTCCCAGGAATCCTCAGAATGTGAGGTTTCTCTCAAAGCATCTTGCATCAGCCTGTGGACGTATGCCTGCCACCGGGCTCCTTCGCCGGCAAAGTGGAAAAAGAAGAGTTTCACAACAGATTCGTTTTTGGGGGGGGCTGGGGGAACGTGGTGGATTATAACTCTGTTTTCTTCTTTCCAAATCTGTGTGCTCCTCCTGGACGAACGTAAGTTATGTCTTTTTGTTTTTCTTTCCTTTTTTCCCTTTTCTAAAAACGAAAGCTCAGAGTGTACTTCTGATGTCTCAGGAAAAGTTGTGAAAAGGAGGCAGGAGGGGGTTTCAAGCCAGGAGGGGAAGGGAGAGGAATAGAGCACCGTAGACTGGAGAAATCCACGATCTCGCATTTTGGTGGTGGTGGGGTTCCTGGATTTATATTTACGGAGGGAAGAATAAGGAACACTAAACCAAAGACGACAGGAGCAAAAGGAAGGAATCCATAGAGCTGCAGGGTACAATAAACAGCATTAGCAGAGTTGAAATTGTTGGCAGGCAAGACAGGCCGATCGCAGAGCTGGTTCGGGCAGGGAGAAAGCGGAGCAGGGGAGCCAGGTTTTAGGCATTTCGTGGTGGACTTGAGAGTCCCGAGCCTTGGAGAGGGCAGCTTTTTGTACTTTCGTTTTCTCAGCAGCACTGTTGACTTCATCGTGAGAAGGGCCACTTGGGCAGAGGGGCGTCTTCAGGGCGAAGTTTGGGGTGGCCGGGAGGGGGGCCTGCACGCAGAAGACACTTTTCACCCCACCTGGCTGGCCTGGGGTGCCTTTCCCTTTGTTATCAAATGACTTGGGACTGTTTGCAGCTGGGACCTCTGTGTCCTGGCCGAGGTTCCAGAGTCCCATCCGGGGAGAAAGAGAATTTTTCCAAGTGGCTGAAACTCTCCTGCCAGCAGTTTGAGGCGGGAGCTCTCACCGTTCAAGCCAGTGGGGGGGGGGGGGGGGGGGCGGGGGGCAGCACCATCTTGCCTACCGTTTTCTGCACCCTTTCCCTTGAGGAGCACGGAGTCGGAGCTCTGGAAAGAGCCTTGGAGATCCACCCGGCCCCTCATCTCACAGATGTCGGAAATGGTAGCAAGGAACTGACATGTTCAGGGACGTAGGGCTTGTGGTGGTGGGGCTCCAGCGGTGGGGCTGAAAATTAAGTCGGGGCTTTCTTTGCTGCCGATCTCTGGCTCCTTCCGCCACCTACCTCTGCTTTCTTCTTCATTTCATGGCTGAGATGATGGAGGCACTTTAATGAACAAGTCCCCACAAGGACCCTAGTTACCAGATGGGAGGATGCTAACGGTGGTTCATCCGCTCGTGGTGTCTGTGCTTGTACGGTTGCCCCTTGAACAACAAGGGTCGGGGCATTGACCCCCCCCCCCGCGCATTGAAAACTCACGTATAACTTTGGGCTCCCCCCAAAACTTAACTACGAATAGCCTACTGTTGGCCAGAAGCCTTACCCGTAACAGTCGATCAGCACATACTGTGTATGTTATACGTACGTATATGTGTATATATTATGTACTGTCTTCATGCAATAAAGCAAGCGAGAGGAAAGAAACTCTTATTGAGAAAACCATAAGGAAGAGAAAATACATGAGCAGTACTGTACTGTATTTATTGAAAAAAGTCTGTGTAAGCAGATCTGTGCGGCTCGAATCCGTGTTTTTCGAGGGTCAACTCTATTTGGTGTGTGTGTGCGTGGAAAATAAAGACGCTAACGCTGAGGGTTGACTGTGCACCACACTCCATGTTCAGAGCTTTCTATGCAATATTTGATGGATTTTCAGAGTTCTGTACGACATGGTTCCTATTTTATAGGTAAGGCTATGAGGGCTTAGCAACGTGGAGGGAGTTGCTCAAAGAAATGCAGCAAATGAGTTTGAAAGTCATGTAGGTCTGACTCTAAAACCTGTGCTTTTTTAAAAACATCACTTGCATTTTGTTTTTTTATGTTTTTAAGTTCATTTTATGAAAAAGAGCGCACAAGGAAGGGCGGGGCAGAGAGAGAGAGAGAGAGAGAGAAAGAGAGAGAGAATCCCAAGCAGGTTCCGCACCACCAGGATAGAGCCCGACACGGGGCTCGAGCCCACGAACTGCAAGATCATGACCTGAGCCTGAAATCAAGAGTCGGAGGCTTAACCGACTGAGCCACTCAGGTGCCCCAACATTTTATTTTCTTTTAATTGAGGTTGTAATGGCTGGATGTTTGTATGCATTAGGAAGTGAACCACAGTCAGTCCAGCTGCCATCTGTCTCCTCACTGGGTGACCCCAAACTGTTTTCTTGGGATAGGAACTAAAATCCAAGTCCCTAGGCTGTAGTGCACCCCTTACCCCTCCACACATAGAGTTAGTTACTTTTGGAGGTGAAGTCTCCATTTCCTTCTGTGACTGAGAGTGAAAGTGCCGGGCTGCGGGGACAGTACGGATCCTCTCCTGAGGCCATTTCTGTGCACGTGGATGAGTATTTATCTGGACACGGGAAGGGGGCTGCAAGTGGGCATCTTTGATGGGCTAATTTCTGTGCGCTTGGTAAATACTTACCCTTGTTATGCAAGGAGCCTGGGATTTAGAGTCAGAAGAACCAAGTTCAGGTTCTGGCTCTCCTTTTTCCTTGGCGTCTGTACTTACTCCATGGGAATAACAGCCATACTTTTTGGCACCGTTGTTTGCAGAGCTATTGGACACGCGTGTGTTCGGAAGGCTATGAAGGGCTTGACCATACCCGTTCTTCTAATGATAATCGTTATCAACACTGGAACCCAGTGTGAGGCAGTCCCTGTGCTGTTGTGGCAGCCAGTGCTGGGGCCAGCAGGAGGGTGGCTGTATGTGGCCGTGTAACTCTGCAAGGAAGGCCTCAGTCCTTAGCGTCCATCTCTTCTGGGTGGAAGCAATCCCTCCAGGTTTTCTAGCTGGAACTCCCCTCTGGCGGCCCGGCCTGGCCATGACTCCTCACCCAAAGAAGGCAGTGGGGGCGGAAGGACACCATGTTGTTCAAGCATCCCCTGCTTCTGTCTGCACTGCCTCTGAACACGAGGGGTGTAGTCAGGATCAGTCCATTGGTTTCTCCTCAGAGGAGATCAGCTTTGGAGGAACTTCGTATCTAGCTGAGGATAGATCCTTGGCCCAAGATTTTTTTGTCATTGGCACAGGCGCATCTCACCCTGTCTCTTACCTCATGTTCCCCCTTCTGTGCCTGGAGTCAGCAGGACTACAGCTGCTCCCGGGGGTGGGGCTGGAGGGCCAGCGGGGCCGTGGGGAGGCCCCTGCCTCTGCTTCTGGTTAAGGTCTGTTTGCTTTATAAACACCAAAGGTAAAGGAAGTGGGGAAGGCATTTTCAGAATCTTTTACCAAGAATCCTCAGATTGAAACTTCCAACGGTATCTGTGTCTGTGGCATAACAGAAAATATATGTATTGGTCTCTGCCCCTGGTTCTTGGCACAGAGCCCCTGAATCCTCATAGTTTCCTAAGTGATAAGAGCACTGGGGCATTTTTGTTCTAGTCCTTGGTCTCTGACTCTGTTTCCTGATGCAGAGCTCCTAAAATCCTTAGAATTTCTTGGGTGATGGGAATGTCCTTTTGTTCTAATGAGGTGACTCTTGGTGGGCTCCTGGATGGGGACTGGTCACCAGAAAGACTGAGCCATGATTAGAAACCTGGAATTTTCAGCCCCACCTGCTCTCCTCCAGGAAGGGGAGAGAAGCTGGAGAGTGACTTGGTGATCCATCATGCCTATCTGATGAAGCTTCCATGAGAACCCCCAAAGTATGTGGTTTGGGGAGCTTCCAGGAGGGTGAACACTGCCATGAACCGGGAGGGAGGCACACCCCAATCCCACAGGGACAGAGGCTCCTGTCCTCGGGACCCTCCCAGACCACCCCTATGTATCTCTCCTTCTGGCTGTTCTTCTGTATCTGTTGACATATCCTTCTTTATGTAATAAACTGGTGAATGTGTTTCCCTGAGTCCTGTGAGCTGTTCGATGAGCAGCTCAAATCTGAGGAGGGGGTTGTGGGGACCTCCGATTTGTAGCCACATCAGCTGGAAGTTGCAGACCTACTATTTGCAATTGATGTCTGCACTGGAGGAGGATAGTCTTGTGGGACTGAGCCCTCAACCTGTCGGGTCTGCTCCAACTTCAGGCACTTAGTGTCAGAATTTCTGGTTGTGGAAAATCCACAGAGCTGGTGTCAGAGATATTGGGAGTGCGTGAGGAGAGGAAACAATGTTTTTCCTAGACACTGTCTGAGCACAGAGTGGAAGCATCACCCAAAGGAGCCTCCTCACCCGCCACTCTCTTCTAGCTTGTTAAGTCACTGTCTTCTTCTCTTCTTTTTTTAAAATTTTTTTTAACATTTATTTATTTTTTGAGAGACAGAGAGAGTGTGAGTGGGGGAGAGGCAGGGAGACACCGAATCTGAAGCAGGCTCCAGGCTCTGAGCTGTCAGCACAGAGCCCGATGTGGGGCTCGAACTCCTGAACCATGAGATCATAACCTGAGCCAAAGTCAGAGGCTTAACCGTCATTGAGCCACCCAGGCACCCCTGTCTTCTACTCTTCTGATCGAGTCACTCCCCAGACTTTAAGTTGGATGAATGACCTATCACACATAAGGGATGTAGTTCAGACTTTTCCCTCTGATTGCATTTTTAATAGACATGCTAAAAAATTAGAGTGACCACCCCCTTTTGTTAATATCACGTCACTCTAAATTAGTGTTAATAACTCTCAGACATGCTTCCCAATGTCCCCTTTATATGATCCACCTTCAGGCACTTTACATTGCCCATGTCTCAAACATGCAACCCAAACACACGTCTCACTGGCATCCAGATAGCTCACCTCCATCTAAAGACGGACCTCCACAGACATGCTGAAGTCCTGTGCCACCTCACATAAATGGTGACCATCTGCAGTGCAGACACACTGGGTTCTTTATGCCCCTTCCCCTGTTGGAAGCCGTGCACCATATGAATCGACTCTCTCCCAGCAATGACGACTCAGTCCAGAAATGTGCCCAACATCCCCAGGCATCCGAGCGTCTCTGAATTCAGCAACCATCCACCGTGAGGGCTGTTCCCCAGTAAATTAGAAACCTCGGTGGAACTTAAGGACCTCCAGACCAATTACATCACAGTATCTGCAGTGGGGGTTGGGAACCAGTACTTTGAAGTGTTCCCCAAGTGATTTTATTGTGAACCTTTGCCGCTAAATGTCCATGTCTGTTGCCTCAGCCTCTCCTTAGCATGGATGAAGGGCGGGCAGGGGAGAGAAACCAGCCCGGCTACCTCCCCCTCTCCTGTTGTCCTGTAAAGAATTTCACTCTTAGTGCCTCTCTTCTCTGGTTGGCATACCTCCCTCCTCTAGTTGGCTTCTCTGAGCTTTGTGCAGACCTCCTCGTGATGGGCACGACCTCCCTTTTCCCCTTAAGTGGGAGCTTGTGCAGGCCGCAGACTCTTCCAGTGTGAAGTCGGCCAGACATGGGTTCTAATCCCAGCCTGCACTCACCTGCTCTGGGACCCGGGGTGACCTGCTCAACCCCCCTAAGTCCTGGTTTCCCACCCTGCGAAATCAGGTCTATAATCCCCAACTAACACGCATCACAAATGCCACCCCTGAGCACTCAGCGTGATGTTGCTCGTGTAGTTCATAGATGATGTCGATGCGGATGATTTTTATTATTAGTTCAGCGTTGCTGCTTGGTCCCCTTGTTGAAGCACAAAACATCAGCCCAGCTGTTTTCCCGCGGCCCGGTTCTTAGTGCAACAACATTCACCTGCCCAAGGCCACCTCTGCCGAGAATACCACCCAAAGTGCTCTCGCAGTGGAAAGGACACGGGCTTACATTCTGGCTCAGCCCCCACTTATTAACCATGTGACCTTGGATAAGATACCTAACCTCTTCGAATCTCCTTTTTCTCATCTCATAGGTTTGTTATGAGAAATGGGTGCCATTAGATATGCCGGGGGGCCAGCAAAAACCCTCACACATGGCAGATGTTTTGAATAAATAAATGCCCAGTAAATGGTGTCCCTCTCAGTTTTCTGAGGGAACCATTGATTCCTTATGGTCTAAAAGCCTACCACGTATGCACCCTGGGGATTAATATCTTGGGTTGATTCCTTTCATTTGAACGCTTTGACTAGATCATGGATGTGATTTGTTGGAAAACGGCCCTTTGGGATTTGAAAAGACAGTTATCATGTCAGGTCCTCCCCTCACCTCCTCCTTCCCCCACCGCATGCACCTTTACCCAACCTTTCCCTTATTACCTGAGACACACTTGCACCTACTACCCTCTCTTCATGGGGAACTGATCACAAGAGTGGATTACTTGGCTTGGGGTCTGCACAACACCAGGAGAAAAAGGATTGGCAATTTGGGGCAGGTAGGGAAGAAGGGATCATAGAGGTTGTACGTTGGGCAGGCTAATCGCACCACAATGGCAAGACTTAGGGTCCATTACAACGAAAAGACAGCCCCATTATGATGAGAAGTATGAGTGACAATTACTACTGCTGTTGTAACTGAACGTAAAATGCATTCAGGAAAGGGAGACCTGAGTTAATAAAAGAGAAATTCAAGTTTTGCGCTTTTGTATAAGTCCTCCAATATCAGACTGGTCCCACCAAAGCCTCCAAGCTGGAGGACGGGGGGCAAACTGGACTTGCCTTGTTCGCATTCACCTGTTTTTCTGTCCTCCTCCTCACTCCCAAGTCCCTACCTCCCTTCCCCATCATGCTACACTTCTCTGGAGTTTCCATCTGTTTATCTCTGGTTGTTCTGGGTTCCATTTTATTTGGTTTTATCCCATTCAGCAAGCATTTATTCACTGCCTGTTAGTGTAAGACACTCTGTTTAAAATTTTTAAGTAACCGTAGCTTAATAAAGGAATTAAGATGTCCAGTCGTCTCTCCAGGAACATTCACCAGAACACCCATCACCTAATGGCTAAAGTGATGGTCTCCCTAAACTTTCTCTGTCTCTTTTCATCTCTCTTGCATACATTTGAATTTGTTATGACAGAGCCAGTGTTATTCAGACATGACTTGGTTGAAAATAATTCTCTTCTTATTTTGATTTCCTTTCTCATTTTTGCTTTCCTTTCTGTTTAACGTGGAACTCTTTGATGTTTCCAAGTTGCTGTGATTCTCCAAGCAATGGCGAATCCCAGCATTTGGTAGGGTATATACATTTTAGCTGGAATCTCACCTTGGCCTCCCGGCGCTGAGAAAGGTCGGGTCTGGCCCAGCGCAAGTATCACTGAGGCCTGGAGATGCGCTGAAAAGGCAAAGGGCTTAGACTCAATCCGAAGCCCCTGGGTTCAGCTGGGATTCTCTGGGACCCTGGGCATGGTCTGCAGTGGCTCCCTTGGGGGAGGGATTGTGTTTTGTGCCTAGAGAGATACCAAAGAAGTGTTGGAGGAAGTGACCTACTGCTCAGAGGTTAATGCCACCTGCTCCGTGGTGTGGGGGCCAGAGGGGAGGGTGTGTGAAGCATAGAGCCTCGTGTGCAAAAGGCAGTGAGGGAAAAGAACGCGTGGTAAGGTGTTGGTCCCAGCGCATCATTTTCAAGATTTTTAACCTCAGACAAGTCTCTTATCCTCGTTGGGCCTCAGTGTCCTCATGCCGTGCCTATGAAGTTGGTAGGTAGGTTGTGTGCCCTTTCGGACATGTTTCACAGGAGCCAATCCAGCACAATTCACCATACACAAGATTGTCTTTAGGGTCTTATGGGCTTAGGCAGCCACAAATGCATTGAGCTGGGAGATGGATTAAAAAGAAGGATGAGTAATCTAGTTTTTTTTTTTTTCATTTCTTTCTTTTAAAATTTTGAACGCCGTAGGAGTTCAGAAAAATCAAACAGTTAAAGGCTTGGTGAACTCTCATGTCCAAGAGAAGTAGTTTCTCCCTGATTTCATGTCTTTACACCAATAGTGCTGGTTTAAAAAAAATCAAAATTTTTAATCCATTATGGATATTATAGCATTCTGGAAAGCTCTGTCATAACTTTGTTTTTTCTGAATTCATTTATTTATTTCTTAGCCAATAATTATCGTGTGCTCGCTCTCTGTCAGGTGCTTCTCTGGGTGTTAGTGATCAAGAAGACTAGGGACGCCTGGATGGCTCCGTCGGTTGAGCGTCCGGCTTTGGCTCAGGTGTGATCTCGCGGTTCGTGGGTTTGAGCCCCAGGTCAGGCTCTGTGCTGACAGTTCGGAGCCTGGAGCCTGCTTCAGATTCTGTGTCTCCCTCTCTCTCTGCTCCTCCCCTACTTGTGCTCTCTCTCTCTCTCTCTCTCAAAAATAAGTAAACATTAAAAAAATTAAAAAAAAAAGACCAACAAGATGATGGATGTTTATGATCACTCATTACTTTATTATTTTTTAATGTTTATTCATTTTTAAGAGAGAGAGAGAGAGAAAGAGAGACAGAATGTGAGCAGGGGAGGGGCAGAGAGGGAGGGAGACACAGAATCCAAAGCAGGCTCCAGGCTCGGAACTGGCAGCACAGAGCCCGACGTGGGACTCGAACCCACAAACTGCAAGATCATGACCTGAGCCAACGTCGGACGCTTAACTGCCTGGACCATTCATTCATTACTTTAGATAATCACTACTTTACATTCTGGGGACAGACAAAGTTCAGTTTGGAAAATTGGTATCCAGGATTGGGTTAATAAGATTTTACTTTTTAATTTTTTAATGTATATTTCTTTTTGAGAGAGAGGGGGAGAGAGAGAGAGAGAGAGCGCATAAGTGGGCGAGGGGTAGAGGGAGGAGGGACAGGATGTGAAGCAGGTTCTGTGTGACAGCGGCGAGCCTGATGTGGGGCTCGAACTCAGGAACCGTGAGATCATGATCTGAGTTGAAGTTGGACACTCAGCTGACTGAGCCAGCCAGGTGCCCCCAGACTTTGCTTTTTAAATTTGAACCGTAATTCAAAAATAGTGTCCTTGACAGTGATTGTCAGCAGAGCCGGATGTTATACAAAAAAATAAGATCCAAAGTTTAATATTTTATTCTTCATAATTTATTTTTTTAAAAATTAATAGACCTTATGTTCTAGAGCAGCTTTAGCTTCACAGAAAACTGAGAAGAAAGCCCAGAGTTCCCACACACTCGCTTTCCTTTTGTACACAGTTTCCCTATTAACATCCTGTATTATTATTACGTTTCTTTTTTGTTTTTTTTTAGAGAGAGGGTTCAAGTGAGTGAGGGGCAGAGAGAGAGAGGGAGAGAGAGACAGAGAGGCAGGGCTCACACCTGATGCAGGACTCAAACTCACAAACTGTGAGATCATGACCTGAGCCAAAGTCAGATACTTAACTGACTGAGTCATCCAGGTGCCTTATTACATTTCCTTTTTCTTTTAAAAAAATTTTTAAGTTTATTTATTTTTCACAGAGAGAAAGAGAGAGACAGAGACAGAGACAGAGACAGAGCACAAGTGGGGGAGGGGCAGAGAGAGAGGGAGACACAGAATCCGAAGCAGGCTCCAGGCTCTGAGCCATCAGCACAGAGCCCGATGGAAGGCTCGAACTCATGGACTGCAAGATCATGGCCTGAGCTGAAGTCAGATGCTCAACCGACTGAGCCACGCACGTGCCCCTACATTTCTTTTTTTAATCAGTTACTCACTACGTATTTATTAAACATCCGTTGTATGTTCCACACCAGTTATTATGGGGGTAGAAATGAATAAATTATATTGACGCTCCTCAAATTGTTTATAATGTTGCATATGTACAATTTGGAGGCTCTTGTTCATTAAAAATTTTTTCTTGTGCACTTGGTGCCTGCCTGATTCAGGGTTAAGTTTTAGTACAGTGCCTGGACATAGCAGACATTCAGTGAATAGCTGTCGAATATATGAAAAACGAGAACGAAAGATCCAGAAGTAGAAGACATAATCACTGTCCTTAAGAACTTGGGAAACAGCTGACACATATGACAGGGACTAGATAACGTTTCAAAAGTAGAGAAAATAGTATTGGATCTCAGTAAAGGACACATTGGTATAGGCAAATAAGGCATAAAGCAATCAGTGACCATCCCAGCTTCTTTACTGGGATTGTATTCCTCACCTTCTGGTCACCATTGTCTTTGGTGCCATGGTCTTCACCTTATTGTCATAATTCTGGCCACCATTATGTGTCTGAATACCAAACACTAAAAAGCAAACTTCCACATCCCCACAGTAAGGCCAGAGAAGTGTGTGTATGTGTGTGATTGTAGTAGGTTTAAAGTGCCCCTACCCCAATACATGCCCATTCCTTTGCTCACCAGGAGCAAAAGGACTTAGGCCGGGTAAAAGGGCACCACCTTAACCCTCACGGGGGCTGTGCAGCCAGGGCATCTCGCAGGACTGTAACTTCCCAGGGGCACACAAAGCTTAAGAGGAGTGGTGAAGGGTCCCAGGCTGCTGGCACTTGGCCTTGAGGACGGGGCCTCTTGAGACCCGGGGAACAAGCTGATCCGAAGAAGAGAGCAGCGCGGGACAAATTCACTCAAGAGTCGTTAATTGTTCCTGGGACAGAGGTAGTTCTAATTTTTAGAATGGTTACATTATGTAGAGTTTTAAAATGGAGATAATAATGATAAGATGATATCACAGGAAATCAAAAACGAAATCCTATTCCTAATAAAAATCCCAGTAAGTTATTTTTCAGATACTGACAAAATGATTCCAAAGTTTATATGGAGAGGCGGGAGACACTGAACAGCCCATCCAATATTGAAGAAGAAGGACAAAGGCTTACTCCAAAGTCACAGACAGTGTGGTGTTGGTGCAGGTGTAGACAAATAGGCCAATGGGACCGGGTAGAGAGCCCAGACTAATACAGTCAACAGATCTTTGACAAAGCAGCAAAGGTGATACGATGGAGAAAAGACAGTCTTTTCAATAAATGGTGCTGGGACAACTGGACATCCTTGTGCAACAAGAAAACAAATAAATCAAGACACAGAGCCTTCAGAACAATAACCCAGAAGAAAGTCTAGGTGTCCTCAGGTGACCTCAGGTATAGCAATGACTTGTTAGACACAACACTAGGGATATGATACTTTCTTTTTTTTTTTTTTAATTTAATTTTTTAATTTAATTCAAGGTAGTTAACGTGCAGTGTTATATTAGTTTCAGGTGTGCCATATAGTGATTCAACAATTGTATACGTCACCTGGTGCTCCTCACAACAAATTCACTCCTTAATCCCCATCACCTGTTAAAGACCTGATTCTTGAAAGAATCGATAAGCTAGGCTTCATCAAAATGAGAACCCCCTGCTCTTTGAAAGGCAATGTCAAGACAATGAGGATACAAGCCACAGACCGGCAGAAACTATGGGCAAAAACTCAGTTGATAGAGGATGGTTATCCAAAATGTGCCAAGACCTCTTAAAATTCAATGATAAGAAAAGGAACAGTCTGATTAAAAAGTGGGCCAAAGACCTGAACAGACTTCCCCCCAAGGAAGAACACACATAGCAAGTAAGCAGATGAAAAGATGTTCAACATGATACGTCATTAGAAGACCTCACATGAAAATCGCAGTGCTTTACCACTGCATACCGGTTAGAATGGCCAGAATCCAGAACACCTACATCACCAAATGCTGGTGTGGAGCCACAAGAACTCTCACTCGCTGCTGGTGGGAATGCAAAATGGTGCCGCCAGTTTGGAAGATAGTTTGGTAGGTGTTTTTTTGTTTTATGTTTTTTTGTTTTTTAATACAACTAAACATGCACTTACCCTATGATTAAAAACTCATGCTCCTTAATGCCCAAATGAATTGAAAACATATGTTCATCCAGAAGCTTGCCTCAGGTATTGGCGATGTTTATAGCAGCTTTGTTTGTAATTGCCAAATGCATAACCTGAACAGATAAACTGTGGCACACCCAGTGGAATATTATGCTGCGGTAAAAAGACGTTAGCTATCAGGCCCTGAGAAGACTGAATGCCTATTACTAAGTGAAAGACGGCTGATCTGAAAAGGTTGCAGTCTGCAACTCTGACATTCTGGAAAGGAGCAGAAGTCTGGAGACAGCAGCAAGATTGGTGTTTGCTGGGCGTTAGTGGGAAGGGAGAGATGAATACACCGAGCACAGGATTTTTAAGGCACTGAAACTATTCTGCACGATACCAAATGGTAAACACGTGTCATTATAACTTCATCCGAATGTACCACCCCAAGAGCGAACCCTAATGTGAACGCTGGACTTTGGGTGAGAGTGAGACATCAGTGTAAGCACGCTGATTGTAAGAGATGTACCACTGTGCTGTAGGATGTTGACGCGGCGGAGGTTTGGTGTGTGGTTGGGGGCCCAGGGTGGTTGATACAGGAGAACACTCTATTTCTTCTGCTCAGTTTTTCCGTGAACTGAAAACTGTTCTAAAGTCCCAAATCCCAAATTCCCAGCACTCTGATTTCCTCCTGGCTACTTTCTTATTTGAAGACAGACCTTTTTTTTTATAGTTATAATGATGAACATTTCTATTTAAAAGCTATTAATTGTATTTTTCAGATAACTATTGCTATTGCATCATAACTTCAATAATATCTTATTTAATAAAGATAATGGAGGCAAAACCCTTGCTATCAATGGTTGAAACTATTGATAAAGACTAATGGGTTAATATCAGGTATTTGGGAAATCTGTTTGCCACATCATGCAAATTGTAATAGCTATCACCTTAAATAACAGTCATATGGCTTTTGTTTGTTTTTCTGGTCATTTGTTTAAAAAAATTTTTTTAATGTTTATTTATTTTTGAGACAGAGAGAAACATAGCATGAACGGGGGAGTGAGGTCAGAGAGAGGGAGACACAGAATCTGAAGCAGGCTCCAGGCTCCGAGCTGTCAGCACAGGGTCCCACGCGGGGCTCGAACTCACGGACTGTGAGATCATGACCTGAGCTGAAGTCGGAGGCTCAACCGACTGAGCCACCTAGGCGCCCGGTCATTTGTTTTAATTAACGCAACATATAAATATTCTCACTTAAAATCATAGTATGGTAGAAGGAATGGAATAGGCCAGGTTAAAAGAGTAAGCTTCTTATTTTTACGTTTTTATTTAAAGTCCAGTTAGTTAACATACAGTGTAATACCTGTTTTGGGTGGCAGTATAGTGACTGAACACTTCTATACATCACCCAGTGCTCATCACGCCAAGTGCCCTCCTTCATCCCCGTTACCTATTTCACCTACCCCCCACCTACCTCTCTTCTGGTAACCATCAGTTTGTTTTCGATAGTTGAGTCTGTTTCTGGGTTTCTCTCTCTCTTTCTCTATCTTTTCCCTTGGCTCATTTGTGTTGTTTCTCAAATTCTACATAGGAGTGAAATCATGTGGTATTTGTCTTTCTCTGACTGGCTTATTTCACTTAGCATAATACGTTCTAGTTCCATCCATGTTGTTGCAAAGGGCAAGATTTCATTCTTTTTTATAGCTGAGTAATATTCCACTGAATATATATACCACATCTTCTTTATCCATTAATCAATTGATGGAGACTTGGGCTGTTTCCATAGTCTGGCTATTGCTGCTATCAACATTGGGGTGCATGTATCCCTTTGAATCAGCATTTTTGTATTCTTTGGGTAAATACTTAGAAGTGCAATTGCTGGATCATAGGGCAGTTCTATTTTTTAACTTAAAAAAATGTTTATTTTTGAGACAGAGAGAGAGAGAGAGAGAGAGAGAGAGAGAGAGAGAGAGAGAGTGTGAGCAGGGGAGGGGCAGAGAGAGAGGGAGACGCAGAATCCGAAGCAGGCTCCAGGCTCTGAGCTGTAAGTACGGAGCCTGATGCGGGGCTCGAACTCACGAACCATGAAATCATGGCCTGAGCTGAAGTCAGATGCTTAACTGACTGAGCCACCCAGGCGCCCCTTTTCAACTTTTTGAGCAACCTCCATATTGTTCTTCAAAGCGGCTGTACCAGATTGCACTCCCACCGATAGTGCCAGAGGGCTCCCCTTTCTCCACATCCTTGTCAAAACCTGTTGTGTCTTGTGTTGGTGACTTGAGCTATTCTGACAGGTGTGAGCTGGTATCTCACTGTGGTTTTGCTTTGTATTTTCCTGATGATGAGTGATGTGGAGCATCTTTTCATGTGTCTGTTGGCCATCTGGATGTCTTCTTTGGAGAAATGTCTATTTATGTCTTCTGTCCATTTTTTAATTGGATTATTCATTTTTGGGGATGTTGAGTTTTTAATTTTAATTTTGCCACCTGTTAGCGGTTCAATTTTGTGCAAGTCTTTTTTAAACCTGTCCGCATTTCAGTTTTCTCATCTATACAGGGCAATATAAATTTTCTATATCTTCTAGTCCAATTAATGTTAGTCACGGTCCATGTCAGCACGCACACCATTTTCACTTTTATGGCTAAGTCTTCAATCGCTACAGTGTCCACTGAAGTTTTCACCCCATCCCATGTACTCTGAATATCTTCGTCTGTCCTCTTATGTTAGCTAAATGCCACCGTCTCTAAAGGCCAGCCTGAGTTTCAGATCCTCTGGCCACCTCAGATCTTACTTCTTGGAATCCCTGGTGTTTTGGGTCATAATCACCTCGTCTAGCAAGGAACATGTCTTAGGTGATCTCTATAACTCACTGTGTAGCCTAACCCATTAGTGTTTGCTGACCTGTCAATATATATTCTATTAAGGTCTTATTATATGCCTAGCACAGTGTTGTTTGTTGCTGAGAACATTCTCAGAGGGCTGTCATTGAAGCCTCATATACTATCGTCTTTGAGGACGTAAGGGAGTTCAATAAATTTCTCTTGCTTGGTTATTCTGTGAGATCAGGATGTCCAGAGAGGCAGGTGACCGAGAAATGGTGTAAGCACTGGGCTTGCTCTGAGGAGTACTGGCCTCAGTTCCTGCTTCTCATGAGCTGTGAACATTGAAGAAAGGAACTAATGTCTTCATGAATACAAATGAAGAGGAGTAAACTCACACGTGAACACTTGGTGGACTTTGGGTATGTAAACACACGCAGGGTTAATTTTTAAAAAGCAGAAAGTAGAGAATAGTTATTCCCAGAGACCGATGACTAGTCAATCTGGATATCAGGATATAACCCCAAACTTGGTTTGACGATGGGCAGAGCTGGTGTCTTTCTCCTGGTCACGCTTCTTCTCTCATGGCTTTGCTCAAACCTCTGAGACAAGAAGTCCTTACCTTTCACCCTCCTCTCCAACACTGAGTGTTCACTCTTCTCTGAGACCCCTCTCATGTAAGAAGAATCATAAAAAAAAAAACCCCCTCTCATTTGAACATTAAGTGTCATGTAAAAAGCGAATTAACTGTTGTTTAATATCATGTTTGGAGGTGAAAAAACTTTTAAACCTTTTGTTCAGTCATTCCTTGCCAAAGGGCTGTCAAGTTAGGATGTAAATTCTAGACTTACGTGGATCCCCCAAAGGACTGCGAAAAGTGACTTTCTAATCCTTTTGCTGTGTTTTTGATGGCAAACTTTGTTTTTGCAGGATAGGAGGTGACTGATGGTCTTACTATTATCTCTTCATGACTTTGCAATATTTACTTGCCTTCCTCATTTTTATGAGCAATGGTGCTAACTTTGGCCCCTCTCCTGGTTCCACAGGCACCCCACATCGTCCAGAAAAAGGTGGGGGGCGCTCTGCTGTGCTGTATGCTTAGTTGGAGGAAATTCCAGTTCTAGGATCCCGGGTCTCCCTACTTTAATTTTCTAATTGATCACATAGTTGCCAGCATTTATGAAACATATTCAATCAAAGACACCCCAAAAGTCTAATGTTATCCTATGAATGAGATGCAAAGACTTTGCACTCGCTGGTGATCCTATCACCCGGAGCTTCAGGCCTTGGGCAGAATGGTCTGGGAGACAGAAGGCACGCTGAAACAGGCCGAAGGTCTCATTTCCAGGCCTAACCTCCCAAGGAGTACGAATCCTGAAAGGGATTTCAGTGTTTAAGATATAAATCCTCATTTGAGTTGGGCAGGGCAAGGAAAAGTCTGGTGAAGTTCTTGGGCAGGTAAATAGAAAAAAAAAAAAAAAGAGTTCGACACATTACAAATGGCCCCATATTTGTTATCTGCAGACTGTATGGAACACACGAGTCCTGGTCTCAAGTGAGATGGTGCCTGTGAAAAGTCTAGATACACTTACGATGTTGCTTTGCACAAAGGTGATTAAGGCACGAGCAGGGGCATTTCCAGTTTCTTTTGGAAATAGGCTGATACTTGGTTTTCCAAGGAAGTACTGAAAAAATCACAAGTGAAAAAAAAAAAGAAACTTTACTGAATGTTCTTATACTTACTGTTACGTTATAGTGGTGTTTTTTCTTTTTTATAACTAAGTACTTGGTGGGGTGAGAGGGGGAGGGTGCCACAATACTTCCAGTGCTCAGAGCCTCTAAAGGTCTCGCTCCAGTGCTTGGTAGGAGCATAAATCATAATTGTCGTTGCCGACTCGTTCCCAAATTTATTCAGCCACAGTTCCTCGGGGCTGTTGGAGAAGTACTGTGATGCTATTCAGAAATACATTCAGGGGCGCCTGGGTGGCGCAGTCGGTTAAGCGTCCGACTTCAGCCAGGTCATGATCTCGTGGTCCGTGAGTTCAAGCCCCGCGTCGGGCTCTGGGCTGATGGCTCGGAGCCTGGAGCCTGTTTCCGATTCTGTGTCTCCCTCCCTCTCTGCCCCTCCCCCGTTCATGCTCTGTCTCTCTCTGTCCCAAAAATAAGTAAAAAAAACGTTGAGAAGAAATACATTCAAATCCATCCCTATGATGAGGTTATTATAGTTTCTACTGTGTGATCCAGCGATACGCATTAGGGAAGTGGTACGCATCCACCCTACGGGTCACGAGGTGTTAAAACACATTCTCCTTATTAAATGAGGGGTTAGGTGAGCGTGGTGACAAGGCACAGTGCCGTCTAGACCCACGTCATTTCGTCTGATCACATCTCAGCAATTCCCGGCCACACCACTAGCCACAGTTCTTAGGGCCAGCGATATGGCTTCAAGTATAAGGTAAATGGTGTTCCACGTTCAAAGAAGATATTCTCTAGCGCCCCCCCACCTCGGCTGCTCCCGCCACCCCCCCAGAATAGTACTTTTGCTGATGCTGATGTAGGGTGCTTTGGAAAGTTAACGAAATGGCACAGGAGGCTGTGCGGAACAGACATGCTGCGGGGGGTGGCTTTGGTCATGGATTTCGGAAGGAACGGATTCTCCGCGGCTTACCCTTGGTGAAAAAGGGGGAGTGGAAAAGCTTTTCATGGGAGACAGGTGCCGATGGATAGACTCAGCTCGCTAAACGTCTTCCCTTGGGATTATCCAATTCAATGTTCCTCAAACCTGAACAGTGTATAGACATAGTTTATAGGAAAAAATTTTTTTGCAGCCTCTCAGGGTAATTGATTATATGGACATCATTAAAATATGTACAAACATAAAACTAGGTTTATGCTTCTTACGCTTATAGTTCTTTTGCAACCATAAAGCCGAACCAGATTTAGAAATGAAATCACACGGGGCGCCTGGGTGGCGCAGTCGGTTAAGCGTCCGACTTCAGCCAGGTCACGATCTCGCGGTCCGTGAGTTCGAGCCCCGCGTCGGGCTCTGGGCTGACGGCTCAGAGCCTGGAGCCTGTTTCCGATTCTGTGTCTCCCTCTCTCTCTGCCCCTCCCCCGTTCATGCTCTGTCTCTCTCTGTCCCAAAAATAAATAAACGTTGAAAAAAAAAATTAAAAAAAAAAAGAAATGAAATCACACATAACTATAAACTCAACAAAATAAATTAAAAACATTATTTTACTGTGTCAAATGATGTGGTTGGTTGAAACTAACCACTAGTGGGGGGGGGGTGGGTAAAGATAGAGTGGAACCAGGTGGCCTCAGGGCCTGCTCTATGTTTAATCTGGGTTATTTATTTATTTATTTATTTGATTAAAAAAAAATTTTTTTTTAAATGTTTATATATTTTTGAGAGAGAGAGAGAAGCATAGTGTGAGCAGGGGAGGGGCAGAGAGAGAGAGGGAGGCACAGAATCTGAAGCAGGTCCTAGGCTCTGAGCTGTCAGCGCGGAGCTCAACATGGGGCTCCAACTCACAAACCATGAGATCATGACCTGAGCCGAAGGTGGACGCTTAACTGACTGAGCCACCCAGGCACTCCTAATTTAACTTTTTAAAGTTTATTTATTTTTGAGAGAGACAGAGACCCCATGAGTTGGGGAGGGGTAGAGAAAGAGGGAAAGAGAGAATCCCAAGCAGGCCCCACACTGTCAGGACAGAGCCCCCCGATCGGAGGCTCCAACTCACAAAACTGTGAGATCATGACCTGAGCCAAAACCAAAAGTCACCAACTGAGCCACCCAGGCGCCCCTAATCTGGGTCTGTTATTTAAATGTAATTAATATGCACGCAGAAAATGCCCATTGGTTTAAGTATGTTAAACACAGTGTTAATAATAGCCTCAAAGGTTTATAAGTCCAGGAAAATCGAAT
Source organism: Prionailurus bengalensis (assembly GCF_016509475.1). NCBI lineage: Eukaryota > Metazoa > Chordata > Mammalia > Carnivora > Felidae > Prionailurus > Prionailurus bengalensis. Next base: position 62,417,149 of record NC_057360.1, on the reverse strand, counting down.
CTCATACTTCACCAAACTTGGCGAGTAGGAAATGGTCAAATGTCAGTTTTAATGAGGTATCATTTGATAATTTGCTAACTTGTCTATTCACTTGAAGATCAAGTTTAGCGTTGCGGCGGCATTGAAATAGCTCCAGATGAGTATCTCGTGCAGTTACTACCAGAGTTAGAGACAGAACCATCCCGCTTTGTGTATTCCTGCCTCAGGTTTCTGCTTAGGAACCGGTAGGTGTCGGGATGTGGGGAGTCAGAGTCCGCTCCACACATCTGCTCGCAGCACGAACGTGGCACTGACGTCTGTGGTGAGCGGACTGAACAGGCCAAACCATTCCGTGACTCGGCTCTCCCACCGTGTCCCATTTGTGATTGGCTCTTGACTTGATCTGGCTCCCATCTGGCATCCGTGCAGTCAGGGACACAAAAGGCAGCCACTGAAAGTGCATGGCAGTATCGGGTCCCCATGAGTATTGTATGAAGAGTTTCAAATGATAGAATCGTAGATACAAAATTTTAAAAATTCTCCAAATCTTGTGGGCTGCAAGAAAACACTTACACTTGGGAGACACTGCTTTAAAACTAAGTTCAGACTCCAGTTTTCTCAGGAAAGGCTTTCTCATCCGCCCTCTCTCTTTTAAATGTTTATTTATTTTTATTTATTTATTTTTGGGAGGAAGAGAGAGGGAGAGTGCTCTCTTTTAAATATTTTAATAATTAAATGACCAGGGGGCACCTGGGTAGCTCAGTCGGTTGAGCTCCTCTGACTCTTGACTTCAGCTCAGGTCATGATCTCACAGTTGGTGAGTTTGAGTCCCACATTGGGCTCTGCGCTGACAGCACGGGGCCTGCTTGGGATTCTCAATCTCTCTCTCTCTCTCTCTCTCTCTCTCTCTCTCTCTCTCTCCTCCCCTCCCCTGCTTTTTCTCCCTCTTCCTCAAATTAAATAAATAAACTTTAGAGAAAAATAGAGAAAATATAATTAAACGGTCGTGATGAATTCAGTGATGTTTATTGTGTCCTAAGATTTATGTGAAGCCCTTTTTATAAATATGATCTCACTGAAACCTAATGATAGCTGTGTGAGGTGGGTATTTTTCCTATTTTATATAGAAGGGCACACGGCGTGAATCACACAGCAGGTCGGTGGCAGAGACAGAATTTGCATGTAGGTCTTTCTCATCAGCACACCTAACTTTGTACCACTACTCTGTTCCTCTCTGTGCACCTCAGTTACATACCATGAACTCCCCTCGTATCATAAGCAGGCACCACTGTTTATAATGAGTTCCTTCTAAGCCCGTCTTTTCCACTGGCCAGTGGGTCTCAAACTTGAGTATCTGTCAGAATCACCTGGAGAGATTTTTTAAAAATGCAGATTCCAGGCTCCACCACAGACTTAGTGAATAAGACATTTTTGGGGCGCCTGGGTGGCTCAGTCGGTTAAGCGTCCGACTTCGGCTCAGGTCACGATCTCGCGGTCCGTGAGTTCGAGCCCCGCGTCAGGCTCTGTGCCGACAGCTCGGAGCCTGGAGCCTGCTTCAGATTCTATGTCTCCCTATCCCTCTGCCCCTCCCCCACTCATGATCTCTCTCTGTCTCTCAAAAATAAATAAACTTAAAAAAAAATTTTTTTTAGGGGTGCCTGGGTGGCTCAGTCGGTTGGGCGGCCAACTTCGGCTCAGGTCATGATCTCGCGGTCCGTGAGTTCGAGCCCCGCTTCGGGCTCTGTGCTGACAGCTCAGAGCCTGGAGCCTGTTTCCGATTCTGTGTCTCCCTCTTGCTGACCCTCCCCTGTTCATGCTCTGTCTCTCTCTGTCTCAAAAATAAATAAAACGTTAAAAAAAATTAAAAAAAAATTTTTTTTAAAAGAAATTTTCTGGGGGCGCCTGGGTGGCGCAGTCGGTTAAGCCTCCGACTTCAGCCAGGTCATGATCTTGTGGTCCGTGAGTTCGAGCCCCGCGTCGGGCTCTGGGCTGATGGCTCAGAGCCTGGAGCCTGTTTCCGATTCTGTGTCTCCCTCTCTCTCTGCCCTTCCCCCGTTCATGCTCTGTCTCTCTCTGTCCCAAAAATAAAAAAATAAATAAATAAACGTTGAAAAAAAAAAAAGAAATTTTCTGTAGTGTCCAGGGAAACCTGTATTTTTTTTTTTTAATCACTTCCCTCAGGTGATTTTGTTGCAGGTGTATACCTTTGATGCATTTTGAGCAAAAGTGTGTTCGACTGTGGGTGCTTCATGGCTTCTAACCACCTCTGCATCTCAAGGACTTGCTTGCTAAACGTGTGTTGAATAATTCAAAGAATGAATGAAGAAACAATTGTCGACAGAAAATACGTTCTTGAGAAGAACACTCTTTTGGCCAGACCTTTGGAAAATTTAGAGATACGTGCTTAAATATCATGTAATATACTCAGTCTAGACTCTCCTCTGGGGGCTGCCCGTGGCAAGAAGCCTGCGAGAAGGTAGCAGAAAGCACAACTAAGTCTTGAAGAAAAAGAACAAAAACCCGCCGGGTCCTCTGGGATGGGACACAATCCGTCTTCTTCCGGTTGAAGAAAACAAAGATCAATCGAATTAGAAAAGCTTAAATGCCTTTGAGGGCCAGAATAAGGTCAGTTTCCCTAGCGTGTTATAGGCGTGAAGTTTTCTGCTTAACTTACAGTTCTGAGGTCAAATGTGGATTAATTCCTTTATTCAGCAAGAGGGTTTTTTTTAAATGCTTCCTAAGTGCCTTGAATGTCGTAAGGCATAGTCTTTTTTTTTTTTTTCTTCCTGAGTTTATTACCCAGCAGAAAATTCAGGAAACAGTAAAGCTGTGCAAATGCACGTGGGGCTAGGTGGCCAGTGTCTACAAGCGCGAGAAGTCGCGGAAGGGTTTGTACAGCCAGGGTCTGGAGCTGGGAGCTGCATGAGCCCGGACAGGATTGGATGGGCAAGAGGCAAAGAGCAGCAAAGGTGGAGACTTGGCAGTCAGACTGCTTATGGCCGGCCGGCTCAGTTGACACAGAGGACGTGAGCCCGGCGTGGTGGAAGTTGCACGGGGAAGCACCGAGAAAGGACGTTGCATAGCTGTGCTTTCTTACGTTACGGGGAGCTTTGGAGGCTGTGGAGTTCAGAATGTTCTTTTGTGTCTTGAAGCAGGTGAAGGATTGTTTTAAGAAAATGAGTGTCCCTGTAGGGGGTAAGGTAAATGGCAGGGGAGAGGGGGTTGGGCCAGGAGACTTATTAGAAGGCTGTGGTCAGTGTTCCAGATGTGGGTGGGTTTGGGCCAAAGTGGTGAAGTGAGCCAGGAGAAGCCTGAGCAGCTGTGGAAGTCCCTGGAAGGACACGAGGAGAGAGCATGGCTGGTAATGGTGCCCAAAGCCCAGTGACGCCCGGTGCTAGCGACGTGTGGCCATGAGCACCCAAAGAGCCCATTTTCCCACAAGAAGTCTTGGTTGGAGATCAGTGTCCGACGCTTGTGGCCAGGACCCCAAATTCCCCAAATAGCTGTTTCAGCCTTTGTGGCTGGCAGAGCAGATGGCTCTCAGACTGGGACTGTTTGTCGTTTCTCTCTCCTTCTCTGGCTCTCGTCGCTTCCCCACCTGGTTCCCACACTGAGGACCTGTCAGTCTTGACACGTCTGCTGGGGACCGACAAAGGAAATCTTGCTAATTAGACAAAGGTGGCGTCTCCCAAAGTGTGATCCCTGGAAACCTGCGGGGTTTTGAATGGATAACAGCAGGAGCAGGGCAAGAGCCTGCGTTCCGTGGTCAAATAAGTTTGAGAAATATTCTTAGAGAGTGACCCAGGTTTCTTTGTTGCAGGAGTCGCCGAGGTCTTTAATATGGTCATAAGCATCTCAGCTGTTCAAGAGAGGGGTAGCTTATAGCACTCCACAAACTTTCGGGACCATGGAGCTCATTTTTAAAGAAGTGTCTTAGGGGCGCCTGGGTGGCTCAGTCGGTCAAGCGTCCGACTTCGGCTCAGGTCATGATCTCGCGGTTTGTGAGTTCGAGCCCCGCGTCGGGCTCTGTGCTGACGGCTCAGAGCCTCGAGCCTGCTTCCGATTCTGTGTCCCCCCCACCGTCCCTCCCCTGCTCATGCTCTGTGTCTCTGTCTCTCAATAATAAATAAACATTAAAAAATTAAAAAAAAATAAAGAAGTGTCTTAAGGGGAGAGGGCTTCATTTGGAGAAATTGGAGACTAGGGAGTTTGTCTTTAGAATAAGACTCCTGCACTCAAGGTTGGCAGTGAAATGGAAAGAAACAGGAGACTGGAATTTTGGTCTGATTCTCCTACTAACGGCTTATCTGGTCACTGAACTTCCCTGGGTCTGTTGCCACAGAGGTCACACTAATAGTAGACGTACTCGTAAGTTCTTTCAACCGTAGGAATCTATAATCGTGTGCACATTCAGAAAAAGAACATCAGCTGTGATTTTTCTACTCTGTAATAAGTCGGGTGGCAGAGACAGTGGGGGGGGACCTCGGGGCCGAGGGGCGGTGACGACGAGATGAGTAAGATATGGTTTGAACCCTGAGCTGATTGTGTGGTCGGGTACAGTTACAGTGCTGGACTGATGTAGCAGACAGAGATCAATGAAGTTTCTGGTTTGTTCTCAGGCTCCTGTGAACATATCATACGGTGCACCTGCAAGGTTAAGCGGCTAAGTCAGTGCTAATCCCCAGCGATCACTTAACCATCTCGTTTCAGTTTTGCTACTAAGCAGTTGTGAGGCCTTCGATAAATCAGCCCTCTGGGCTTGGGTTTTCTTCCTCTGCGAGATAAAGGAGTTGGGTGAGATTAAGGGCTGCGGGTGTTGTGTGACGAGGAACTATTTTTGAGTGAAGTTTTTAAGTCCCGGGACTTACCTGGAGATGTTCTTCCTCCAGCCACTCGAGGCAGACAGACCCCAAGGCTTTGTCTTCATTGTCTTTCTTTTCCTTATTCCCAGATCATTTTTTAAATTTCCAGATCATTTCAGCCGCCTCAGACTTCTCTTACTGCTTTTATGTATTTGATGTTTCAATAGGTATCTGTTGCACCAAACTCCCTTGAATGGCAGACCCAAGTTTCCGTCTGCTCAGCGTGTTTACCTGTTTCCAGCTTTAAAAAATATATATTTTTATTTATCTTATTTTGAGAGAGAGAGCGAGCGAAAGTGAGGGGCACAGAGAGAGAGAGAGAGAGAGAGAGAGAGAGAGAGAGAGAATCCCCTGGGTAGCTCAGTACAAGTCTTTTTGCCCCAGTGAATAAACCCCAAGTATAATACTTGGTAAGCCCCAGTAATACAGTGAAAATTTGGATCTTTTCTCAAATGTTGAATACTTCAGTTGCCTGCCTTCTTAGGGAACTAGAAGGCAGAAGAGAGCTGGACTAATATAGGTGACGTCTGTTCTTGCCGCGTGGCCACTTTATTCCCATTAAGTTCCGTGTCCTCTGCTGGAGACAGTGGCAACTTAGAGTAGCGGTTCAGCAACCCACCTGGATGCTGTGGCACCACACAGAGTTACACATTGTTTTACCATCTAATGGAGGAAAGAGACCGGCAGAAGAGACGGAAATGACGTAATGACACATGCTAGAATGCAAGCACCCCAACATGTGGAACAGAAAACCCTAGGTGAGAGGTAGAGTGTGCTCATACTTAATTTAAAAAAACATTAGCAAAAACTGTACATCCATATATTTACATTTATGTGTCGATAGTTCTAGAAGACTGCTCAGGTAACTGATAACTAGCGGCGTTGAAGAACGGGGGCGATAGTCTGAGGGGGAAGTGAGACCTACTTTGATTGTAAGCTATCTGGACAGCCCTGGTAGCTCTGGAGACACTCCCAGGGGATCTGTGAGAGCAAAACTATTTCCACAATAATCCTAGGATGTTTGGCTTTGTTTCGCTCTCCTCCCACGATTATATGGTGGAATTTTTGAGAGGATGCATGATATGTGATATTGCAACAAATTGAATTCAGAAGTGGATATGAGAATCTGTGTTCAATTAAGCCAGATATTGAAGAGATTTTATTTATTTTGAGAGTGGGGAGAGGGCAGAGAGAGGGGGAGAGAGAGACAGAGACAGAGACAGAGAGGGAGAGAGAGAGAATCCCAAGCAGGTTCCACGCCCAGCATGGAGCCCGACACAGGACTCAATCCCATAACCCTGTGATCATGACCTGAGCCGAAATCAAGAGTTGGACGCTCAACTGACTGAGCCCGCCAGGTGCCCCTCAATGAGAGTTTTTTTTTAATGTAAACTAATGCCACTGTTCTCACTAAGAATTTTTTTTGAAAATAGCTATTGTTATTTAAAAAATTATGTTAACACATAATCATAATTTAACAATAATTTTTAAGAACTTAAACATTAATAATAAAATTGAGTAATTATTATCTTAAATAAATAGTAAATGTAACATTCTGTTTAAGTTTCTAGATTGATAGATATCAATAGGTGTAGCCCTCCTAAACAGACTCTCTTTGAGATCCCTTCAGTGCCTGGGGTACTTGGGAGGTGTCAAATTGGAAAGAAAGTACGAATGATGCAAAAGTTTGTAATGCTGGGGCTCCTGGGTGGCTCAGTCGGTTGAGTGTCCACCTTCGGCTCGGGTCATGATCTCACGGTTCGTGAGTTTGAGCCCTGGGTTGGGCTCTGTGCTGACAGCTCAGAGCCTGGAGCCTGCTTCAGATTCTGTGTCTCCCTCTCTCTCTGCTCTTCCCCTGCTCACACGCTATCTCTCTCTCTCAAAAATAAAGATTAAGGGGTGCCTGGGTGGCCCAGTCGGTTAAGCGTCCGACTTCAGCCAGGTCATGATCTCATGGTCCGTGAGTTCGAGCCCCGCGTCGGGCTCTGGGCTGATGGCTCAGAGCCTGGAGCCTGCTTCCGATTCTGTGTCTCCCTCTCTCTCTGCCCCTCCCCCGTTCATGCTCTGTCTCTCTCTGTCTCAAAAATAAATAAAACGTTAAAAAAAATTTAAAAAAAAAAATAAGGATTAAAAATAAATAAATAAATAAAAAGTTTGTAATGCAACATTGCTCTCCCTCCCCCCCCCCCATAAAGGGATATCTACAAGTGGTCTGGGGTTCAGTGCTCTAGAAAGTTCCAAGTCCTGTGGCTTGAAGCAAAGACGTTGTGACAACTGAAGACACACAGAAGCCAGCTGTCGTCGAGGACCCCGTTCCTCAGAGAATGTTCTGCACCCATGGATGTAAGTAAGGCCAGTCGCTGAAGCTGTCACCCCATGAGGCCGGGGACGAGGGTAGGAGGGGAAACCATCTGCTGCCAGTGTGGCCTCCCTGGAGCCCCTCACTTACCTGGCTCGTGTCACAGGGAATGTGGAGCACGTGGGTTCTGTGCCGAGAGCTGGTGTCAGCAGAGACCATGTGTTGGATTGTATAGGAAAGCTGATATTGAATGTCAGCTCACTCCTCAGACTTCACTGATCCAGATGTGGCTTGCACCAGGTTCACGGCTGATCCTGGGGTGTCTTCCCCAACTCTGAGTGGCCCAGGGTATCTTGGTCTTCCCTGTCCTGACAGAACCCACTGGAATCTCGGGGTTCCTACGTCGATCCGGGTCTCTCCCAACACTCCGATTACATTCATTTATTTATTTTTTTGTAAGTTGCCTTCTTCCAGCAATAATTTGAGGTGGCTTAGAGAAAAATAATAATTCACAGAGCTACTAAAATCGGGGTCATTGACTCAGAGTCCTATAATAAGCTTTGGAGGAGCTAAATATATGAGAAAAGCCGGCCTGGGGTACTTACTGTAGATAAATGCAACCCTTAGCCCTGGGATGCAAGGCAGAAAGAGATGTGTGGGACACTTCAGAGCATCCATGAGCAAACTAGGAAGAATTCACCCACCTCAAGGTGTCTGCTCTGGGTGAATCTTGGTCTCCATGGGACTTCTCAGTTCATCCTTTAGCGGACTCAGATCCCATTAATGAATCTAAAATTCTAGTAATTCCATGAGTCTGAGACCTTTTCAGCCTGGAGCTCACCAAGGGCACAAGCCATGTTTCCTTCACGCTGGCATCTCTGGCCTCCAGCATGGGGTCTGGCTCACAGAAGATGCTTGGGGAGAACCTACTGACTTCCATCCATATGGCTTCTGTAGAACTCGCTGAATGAATGGATGGCTGAGTAAATAATATGGACCCGTGAGTCCTCGGGAGTGAAGGATGAGGGCAGGAGGGACAAGTGGTATTTTCTCACATTTTCCAGGAGATTTCTTCTCACTGTCAGGATGCTCATTGGATTATACACTCCTTGCCATTTATTATGTAAGGACTAAACCTCTTCCCCATTTCTCCTTCACCTCCTTGTGGTGAGAAAATATCTTGGGTCCGTTTCTTCCCACAGATCGCCTTGAAACTAATGTATTTCCTTCCTTCCTTCCTTCCTTCCTTCCTTCCTTCCTTCCTTCCTCCCTCCCTCCCTCCCTCCCTCCCTTTCTCCCTCCCTCCCTCCCTTCCAATAGACTTCAAGTAGACTCTTGATACTGGAAGAGCTAAAAGGTCTTCACTGGAGCCTTCATGATGTGCAGTTGAGAATGAATAATTCATAGCTACATTTAACCACTAACCAGAAGTTATTGCAGATTTTCTCTATTACACGAGATTCCTCAAACATGATTCATCTGTGGATCATTCCGCTTTACCTTTCAGAAGCTATCACTGTGGACTTTTCTTCCCCTGCCACCCGATCTTAAGTGACTGTTTCCAGAAATTACTATTTCAGTATCCACGGCGTGTGCAACCTACAGCCTTGTCTTGTGAAGCCCCGTCCGGCTGCCTCCCCCCACCTCCACTATCATGTTACACCGAGAACTATTTCAAGTCCTGCTCCCCCAAGACAGAATCCTTCTGGTCTTTTCCGGTGACCAACGTCGGCTTCCTCCTTTTCTGAGAATGACGACATTAAGTATTTCATTCTGTCCAGAGACTTCAGTCTCAGTTTCCTGTGTCTCCTATTAATAGGAGGACCAAGTAATGTAACATCTAAATGGAACACTTGCGAGGGAAAGGCAGTGTTATTAATAGATGCTCTGGAACATGGGGCTGATCCCAACGTACGGTCAAGATCTGGCATCAGTCGCAAATACTGAGAGCAGAGGTTAACAATAGCCTTTGGAGATCAACTCCTCCAGTTCTGTTTGGTTGTTTGTTTTGGGCCCCAGGGGGCTCTGGGGTCCACCCAGCCCAGCCCAGTGTTATACAAGCCCATGGAGACCCTGTCCCCTCGTGGATGTTAGAGCTCCCAGGGGACACCATCAAACTCACCACAGAACTGGTGGCCCGTGTTTGTGAGCCAGCATAGCACAGCCTGTCTTCTCTGCCTTTTCCTCCCTCTTCGTCCCCTCCTCTGCCCTCCCCCTCTGCTCCTTCCCCTTTGGGTCTTCATTCCTTCACTCTGCCCCCCCCACCTCCTCCCCCCTCCGCGCCTCCCTCCTCTCACTTTTCTCTTTTTGTCTCCTTCTCTCCATTTGTCACTCACACTGTCTTCCTTTCCCTCTCTCTCCCAAAATGGCTCTTCCAGCTTTGTTGGAGAGCAGCTCAAAAGAGTAGTACTGCCAACGTTAGCTTCTCCTTTAAAGGAAAAGTTTGTATTTCCAACCGGAGCTTGATTCTCCCTCGTGACTTAGAAGCTGCCTTTCTCCCATTGCAAGTGGCCGAGGGCTGGTCTGTTTCTCATGAGTGTCTTGGGTGGGAGGTTCTGGTTTCAGGTGTCCCGGAGGACATGTTTTCCAGGGCATGGCGACCGCACAGCCTGGGGGGTTGCACGTGGGGGTGGCGTGGGGACGGGTGGCATTCGGAGCGGTGACCGGGACAAACCTGGGAGGCATCTGCTTGTTACAGAGCACGTTACGGTTGAGATAAATGAGGCACCGTGACCACACTGCTACATAAACCTAGGCGTCTGAGATTTTGGAGTTTGGCTGTGCCAGGATCATTACAGGAAGGACAAGGTCAGGATCGGTGTCTAACTAATCAGAGAGCCACAGCTATTGTGGGTGTGCCACGAGGCGAGGAGAGAAGAGACTGGTTAGAAACTGAGGGACATGCTTGCCCAGGGGAAGGGAGGCCAGGTGTGCAGCTGGCTTAGACGTTTCTAGATGAAATGGGCTCAACAATGTTCTGAAAAGCATGAACTGCAAATGGACGGTGGTGATGTACAAGGAACCGTGGGGCTGGAGAGCAGTGTGGGACCCAAGGACTTTGGGTAACAGCTTTACTTACAAAAATAGTAACTGTTACGGGGCACCTGTGATGTGTGAGGGACTCAGCAAGTGATTTGAAAGCATATGGATAGGAGTGGGGGATCATTCCAGCCCAAGTCCTCATGGCCAACAAGAAAGGGAAGGAACAAAAAAAAAGCACCGTGCTCAAGGAGGTGCCCAGAGGGTGGTGAGTGGTGATGGTAGGGGATGGCACTTGTGGCTGGGGAGGTCCCCGACTGTGGAAGGGGTGGGGCTGGGGCCAAGCATGGGGGTGCCAGGCAGCGGTGCAGTATGCAGAGGGCGAGGTATGGGTTGGTCACTAGCGGTGGGGCTGACCTCAGCAGTGAGGACGAGGAGTGAGCAGTGGACGAAGATGGCACTGGACGTGGGAATGGAGGGGAGGGGGCATATGGCAATCTGTGGGGAGCAGAGGGTTAGGACCGAGGGGTGGTGGAAGAGAGAGCTGGAAAGGAGGGTGGCTGCCAGACTGGGGAGAGCTCTGACTGCTGGCTGGTCTGTGACATCTGGACGCCATCTTAGGGATTCAGCATCTGCGTGGGACGTGCCCTAGGAGTGACTTTGCTTTTGAGGATGCCAGTTTCAGATGCCCCTCTTGCTGAGTGGGGGTGCAGTTCTGAGCCAGATTTAGGGGGGAAATATTCAGACGCCTAAGAATATATATGCGTGAAACACGTGGAGGCAGCACGTTCTAAGGTGTCAGTCTCTTGGCTTTGCTTTGATCTTCATGGCTTATAAGAGATTTGAGGGTCAGCCACAGACTCCATCGCCCTCAGGGTACATCTAGGGCTGCTAGCAAGAATCTTATTTCCATTGTTTCCATTTTCATTGCCTTATAATTTCTCATATTATATTAATTATTTTAGCCTGAGATTGTGGGCTGCAGGAATGATGTTAAGTGTTCCTGGCTGGCAACATTTCCTGAATTTCTTTCTGAGCTTGAACCTATTCAAAATTCTTGCTTCCTGGGGCATGGAGCTTCGGGTTCCTCCCCTTGTGATGGATGAGAGGGGTTGGGGTATCCCTTCTAGACATTCATAGTCTTTGTCAGGATTTTTCACTGCTGTCTTATTGTCTTAGACATTCATGTGACCTCTTATACTGATTAATTTCTTTATGTGTATGAGCTCCTCCTCCCCCACCCCTCCCCCACCAAAAAAAAAGACTGCGAGAACCTCTTAGCCAAGGTCTGAGTCTTTTTGTCAGGTGGTTTTGCTTTTGTGTAACATCTAGCGTTGTATTCCACATGCATTATCTGTTGGGGGTTGAGAAACAGGGTTGGTGGTGGTGGGCAGCTGGAACCCATCTGCTCCCATGTTTCGCCCTGGAATTGGGTTTTATAGAGGATGGTCCAGAGCAGATCTTTGCTAATCGAAGCCTCATTCACTGATAGCATCGATTTCAGCTAGGAGCTTGTTGAAGACAGAGTTGCATGCCTTAGACCTCAGAGTCTAATTTTTTTTGTTTTTAGTTTTTTTGGAGGGGATATACATATAGAGCATGTAAGTGGGGGAGAGGGGCAGAGGGAGGGAGGGAGGGAGGGAGGGAGAGAGAGAGAGAGAGAAAGAGAGAGAGAATCTTAAGCAGGCTCCACGCTCCGTGCAGAGCCCAATGAGGGGCTCAGTCCCATGATCCTGGGATTGTGACCTGAGCCGAAATCAAGAGTCGGATGCTCAGCTGACTGAGCCCCCTGGGCACCCCGTAATTTGATCGGTGTTTGAGACACACTGGTCCCCAGATGTAATGTGTACAAAGCACCTGAGGATTGTGTTAACATGCAGCTTCTGATATTATTTTAGGTTCCTTAGGTAATAGTAGACAACCAGACCTCAAAGTTTTCTCATACCAAAGCAGCACCTTCCTTCCTAAGGGTGTCAGTGAACATCATTCGCTCCTCAAACTGATACTCCTGCACAGAACACAGGGTTTTTGTCAGGGTTTGGCACACCACAGCCTGTGGTCGAAATCCAGCCTGCTGCCTGTTTTTGTAAATAAAGTTTTATTAGCACACAGCTCTGCTCATTTATTTGCCTAGTGCCTATGGCTTCTTTTGTGCTACATAGGACAAGGTGAATAGTTATGACAGAGACCTTATGGCCCACAAAGCCTAAAATACTTACTATCTGGGCCTTTACAGAAAATTTAAAAGAAAGTTTGCTGGTAGTGGCTGATGAGATGAGCCCAAAATATTTCCTTGAAGTAAAGGAAATAGTTGTAGTCTTTTGCCCCAGTGGCAAAATTTGCAAGCCCGTCTTAATCTATCATGGAGAAACTAAATCATAAAACAATTCCCTAGTGGGCAATGAAGTGTCTTGAGCCCCAAATCGATCCAGATATCAGTACCAAGGAGTCTGTGACTTTCCAAGGCCCATTTTCTAACAACCTCCTCTAAAGAAATGATTGTAATTTTATTGAGCCGACTCCTTCTTCCACAACTCGATTCCATGAACTGTTCAAAGTGAGTTTTGACTTTCCCGAAGAACTGGGAGGATCCAAGAGGAAATCCTGAGGAGAAATGTCCGGGACCAAGGAATCAAACAGCCTGGAAAGGGTTGGGTAGAATCTCCTGAAACAGTAGCCTCAGCCCAGCCCACCTCTGCGCTGTTCCCTGGGCTGCCAGACTCAGACAGTGTGGGCTTGGAGTCCTTCTTTCCATTCCCTGGGAGAATCCCACCACCTGTCTCTTATTTGGGGTTTGTGAATTGTGAAATGATGGCACACTCCAGCTCCAGGCTTGCTGTGTGTATGCCAAGCATACAGAGACGGAAGGCAGAGGCTGGGGCCAAGGAGCAGGAAGTACAGAAAGGGGGGCGGCTGGCCCGAGGCATCTGCTCTGCAAACACAGTGGAGCAGGGGGGTTGTGGGCAGAGAGAAGGCAGCCCCATGTAATCGCTCGAGGATGTGGGCGCGCAGCTCTGATCCCCTGGCTCTCCTTCCAGAACCAAATTTCAGAGGAGATGGGTGTAGGAGAGTTAGGATCCCTTTTCCTTGTCCAGGGGTTTTCCGGGGCCAGCGTGATTTAGCGTGGGATTCTATGGGCTTCTTGGCTGTAGCCCTTGGAGCTCTAGGCTTCCTTTGTTTCTTTTCCCATTGTCTGCATAGCCCGGGACATTAGCAGGGCTTTTTTGAGGAGGTGTAGACAAGAGTGAGGAGTCCCCTCTCAATTCCAGACTTTATTTTACCTCCAAACTATTCTGAGAGGTTGTAGGAGTGAATTGGTGCCTCCTGTATTGTTATTTCTTCTTTCATCCAGTGGGTGGATATCCATTGAAAGCCTACCATGTAACAGGATGGTGGGAAAAGCATGAACTGGAGAGTCAGACAAACCTGGGTGCAAATTCTGGTTTCTCCACTGTGAGCCCCCCACTCCCCACTCCTGTTCCAGTTGGCAGGTTTCCTCCTTCCTCGCCCCACTTTCCCCACATCTCCCTGAATCTTTGGTTGGGCCGGAAGATCCCTTCTCTTTGTGTTTGTTGTAGCCCCATAGTCTGGCCGCGTGCAGTATGATCGGGAAATCATCTGTTCAGGTGTCAGCCTCTCTCCCCACATTTTAAAGTCATCCATGGCAGGGATCTCTGTTAATAGTTTTTACCCTTAGCTCCCGATACACCTGGATATTATGGTGATTCTGCTATCTGGATCAGTTGGGATTTGGTAGATGACAAGTGCTGGAGAATCATGAAAATACCTGGAGACGTCCTAGTCCACTTTTCCTGAAGTGAATGGTTGAAGGGGTTGGGGGGAGGTTGGATCTGGAGACCCAGGCTTGTGAGGCACAGCTTGGGTGGATGAGTTGACAATGGACAAGCAGCTCTGTGTCTCCCCCAGAACATTATACGCTCACAGCAATGGGGGCATGTCTTATTTGTTTCTGTGTCCCTTTATGTTCTTAAGTACAACCAAGAAAGTGAGTAATTAGACAGTTGGATTTTGATGGACAGTACAAGACCAAAATCTTCCACCCGTCAAATCTCCCCATGTTCGTGACGTGCATCTATCTTGTCTTGAGAGCCTGGAGAGTGGAACCGTTATGTAAAAAACATAGATTTGGGGAGAAGAGAGTAAATTCAGTTTGAAACACGTCGAGTGTGAGATCTGCCTGTCACACACGCAGGACTGGAGAGCTGGAAGGAGGTGGGGGCTGGAGCCTTGTGACTTTTCACATGTCTGGGTTAGTTCCCCAAACTAGACCCAGAGCTCATGGTATAGCCTCTGTGGCACTTAATGTGTACCCAGTAAAAAGGACCTGGTACATATTTACTGGTCCACTCTAAGATATGGGGCTTCCCACGTAATAGAGATCTGCTGCAGATGCTTGAGCAGAGCTATAAGACGATATAAATTTTGCCCCAGGAAGACTCGATTTTGCTGCAGTGTACAAGAAAGATTGTAAGGGAAGGAGGCAGAGGTGGGGAAGCTTGTTAGGAGGCCAGCAAAAGGGCAGGTGGGCAGTGAAGGAGTCTGAGCAGAGCTGTACCAGGAGGAAAAGAGAAGAGGGGGGTTCTGACTATGCAAGAGACTGGTGACTTGGCTGGCTCCATAGCATCAGCCCTAGCAAGTCTCCTTGCTCTGGGAGGAGCAAGGACCAGCCATGTGTGGCTTTGGAATGAGAGCCAGCGACTGCATCCAGAGGGAGATGATGAGAAACACACAGGCCATGAAGATCAGGAAAGCACCATTAATCTTTTCGTTGCAAACTACTCTCCAGAGCCCTGGGAGAGGGTGCAGAAGCCTGTGTGTGCGGACTCGGGCCCTTTACTAGGAAATACAAGATGGAATCCCCCTTAATAAGCACAGAAGAGACAACATCCTGGAATCGGAGAGGCTGGGAGAGGATGGGGTGGGGTGGGTAGTGAGGAAAGGGAGGGGCGGAGCACTGGTCAGAAGACAGGGGAAAGCAAAAGTGGTCCAGGGTGAGTAGACATTGAATTTCATAGAAGCTGTATTTCTCTCCCCACCCCCCACCTCCCGTCTAATTTTATGGAGAATTTTTTCCTCAAATATGAAATTAAAAATTTTTTTTCCAATTTATTTATTTTGAGAGAGAGAGAGAGAGAGACAGCACAAGCAGGGTAGGGGCAGAGAGGGGGAGAGAGAATTCCAAGCAGCACAGAGCCCAGCATGGGGCTTCTAGTCACAAACTTTGAGATCATGACCTGAGCCGAGATCAAGAGTTGGATGCTTAAAGGGCACCTGGGTGGCTCAGTCAGTTAAGCATCCGATTCTTGGTTTTACCTCAGGTCATGATCTCATGGTTCATGGGTTTGAGCCCTGCATTGGGCGCTGTGCTGACAGCTCGGAGCCTGCTTGGGATTCTGTCTCCCTCTCTCTCTGCCCTTCTCTGCTCACTCTGTCTCTCTCTCAAAAATAAATAAATAAACATGAAAAAAGTAACACAAAAAAGAGTTGGATGCTTGACTGACTGAGCCACCCAGGCGCCCTAAGATATGAAATATTTTCGAAATTAAAGAAAAGTCATTAAAACAAAGAAACTACTTTCATTCAATAAAAACTCTAGCTTTTAGAGTTACATGTTATTTATACATATCGTAATGCCCCCAGCATTGTAAATCAATTCGATGAGGTGTGTGAATGACCTTAAAAACCGTCTATACTATTTGATGTAGGAATTTCCCATTTATGAATCCATTCTAAGGAAATACTCTGAAGGGGACAAAAGTTACACACAACAAGGTAGGTAGCATTAGGTAGGAAAAAGAAATGATCTAAAGGCCCAGCACTGAGGGTATGGTTAAGTATACAGGGTATAAGCCTTTAGAATGATGGTTTTGAGAAATAAAAAAAATTTTTAATGTTTATTTTTGAGAGAGAGAGAGAGAGCACATGAGCAGAAGAGGGACAGAGAGAGAGGGAGACACAGAATCTGAAGCAGGCTCCAGGCTTGGAGCTGTTAGCACAGAGCCTGATGTGGGGCTCGAACTCACGAGCGGTGAGATCATGACCTGAGCCGAAGTCGGACGTTTGACTGAGTCACCCAGATGCCCCTCGTTTTGAGAACTTTAGATAATTTCAGAATTTATGGTTTTATATTAAGTGAAATTAGAAGTTTCAAAGTTACATAAAGGTATTAAATAATGATGTAAAATCCACAGAACAAAAACTCTGAGGAAAATGTGTCAAAATATTAACTGAGTTTGATTTTTCATTAGCTGAGGAGCTCATAGGAGCCATTTTGGTTCTTCATAAGATTGAAAGCTCATAAATAAGCATGCATGGCTTCTCTATTAGAAAAGAAAGAAAAGGAGCTATGTAAGTTTTTTTGAAGGGGAATGATATTATGAAGGAGTAATTGTAGTTTTCAGAGAGAAAATGTGAAAAATCAAGGTGGGCTCTTTCCTTCCCTGGGACTCTGAAGGTCTTTCCTCGCTCCCAATCGGATGTCCTCATGTGTGCCTGGGGACAGAAAACAGCAAGTTTGCTACCTGAGCTCTGCTCTCACACACGTAGTAGTTCTCTGTCATCTACATGGAAAAAAGACCCAAACCCCTTGGTCTCCTATTCGACATCTTCCAGAAGCAAATCCCAACTCGCCTTTTCCAGTTTGTGTGTATTTTCTATGTGTATTTTCTCCTCAGATCAAATCCCCTCTCAGACTTGCTATTTCTTGTATGTGTCCCCACCTTCCCACTTCTGAACCTCTGCTTGTTCAGGGAACAGCATGTTCACAGAGCGAGTACAAAACGCGGCCAAGCAGGCCAGTGGATTGGTCGTGCTGTGTGGTCCTGGCCAGCCCATCTCACCACTCTGATTCTCACATGGCGCACCTGTGACATGAGGGAGGTAGTGGATGGTTGCCAAGCTTCCTTGCAGCTTCAAAGCCGGGCGAGCCGTGTTACCTCAGTGTCCCAGGAGAGGACAGCTGTCTGTTCCTTGCCCCACGTTGTAACTGCTGCCCTTAAGTGTCCCTCCCCTCTCCACCTGTCAAATCCTGCACTTCCTAGCTCTTGTCCCTTTTCCTTCGTGACGTGTCCCTTGGGGTTCCGATGGACAACATGTGTATTGGCCCTTTGGCCCCTCATACGTACTATGTCTTCTCAGAACCATGGCTCGGGTCAAGGATATAACAGATACTCCCATCTGCATAAAAATTCAACTCCACAGGGAAAAAAACAAATTAAGTGAGCTTCTGGGATGAAATGCATACTTCTCTAGATCCTTTGTTTATGGTCCAAATAGAGCCCAGCTTGTGATCCCCACATACTTTGGGGGAGAGGGGCATATAGATCATTTACAATATTCCCCAAAATCCTAAGAAAAATCACATATGGGCCTCGCAGCAAGTCTGTTTATTTTGAGCCAGAGGAATTTTTTTTCTTTTTTAGCCAGCACATAAATGTGAACTTCACAGCCCGCCTTTCTGCCAATCACTGGTTTGACCTTCAGCTCATGGGTAGCTCCTACCACGACCAGAGCCCTTCTCTCCCTTCAGATTTCTACAAACACCTACCTCCCCTCCTCTCTCTCTACTACCCATACATCCACATGGGACCAAACGAAGAGGTTGGATGAGCTAACTGAGATGTACCAGAATGTTGAGGGCATTGTTGCCATGTTCCATCCCAAAGGCCACTCAAGAAGAAGGGGATCAGAGTCATCTTCTGACTCAACCTCACAAGAACAGCCAGGGCAGCTGGGCAGTCCCCGGCTGTTTACTCTGTCTCTGCCCGTGGAGCATTCTGTTTCCTTCTGTTTCATATTAACAGCACAAGAGACTGTGAGCTGCTTAAGGGCAGAAAACTTGCCTTGTTCATCTTTGTAGCTCTTTCTAGAACCAAGTATGGTGCCAAACCGAGGGGAGGCCTTCGTATTAGTGGACTGGATGAATGAACACACAAAGGACAGACATACTCTGATGGCCCTGGGGGCAGTGTGAACTGTGGAGAGCTCAGGGTGATAGCCAGGGTGGACCGCGGGCCCTTGCTCTGACTTACTCATTATGTAACCTTGAGCACGCCTCTTCATCACTGTGGGATGAGTTCCCACAGCTGAGTTTCCCAGCTGTTGAAAAAGTGTGCATGTGTGTGTGTGTGTGTGTGTGTGTGTGTGTTTGAAGTGGCTGGTGATTGAAAATGTGTACCTTCAGGAACGTGTATGTAAAATCGTCTGGCATAGGGTTGCAGTTGAAGAGTAGACATTTATGTAACACTTTTTTCCCCTTAAACATTTGTAAAATTAAAGGAACCTGAAAATCATCAAATAAACGTAACTCAATAATCTCAGCATTTAAGAGTGATATAAAATGAGAAGTAAAGTTTCCCTTTCCAGCCGTTTCTTTTAATTCCCCAGAGATAACTGCTTTCCTTAACATTCAAGGTTTTATGCTTATTCTTCCTGATATTTTTCCAAAGTTGCACAGGCTTACCTATACGCACACATACCCACATTTCCAAATGGAGCTAGTCACATCTATTTGTCTATCAATTATCTATCTCCCCACCTACCTATCATCTATCATCTCTAAGTCAGTTACTTAAAACAATTTTTAATATATATTAAAATTTTTTTAATGTTTATTTATTTTTGAGAGGGAGAGAAACAGAGCACAAGTAATGTTTATTTATTTTTGAGAGAGGGAGAGAGAGAGAGAAACAGAGCACAAGTGGGGGAGGAACAGAGAGAGAGGGAGACACAGAATCCGAAGCAGGCTCCAGGCTCCGAGCTGCCAGCACAGAGCCCGACGCGGGGCTCGAACCCATGAACCATGAGATCATGACTGGGGCCGAAGTCAGACACTCAACCGACTGAGCCACCCAGACGACCCTCTAGCTACCACCGCTTTTGCAATGTTCTCAAGATGATATCCCAGTGCTGAGGCTGGCTTAGGTGCTACATGTGGCCCGAGAGTTACAAAGGATACCCCAACAATGACAGTGACCCCCCACCCTACCCCAGGGCAGTGTCTAAAAGGGGCCTGTGGGCACCTCGTTGAGATTGGCATTAATGGACATCTTCCTCAATTATCTGCAGGAAATACCAGCTTTTATTAAAATTTTTTTTTTAAATTTTTTTCAACGTTTTTATTTATTTTTGGGACAGAGAGAGAGACAGAGCATGAACGGGGGAGGGGCAGAGAGAGAGGGAGACACAGAATCGGAAACAGGCTCCAGGCTCCGAGCCATCAGCCCAGAGCCTGACGCGGGGCTCGAACTCCCGGACCGCGAGATCGTGACCTGGCTGAAGTCGGACGCTTAACCGACTGCGCCACCCAGGCGCCCCTTATTAAAATATTTTTAAAAAGATATAAAAACAGCTGCATTGATAGGCAGTTACTGGAGACCAAGAATTATTTCATAGAATTGGAGAGAGGCTGGCCGGAAGGAGAACAATTCAGCCTGGAAAAATGCAAACTGATGCAAAGAACTTGAAAAGTCTGTTGGGAATGGGGCAGGGCCTGGGCTGAGACAGTGAGGCCCTTCCCTCTGGTGACAAATGTAAGGGACAACTGTAGAGAAGACCCTGTGACCGGGGCGCCTGGGTGGCTTAGTTGGTTGAGCATCCGACTTCGGCTCGGGTCATGATCTCACGGGTTGTGAGTTTGAGCCCCGCGTCGGGCTCTGTGCTGACAGCTCCAAGTGGATTCTGTGTCTCCCTCTCTCTCTGTCCCTCTCCTGCTGGCACTCTGTGTGTATCTCTCTCAGAAATAAATAAACATTAAAAAAAGAAGTTTTAAAAATTAAAAAAAAAAGAAGATCCGGTGACCAAGATGAGTACAATTTTAATGCAGTATTAAAATGGTCAATTTGGCAAACTAACCCATGGGCTGGTGGCCTGTTTGTGAACAAAGTTGAGTTGGAAAGCCCCTGGGAGGGGGCGCTGAGCAGCAGGGGGCCTCCACACTAATTCTCTGACACACGGAAACCCTGGCTAAGCATGTGGACGTTAGACACATCAGACCTCAGTCTCCGATTTATGGGACGAATACTGCTGAGGAAAAAGAATGAATGAATTTGACTATTTTTGTTAGTTGCCTGGAGCTGCCTTAACAAATTGCCATAAACTGGGTGGCTTAAGACAATAGAAATCTATTGTCTCACAGTCCTGGAGGCTAGGAGTCCAAAATCAAGGTGTCCGCAGGGTCGGGGTCCCTCTGGAGGCTCTACGGAAGCGTCCTTCCTTGCCTCTTCTACTTCCAGGGCTCCTGCAGTCCAACCCCTGCCTCTGTGGTCACATAGCCTTCTTCCCTGTGTGTGTCTCTATATCTCTGTGTGCCTAAAACTGGGGGTTCATACTGCTACAGGGGGAGCACCCGGCGCAGCAGACATTCTGGCACTCGTACGTCACAAGGCGCCCACAGCAGCCCCTCTACCTGTCTTTGCTCTACTCTCTCGCATCTCTGCCATCTAGAACAGGGCATGGCATCCGGCTGACACTCAACGAATATTTACTGACTGGATGCATCTTTTCAAGGGCTACCCCGGATGCCATCATTCAGTGTTCAACCAGAGAAGCAGAACCGGTAGGAGATATACGTCGGGAGGTTATTGCAAGGACTTGGCGTAGGTGACCGCGGGGGCTGCCTCGGCCCGTGCCCAACCCGCAGGGCAGGCCACCAGGGAGGGCAGGCTGGGGATCTTGGTGCTGGGCTGAAGCTGCTGTCCCCAGTGGAACTTCTTCTGCAGGGAAGGCTCAGCTCTGCTTTTGTGGCCTTTCAACGGATCAAATCGGTTCCATCCAGATTATCTAGGATGATCTCTTATATAACGTCACCAGATGATGCACTTTAGCCACGTCTACCAAAAACAAGTTCACGCTAACCCCTAGATTAGTGCCTGAATAGCTGGGGACTAGAGCCTAGTAGTTGACAGACCCAAGACTATGGCCCCCATGATTAAAGAAACCGTTGCCCTCTAGTTTTCTCTCGGGCATCGACCACGTAGCTAATATCAGCTTGAATATTTCCGACGATATTGGCTGAATTCGGCTCTGCTGCTGCCTCTGACCCTGAGCTGCCTGTGTCGGGTCGGATCCCCAAAGGCTCACACGGTCTGAAAGGATAAGTGGCTCCTCTCTGATTTGCCAGAAGCGAGCGGTGATGTCAGCTGAGGAGCCAGAACATTAATTTCGGAGATTTGACTCTGGTGCAAGTTCTGTGGGGCCAGAGGGTAGGAGGATGCTTTTTGCGTTGGCCCCAGTAAACATTCTCTGCTTGTTATGGTGGTTGAAATTCTGGACTGGATCTTTTATTCGTGGGCCAGGAGGTTCACAGTAAATTAGGGGTGTGGTCTGGCCTCTGCACGCTGTCAGCACACACACATGCTCTGTGACATGGGGGCCGCCCCGAGAGACCACAGGCGGCGGTCTGGGGGTGGGGGGGTGGCGGGGAGTGGTAGAAACAGCACTGGACTGGGAATGAGGCCCTGCTGCTAACTTCTCACCGGTGAGGTCCAAGGTCAACATGTCCTGATACGGACAGTGCCAGGCTAAGCAGTAGGCTTTTAGGATTGAGTGGTGAGCAAGACAGTCCCTACCCCTCGTCCCCTCCCGAGCTTCCTGTTGAGCAATTCCAATGACTAGTAACGATCACGTCTTTATGTGTGGCTTTCATTGAAGAGTAGTCGGCACACAACATTCCATCAGGTTCTGGTGCACAGCACAGTGATTGGAGACCTCTACACGCTCGGCCGTGCCCACCGCGAGTGCGGCCGCCCGCTGTCACCATGCAGCGCTATGCAGGGCCCTTGTGGTCCCGGTGCTGCACCTCTCCTCTCCGCAGCTTACGCATTCTGTAGATGGAAGAATGGTCGTAGCTTTAGTATTTCCTGAAGGTTATCGGTTCCCAAGGGTGTGGGTTATGCATGGGGACGTCGGGGGTTAGTGTGGCTTAGGGGCGGGGAGCCTCTGGAAGGAGATGATTGATTATTAATGCCTTTCCTGCCTGGAGTCACGCCCTTCTTCTGACCCTCTTTTCCTGTCCTGTGAGTCCCCTCCCTCGGCTGTGTTGGGCGGCCTGGGCCTCCCCTCCTCAGAGACCTCTGTCCAGCGAGTCTCTCCAGCCTGACCTTTGCCCAAGCTCTTGTCTTGAATCTCCAGCTGCCTGGTGGAAAACCCCTGGTGGAAACCTCTAGTAGACATTTCAAAGGCACAGCATCTGTGCAAGAACTTAACGTTTCCATTATATTCTTCCTTCCCTTTCCTGTCTCTGATAAGTTTGTCACGATTCTTTTTTCTTTATTATTATTTTTTCCATTTGGGTCAAAAACTTCGTCATCTTTGACCTACCCTCCCCATCACGCCTGCCGGTCATTAGCCCCACCCTTTCTGTTCCCTCAAGTCTCTTCTCTCTTTATTTGTCACCCCGTCTGGGCCACTTTTCCCGACAACCTCCATATGGCAGGTTTCCCTCCGTGTTAGTCCGTCCTTTCCAGAGCTACCAGAGCTCATGTTCCTGACAGACCTGGCGGGGTCACTCTTACTGGGAAGCCTTCAGTGGATCACTGCTGGGCTCCGCGGCCAGACGCTGGGCTTCTAAGCCCGACCCCGCCACTTAAACCAGCCGGGTGAGCTTGGGCAAGCGATTGCCCACCCTGTGCTGCGCTGCGTCCCCTGCAAAAGAGTCATGCCCATCTCATACAGTTGTGATCTGCTTAAACGGGTCAGTCTGCACGGGCAATGCTGGTAAAAGTGCCTGATGTCCTGGGAGCATTCCATCCAGGTAGATCCTCTGGCCCCACGTTCCTCCACGTTTTCTCTCTTATGCCTGGACTTCAGCGTTTTTCTAACTCTCATTGTGTGTCATATGCCAGAATCATTGTTTGCAAACTAGTCCACGCGCTAGTGGCTGGACCTACATGGATATATGATGTATTTGTCTTTCTTCACATCCCCCTGAAGACTATATATATACACCCCTGTGCACATACAGTAGACTATACACACACACACATATACATATAGATTCACATATACTCTCTTCTTTGTTTTTTAATTAATGGACTCACTGTTCTGATGATGCTTCTAAATTAAAAAGACTTACTTGGGCAAATCCCTACCCATCGTGTGACAGTAAAAGAATCATTTTTCAAAACTATCCAGAGGCTGGCTTTTCATCACACTAACGATGAGATTCGCCTATTTGCCAGTGTTCCCATCTTTCTGATAAGGGTGGACGGTGCTGACTGGTCTCAGGAAAAGTTCCTCAGGAGCAAGTTCTCAGGGACTCTCTGTCCCTATGAAACAGACCCGCTCAGAGACACGGAAAACTTCTGAGATGAGCTCATGGAGGTACTTTCCTGTGATGAAAATAGCAATGCGAGCTAGTGCCGGGGACTTCAGGTTCCCAGAGTATAATTAGGAGTTTTCCCGACTCATTGCACACTGTAATTCATCATTATGTGCGTCCTTTAATTATGGGCTCTAATTGTCCATTTTAGTTCTGTAATTAGATATAAAGACGTTAATTTTGTAGATATTATAATCAACTCAAATGTCCTTCCAGATTCTTTCCCCTACCCTGCCTTTTAAAGAACATTAATACATCATTAAAAGGCTCGTGCGTGGAAGGAGCCTCACAGAGGGCCCCTTTTGGGAGCCAGTGGTCCCTGGTTCAGGAGGGATATGGAGGCATTATCCTGCCTGTGTCCCGCATAGACCCCCACGGGGCCTGATTCCACATGGCAGCTTCGTGTTGGAGGCATCATGCCGGGTCCAGAACAGTGAAGAACCCTTTTGACTCGTATAGAGACAATTTTTCTTGACTAGAAAATTTAAAGGTGACACCAATGCTTACTGAATCATGGGAGAGGAAAGAACTCATGTTACGGCAGCTCTGGCTTTCTGTTTCTCTCGTGACTTATTCAAGATCAGAATATGAGGCATTTTAGTTTCATGAAATTTGTATTTTTATTTATGTATGGGCAGCAGATTATCGATTTGTCATATTTATCTGTGTATTTATGTGTCTATCATCTATCACCTATCATTTATCTATCTATCTATCTATCTATCTATCTATATCTATCTATCATTATCAGAGAGAGAGAGGGAAGGAGAGAAGTTGCTTTACTTTTAAAAAGATACCACCGCAAACCTTAATTAAACTAGAATTCATTTTGTAAGTATTGTCAACAAGTCAGGTCTCCATTTTTTCTCCATCTATAGCACTCTTAAAAAAAAAAAGACTAACTCCCGAGTTTTAACCAGTGGCTTATGCTATGCCCATTTTATTCTATTTATTCTACGTACTTACCTACTTGCCCCCATTGATAAATCTAGGCAAAAAGAGGCAATGTGGTAGAGTAGAAAGAGCCTCACTCGGGGTTCTGGCCCCTTTCTTGTCTCCATTACTCAAATACACTGCGTGATTGTGCCAGTCTCCGACTTCATGTGCTGTCTATATGCTTCTGTCCCTCAACTTCCTGTCTCCAGCCCTGGCCTTTCCTCTTAGTTCCGGACACAGATAACAATCAGAGCTCTTGATATTTCCTCTCGGATGACTCATAGGCACTTGAAGCTTCGTGTGTCCCAAACCGAATTGGCTTTTCCTCTAAACTCTTTGCTCTTTTCTTCCCAAACTCAATCAGTGGTGACACATGCACTTAGCCAGTCAGGCCAGAATGCTCAGTCATCCTTGATAGTTCCTTTTTCCACCCATGAGCCGCTAGCAAGCCGTGTTTTGCGCTCCAGAGCAAAGCAGGTCTGCCGGGCTCCCGCCGTTGCTCTGGTTCTGGCTGCCATCACGGCCTGCCTCGTGACCATGACCATGGTAGCTCTTTGTTTCCACCTCCAGTGCTTGTCTGTCCCCACCTTTCCTCCCAGTGCCAGCAAACACAGTGGCCTAAAAAATATACATATTAGTTGATGTCACTCCCTTGTTTAAGCTTTCTCATTGATTTCCTTTGCATAAAACTCAAACCTCTTCACCAGCTTGGACTGCCGTAACACAATGCCATAGACTGCATGGCTTACCCAACTGAAACTTACTTTCTCATAGCTCCGGAGGCTAGCAGGTCCAAGATTAAGATTGGGAAAGGTTCAGCTTCTGGTGAGAGCCACCTTCCTGGCTGTAGACTGCTGGCCACCTTCTTGCCGGGTCCCCACAGGGCACAGAGGGAGAGCCTATGACCTCTCTGGTTTCTCTTCTTCCAAGAATGTTAATCCTATGGGATCTTATAGGATCCACCCCCACCCTTATGACCTTATTTAACCTTAATTACCTCCCTATAGGCCCTGTCTCCCTATACAGTCACAGCAGAGGTTAGGGCTCCAAGGTATGCATTTGGCAGGGAGGGGGGACAATTCAGATCACAGCACGTCACTGTGAGGCGTGGCTGTAAAGCTCTCTGTGGCACGGGGCTCTCCACCCACTCTGGTCGTCTCCAACCCAGCCACTCAGGGTTCTTTTTGTTTTGAACGGGCCAAAACCCTTTTCTGCCGAGGACTTTCTTGCAGGCTATTTTATTTGCATGGAGTACCCAGCTTCACCAGACCTTTCTCCTGGTGGCTCCTTCTCATTCTTCAGGTCTGGGAGTCATCTCAGGGAGGGTGTCCCCACCTGCAGAGACCCTTCACATTCTCAGTCACTGTGGGCTGGTCGTTTCTGTCACAGGATTCAGCGTACCCCAATAACGTAGACCCTTAACTCGCTGATAGGGTATCCAGCACATAACACAGAACCGGGAACACGTTAGGTACTCAGTGACAGACGCCGAAGAATGAACGTACCAGCAACAGGGACTGTGCCCTGCTAGGAGTTAATAACTCAGAGCAGGATTAACCCTCTTTCACAGGTGATCAGTGAACAGGGCAAAGTGTGACATTTATCTTTTGATGGGAGTGGACCACCCCTTCGCTGTATGTACTGTTTCACCAACAAATCTCCCCTTTTTCCTCCAATTTTTTTTCATCACGGTAAAATACATGTAACATAAGAATACCGTGTTAACCATTTTTAAGAACACAGTTTCGTTACATTAAATATACAGCGGACCCTTGAACAGCACAGGGTTGTGAGACATTGACCCCCTGAACGGTCAAAGATCTGTGCATAACTTTTGACGCCCCCCCCATCTTAACTACTAATAGCCCACTGTCGACTGGAAGCCTTAGTGAGGACATGAAGAGTTGATTCACAGATTTTGTTTGTTACATGTATTGCATACTGTATGGCTACAACCAAATGAGCGAGAGAAAGGGAAATGTCATTAAGAAAATCATAAGGAAGAGAAAATGCATTGGCAGTATTGTACTGTGTTCATGGGGGAAAAATCCATACAGAAGTGGACCCATGCAGTTCAAACTCATGCTCAAGGGGCAACTGTATTCGTAACATGCAACCATTACTGCCCTCTCTCCTCACGGCGCTTTTGTCTTGTAAGACCGAAACTCTCCACCTGTTAGGCAGGAGCCCCCCTTTTCCTCTCCTGCCCAGCCCCTGGCTACTGTCATTGTACTTTCTGTCTCTGTCAAAAATGCTTTCTACTAAGACTCATCTACTTGGTCTCCAGGCTTATGACGTTATGCTTCTTCCCTTTTGCTGTGAACACACAGTTCAGTCAGGAGTCTGAATGTGAGTGGTGCAGAACACCGTACAAAACTTATTTGTCATCTGCTAATGACATTGTAATTATTGTTCTTTTGGGTTTTTTTTAAGTTTATTTATTTATTTTTGAGAGAGAGAGAGAGAGAGAGAGAGAGAGAGAGAGAATGAGCTGCGGAGGAGCAGAGAGAGGCTGAGAGAGAGGATCCCAAACAGTGCAGAGCCTGACACGGGGCCTGATTCCACGAACCGTGAGATCATGACCTGGGCCAAAACCAAGAGTCGGATGCTTAACCGACTGAGCCACCCAGGCATCCTTGTAATTATTGTTAATAAAGTGAGTATCAATGTCAGAGACCCATGTAGAGTTGTCCTTTCTAGAAGTACTTTAATGGGGAGGGATAAATGGTACAAACCATTTTCACAATTGGGAACTGAGCAGAAACACTGCTTCACTCTGCAAACCCTTCCCGAGAGCTCCTTGTGGTCCAGGGACTGTGCTGGACGCCGCACATGAAGAAGTGTGTAGTACAGAGATCAGGGGCTAGTGGACGGGGGCAGGTAGACGACGACTGGAAGAAAGGGATGCCTTTGCTGTGCCGCTCTTGCCACAGGTTGGATGGGATCGCAGAGGCGTGCGGTCAGTTCTGTGGGGCGATGGTGGTGGGAAGGGAAGGCTGGTGGTCATGTCATGTTGGTGGGGTGTTTACCCGGCAGAACGAACCCGTGAGCAAAGGCCTCGAGGCTAGAGAAAGGCTGGGGCTTTCAGGGAGCCACGCTTTGGCCCGCTGAAGCAGGAGGTACAAGGAGAATATGCCTGGCCCAAAGACTTTCACATAGTAGGTACTCAGTTAATGTTTAGTAAATAAATGAGTGGGTCACAATGGCCTAGGGGGTGGGCTTGAGACTTCGAGAGAGGGACAAGATCATGGAGGGCCTTGTGTGCCTTGCTGGGGACCGCGATGGCATGGAGAGGTAGCCCCGGGGGATTTCTCTAAGCAGTGCAGAGGGAGAGACAGGCAGGTGAAACGCCACCACCTGGGTGCTGACTGGAACGTGTAAGCACGATTAAGTTGAATGCACGTGTTGGAGAAAGTTGGGAAGAGTGTGTGTGTGTGTGTGTGTGTGTGTGTGCACTTGAGTTGGAATTCGTATGTGTATGTTTGGGGGAGTGTATGTGTATGTGTATGTTTGGGGGAGTAAGTTGGAATGTGTGTGTGTGTGCAAGTGATTTGGAGTGTGTGCGCGTGCGCTGGAATGCCCTATATGTTAGTGCAGTGGAGCGTGTGTGTGTGCATGTGCACAAACATGCGTAAATGCGAGTGAGTGGTGAGGAATGCTTTCTACTAAGACTCATTTCTACTAAGACTCATGGCCTGAAGGCTCATGAAGTTATCCTTGTGCCTTACTTCCGATCACATGCTCCAAGTCACATGCAGAAATGGGCAGAACAGCTCAGACCAGTGATTCCGTCCTGACTCACGCTAAGCCGCTTCCAGCGAAGTTAATTAACTGCTCCCTCCTCGTGCTCACACAGCCCTTTGCTCTATAACACTTGTCACACCACTGTTCTTAAGGGTTTATGTAATACTTTCCCCTTACTAGCCTGTGAAATCCCTAAGGATGGAAAAGTGTGTCATTTCTCTTTCTGTCCCCAAAGCCTTTTCGGGCACGTAGTAGGTTCTCAGCTAATGTTTGTTAACAAACTAAAGGAAAAGCAGCTGTTTTGTAACTTATTTAGTCAAAATTGGCTGGTTACTTAGAAAATCTCATTATTGCCTCCTGGACTTAGGAAACAACAGTAATAATGGTTACCATTTTTTAAGAACCTACTACGTGCTAATTACAATGCCAGGTACATTATGTGCACTGTTTTTTTTTTTTAAATGTTTATTTTGAGAGCCGGTGGGGTGGGGTGGGGGAGGGGAAGGAGCAGAGAGAGAGAGAGGGAGAGGGAATCAAGCAGGTTCCACTCAGTGCAGAGCCTGATGCGGAGCTCGATCCCACCACCATGAGATCATGACCTGAGCCAAAATCAAGAGTCGGATGCTTAACCACTGAGCCCTCCAGACCTCTCTCATGTACGGTGTTTTTTAAAGTCCCCCGAGGTTCAAAAATCCTAGGACGTAAATATTATCAAGTGCCTTCTACAGATGACACAGGTAGGCTCTCTAAGGTGAAGTAACTTGCCAGATCACAGTTGGAAAATAGATACAGCCGGAACCAAAGCCTGTGGCCTTAATTCATGTGCTCTCCATCCTGCTGTTCCCCGCGGTGCCCTATCCCCAGCTCTCTCTTCCCTGCACAATGGGAAAAGTCGCTCCTTTTCCTGTAAGGAATAAAAGGGTTTAATTTGGTCAAAGGGCAACAGTGTTTCCTCTGTGCTCAAAAGGAGGTTTGGCCAATCACAGAAAGGGAACCAAAAACAATATTATCCCAGAGACATGGCCAGTCTGGGTTAGCGCCAGCTCTGGATGCTGTGGGCTGGTTCCCAGGAGTGCAGGAAGAATGATAATCGTTCAGTTGAGATCCAAGCTCATGGCGGCGGGATGAGGCTAGAGATTCCCTTTCCCTCAAATGTTTGCCTTTTTCTTTTCTTCCCCAAGGATCTGGACAGGATGTTTTCTACCCCCTGGGGAGCCACTTCCCAATTCTACTGTTACTGGGTTGAAGACTTCAAATTTATTGTGGGTTTCCTGTTTCCAACTCTGTGTTGGTTGCTTTGGTGGATTTAGACAAAAGGGTGAGGCGTTTCTATCTCCAGATTGCCTCGCATATATGGTTGGTATTCTATTAATATTCTATTTGTCGATGGGTTCTCATTGGCTAGTTACTCTTTGCAAGTCTCCATTCATGGATAAATCGCGGTTCATCATTGCAGTCTCCTCAGCTCTTTTCCAGGTGGGTTTCTCATTGTCAGGGGTAACCTAGGGAGGCGGAGGAAGCACAGAGGGGCTTCCAGCAGAGACAGGTGGGGGCATCCGAGCGAAGTCTTCTAGCCACTTCCTTCCTTCCTGACTTTTCTACACTCTCCAGCTTGGATGACTCATCCACACAGACTTTCCATTTAGCGTCTTGGGGCTGAAGGGCACCTCCCAGGCAGCCTTCTGCTGTGGGAACCAGGCAGAAGCCAACATGGGGGTATGAATTTGGGGGAAGTCAGTGATTTCAGGGCTCCTGGAAGGTATCCTACTTCTGAAGTCACTTCCTGGATATTATTTTTATTCTCTCAGCTTTGGGCTCAGATCTCTAGATACGTTGCTTGTCACCTCTCTCATTTCATATTATTGATGTGCCGGGGCTTTGGCAAAGGTTTTGTGGTTGTTGTTGTTTGTTTTTAAAAAATTTTTATCAACGGGAAATCCTCAGACACCTCTTTCGTAGGCCCCAGGTCACAGAGTTTTGGGCAACTTGTAGGGAAAGCAGGGCATGAATTTGGTGAAACCTGGAGTCAGTAAAGGTCACTCTTGTGGGGAGACACTGAGTTCCGCACAGATCTGTCCACAGAGGGTAGCACTAAAGAACATGGCTCTGAATCCAAACTGTGAGTGAGTTCAAGAATCAACTCTCCTACCTACTAGTTGTGTGACCTTGGGTAGGTTAAGTAACTTGTTTGAGCCTTAATTTACTCATAGGTAAATTAGCGATGATCGTAATTCCTAACCTCACAGGGTCGCTGTCAGCGTTCAATGAAGCAATAGATATAGAACACTAAAAATAGTACATGACACATAGTAAACCCTCATTAAAGAGCTATTGTTAATACTTGGTTGCTAAAGGTCTGTCCTACCTGGTGTGTCAACCTTTGTCAAATAAATCCTCTGGGATTTAGCATTAGGAACCTACGCCTGCAGAAGGTTAGGGTGGGAGGAACCTTAGAGGTTGTCTAATCCAAACATCTCTTTTGTAGATGAGGAAATGTAGGCCCCGGGTCACAGAGTGAGTGACTGAGGCATGCGAAAAGAGCGTCCAGTCTGCTGCCCAGGACGCATTTCTCACAAAGCTGGCCACCCTCCAGGTGTACCTCACGTCTCCCTGTAAATCCATCTCCCGACAACCACTTGTACACTTCCAATTTCTATTAGAGTCTCTCAGATAACGAGGTAGGTTATGTTCAAAAACCCGAGTGAAGTGAAGAAACTGCCCAGCCGCTGGCCTCCAGCTTGGTTTCGGTGAGGGGAGCTCAGTGGAGTCTGAGAGACTGGGAGACCCATGGGTAAAGGAGAGGCCTTGGGGCAATTTGACATGGAATGAGAAACACAAAAATTCTCAAAGACGACGATGGACATCTTATTTTTAAATCAAAGACTTGGGTAAAATGTTGTCATGATGCTTCCTGCAATGCTGAGGCATGTTCTTAACAAGAGCAACACTTCCTAGCTTCTTTCTCTCTTTCTTTTTCTTTCTTTCTTTCTTTCTTTCTTTCTTTCTTTCTTTCTTTCTTTCTTTCTTTCTTTCTGTCTGAAGGCCTCAGTTCATTGGCCTCAGACATAATTAGAGCGACATCAGGAAAACCGGACTCCTTTGAAAAAAAAGTGTAAAAATAAGACAACCAAATCTTGGAGAAAGTTTCCTTTCTGGGGGAGGGAGCTTTACTCAACATCCTATCAGCTTGAACGCATTCCAGTCTTTTTTCTATAAACGCCAAGTCTTATAAAATTGAAACTACAGAGCTAAACATTTCTAAGAAAACCCAAGTCCTGTTCTTGGTTCAGTCAGGGACTTGCTGACTTTTCTCAGGGAAGTCAGTCTGGAGAGCACTGCATCCTTACATTGAGGGTTGGCATCCACTTCTGCGATGGAGTGTGGTAGAATGGAGAAAGTATGCTCTGGAGCCAAAAGGTCTGGATTGAAACCAGAATTTAAGCCTGAGCTCTGCTTCCCCATTTGTTGGATGACCTTGAGAAAGTGTCTTAACCTTTCTGGATCTGTTTTCTAGCCTTTATAAAATAGATTACTGCCACACAGAGGTCGCATATATTGTTGAATGTGTACTGTGCCCAGCCTCGACGAAGGCAAAAGGTTTCCAGGGCCTCATGCGAGAAAACATCTCATCTATATGGTCTTCAGCTGCAGTTTGGTTGATTGACTTATGTCAATTTACAGTTGTGGGTTGATTGAGAATCTTTTTTGTTTTTCTTTATGCTGGCTCCCCAGGTCCTCTTCTCTCCATGGTGACAGGGGCACTTAGCAGACCATTATGTGCTTCTGTTTTTATTAATCAAACCATCCAAACCCGCCTAGATCCCAGGAGACCCTGCATGGATGGTGGGGGTGGTAGGAGAGTGAACGTTTCCAGCCCAGGGATGTTCACAGCTGAAGGGAGCCATGACTTGTGTGCAGAACTCTGCTTCTCTGCCCTGAGTCATCTGATTAGCTGCTTCATTTTTAAGGGAGGAAATTTAATTTTGGGTCCTCTTTGGAACATTCAGGGGACTCTTGCCATGTTCAGAATAGCCTTGAGCTATAACCTCATGAGGCCCCTGATGTGTCTGTGTGTCTGCTTTGGACCAGACCCAAGGTTCTGCCCTGTGTCTTATCCACAGTGAGGGTAGAAGGTGGGGAGGGTCAATGTTTATCTTGGTGGACCTCACTTGAGCTGGACACTGAGGCTTTGTTGGCTCAGGCTGAAGTATGCTTCTCCTTTTTTAATTGGCTAGGGACTCTCCCCCAGGCACTTGGTCTGCCAGTGATTTTGGCCCCTGCTGCTCAGACCCTTGGGGATCATAAGGAGAGCATATTTCCCTCTCTCTGCCCCAACCCAGCAGCAGTCAGTTATGAGTGGCATGCATGGTTGCAAGAACTATCAGACCAAAGGTCTAGCCAGTGACCTGGAACTTTCCTCCTTTCCCTAGCGGGGAAGGCTCCCTGAGCAGGTGGACTTGTTAGAATATGTACAGCCTGTGACAAACAACTCCAGGGACCAGAACTAGGTGGCCTGTTTGCTGACTAGCCCAGGCTGGTGAAGCGTAGGGCTATTATCATGTTAAGGATTAAACAAACTAATATATTAGATTGAAATACGTGTAATTACTGACATTTTAACTGTTTTGAATCTATAACGTAACAAAGATAGCAGAGTGCTCTAAAAACATGGCTCAATTATGTGCTATTTACCAGAAACACACTTCAAATGTAATGATAAAGCCATGTTGAAAGAAAAAGGATGAAAAAAAGTTATATTATGCAAATATTAACCCAAAGAGAACAGGAAGGGCTGTATTAATAGATGTGAAAATCCTTAACAAAAAATTAACGAATAGAATACAATAATGTAAAAAAGAATTGTATACTATGACCAAGTGGGATTTATTCCAGTTGTATGTAAAGATGGTTCAGTATGGAAAATCATAGGATCATATTAATTGATATGGAAATAGCACTTACAAAATCCAAAACCCACTCATGATAAGCACTCTAAGCAAGTTAGCAATAGAAGTGAGTTACCTCAACTTGATAACGAGCATTTAGAAAAAGTCTACAGTTAATAGCACACTCAATTGTGAAAGACCAACTGCTTTTTCCCCAAGACGATGCCATTTATAATCACTCAAAAACACTGAAGTGTAAATCTAATAAAGTATAAATCTAAGTATAAAGTATAAATATAAGTATAAATCTAATAAAACTTGCACAGAACTTGTATGCTGAGGACACCTAGGTGTCTCAGTTGGTTAAGTGTCTGACTTTGGCTCAGGTCATGATCTCCCACTTCATGGGTTAGAGCCCTGCATCGGGGCTCATTCTCTGATAGCTCAGAGCTTGGAGCCTGCTTCTGATTCTGTGTCTCTGTCTCTCTCTGCCCCTCCCCTGCTCATGCTCTGTTTCTCTGTCTCTCTCTCTCTCTCTCTCTCTCTCTCTCTCTCAAAATAAACACTATATATAAAAGAACTTATATGCTGAAATTTGTAAAGCACAAGGAAAGAATCAAAAGAACTAAATAAATGGAGAGACATACTATGTTCATGGATTAGAAAATTCGATGTAGCAAAGATGCCAATTCTCCCCAAAATGATATACAAGTTTAACACAACTTCTATCAGAATTTTAGAAATTTAAAAAAAATTTTTAATGTTTATTTATTATTGAAAGAGAGAGAGAGAGAGAGAGCACGAGCAGGGGAGAGTCAGAGAGAGAGACAAGGACACAGAATCTGAAGCAAGTTCCAGGCTCTGAGCTAGCTGTCAGCACAGAGCCAGATATGGGGCTCAAACTCACCAACCATGAGATCAACACCTGAGCCAAAGTTGGATGCTCAACTGACTGAGCCACCCAGATGCCCAGAATTTTAGCAATTTTTAAAATGAATATAAACTAGATTATCTTAAAATTTAGATGAAAAGGGCAAGGAACTATAATAACTAGAATAATTTTGAAAAAAAAAAGAATAAAGTGGGAGGAATCAGTCTATCCTATTTGAAGACTTATATAGCTATAGTAATCAAGACTGTCCTGACAGATCACCACAGTAATCCGTGGTACTGGCAGAAGAGTAGGCACATAGATCAAAAGAACACAATAGAGAAAATGCCTCTGTGTGGCTTTATTTTGCGAAAAAGCTCTAGACTCAGATTCAGGAGACCCAAGTTTAGGTCGCAGGACTAGTATTCACTTGCTGCATGCCCTTGAATGAATGACTTCTTCCAGTTATAAGTCTTTGATTCTCTGGGTCTACATCACTTAACTTTTTCTGTCTCAGTTTCCTGTTCTATTTAATGGGGACAACCTGCCGTCTCTTCCTTACAGCCTTCTGTTTGACCAGGGATGACAAAATACCTTTCTATTTTTTGTATAAAGAATTCTACAAGCTGAAAGATTTGCTACCTTGATTGTTGTCAATAATACACCTCCACACCATGAGAACTCTACTCTGTGCACCTGAAGCCAGATGCCAAGAACATTAGTGTAATGTGTTGTTAATGTGGTTTCTTTCTTCCCATCTAACACCATCAGTTCTTCATTTGGACTTCTTAAGAAGCACAAGGAATAGGACTCATTTTTGAGGAGCTATGTTTAGGGTTCTCTAAGTCCCAAAGTTCCAGACTTGGTTATGTGAGCTCTTGAGAATGTCTGCGAATAAGAGATTTTATAGTTGTTTAAGAGAGGTTCAGAGAGAGATGATATGTTTCCCAGTAGACCGATTCTGCTTGTGTGGGCAGAACAATCTTGAAATGATTCAACCAACCAGCAACCAACCACTTGAAGAGGATTTTATGTAAATTCATGGGGTGTGGGTACCGGGAGCTTTGCAAGCCATATACATGGAATACAGACACACAGATACACACATGCATGCACACACACATGCACACACACACACAGACTAATGCCACCTTATGTGATTATTACCATAAATATTCATGGTTAAAACCAAGGAAAACATTTTTAAGCATATATGATGTTGATAACACCTAACCTTGAACTGGGTCACAGAACTTTTCCTTCTCAAACTATATATTAGAATAGAGTGAAGCAGGGGCGCCTGGGTGGCGCAGTCGGTTAAGCGTCCGACTTCAGCCAGGTCACGATCTCGCGGTCTGTGAGTTCGAGCCCCGCGTCAGGCTCTGGGCTGACGGCTCAGAGCCTGGAGCCTGCTTCAGATTCTGTGTCTCCCTCTCTCTCTGCCCCTCCCCCGTTCATGCTCTGTCTCTCTCTGTCCCAAAAATAAATAAACGTTGAAAAAAAAATTTAGAATAGAGTGAAGCAGAAATAGTTGTGGTCTTTCATATAATGTACAAATGCAATGGGATAATTGGGGGCCCACTGCCTTAAAGTCGTTTCTCCATGTATCTTATCATGGTGTGGTTACCACAATACTCCTACCATTTTCCATTTCTTTATTTGAGTCACTAAAATACAAATATGTTATGTGGAGGGTCAGCAGAATTATTTATAAACTAGCTTATTAGACTGGGAGTCAGTTTGCAGATCTGGGTGAGGGGCCTGGGTCTAATGCCAAGGCTCCTTTAACAAGATGTGTGTTTTCGGACAAGTCCACTGGTGTCCCACAGCCTCATAGTTACCTGCACACTGAGGAGGTGGAACTGGATGCTCGCTGAAGTCCTTTCTAGGTCTTATATCTGAAGAGACAGCGTGCTCCACAGGTGAAGAGACTGTCTTACCAAAATAAATACTGTGGAATTCTTAGCCACTCTTTTTAACCCTTTGACCCATTTAACCCTTGAAACATCCTATGAAGAAGGCTTTGTTATTATTCCTATTTTGCAGATAAGGAAACTGAGGCAGAGAGAGGCTGCAATTTGCCTCCGGTCACGTGGCTATTAGTGGCAAAGCTGGGCTTCCTATCCATATGGTATAGGATCTATATCCTGGACCCTCAATTCATCACCAGACAGTGCTAGACAACTACTAAAGAGGAGAGACCGTGTCCTCTGTCTTGTTTGCCACACAGCTTTGTATAGGTCCTCAGTAAACATACATCGTTCTTATTGATGATGATGCTGCTGCTGCTGCTGATGAAGTCAACATTTGTTGACTTCTATTGATTGCAGCCTCCTCTGTTGCAAAGAGTGTAGCAAAGCTGATGGTGTTAAGCTTCGTTTTCTCTTGTTAATGTTATCCACGTAAGGGGAAGGTTCTGCTTAAGGGCCCAGGAAGGATCCTGACAGGGTGGAAAGTGGGAAAATCCAGAGCACGAGGAAGGCAGTGAGGCTGCCACGCTCTGGGCTCTTCTGGCCTCTCCTCTGCCTGCCATTGTCTTCATTTCATGACTGGTAAGGTGGTCTTGGTCTTGTGGGTTCCTATGAGACAGAGTTGCACCTCTCTGATGTCCCTCCAACTGCCCTGAATATGGTAGAAGGAAGCGGAGGCCGGTCATTACCTAGACCAGGAATACTGACAAGGGTTTGCTCTTTCCCGTGCACCTAGCACACTTGTCGTAAGCCTAAGAACAAGTGTGGCCACCATGGCCATAAAATGGCACCACTGCTCGCTATCCTTTCCCCTGCCTCTGTGAGTTTGGTGCTGATGATGTAGACTTTCCCTGACAATGTGAGAGCTCACTTATGATTTCTGAGAGTGATCATGGTCGAAGAGCAATGTTGCTTTGTTTTGCATTTTTCCTTAAATTTTGCTTTATTCATTTTATTTCATGTTGTTAGTCCTGTGTACCATTGAAAGGACATAAACAGAGATGTTTTCGCAGCTACCCCAGGAAAAGAGCTCTGATCCTAGCAGCCAGTTGCCCTGGGTGTTCTTGTCCCAGTTCTGGTTTTAACTGAGTGTGATACTATGATGATACTCTGACCCGTGTTCTCTCGTGACCCAGATTTCTGGTGGTGATGGAGCAAGTGCCTCATGCACTGAAACAGAGGTGACGCTGCCTGGGCCATGGTGGGGATGGGGAGAGGTTGAATTCTAAGACCTCGACCTCATCGATTCTGGCTAAATTGCAGTTACACACCTCATCCCATCGCGAACGATGCGTATTTGGGGGTACACATGCCAAGCACTAATGAGGTAGTAGGGTGGGTCGTTTTTGCGGGTACCCTTTCATATTTTGGTGCGATCAGAGAAGCAAAGCATGATGTAGGGGAGCCTCTGGTGTTTTCCTCACAGTTTTTGAACCGGCAACCATATCTACTAAAACTTTCCAGGCTGACTCAGTGCAAAGGTGATTGTTTTGGAAAATTTGAATGAGATTGGTTGGGGCAAGTTCAATGTTATGCAAGTAGAGCCATGGGGGCACTTGAAAGAGCCTTTGCTTTGGACTCATTCTAAGTGACTTTTACCAAGGGGATTACTTGAGCAGGGGTCAAGAGGGAAACCAGGAGACCAGCAGATTTCTCCAGTCCAAACACCAGCACACATGAGTGGGCACAGTCTTTTGTCCTGTTCAGCCCGAGACTTCTTCCCGTCTTCTTTTGTCTCCTTTACACCGATACCTTTCCGCCCTAGTGTGAGGGGTATGCTATACTAGCCAGCGGTGTGTGGCACCTACAATTTATCAGATACTTCCTAACTGTTTCACACATGTTCCCTCCAAAGCCGTGTGCAGTAGGTACAGTTGTTATATTTTTACTGATAAGGCAACCGAGGCACAGACAGGTTAAGTGTCTCACCCACGGTAAATGAGTGCTTCGGTCAAGATTTGAACTCAGGCAGCTCCTGGCTCTAGAATCTAGACTCATAACTACAACCCTGGGGTGTCTCTATAAAATCTACCAGTGTGTTCTGAGCTGTGCGTGTGTTATGAATCTGTCTGTAAGAAAGACTCTGCCCTGACTCACGGAGGAGGGGTGTCCGGGGGCGGGGGGGCGGGGGGGGGGTGCGGTGCGTCAGTAGAGACGATCATCCAAGAGCTGTCCTGGTTTGACCTGAGATGCTGGGGCTTCCAGAACCCCGGCTGGAGAAGGTCCAGGGAAGGACAAAGGGGTAGAAGGTAAGCTGAGAGTATCCCTGGCACCCAGCACTCGAAATTCGGCTGGTGCTGGCCGAGAACCAGCTTGGTGATGCTGGCTCTCCTCAGACTCTTGTCCGTGGACTGATACCCTGGTGGCTTTGTGTCTGTCCACTGATGATGGAGACCCAAACCCTGGGGTCCGCTCACAATGTGCTGCCAGAAAATTTCACCCCCCCTCCCCCACTTTTATTGCATGACCCTGGTTTTTAAATTCAGTCCGACGGACTGGACTTTGTTCTAGTCATCGGTGCTGGCTTCGTGTGCTGTTCTGTGCATCTTTTCAGGCTGGCGTCAGGGCTGCCCCGTGGGCTGGGACCATGGCTCTGGGGCCAGTTGCAGTGTGGTTAACCGCTGCAAGGACAGTGAATGGAAAGATAATCATGCACTGTCATGTAGCTGAATTCATGACTTTGCACATGAATCCACATGCGTGCCCACTGTGCGTGGCAATGGCCGGTCCAAGTGCCTGAAGAGCCCTCACCACAAACAACCCTGTCCGGAGGTGCGGTTGTTAAACTCATTGTAAATTGAAGAAACGTTGGCACAGAGAGTAAATCGTTTGCCCCAGGTCATCCGGTAAACAAGTGGAGGAAGTAGAATAGAAACTTCTGCAACTAAGGACCCTCATCCGTGCTCTTGACTGCCAAGGCCATCCCACCTCTCCTAGGCTAGGCTTTCTAGGGGTTAAAGTGATGAATAACGTAGGACCTTCCCTCCAAGACTGTCTCATCGACTTAGGTTTTTGCTAGTTTGGGGGTTTACTTTAAGTTGATGGACTTCTGGAAAAAATGTGAAGTGTCATTTACAAGTAATACTTCAAGTTTTGTCTCAAGCTAATTCTTCAAAGGGCTCACTTACCAAGAGCACAGAAGACAACGCTGAACCATTAGGAACGAAGATCATTTAGTCCCATCTTATCTGTGGTGTAAGAATAATGGTCTTGTATACCGAACACATCCTGTGAGTTGGGCATTTTCTAAATGATTTACGTATATTTCCTCACCTGATGCTCATAATTGCCCTTGGGAAGTGGACCATGATTATCCCCATTTTATGGAAGGGGAAATTGAGTTTCGAGGATGTTATATAACCTGCTTACAGTCACACCGCTAGTAAGCTGTAGGCCTGGCTCAGGAATCCGGGCAGCCTGGCTCCAGAGCCCCATGTTCTTAATTAACCACCACTCCAGGGTAGAAAGATCACTGGGTTTGGGGTTAGGTCACTCACACCGGCTCTGCCAAAATGTCAACGGGCATAATGCCGGCCAAGTCACGTCTTTTCTCTGGTTCTCGTTCATTCATTCAACAACTACTCATCGCATACCTACCGTGTGCCGGGCATTGTTGGCACCGGGCACGTCCCGGTGAGGAAGACAGACCCGGTCCGTGCTGGGGTAGGCCTTACAGTTGAATTTTCGTTTTCTTGTTTGTAAAAGAGGAGAATTAAAACATGTTAAAAACATTGCTCATCCCTTTGAAAACACATGCCTTTTTTTATAACTGTAAAACGGTTCCTCCTTCCCTAGTGTTCTTTGAAATTTCCGGGTGAATTACCATGACTAAAAATAAGTTAAATCAATTATAAAATTGAGTAATTTTTGTTTGAATTACACTGGCCCTCCTCCATACCCCGAGGGTGAGTCTGATGCATTGCCCCCCCCCCAGCCCTGGGCTGTCCTTCCGTTGACAATCCTAGGGATGGTGTTTCCAATCCAACAACAAAGGGACCTACAGTTCGTCTTTTAATTGCTTTGAAATGCCTGGGTTTTGTCTTTTTCATTTGTATTCATTCTTTTGCTAATTTGTGGCTCCTGGGTGTGTGTGGCAAATAAAACTTTGCTCATTCCTTTTACTGAAAACCCCTCACCCCCACCAGGCACTGTTGTGAGTCACGAATTCGTTCACCAACTGACGTTCCCTCATCCTGTTTATGGAGGGAACAACAAGGGACATGTCCGTTTGGCTGACATAGGGGCCCAGGGTTCCCTCCTCATTCAGGGACCCTGTGAGTTGCATGAGCTTTGGGCTCTGGGAAGCATCTGGGCTGTTTTTATTGAGATTTGCCTGGGAAACCAGGCTTCCCAGAGCTCTTAGGAACACCAACTGGCTCCTCGATGCCCCCCCGAGGCTTGGGCTTCTCAAACAGACCTCCTTGCCCTTGACCCTGCTCTCGCCCCTGGGTTGTTTTGTTGCTTCCTGGATGCGGAAGGTCTCGGGGATGGTGGCACTACGCTGAGTAAATGAGCACCACGTGCTGGTTGGTCAGAGGAGTAGAGGACGGGATTCTTTAAACATTTTTTAATTTTATTGAAAAAAATTTTTTAAATGTTTTATTTATTTTTGAGAGAGAGAGAGGAACAGGGAGTCCAAAGCGGGCTCTGTGCTGACAGCCGCAAGCCCCATGCTGGGCTCGAACTCACAAACTGAACCTCGAGACCGTGACCTGAGCCGAAGTCGGACACTCAACTGACTGAGCCACCCAGGTGCAACTCCCCCCTTCAATTTTTTTATTTTGATAAGAGCACGTAACATGAGAACTATCCTCTTGAACACATTTTGAGTGTAGGCTACGTTGTTGTTGACTGTAGGTGCAATGTTGGAAGCAGATCTCTGGAGTGTGTTCATCTTAGCTGAAACTTTATGCGTATTGACAGTAACTCCCCATTTTCCCTCTTCCCCCACCAGCCCCCTGGAAATCATCCCAGCCTTTGACTTTATGAATTTGACTATCTGAGATTTCTCATATAAGCGGAATCATGTGGTACTTGCCTTCCTGTGTTTGGCTTGTTTCAGTTAGCATGGTGTCAGTTACAACGGGAAGAATCTACTTCCTCGTGTTCCAGAAGGAATGGTAGGTGGGGGAAAATGCAATTTAAATTTTTTTAAAATGTTGACTTATTTTTGAGAGAGAGAAAGACAGAGCATGAACCGGGGAGGGGCAGAGAGAAAAGGAGGCCCAGAATCCAAAGCAGGCTCCCGGCTCCGAGCTGTCAGCACAGAGCCCGATGCGGGGCTCGAACTCACAAAACTGGAGATCATGACCTGAGCCGAAGTCGGACACTAAACCGACTGAGCCACCCAGGGGCGGGGGGGCGGGGGGCAGGAAAAATGCAACTTAATTCAACGGCCATCAGTGCAGGCACTAGGCTCAGTGCTGTCATTTGACATGAAGGAGCCCGGTGTCTCATGCTGTGCTGGCCAACCGTTTGACAACAGGCTCTGTGGGAGAGGGTGACAGGTTTGCTGATTTCCATATTCTCACAGCGGTCGATTTCCAACTACCGACATGGTGTCAAATGGGCTTGCAGAATTCTCGAACTTTTAACAGCTCTCATCAGGCTAGGCAAGCTCGTCCCGTGGCCTACTGCCACTGTTTTCAAAAAGTTGTCAGTTTCGACTCCAACGTGGATAAAATACCGTGCGGCTGGACGAGAGCACAGGTGGAGTGTAGACAAGGCAGGAAGGCATCATGGGGTGGGGGAGTGATTCAGTTTTGTGGTGGGCACATCCACACGGTGAGCTGGGGACCTTGGGGGCACCTCCCATGTCTTCAGGCCAAGGGGGAAGTGCCTTGGTCTACCGGGAGGTCCCTCACGTCCTCGGGTCACCTCTAGCCGGCTAACCTTTTCTCCTGCGTTGACCTGCACAAACTTTACCTCCAGCCTGTCCAGCCCCGTCTTGGGAACGCAACCTTGCCTCGGTTCACACCAGTCTCCGCGTTTGGAAAGCCCCGGGTCTCCGTCTTCCTACTACCTCGTGCCCCTTCACCAGCTCTTCCGGATCACAGAAAGCACGAGCCAGAAGGGATAAAAGGTGGACCGAGTGGGGCCCGTCAAAGTGAGGAATGTATGTGCATCCAAGGTCACTGTTAGAAGGTGAAAGGCAGACAGCAGAGTCAGCAAACATAGTCGCAGCTTTTATGAGCACCGAAGGGCTTGCGCTGAGAACACAGAGAGAGAGAGAGAGAGCTCGTGGGGCAGAAAGAGAAAGATGGAAGTGGGGAGGGGAGACTTGTGCAGGAACTCACCAGAGCAGATGTCCAGGTGGCATGGATAAAACGATGTTTATCTGTGCTAGTCAGTCCCCGGGAGGTGAGACACCCCTGCCTACCCACCCCAATGGCCAAAACTAAACAGACTTGCACCACCACCCTACTGCTGATTTGGAACAATGGAAAGTAACACACGTTGCAGGCGAGGGTCGAAATTGCTACAATCGTTGCGAAAACGTTTTTGGCGGTGTTTACTAAAATTGAGAATATTACTGTGACTCAGTAATTACTCTCCTAGAAACATAGCCCAAAAGCACATACGTGGTTCACCTGCAGGTGTGTCCTGGAATGATCCTAGCAGCATCAGTAATAATGGCTCCAAATTAGAAATACCCAGGGGCGCCTGGGTGACTCTGTCCGTTGAGCGTGCAACTTCGTCCCAGGTCATGGTCTCGTGGTTTGTGGGTTTGAGCCCCACGTCGGGCTCTGTGCCGACAGCTTGGAACCTGGAGCCTGCTTCGGATTCTGTCTCCCTCTCTCTCTGCCCCACACCCCCTACCCCCCTGCTCGTGCTCTTTCTGTCTCTCTCTGTGTCTCTCAAAAATAAATTTAAAAAAACGTTAAAAAATAAAAAGAAATAAAAAAGAAATACCCAGATGTTCATCAATAGTAGAAAATAAGTTGTGATTCCACTCATGGGGTGGAATCCTATACAGCCCCCAAAAAACAATGAAGTGTTTCTCCCCATAACAGAGACGACGCTCATAAATGTAATATTGAATGAAAAGGGCCAGACACTAAAGAATACAAACGGAATTATTCCACTTATATAAGGTTCAAAACCAGGCAAAACTATTTATGGGATTAGAAGTCAGCTTCCAGGGTACCTCTGGGGAGGAGCAAGGTGGGCGGTGGGTGGGAGGGTCACATTGGAAGCCTCTGATGGTGTTTTCTTTCTTGCCCTGAGTGGTGAGGAGTGTGTTTGTTTTGTTATAATCCCCTGAGCTATCCACGTATGATTCGTCGTCTGCCTCCCCGTTCATCTTACATTTTCATTAACCGAAAAACGGAGGAGCTTCTGAATGAAAATGTTAGAAATAGGGGTCAGCGTGTGTTTTTCTGGACCACTCTTGTGTTTTCTCTTTTAGCGTCTTCTATTTTTATGAATTTAATCTTCAGACAAAATATATTGAGAGTGACTGTATGCCAGGAACTATGTTAGATACCGAGGATAAAACAGGAAACAAAATGGAAAAACTTGCGGCTCTCATGGAACCCCCATTCCCGTGGGGAGAGGAAGGCAAATCTATAAAATGTGAGATGGTGATGAGCGCTATGAACGAATATAGAGGGTAGGAGGATCGGGAGTCATGAGCCGGGGTGACGATTTGGGCACTGATTAGGGGTCATTTTGTATCGAGTGGTTGAAGACGTCTCTCTGATAAGGCAGCACTTGAGCAGGGACCTGAACGAGGTGACAGAGTGAGTCCAACAGGTATGCGGGGAAAGAGCATTGCGTGCAGAGAGAACGGTACATGCAAAGGCCCTGTGGTGGGATTCCCCAGCTTCCCACGCCAGAAACTTAGGCCTCATTCTTGGCTTGTCTCTCTCGCCTTCCCCCTCATATTCAAACCAGATCGCCAATCCATTGGATCCATACCTAGATACCTCCATGCTCTTTCTCCATCTGTCGTTGTCTCTTTGGGAAACAGTTTCCCTTTTTTAAAACTTTTTTGTCCTCTGACAGGGGCCCCCTTTATGCTCAGATTAAATGCCCCACAAGACTTCTGCTGTCCTCTCTGGTCTCATTTCTTCCTGCTTGTGCCTTACGTCCCATGCTCAGGTCACGCCGAAGTGACAACATTCCTCAGCTTCCCTCTGAGCCCTCTGGTCTCTGGGCCTTTCTCCACGAGGGTGCCCCTACTTGTAGCAAACTTTCTTCTCCCCACCTGCTCATTCTAGGCTTTGCACATCCCAGAAGTCTCAACTTAGGCGTAGTTGATTCTGGGAAGGTTTTCCTGCCCTTTAACCCCGGTCAGGTGTCACTCCCAGGGGTGTCTCCCCATCGTCACTGTCTTAGGCCATTCTGTGATGGCCGTTGATCTTTCTGAGCTCCCCACCAAACTCAAAGACTCAGGTGGGAAGGAACTGCGGTTTGTGCCTCTGCGCTTACCACAGTTCCTGACGTTTAGAAATTGCACAAAAAATATTAAACGAATGAATGCATGTTGACTTAGATCCCTCTGATATGACAAGAGTCTAGTAATGTTTTTATGGGTACCCAATGGAACTGTTTTATGCTCAAAACAATATTCATCGGTTCACAAAAAGCTAGGCCTGCTGGGTTTAAATTCTTATGCCTGGTCGTTTTGTGTTCCATAATTTCTCCCACACGTAAATATTATCCCACAAATTTTAATGTTACCTTATTTCACTCAGTCCTACGTAAAACATCCGTTCAGAGAACCTGGGATCTGTGAAAACGTCCAAATGTAGAGATCCAAATGTTTTGCTCAGGCAGCAGAGCGATATCATTATTGTGACTTATTTCTAGAGTTGAAACTTAAATTTCTAGAAAAAGAAATCAGAGTTAAACTTTATTCGTTTTGTCAGGTTTGGGGCATGCTAGGTGGATGTTCTTTCCAATTTATCATGGCTCCTTCATATGGAAATGAAAGCTTTTAACATGATGACAGAGTGGGAGACACGGGAAGAAAGATCTGGTAACCCTTCTTATGCCCATGGTTTGTACCCCGGTGAGACGGGAGGTTACTGATCCCTGCTTGGCACGAGGATCAGAAGAG
Source organism: Prionailurus bengalensis (assembly GCF_016509475.1). NCBI lineage: Eukaryota > Metazoa > Chordata > Mammalia > Carnivora > Felidae > Prionailurus > Prionailurus bengalensis. The sequence goes on along the minus strand of NC_057360.1, from coordinate 62,372,220 downwards.
ATTGGAGCAGGGACTCGAAACGGGCATGGGGCACTGTGCCAAAGTCTCTCAAGTTGACTTTTAAAAATGGTTTCAACAGGATGATTTGAAAAATTATAAATGTTTGAGCATCAGGTATACCTAGAGCTCCTGTCTATTGAGCCCTTGCTGGGTGGCAGGCGCTGTAACTGCTTTAAATAGACAATCTTATTTAATTTTAATAGCAGTCATATGGGATCAAAACCATTATATCCCCATTTTGCAGATGAGGAAGTAAAGCCCAGACAGGTTCAGTGATTTGCCCTAGGTCACACAGCAGATCTGTGGTAGTATTGAGCTCTGAGCCCATTCCCTTTTTCATTTCATTTCATTTCATTTCATTTCATTTCATTTCATTTCATTTCATTTCATTTCACTTATCTTATTAATTCCAGCATAGTTCACATGCATGTTATATTAGGTTCAGGTGTACAATATAGTGATTCAACAGTTCCACGCATCACCCAGTGCTCATCATGACAAGTGTACTCCTTCATCCCCATCACCTGTTTCACCTACTCCCCCCCACCCCTTCCTCTCTGGTAACCATCAGTTTGTTCTCCATAGTTAAGAGTCTGTTTCTTGGCTTATCACTCTCTCTCTCTCTCTCTCTCTTCTTTTCCTTCACTCATTTTGTTTGTTTGTTTCTTAAATTCCACATGAGTGAAATCATATGGTATTTGTCTTTCTCTGACTTTTAGTTAGCATTGTACTCTCTAGATCCATCCATGTTGCTGCAAATGGCAATTTTAATTCTTTTTATAGCTGAATAATATTCCATTGTATGTATATACCGCATCTTCTTTATTCGTCCATCTACCGATGAATGGGCTGCTCCCATATTTTGGCTACTGTCAATAATGCTGCTGTAGACATAGGGGTGCATATATCCCTCTGAATTAGTGTTTTTGTATTTTTTGTGTAAATGCCCTGTAGCATGACTACTAGATCATAGGGTAGTTCTATTTTTAACTTTTTGAGGAAACTCCACACTGTTTTCCAGAGTGGCTGCACCGGTTTGCATTCCCACAAAGAATGCACGAGATTTTCCCTTTCTCTACATGGTATGAGGTATATTTCATTGTAGTTTTGATTTCCATTTCCCAGACGATGAGTGATGTTGAGTATTTTTTTTCAGGTGTCTGTTGGGCATCTGGATGTCTCCTTTGGAGAAAGGTCTGTTCATATCTTCTGCCCATTTTTTAATTGGGCTGTTTGTTTTTTGGTGTTGAGTTGTAGAAGTTCTTTCTATATTTTAGATAGTAATCCTTTACTGGATATGTCATTTGCAAATATCGTCTCCCATTCTGTAGGCTGCCTTTTAGTTTTGTTAATTGTTTCCTTTGCTGTGCAGAAGCTTTTTATTTTGATGTTGTCCCAATAGTTTATTTTTGGCTTTTTCCTCTTGCCTTGGGGGACCTATCTAGAAAAATGTTACTAGGGCCCATGTCAGAGACCTTATTGCCTGTGCTCTCTTCAAGCATTTTAATGGTTTCCTGTCTCATATTTAGGTCTTTAATCCATTTTGAATTTATGTGTGTGTATGATGTGAGAAAGTGGTCCAGTTTCATTCTTTTGAGTGTAGCTGACCAGTTTTCCCAAAGCCATTTGTTGAAGAAAACTGTCTTTTTCCCCCCACTGGATAGTCCTTCCTGCTTTGTCAAAGATTAATTGTGGTTTTATTTCTGGACTTTCTATTCTGTTCTATTGATTGATGTGTCTATTTTTGTGCCAGTACCAGACTATTTTGATTACTGGAGCTTTGTAATATAATTTAAAGTCAGGATTATGGTACCTCCAGCTTTGCTTTGCTTTTTCAAGATTGCTTTGGCTACTCAGGGTCTTTGGTGGTTCCATACAAATTTTAGAATTTTTTGTTCTGCTTCTGTGAAAAATGCTGTTGGTATCTTGATAGGGATTACATTGAATGTGTAGATCGCTTTGGGTAGAATAGACATTTTAGCAATATTTGTTCTTCCAGTCCATCAACATGGGATGTCTTTCCATTTCTTTGTGTCTTCTTCAATTTCCTTTATCAGTCCCTCTTTCTAATCAAGGCTGCACTGCCTCCCATATTGGACAATAAACCAACTGACTAATTTTGGAGCTAAATGCATCTTACCTTAGGGTATCTATTACTGTGGATTATCCATGGCATCATCTACCCATTATGTTCCAGTACTGGTTAAAGGATAGGAGAGCCGGGATAGCAAATTCCATGCAAATGTGGGCATCTGACCTACAGAAGACTCTTAACATCCTTTTTCATCCAGTAACCACAAAATAAGCTTCACTAAGCAAGGGTTCATAAAAGAGCTTTATTTTATTTATTTATTTTTTAATTTTTTAATGTTTTATTTATTTTTGAGACAGAGACAGAGCATGAGCAGGGAAGGGGCAGAGAGAGAGAGAGGGAGACACAGAATCAGAAGCAGGCTCCAGGCTCCGAGCTGTCCCTACAGAGCCTGACGCAGGGCTCAAACCCACGAACTGTGAGATCATGACCTGAACCGAAGTCGGGTGCTTTAACCGACTGAGCCACCCAGGCACCCCAAGAAGATCTTTAAGTTGTAGGCGGGGTGGATAAATGTAGTCCTTGAACAAAAAGGGTCCCTCCTCTGGGGAAATTGTGATCCTGGAGGGGGTGAGGGAGAGAATAGGGTGGCCCTCCTTCCCTCTCTGGCCCCCCGGGCTCAGCTCTGGCCAAGGGTGGGTTTGTTTGGCTGTGATTCTTTTCCTTCAGTTTCCCTCTCTCGGTGTCGGTGTCGTGTTTCAAGAGCTCCAGGCCCCTGCCTGTTTCAGCCTGAGCCTCCGGCTTTAATCACTGATCCTCGGCCAAAGCTGAGGCAGGGTTTGCCAAACGACACCGATTGGATGCACATTTGGTGGGGGCGACTGCTGGACGGGGACCTCACCAATCCCTAGCCCCAAATAAAACGGACAGTGACACCCTCCTGGTTGGGACCCAAACCACTGCCTTATTAAGAGAGGCCCCTTTCCTCTCTGCTCCCCACCCACACCCTTGCCGCTTGCCCTGCTCTTACTGCTGAAATCAGAGCTGGGCCATGCGCCCCACAGCCTTCTTCCCGGCCATGCCCTCTACCCGTCGCTAGTCTCCTCTGACGGAAAGTCCCCACTTGTCTGTGGTTCCAGAATTCCCTTCCCAAACTCTGGATCTCGAGTCCCTGTACTTAGCGGGCCAGAATCTCCACTTCCCGGCTGAGGTTTCCAAGTGAACCAGCGCCCGCTCCGTGGGCATCTGCTCCTGCTTTTGCAGAGCCTCCTGGCACCCCTGGGGGGAGGGGAGACACATGCGTCCGGAGTCTGGTTGTCATCTTAGGGGGAGAGCGCACTGGAGAAGTAAGGACCCCTCTAGGAGCGACTTTCTCCGTTCATTTGTTCATTGACTTCATGGAATTCACGGAACAGGATTATTGGTTAGAGTGTGTGCCTCTTGCAAGAGATGGAATTCAAGATCGTTTTGCTTTTAATGTTTATTTATTTTTGAAGGAGAGAGACACAGAGCGTGAGCAGGGGAGGGGCAGAGAGAGAGGGAGACAGAATCCGAAGGAGGCTCCAGCCTCCGAGCTGTCAGCGCAGAGCCCGACTTGGGGCTCGAACTCACGACCCGTGAGATCATGACCTGAGTCAGAGTTGGACGCTTAACTGACTGAGCCTCCCAGGAGCCCCTCAACATAGTTTTTAAGAAGAACCAAGGACCAAGAACCAAGAACCAAGGACCACGGAGCAGCTCAAACAACCAGAGCCAAAGTAGCCTCCTGGGTAGGTCGTAAAATCCAGGTCCTAAGAACCCCCTGGCAAGGAGAAGTGGAAACTGCAGAATCTCAAGCAGTCATTTGCTGGGAGCTGAAGTAGTCCCCTTCCCCCCGAAGTCTATAATTTAGAGCATTAGGACATACTCGGAGACACACATTCCAGGGGGAGGTGGAATCCGACAATTTTGCACGTGAACCTGGACCGCTTCTTTTTAGAACAAAAGAGGTGGGGCTGTTTGTTCCTGGTATGTTTGTTTTCACTGCCAACTTGTTGTCGTGTCATGGTTATTTAATATGTATGAGCCCAAGCCGGGTACCAGGGGGAGTCAAATATATTTACTACGAAATGAGACAAACTCCAGTTGTTTCCACACCCCCGGTTGTGATAATCATAGCTAAGACTTGAGGCTAAGGCCTGTTCTAAGTGTTACCTCATTTATTCCTCGTGATGATCCTTTTGGGCAGGACTGCTGTTGGCACCCATCTTTTAGATGGGGACACTGAGGCGTGAGTGCTATGTAACGCGCTTAAAATCACACAGCTAGTGTGACGGTCAGTGTTGAGGTTTAAAGACACCCATTCTGGGGCGCCTGGGTGCCTCAGTCGGCTGAGGGTCCGACTTCGGCTCTGGTCGTGATCTCGCGGTCCGTGGGTTCGAGCCCCGCGTCGGGCTCTGGGCTGACGGCTCAGAGCCTGGAGCCTGCTTCGGATTCTGTGTCTCCCTCTCTCTCTCTCTGCCCCTCCCCAGCTCATGCTCTGTCTCTCTCTCTGTCAAAAATAAATATGACATTAAAACAAAAATTAAAAAAAAATAAAGACACCCATTCTGGAGCTCCCTGCTGAGCTGTGTGGCCCACTCGGGTTTTGGCGGTTGTAGCATTGATCGGACCAGGGTCATCCATTACTAACTCCAGGAATCTATAGTTACTGATAACAGAGACAGCTGCCAATTAAGTAAACCCTCTCTGACGGTGATAGAGAATATAGAACCTGCTAATTTCTTGGTGCCTCGTGTTTGCGATGTTATCTTCTCGTCCTTGCAAATGCGAACTGTCTTAGAACGCTGTGCTGAGCGACACTGAACACTGGGGCAGCTGACCGTGGGGGGAAACTGGGAAGGTGGGTGGGATAGTTGAGAGACAGGGAGAGCAGATAAAGTTGCCAGCTCTGTGGGGCGCCGTGTTTGCGCACAGCAGGCCAGGGATCCGTGTCTCAGAAGCTGTCCAGGTAGACGCTCTGCTTACCAGAGGGCATCAGCCCCTTGCCGTGGGCATGCTTGTGGGCGTGCTTGTTCAAAGCATCAGGAGAGCCACAGTCTGAGACTCATGCAAGATGCCTAATCCTGCTGCCCCTTTAGGCCTGCCTGGTACAGAGAATATGGTTTGGTTTTTAAAGTTTATTTATGTATTTTGAGAGAGTGAGATCAGGGGAGGATCAGAGAGAGGGGGAGAGAGAGAATCCCAAGCAGGCTCCATCCACCCTCTTAGCACAGAGCCTGACATGGGGCTCGAACTCATCTGAGCCAAGATTAAGAGTCCAACACTTAACTGACTGAGCCACCCAGGTGCCCCAGAGAATATGTTTCATTCACCCTTTCTTGTCCTTTATTTACACTCTGGATGTGCCATGGAGATTATTTTTCAGGAAATAGGGAGGGACGGTACCTCTTGAGCGGGGTTGAGATCCAGCCCCATGATTAGGGCTGCCTCTCTCCTGCCTCCTGCTGTGTGGGCACGGCTCCTTCAGGGCTGGGAGAAGGTCGAGGTCAGGAACATTCCCACCTGCTGAAGCTGATGCCTGGGAAGGTCACAGGCGCCCTGACCCACTCAGCTCCCTTTTGAGCCGTAAGGAAACTCTGAGGAGTCGTTTAGAGTTTCCTCCCTACTTGTCCCTTTGCTAGCTTTAGAGGGTTTCTCATACAATTCAAGGTCTCTTAAGAATGTGCTTCATTTCTTTTCTCTTTCTTTTTCTTTCTTTACTTTTCTTTTTTTCTTTTTTTTTGAGAGAGGGACAGAGAGAGAGAGACAGAGAGAGAGAGAGAGAGAGGAATGGGGCTCGAGCTCACCATATGCGGGGCTCAAACTCACAAACTGTGAGATCATGACCTGAGCTGAAGCCAGAAGCTTAACGACTCAGCCACCCAGGCCCCCTGAATGTGCTTTATTTTTAAAGGCTGTCCTGGGGGTTTCCAGAGGAAGAGGAGGAGAGATTGGTAGGCTTACCCAGGCCTGAAATTGCTCTGTTTGGTGAACAGGGTGAGGAGTTTTCAATCTGTAATCCTTTGGGGGTTTTCTGTGCTGTGAGGATGGCCTCTGGGGGCTCTTCAGGCCCTTATTTACTCCAGACCTGCCGTAGAGGGCAGGCCTGGACTGTGAACTTAGGTCACTGCACCGTGATGCCTGTGGACAGGGCGAGGGAGGAAGGAGATTTGGGGAACTGCCTTTAGGCGTGAGGGTTTCTCAAGCCTGCCTCAGAAAGTGAGTGCTGAATTGAATTGAAACGCGTCTTGCTGGCATTAGAACTGTAAGTGCTGGCCTAGCTGGGCCATTAATGATTTAACGGTTGCCTTCGGAAGATCTGTGCTCGCTCCTTTTATATTCTGTTGTTCCCATTCTGCATTTGTTCCGGATACTTCTACTTCCCCAATATCACTCATTTGCTCTGTCCTGCACTGCACATCCGGATTTTTGTGAAAACCTGACTGTGGTAGTTGCCCTATTTGGGGACTGCTCCCTTTTAGAAGCTTTGGTTTTGAAGGGCATGCAACACTGTTAGCGATGGTTTGCGGCCTGATGTGGTCCTGTGATCTGGTCCCCACGAGCCGCCCTGCAGGTGGCTGGACACTCTCGTGCCATCCTCTGTTTCTTTTTTTTTTTTAAATTTTTTTTTCAACGTTTATTTATTTTTTTGGGACAGAGAGAGACAGAGCATGAACGGGGGAGGGGCAGAGAGAGAGGGAGACACAGAATCGGAAACAGGCTCCAGGCTCCGAGCCATCAGCCCAGAGCCCGACGCGGGGCTCGAACTCACGGACCGTGAGATCGTGACCTGGCTGAAGTCGGACGTTTAACTGACTACGCCACCCAGGCGCCCCAGTCCTCTGTTTCTTGTTTGGTTCGTTCAAAGCATGCGAAAATAAAAGCAAAATGTGGGCTCTCTCAATGTACTCAGTTTAAGTTTGTTTTCATTTCCTTTCTGTAAGACGCACTCCTTTCTTTTTTTTTTTTTCTGTTTTATTTTTTTTTCACACTCCTTATGTCTACAGATGCCATCAATTTTATCCAAGTGAAAACCCGGTTTTAGCTTATGACACCCCGGAAATAAGAATAAAAGCCGAGGCTCCCTGGGAACATTCTGAGGCATAAATGCCAGGATCTTTGGATTTGCAAACAAACCGTTCACACAATGCTCAGAAAGATCTCTTCTTCCTAATTAACTTCTATTCTCATCTACCCTCTTGTCTCGAGAGACACGTGGCTAAATTAGTTGGGGAGGTGAGAGCCCACGCGCGCCCTGACTGTAAGCGTACGCGTTTTCGAATCAATGTTGTTACTCATGAGAGAGCTTCTTTAAAATGCCACGGGCCACACAGAGGTGGGCGTCCAGCACATTTGCAGTGACCCTGACTTTTCCCTGAGACTCTCTCAGCACATTTTTTGTTTCCAGAATTGTAGGACTCTAACCTGATGATTCGTATTCCTGTTTTCAGCCTTAGCTCACCTGATGTTCAGCAGCATTGCCCTGGCGTCCCCCCCTGGCAAGACCATATTCTGCCACTTTGAGTGAATGTGCCCCTTCTTATCAGCCCTGGATCAGGCTTGGGACCCTCAGGCTTGGGGCCTCGTGAATGCTATGCCTCTTGGGCTCTCATGGAGCCCGCGGCCATGACCTAGATACTTTTGTCTGTTGTGTTCCTTTTCAGGGAGCTAAACCCAAGATCTCCTGCAACTCATTTGAGCGCCATATTGGAGATTCGTACCCAGGGGAGTGTTTTGTCCCTGGGCAGCCTGAGACCCTGGGACTCCAAATTACCTGGCTGGTGTTGAACTTTCAGAATTTTTATCACGTGTTTCAGCCTTGGGACCCTGGTGTACATGCAGACTTCTACACAGAGGAAGTGTTTGCATAAGAGGATTGGTATGCTGGGGTTGGGTCATTCTTCTATTAAATGGACATTAAATGTGTATGTTTGTTAAAATGTGCATTCAAAGCAAAAATTTGGAAGCCCTGGGACTCTAATTTTGGGATTTGAGGCCATGACAAGCCGTTAGAAGAGATGGTTCTGGGGAGCTGCAGGTATGAGGTGTGGCTCAGTCATTAATCACCTGCAGGGAACTATGGGGACACGGCAGAGTCCAGGCCCCCAAACTGCTTAGAGCTACTGAGACAGAAAAGGAAACCCTATGCTTTGTGGTCCAAACCAGTGCTGTCTTTCCCATATTCTGTCTTCCACGTGTGTTGTGGTAGTGAAACGAAATAAGAGAAATACTGAACAGTGCTGGCTTATATTTCAGTGGTATTTAAGACGCTGATAAATAATTTAGGGTCTGGGGAGATCAGGACACGAGAGGAGGAACTGAAAAACAGAGGTAATTTACCAGTGTATGTTTATAGATTCAAACCCTTGACTAACTGGGATTTTATGACTGACCGCAGTAGATCTAATCATTCTTTACAACTATTAGGTGGCATTAAATACGTTGACCACATTTTCTTGGAAAAGTGATCAATACTACTCTCCAGATCTCACTTCTAACTGAAGCTCAAAGTTACTTTAAGTAATTTAGCTGTAGTAGAGCAAAGTCCCGATAAGTCACCTTTGCCACAGAATCTGGGCCAGATGGCATGTGCCTAATGAGCAGTTGTGTCTGCTCGTGTACATGGTGTGAGCATGTGAGTGTCCCTATCTACAAATCATATGGCTTTGGGGCCATAAGTCATCATTGTGTGAAGCTTCAAATCTGCATCGGCACAAAAAAGAATCTTTCAGCTCATATATGCCTCCCTGTCCTCTGTATTGGACTGGTGTCAGCTTACCCTGTGTTTGGCTGTGACGAACAGACACATGGATTATTAATACTGGAAGGGATTTTAGAAGTTAGCTAGCCAAGTCTCTTGCACAGAGAAGGACTCTTCCCTGGTCTTCTAAATAAGATGATTAGTCAGCCTCTCCTTGAACGCTTCCAGGAATGGGGACCTCATATATCCACAAAGAAACACACCCACATTTTGGATGACTCTAATTTTTAGGACATTCCCCCCTTATTTTGGGTTGAGATCTGCCTCTCTGCAATTTCCTTAGTTATGACTCTGAAGCTCTGTTGTATGTTCGGAAAGTGCATCACATTTTTGAAGACCAACAACTCCTAGTGGAATCTTTCTTATTGATTTATTGATTGATTGATTGATTGGTTTTTTGGCCTGGTAAAACATTCCAAGGTCCTCCAGCGAATCTTCTTGTTTTCTTTATAGAGAAACAACTTCCCTCTTCCCACTTGAACCTGTGGACTCTGGAGATTCTATGCCCTTATCACAGGGTCCAATACACCCTCCCTGAGGAAAGTCTCATTCTTCTTATGGTTCCAGCTGTGCAATCTGGAGTTCTTCTCTTTCTCCTCTTTTCTTATTTTCTTCCCAGCATCCTCACCACAGACATTATTGTGCACAAATTGTGCACCGAATCACATTCCTTACTTTTGCTTCTTTGTAAATACTGGCACTCTTCCCTGCTTCCTTGTTGCATTGTTTCTTCCATTTTCCTTTGAAAAATGTTCACCTCTCCCATCAGCAGGAACAAAGAGAGATACTCTGTTAGGCCCTTTTCTCTCTCCACCAGCTATAAAACCAGATTGTATTAACAGCCCATGGAACCGATGATTTCAAAAACACCAAAACCAATATAAAGTCTTATATTCGCTCTTGTTTTGCATAGAACTTGGCTACCCAACTGGATTCACAAGTGTGACTTTGAGTATAGAATATTCACCGAATGTCTGTCGGTACTGAAGTCTCTGGGTATGGAGTTTGTTGATGTGGGCTTAAAAGTAGCTGCTTCTAGCCATAGAAGCATTTTTTTTTTTAGATATGTCTGCTCAGGCAAGGGAAACAGAAGCAAAAATAAACTATTGGGACTACACCAAAATAAAAAGCTTTTGCATAGCAAAGGAAACCATCAATAAAACAAAAAGGCAAGCTGCTGAATGGGAGAATATATTTGCAAATGATATATCCAATGAGGGGTTAGTATCCAAAATACGTAAAGAACTTATACAACTCCACACCAAGAAAAAAACCCCCAAAAAACAACAACAACAAAAACAAATAATACGATTTAAAAAATGGGCAGAGTGCCTGAATAGGCATTTTTCCAAAGAAGACATCCAGATGGCCAACAGACACATGAAAAGATCAATATTGTTAATCATCAGGGAAATGCAAATCAAAACCACAGTGAGCTATCACCTTGTACCCTTCAGAATGGCTAGAATCAAAAAGACAAGAAATAACAAGTGTTGGTGAGGATGCGGGAAAAAAGGAACCCTTGTGCACTGTTGGTGGGAATGCAGATTGGTGCACAGCCACTGTGGAAAACGGTAAGGAGGTTCCTCAAAAAATTAAAAATAGTAATACCATATAACCCAGTAATTCTACTCCTGGATATTTACTCGGAGAAGACAAAAACAAGAATTCAAAAAGATATATGCTCCCCTGTGTTTATTGCAGCTTTATTGTAAATAAATTGGCTATTGTAAACATAGCCAAGATATGGAAGCATCCCGTGACCATTGATAGATGAATGGATAAAGAAAACGTGGCATATATATGTAATGGGATATTCTCAGCCATAAAAGAATGAAATCTTGCCATCTGCAACAATAAAGGATGGCACTGGAGAGAATTGTGCTAAGTGAAGTAAGTCAGAGAAATATAAATAACTATATGAATTCACTCATGGGTGGAATTTAAGAAACGAAACAAATGAACAAGGAGAAAAAGAGACGAACAAAAAAGCCAGACTCTTTTTTTTTAATATGAAATTTATTGTCAGATTGGTTTCCATATCTGGAGAGCCAGACTCTCAAACATGGAGCAGACTGGTGGTTGCCGGAGGGGAGGTGGGTGGGGGGGCAGGCGTAATAGGTGAAGAAGATGAGGAGCCACAAACTTCTAGTTATAAAATAAATAAGTCACGGGGATGATAAGTACAGCACAGGCAATAGAGTCAATAGAGTAGGTGGTGGGTGGGGGGTAGAGTAGAGTAGGAGGTGGGTGGGGGGACAGGCGTAATAGGTGAAGAAGATGAGGAGCCACAAACTTCTAGTTATAAAATAAATAAGTCACGGGGATGATAAGTACAGCACAGGCAATAGAGTCAATAGAGTAATGATGTTGTCTGCTGGCAGGTGGAGATGACACTTGTCGTGGTGAGCACTGAGTAGGGTGCAGAAGGGTTGAGTCACTAGGTTGCACACCCGAAACTGACAGCCACCGTATGTTGACTCTAACTCAGTTTCAGAAGTAGCTGCTTCTGCACACAGTTTAGATTTTGTCTTCTAACTGTTTCAGCCTCATGACTCTCATCCTCCTCTCAGAGCTGCAGCTCTTTTCTCCTCTACTACAGATTGTAATCGCATGAACTTTGGTCCTGCTCCTTGTCCACAAGGCACGGAACATGAGAGAGGACGTGTCCTTGGCATGTCCTTTGTTTTTCAGATTAAGAGACAGAATCTCAGGGAGAGTATGGGGCTCGTCCAAGGTTACACCATTAGTTGAGCAGCAGGCCAGGCGCCATTTCCACTGAACCACTCAGCTGGCTAACTCTATTGGCTTTTGTAGAGAACAGACTTAAACTGCGTCATCTCTGATTTACATTGTGTGTGCGTGCGTGCGTGTGTGTGCACACAGGCATACCTTGTTTTGTTGTGCTTTGCTTTATTATACTTCGCAGGTGCGTTTTTTACAGATTGAAGGTCTGTGGCACCCCCACGTGGGACAAGTGTTGGCACCATTCTTCCAATAGGTTTTGCTCACTTTGTGTCCCTGTGCCACATTTTGGTAGTTCTCGCATTATTCCAGACTTTTCCATCGTTATATTTGTCATGTTGGTCTGTGATCAGTGGTTATGACTCACTGAGAGCTCAGGTGATGGTTAGCATTTTTTAGGAATAAATTAGTTTTAATTGAGGTATGTACTTTTTAAAAATGTTTTTAAGTTTATTCATTTAAAACCTTTTTTTTAATGTTTGTTTATTTTTGAGACAGAGACAGAGAGTGAGCGGGGTGGGGGGGGTGGCATTCAGAGAGAGAGGGAGACACAGAATCGAAAGCAGCCTCCAGGCTCTGAGCTGTCAGCACAGAGCCCAACGTGGGGCTCAAACTCGTAAACCAAGACATCATGACCTGAGCTGAAGTCGGACACTTAACCAACTGAGCCACCCAGGTGCCCCTGAGTTTATTTTGAGAGAGACAGAGACAGCTCGAGTGGGCCAGAGAGAGACAGAGAGAGAGAGAGAATCCCAAGTAGGCGCTGCACTGTCAGCACAGAGCCCAACGTGGAGCTTGAATTCACGAAACCATGAGATCCTGACCTGAGCTGAAACCAAGAGTTGGACGCTTAACCGACTGAGCCACACAGGTGCCCCAAGGTATGTGCTTTTTAAAGACACAATGCTATTGTACACTTACTAGACTACAGTATAGCGTAAATATAGCTTTTATATGCACTGGGAAACCAACAAATTCATTTGATTCATCGATTACGATATTAGCTTTTTTGTGGTGGTCTGGAACGGAACCCTCAGTATCTGTAAGGTATGCCTGTATACAGCTTTTCCTCTTTCCCACCTAGCGCATGGTCTGGTATTTGATAAAGTTGTCAAATATAGGTTAGGGAATGTTTAGAGCCTTTTTTCCTTTTAAAAGTTGGGAATGCAGGGCACCTGGGTGGCTCCGTCGGTTAAGCGTCCAACTCTTGGTTTTGGCTTAGGTCATGATCTCATGGTTCATGAGTTTGAGCCCCTCATTGGGCTCTGTGCTGTCACTGAGGAGCCTGCTTGGGATTCTCTCTCTCTCTCTCTCTCTCTCTCTCTCTCTCCCTCTCTCCCTCCCCTCCTCTCTCTGGCCCTCCCCTGCTTGTTCTCTCTGGCCCTCCCCTGCTTATTCTCTCTCTCTCTCTCTCTCTCTCAAAATAAATAAATAAAATAAATAAATAAAAATTGGGGAATGCATCTAAAGGGAAAAGGAGTGGAATAAGTAATGGGGAATACAGTATAACCAGGGAAGTCAAGGCTTGGCAGACTGTGGAGTTTGTTTGGAAACATCTAAAGCTTTGTGCTGGGTGCCGGGATGCCTACAACGGCTATATATGTCAGTCCCTGATCTCCGTGAGTTTATAATGAAATAAATATAGTTGACCCTATATAAATGGGATAAAAATAGAGACAAGACTGAATCATATGAAAAAAATTAACTTGCAGATCAAGGCAGAAGATAATCAACATTAGTGAGGAGTTCAGGGAAGGGAAGACGATGGAGAGCTTGCTATTGTGTCGTTGTTCTCGGTGGAAGGTGGCGAGCGTGAGGCGGGAGGGAGGCCAGATGGAAAATGAGAAACAGGTGCCCTAGAACAGTCTTGCCCATTCAGTACCAGCCACAGGTGGCAAAAGGGCCGCCAACCCACAGTCCACTTAAGCTCCTGGAAGACATTGGGAGTGATGGAAAGGGAACGAAGGTTTAGTGAACACCTACTGTACGTCAGTCAACAAATATGTCCTGAGCACCTGCTCCATGGCGGGTGCTGTGTTTGGTGTTGGGGATTCAGCAACGGTCAACAGGGAAAGGTCTCTGCCTTCATGGAGCCTAAATTGAAGTGCAGGCCAGTCCATGTGGTAGGAACCAGACATCCCAGGTCCTGGTTTTCGTCTTCAATGGATTTCGCAGTAGCTCCCTCCCCACCCCCCCCCCCCCCATCCAACCCCAGCCTTTTCTGAAGACTCTCTAACTTCCTGTGGCCTAGTCCTATCCTCTGCAAGCACGCAGGGATCCCCACGAGATAGGTGATGCACATTCCTGCAGTAACTTCTGGCCGGGATCCTGGCCACAGAAGCTCAGTCCTTCATTTGGCTTCGGAGACCCTTTTAAAATATCTGACTGCCATGACTGTTGAAGAGACTTATCCTGCAAAGAACCTAAAGCTCGGGAAAGAGCAGCCCATGGGTGTTTACTGTCAAACACACATTTTTGGCGAATCGCCTCTCAACTTCCTTTACTGGGGGGGGGGCACCATGTGCGAGGGGGGCAGGGCCTGGACTGGCATGGTGCAGAAAGAGCAGCCGTCTGCCCCCAACCCCTGTCTGTCCTGACGTAAATGTCGGCCACTTTCCCTCGTCACTAGGGACTGCCTTGGAGTGGCGGGGGGCCGGACAGCCAGAGAGAGGCAGGGGGCGGAGGGGCCAGGTTTGCGGGATGAGGGCCACGTGGCCCTGTCCACCGGCTGGTGGAGGACCGCTCGGCGTACCCCCCCTTCGTCCTGATCAGGTCTGACCAACACCACATACTGCGTGATAAGGCCTCTGCACAGACGCTGGTCGTTTTACAGAATATGAGTTTCCTGGGGACCCTTCTGTGGTGAGCTGAACAGCATGGCTCTTGCCTCTCGACCTGGATCCCCTGTAGATTGGCCCTGTGGCTTTGGGGGGGTCCCGAGGGACGGAGCGTCGGGCTCCAGGCCTCCCCACGCTGTGCACCCGCTCCTTCCCGGCTGGTGAATGCTTGCATCCTGCTCTGCGGGCGCCTCCCAGGACCCAGGGGGAGGCTCGCCTCATTTCTGTAGAGACCTTTGGCTGGACTTCTCTGCCTCTCCCAGAGGTGAGAGGCGGTGGTTCCTGCGGCCTCAGGCTTGGCACCAACTCGTCTCTGGGGGATCCAGGACCCAGGTCTCCAATCTCGCTATGGCTAGGGCCTCTGTGTCCCAGAGTGACCTTGCGGGCTCGCTCTCTGACTGGCTCTTCACGGCCCCTGCCGTCGGTGATTTTCATTCCAGATACGAGCCAGTGGATTCCTGAAAGGGACGACGTGGGCTTCTGTCGCCATCTCTGCTCTGGCCTTGGTCTGGCGGCGCTCTCCTCTGTGGTCTGGACCCGGAATGATGATGGACACAGGCTGCCCGTTGTTTTTGTTTCGTGATATTTAAAGCCACCGAAGCTCTCATTACTGTAATACAGTATGTGCCTGGGCTGGAGGGAGGGGCAGAATCCCCCCTGGATCAGCGGGCGGTTCTGTTCGGTTGTGGTGAGCCTAGGGACGTGTTTGGCCCCGGGCCTGATGGAAGTCAGCGCGTCAGGGCTGAGGGGGGCCTTGGAGCCACACTCCATTCTGACCCTTCCCAGCCCCTCACTTGAACAAGGGGGAGGCTGAGCCCGATCAGGGAAAGGGATTGCCACTCAGGTGACGGTGGTGAGAAGCAGAGCAGGGACTAGAACTCAGATCCCGAGGAGGATTTGCGGTCAGGTGGTGAAGCTTCTGCCTCTGCCCTCCTTACTTGTTCAAGATCCTTTGAGGCCCTGAGCCTAACTTCGTATCTGTAAGTTTATGTTCCATTTCTTAACGAAGTAGTCCTTTCAAATTGTCTGAGCTTCAAGAGCCATAGAAACGGCTACCGCTGACGAGAACTTTCTACTGCCCCGAATCGACCGTGTGTGTGAGTTTGGGTGTGAGCAGAACGGGCAAGTGTGAACACTGAGCTGTCCTGATGCCGTGACGCCAAACCCAGCTCCGGGGTCAGGCGCCTGAGAGGCTCAGGTCAGTCAGTGGGAGACAGCAGGTGCCATGTTGGAGTCAGGTGGGAATTCCCTCCTAAAGTCGGAGTCACATGCTGGCGGTATGACCGAAATCTTGCAAGAATGGAGTCGACCATACCTTTTGTGCCAGATGAGAGTGTCCCATTAGCCTGGTAGTAGGGGTGGCTGAGGAAGATGTGGTGTGGCACAGCTTTGGAACCATCATAACCATCCTATAAGTGACCATCGATGGATTGCCATCACACTTGCTACCTGTGTGGTCTTGGGCAAATTGTCTCTTCTCAGTCTTTTTGTTTGTACCACGAGGATATAATAGTGATAGCCTCAGAGAGGTGTTCTGAGGACCACGTGAGAAGATTCAGGTAAAACTTAGCATACTCTCCGGCATCTCATGTGTGTTCCGTAAATGTTTATCATACTGTCATAAGCCCTGAGGTGCAAAACATTCCTGCCCTTCAGGAGCTCATAGTCTTATTGAGGAGATAAGATTTTCACACCATATGCAAGCACAGGTAGGGAGTGTAGAAGCTCCTTCCTGTCATCTGCTAAGTAAAGGAGTATCAATGCAATGGAGTCGAAGGAGGAGACTCCTTTAGACTCAGAAGAAGTGCCAGAGAGAAGAAGCCTGGTGCTCCGTCTTCTCAGCTGGTAGCAGGCGAACTGGGACTCCTGGACATTCCTGGACACTGCAGACCCCTCAGGTCACCCATTCAACCACCCCAGCACCTTCACTACATATCTCCAGACTCTGCTCTGCACTGGGAATTTGGAGAAGACCTTGACAAGGTCCATCCCTCCAGGAGCTCACAGCCTAGCCAGAGAGAAATATAGATAGATATATATTCACAGATAGAAATATAGAAACATTACAGCTAACAAATGTTATATACATATCTACTTATGTCGCGAAACCAGTCATCTGAGCCCAAAGTGGGATGGGGTGGGTCGGAAGCTCAGAACCAGTTTGAAAGAAAGTAGGGATCTACTTGGTGAAGCGGGGGCAACTCAAAGCCATGAGCTCCTGTTGGAAGAAGCTGGTGGGTGTGAGCCTTCTGCCGGAGGGGTGGGGTCAGTTGCTCTAAATCAGAGTGTTCTGAGACTGAGATTGAAGCATCTCCAAGGCCAGGATGGGGCAGGTCCTTGGTTCCACACTTGGCCCTGGTGATGTGGTATCTTTGACCTGGGCTGGGAAGTTGGGGGTGGTGAGTGGGCCTGGTGGACCGGGGAGGGTACTCTTCAGACATCAGGGGTGAGCACCAGGCTCTGGTGACTCAATGGGGGAACTTCCTGAAGGCAGATGGACTCTGCAGATGTCTCATACCCTTAAATAAACTTGTATTTTCTGCACCACTTGCTTCAGAGGCTGCCAGTGAAAGTAACAGAGAAGGGAAGGTCCAGTCAGCAATGTGAAGGAAGTGTGAAATGGAAAGTGTGAGAAGCTGATTTCTCTTGATGGAGGCCATTACTGTTTTGGCCAGGATGGCGGAAGCTGCAGGTACTGAGGAAGTGACTTGCTTGAAGGAAGGGGTAGGGACCCGGAAAGGAATCTCAGACACTTGGTTCAAACCCAGCTGCCGAATGAGGCTTTCGAGCTCTGCGATTTGGGCAGAAACTCTTGGGCCGTGTTTGTCCAAGGCGGCGGGGCCCGTGAGCCTTGGTGTCTGTATGTCCCTGGACCCGCAGTTGTGTGACACCCAACGTTCCACTTTGCCCTGCCAGCCCCGGAGTCAGAGCAAGATGGGAACTTGCTCAGCCGCTGTCTTGTTTGTTTTTCCAAATGTCTGTATGTGCCAGTCCTGTGCATCTCCCGCCAAGAACCAAGACCGATGCTTTCTGTTGTATCGTCTCCAGGTGACCCAGCCTGTGCCGGGCTCACACCAGATGTCCACTGGACACTTGTCACCTTGACTGTTGACCTTGTGTTCTTCTTATGCACCATCCCATTCATAAAACCACCACTAAATAATACCGAAATGCTAATAAGTGCCGACTATCACCCAGGCACCCTGCTGTAAGCCCTTTATAGGTACCATCTTGTTGAGTTATAACAATGACATCATTTTCCACCTCTACCCACATCTCACACTTCCCTAATCTAAAAAAGTGCCCTTCAGCCCAGGGATTAATTAGTATCTGTCTGTTAAAAGGGTCTGACCTGGGGTGCCTGGCTGGCTCCATCAGTAGAGCACATGATTCTTGATCTTGGGCTTGTGAGTTCAAGCCCCTTGCTGGGTGTAGAGCGTACTTTAAAATAGAATAGAATAGGGGTGCCTGGGTGGCTCAGTCGGTTGAGCGTCGACTTTGGCTCAGGTCACCATCTCACAGTTTGTGAGTTCAAGCCCCACGTCGGTCTCTGTGCTGGCAGCTCAGAGCCTGGAGTCTGCTTCTGATTCTGTGTCTCCCTCTCTCTCTGCCCCTCCCCAACTCATTCTCTGTCTCTCTGTCTCTCAATAATAAATAAACATTTAGAAAATTTTGATAAAAAAAAACAAACAAAAGCAAGGACTTCATGTTGTTGTTCTTGCCTATTTTATTTTATTACCATTGAGATGGCCCATCAGTCAACCTACAGCGTCCTCTGAGCACCTGCAGCACAGATGCTGGTTGATCCCCAAATAAAGGGGTGGATGAGGGAGGCATGCTTTTTGCCTCTAACTTGCAGATTTATTGAGGAGACAATGCATAGGCACAGCAAGAGTAAGACAGAAATACAGATAACCATGAACATTTTGGAGCCGGGCCCTGTTCTACGCACTTCTTGGCGATAACTCATTCCATCCACACGTCCCTCCGTGGGTGCCATACTTACCCTCATCTTGCAGCTGAGGAAACGGGCGCCAGGGCTCAGGTGTGGGGCCAGGTCCACACAGCCGGTGGAGGAGGAGACAGGATGTAGACTCAGCAAGAGTGGCCTTGACAAGGTGACTCAGAAGGAGCCACCAGGGAGTTTGGAGGCAGAGCTGGGCGTTCTCAGGGGTCCAGGGGCCACAGGAAGGGGTGACCCTCTGACTCAGGTGCTGTTCCCAGATTCACCGTTGAGCCCTCCAGGGTTTTAACCTCTTGAACATGACTTCTGGGATTAAGGAGAGGGATGTATCTCTTGTTTACCGTTATTCCCCATGTGACCCCTTTACTATGTGGCCCAAATCTTCACTGTAGGCATGGGAGGCAATGGGAAGATGGGTAACAAGTAAAAACCAGACCACGTTCCCAAACCAGTACTTAACGTTTGTGGGAGGTGAGGCCTTACTCAGGGAGGTTGTTCTAGTCACTTCTTACTGCGTAGTCACCTCACAGCTCAGACGGACCGCCACGGTATCGTTATTATCACTCGTGCCCCTGAGGGGACGAGGCTCAGCCGGGCTGTTCTGGCTCCAGGTCTCTCCTGTGTTTGCAGCAGACAGCAGCTGGGGCTTGAGTCACCTGCCAGCCCTCCTCGCTCACTCCACGAGCTGACCCTGCTGTCTGCTGGGACCTCAGCTAGGACGGGCAGCCTGGATACCAGAAGGTTGTGGCATCTCCGTGTGGCCTGGGCCTAGGGCTTCTCCCTGGGCAAGGGCTCTAAGAGAGAGGGAGCCAAGTGGCGGTGTATCCCCTTTGTGGACCAAGCTCGAAGCTCCATAACTATCATTTTTCCTGCATTCACTTTGTTGGAGGCAAGACACTCGCCCGAGCCTGTTCAAGAGATGGGAGATAAGCTACCAGCCCTCACTGGGAGATGGTGGCCAAGCCACCGCAGAGATTTTCCCAGTAACTTCACTCTGGTTTAAGGAGACCAGTTATCCGGGACAGACTGGGCCTGAGGAAGGTGTGTGTGCTCAGAGTTTTAGGAAGGAAAAACAGGACGTAGGGCCAGGAGAGGCTATGTGACAGAACAGAGCCAGTGTGGAGGGCCAGGGCCCGGGGCACAGCCTCTGACCAGCATTTGCCTGTGACGAGGCTGCTCCGCTGTTCAGGCTACCTTACTTTCCTCACCTTTAACCAGAGAGTTTGAGATGGGTGAGCTCTCCGGTCCCCTAAGCTTCCACTGTTGTGCATGCATAATTTTGAGGACTAGTGCCTTTCTTTCATAACTTCCAACCCCCTGTGACCCGAGTCCCTCCTGCCGACTTTCCTGTGCCCAGGAACGCGTACAGGCCGCCCTCTGCTCCCCGGCACGTGAGCTGGGGCCGTGAGGAGCCTGGGACAGAGGGTGGGCTGGGGAAGGAATTGGAGGCTGGGTGGGAAAGATGTTCAAGTGCAGGACCATGGAAGCCGGGGGTACCCGTGATCTATCTAAATGAAGAGCCAGGGATTGCTAGAGCTCAGAGAGGCTGGGCCAGCTGCCCAAGGACTCAGCAGGCCCAGGGGTACAGGGTTTTAGAGCCTCTCATGGGTCTTTCTGTGTTTGGAAAATGCCCTGCCTTCACTCTGTATTTACTCTCCTTCCTCCTGCTGATGGCGTGAAGGCATTCGATCTGACATCCCTCGTGCTAATGATATAGAAAGTGACATCAAGTGATGGCACACGTCAGTGTCCTGTGCCCCACTCCATCCCTGGCAGCTCTCCTCTCCCCAGGTGTGAGGAGGAGGGGGGGGGGAGGTGGGGAGAAAGGATGAGATGGCCACCTGGCCTTTCCCCCTCCGCCTCTACTCTACGACAGATTCAAGTTGTCTCTGTTTTACGACCCAAGGAGTGAGCTGGAGGGGAGCACAGCGCTCTTCTAACAAAGGCAGGAGCATGGCCTGCGAGCCGTGAGGGTTACCTCGGGTCGTCTGGAGCATGTCCCGTGTGTAAACACGGATCGGGCCACTGGGGGGCCTTTGGCTTAGCACTGCGGGGATGCATTTGGAGAAGCACGAGGTGGGGACTCCCAGAGGAAAGGGTGGGAGTGAAAAAGACTCTAGCAAGTCTTGGGGAGCCAGATAACGCCAGGTTGGCCAGGGTGTGTGTGTGCGTGTGTGTGTGTGTGTGTGTGTGTGTGCGCGCGTGCGCGCGTGCGTGTGTTTGGGGGCCCATCTCTTGCCAAAACCAAGCTCATTTCTGCATCTTTGTTTGCTGAGTATTAAACAGTGCGAAGATTGCTCTTTCCATTTGTTGAATCTGAAATGAAAATGAGTCAGCAGGGAGGACCCAGGGCCCTGAGGGGCCCCCGAGTGAAAATGGACGGCCCTAAAGCAAGTGGGTTTTCGTCTCCCCGCCAGGCCCTGGTCTTCAACACACGCAGGTGCAAGAACCGAGCACAGCTGGGCCCACACCACGCCTCGTGTGTCTGCTCCCACTCGACCGAGTGCTTTTATCTCACTTCCCATTCCTGTCTCTGCCTTGTCAGACCCCCACCCTTTCCGGAAGGGAAGGCCTGTCTTTAGGTAGAGGGGCCAAGGCTGGAGGCTGCAGATAACTTTCCAGGAAGGCAGGCACTTCCTTGTTGGACCCTGTCTTGGACTCAGTGTGAAGATGTCTGCCGGAAATCTGTGACTTTTTATTTTTCGCCAGAGGGGCGGTCACCTCAGATTGTCTCCAGCTTTGGGATCTGGGAGGACGGACTGTCTGGGGAGAATGACCCTTCTTGCTCTGTGCTCAGGCCGTATCCCTGAACACTTGATTATGACCTGGATTCAAGTATATCGAATCATAGTTTGAATGTCCCGGAGGGATTTGCTACTCGAAGGACCCGGGCACTGGATCATGGTACAAAGTGAAGAACTAGTTTGTGATGTGGACCCCTGCTCAGTGATTTATGAGTCCAGTTAAGTAGATGGAACATTCCTGTGTGCTGAATGTTATTTTAATCGTGCCACATGGAAACTTGTTATTCAAAGGTACCTGGCGCTTTGGGGTGGTGCAAAGAATTCTTCTGTAATGCGGAGGAACATTTCACAACGTATGAGTTTGGCAACTACAGGCATTTCTTAAAGTGGGGTGTACCTCTAGTTCTGCATCAGAGAAAAAGATGGTTTGTGCTCATATTCAGACTTGGGGGACAAAGAGAGCTCTACTCTCTGTGAGCGATGGTCTCGCCAGAGGCACTCGAAGCGTCCAACTAGTTAGAGCAAGAGGTCCCAAGGGATGCTTGCTCTGCGTACTTTCCATATCATCACAGGAAATGATGGTACTTTTTCCCCCAAATAAATTCAGTGAACTATTATAGCTACATTTCTAAAAGTGTTTCAGTTTATATCTAAATATGTGTCATCTAAATTTTGATGTCTATCATCTATCATCTATCTATTATCTATCTATCTATCTATCTATCTATCTATCTATCTATCATCTATTATCTATTATCTATCTATCATCCATCTATATATCTATCTACCTATCAATCATCTATCTATCTATCTATCTATCTATCTATCTATCTACCTATCTATCTACCTACCTACCTACCTACCTATCATGTGTTTTCATTTCTGTAGTAAAAAAAGAGACACGGTGTAGGGCTCGTGCTCTGGAGCCCTGAAAGGCTGTTGTGCCACCATTGTGGAAGGAGAGAGTTGAACTTGCTCCCACCCTTTCTCACTCAGCAGCCCCCAAATCATTTCCACACTCCACCCTCACCTACCATCCTATTTGGACACTAGAGTAGAGCCTGTTACTAGGGAAACAGTCTGATATTCAAGGCATTTGGAGAAGGGGAGTGTGGTCGTCCTCAGGTGTGTATGACCTAGAGCCACAGGAGACTTGGGGCTGACCAGGAGTGAGCCCTCGGCGTGTGAACCGTCACAGGATGGGATGGTGTCAGGCAGCGAGTGTGACTTGCTTTGCCACCATGGTGTGGCCCGGACTACGTTTCAGAAAGAGGCTTTAGGAAGCCTCAATTTGCTCAATTACCCAGATAATTTGTAAGACATTTGACCTTCTAGATTCTTGTTTTTTTAAAAGTCTTGCTTATTTCTAGTTGTGGCTGCCGCACTCCCATCTGCCCTCCATTTACTTGCTGGTTTTCCTGATGGCTTTGACCCACAGCCTGTCCAGATCCTGATGTGGGTGGTTCTGAGAGGGACAGCTACCTGTCTCCTAGCAGGCCCGGGAAGTCCTGAGCCACAGCTCTCGTTACAGTCAGTTTGGAGTGTTCATCCAGCTTGGCCTGGGGAGGGGATTTGCACTGAGAAGAGGGAAGTGTGGGTTTTTTATTACAAGGGACACATTCTCTCTGGGCTACCTGTCCATTGATATTCCTTGGAAAAATATTGGGTTCTGAGTGAAGAAACACTGGCCTTAGAGTCAGAGCAACTGGAATTGATTCTTAACTCTTTCTAGTTTTGTGACCCAGGCAAGTCAGAGTGAACCTGATTTTGATATAGAGATAAACAAGGTCTTTGACCTTAAATGACTTATATATTTTGACCTTAAATGGCTCAGGGTCGGGCATGACAGATGGGTCAACGTGCCAACTCGGAGCATGTAGGTCTACGTAGGTTGTGGGTAAAGTGACTTAGGTCCTTACTTTCCTCTTCGTAAAGGACAGTGGTAATCTTTCTCCTTAGAATTGTTGTAAGGCCCACTAGTAATGCATCCATAAGCATCCACTGAAGTACAAGTGTTCTAAAACAACAAAATAATGTCTAAGTGGCAATTCTCAACTGCTACTGTTGTTGTTGTTGTTGTTTGCCTACTTTATTCATGTATAAGATGTACCAACCGATAGTATGTCTCAATCCCACAAGTGATTCTTCAGGTACAAGACAAGTTCTCCATGTACCTCTAACCTCTGGGATATGCACGGTTGGTTGGAAAGCATCCTCCAGCTTCTGATAGACTGCCCCCAGGAAATTGGTTTTTGTCGGAAAAACCAATGTAAAAGGCAGTAACAAGGAACATATTTTCCTTGTTAAGAATCAACACAACAAACAAGTCTGGAGTTTCCTTTTGATCACCATTCCTGGTCTCCTCTGCCAAGCAGTCCAATCTCTGAGGGAACTACTGTTACCAGCCTTGTCTCCTGAAGCTTCTTGCTCTGTCCCCACTCACCCTCTTATCTGAGCACCAGAGCGAGCCTTAGAGTGAAGCTTGTTATTAGCACGGTATTTACCCTTCTCAATCTTTTGTGTATGCATACATGTATGCGCGCGCGTGTGTGTGTGTGTGCACTTATCCACAAAGATACATAGCATGCTTTACATAAATCTTGCAACCTGTTTGTTCATCCAAAAGTAGTCATGGACGCCTATCCAGCTCAGACTTTTAAAGTCTTGCATAGTATTTCACAGTAGGAATATACCATCATCTATAGCATTCTCCTATTCATAGAAATTTCCCCAAGTTTTTGTTAATAAAAAAAATATATACCGCCAACAGTGTCTTCACATCCTTGCCAACACTTGTCCTTGTTTTTGTTTTTGTTTTTTGATAATAGCCACCTGATAGGTGTGAAGTCATACCTCATTGTGGTTTTGATTTGCATTCCCCTGATGATTAGTGATGTTAAGCATCCCCCCACCCCACCCCATACATCTGTTGACCATTTGTATGTCTTCTTTGGAGAAATGTCTATTCAAGTCCTTAACCCATTTTAAAATCAGGTTATTGGTTTTTTGTTATTGAGTTGTAGTAGTTTCTTATATATTTTGAATGTGAATCCTTTATCAGATGTATGGCTGACAAATATTTTCTCCCATTGTATAGGTTGCCTTTTCACTCTGTTGATGGCTTCCTTTACCGTGCAGAAGCTTTTTAGTTTGGTGTAATCCTGCTCGTTTGTTTCTGTTGTTGTTCCCTGTGCATTTGTCATATTTGTGAAATCATTGCCAAGACCAATGTCCTGAAGCTTTTCCTGTATGTTTTCTTCGAGGAGTCTTAAAGTTTCAGGTCTTACATTCAAGTCTTTAATCCATTTTGAGTTGATCTTTGTGTGTGGTGTAAGATAATGGTCCAATTCCATTCTTTGACATATGGGTGTCCGGTTTTCCCAGTGCCATTTGTTGAAGAGACTATCCTTTCCCCTCTGTGTATTCTTGGCATCCTTCTCAAAGATAAGTTAGCCACAACCTCTATGGAAAATAGCATGGGGTTCAGTAAAAAATTAAAAATAGGACTACCATATAATCCACTTCTAGGTATTTTCTCCAAAGAATTGAAATCAGGGTCTTGAAGAGGAATTAGCTCTCCCATGTTCATTGCAGCACTAGATGTGGAAACAATCTAGATATCTATCCATACATGTGTGAATGAATAGAAAAATGTGGTATATGTACACAGTGGAATATTATTCATCCTTTGAAAAGAAGGACATTCTGTAATAGTCAACATCGAGGAACCTTGAGGACATTACGTTAAGCGAAATAAACCAGTCACAGAAGGACAAATACTACCTAATTCCACTATATTAGGTACCTAAAATAGTCACATTTATCTAATGGAAGAGTGCAGTGGTGGTTGCCAGGGGATGAGGGGAGGGGGAAATAAAGTTAAGGTTGAGCAAGATGAATAAGTTCTAGAAATTCGATGCCCAACATTGTACCCACAGTCAACAATAATGGATTGAATACTTAAAAATTTGTTAAGAGAGTAGATCTTTTGTGAAGTGTTCTTACCCCAATAAAATAAAATTTGAGGAAATATTGCAAAGCACTTCTTTGTGCGTACCTCGTTAGGCAGATACCTAGGTCTTTCTCTAGGGTAACTAATAATAAGGGAAATATAAGGATCATAAGGTATATGCATTTTTTAAAACAATTTTTTATTTTATTTATTTTTTAATGTTTATTGACTTCTGCGGGGGGTGGGGCAGAGAGCGAGAGGGACAGAGGATCAGAAGCGGACTCTGTGTTGATAGTAGCAAGCCCGACGTGGGGTTCAAACTCACCAACTGGGAGATCATGACCTGAGCCGAAGTGTGATGCTTAACTGACTGAGCCACCTAGGTGGCCCTGCTTGGCCCACTTTTATAGTGGTTTTCAAAAAATGATCTATAGATCTATATTTATACCAGAAACTATGTTGTTATAAAACTCCAAAATTTATCTTAGCTTATTGTTTATCTGTTGATGCTTTTGGTGTCAAAGACATTTAAAATTTTGATGGAAAATTTTATCATTTTTGGATTTTGTTTTCTACATCTCACTTGTGCAGTCCTTCCTTACCTTTAGCTCCTAGCAAATGCTCTTATATTTTCTTGAAATACTTTGATAGTTCTCTTTTTGCATTTTGGGAATTCCCTTTTTTCATGTGTAGGCTGTGGATATACTTTTATTTGTTTTTGAAAACAAATGAACTGTTTCACTGATTTTATTTTATTAAAATAAATTTTTTTTAACATTTATTTTTGAGAGACAGAGAGAGACAGAGCATGAGCAGGGAAGGGGCAGAGAGAGAGGGAGACACAGAATCTGCAGCAGGCTCCAGGCTCTGAGCTGTTGGCGTAGAGCTGGACGCGGCACTCGAACTCACAGACTGTGGGTTCATGACCTGAGTCAAAGTTGGACACTTAACTGACTGAGCCACCCAGGCACCCCTGTTTCATTGATTTTAAGTGCCCCTTTCATAAAATAGTAAGTTCCCATTCATATGAGTCTTTTCTGGGTTGCCTCTTCTCTTCATTGTTCTCCTTATATGTTTCTGTGCCAATCCCATACTCAGAGAGGCCTTTCCTGACCACCTTGCCTGAAATAGCCCGCATTCACTCTCTGTTGCATCAGCCCATTTTATTTTCTTCATGACACATACATCTCTTTGGATTTCTTATTTCTTTACTTGTCTGCTTGTGCATTACAAGCTCCATGATGACAGCTCCAAGCTAGCTGCCTTTTACAGCACATGGAACCGCACCTAGTAGACACATAGAGAATAGTTACTGAAAAAAACGAATGAAAGAATACTGCTTGGCCAGAGATATTTGCATTTTGAGCTTTATTTTCGAAGATTGAATAAATTGTCAGGGGAATTTGTACTATCAACCAAAGAAATGGATAGGAAAGGGCCTTTCTACTTCCTTGAAGTTCTTCTCTGTATGTTTGTGGGTTCTGTTCACATGTCACATTGCTTAAATCCGGAACCCTCGGAGAAACTCATTCAAAGGTGCAGAATAGGGTGATGTAGGCTCATAATAAGCCTTGGGTACATTTCCGTTTAGGGTGTGGAATTGAGTGTGGCCAGATGTAATCACTGAATATGTGGCTCAAGGCAATCATTAATTTCCTCTGCAAATATTTACCCAGCACTCTGGTGGGTGTTCAGAACGCAATGGCGAGTAAAATAAACATCGAGTTTGTGGAGGGGATGGGGAAGACCCTACAGCAATGAATATATGATCAGAAACTGGGATCACTTCTATGTAGACAAATAATGAAAAGCTTTCAGAGCATGTAACCAGAGGGCCAGAGAGCTTTCCACAGAGGAAGTGACCGTTGAACAGAGGGTTGATCTGGACAAAGAGAGCCTGAACTATCCCGGCAGAGGCCATGAGGCAGAAGCAGGAGAATAGCTTGGGTCTTGTAGGCGAGGCCAGATCAAAGGGGAGTGCAGTATAGTGACAAACAAAGACAAAACAAACAGTAACAACAAAACCCATGTGGATGTCGGAGTGATGCAAACTCTGGGTTCACGTGAGCACCTGTCAACTGTGTAATCAGATCAGTTTTACTCTCTTCCCGCTCAGTTACCTTGTTGATGAAAAACAACCTCATTGGGTTACTGTGAACATTACATGAGAGCGTCTTTGGCTCACGTTAGATATACACGCTGTAGTTGCCATACCTCTGAGTTTGTTCATGGTTCTTCTGTGTTCGTTAGCTGCTGACACCCTAATTTGAAGCCAGCAAAGTAGAAATAATCACTTGTTTTGGAGATTCACAGCCTGAAACCCTCAAGTAACAGTTTCCAGAAGGAAAGTCAGTCAGATAGTTTTGAGCATCTAGTAAGTGCTGAGGAGTTCAGGTGAAAACCATTTTTGAGTGCATGCTTTGTACAAAATGGAAAGTATTCTTTTGGAGATACAAGAATGAGCCATTTTGAAGGTAATGACTAAATGGATTTTTTTTTATAACTATGCCATGGAGGATCTAATAGAGGCAAAATCAGGGTATGTTTTCGTTAAGGGAATGAGGTATAAGACATTCCTTGTAGAGGGAACTGCTGGGGAAGGTTATAGAAGGGAGAGGTTATGGCCAACAACTCATGAGAAAGGTGCCCCAAGAGAGAATTGTGGGACTCTTCTACCAAAGGAGAGAGTGGTTAGTCAAGGCAGTGCTGACAAGGCTGAGTGGTTGTGCACAAGAAGCTTGGGTCTTTGTGGAAGGACATCCTGGACCATGGTCATGGCTAGTGCTAGATTATAGCTATGACCAATGTCTCCAAGATCTGCCCATGTCTTCCTTTCTCTGGGCATATTAGTTTGGGGACTCCTTTATGAAAACACAATGTTTCTGCTGCTGGCAGTGACTATGCACACTGAGACACATATTTTACCTCATCCAAATCAATTCCATGAAACCACGCTTATCACCATTTTGTGGTCTGTGGATCACCCACCCCCACCAGAAGGCCACTTTAGTCTTTTGTCCTTGATTCGTTTTGGCTTCATCCTCTTCAAGCATTTGAATATCTGCCTTTCCTTCCCTCTTTCTTTCTTTCTTTCTTTCTTTCTTTCTTTCTTTCTTTCTTCCTTTTCCTACTTGTTTATTGAGGAGAGCAGGTGAGAGTTCTATCACCTAGAAAACATCATAGAAAGTTTCTGCTTCCTCAACAGGTGTCTTGGCTATGTTCCCCCTTTATTTACTCCATTCCCCTTTAGCCCATTAAAATCCTACTCATCATTCAAGAGCCTGATCAGGTCAGATTTCTCCATGAAGCCTTCTGTAATCACCCCAGCTTAATGGGATTTTGTCTTCCTTTGTAATTATGTATTGCATATTATTTATAACAATGGGTCCATTGTTGGTTTGGTTGATGATTAGTGTTACCTGGCAGAAACTTTTTAGTACAATTTTTATTCTAGAACAGTTTCATACTTGCAGAGTCAATGCAAAGATAGTACATAGAATTCCTGTTTACCCAATACCCAGTTTCCCCTATTATTAACATCCTACATTAGTACAGTAGCTTTGTCATAGTTAATGAACCAATGTTGATACATTATAATGAACTAAAGTCTATACTTCATTCAGATTTCCTCAGTTTTCCCCTATGTGCTTTATCTATTCCAGGATCATCATCCAGGATGTCACTTTACAGTTAGTTGTCATGCCTCCTTAGGCTCCCTTAGCTGTGACAGTTTCTTAGACTTTCTTGTCTTTTGTGATCTTGATAGCTTAGAGGATTATTCAATAGGAATTTTGTAGAATGTCTCTAAAATGGGACTGAACTGATGTTTTTCTCATGATTAGTCTGAGGTAATGCGTTTTTAGGAGGAAGACCACAGAGGCTATCCTGTGCCATTCTCATCATATCATATCCAGGGTATATATTAACAGTATGACTTATCAAAGGTGATGTTAACCTCCATCACCTGGCTTGAGGTAGCATTTGTCAAGTTCCTCCACTGAAAAACTACTTCCTCCATTTCCATACTGGACTATTTGGGAGAAGGTCACTGCGTGCAGTTCACCCTAAGGGGAGGGATTATGTGCCACCTCCTTAAAAGCAGAGTATCTACATAAATTATTTAGAATTCTTTTGAATGGGAAGATTTTCTGTTCTCCCCCTTTTGCTTATTCAGTCATTTATTTATATCAACATGGACTTGTAGATATTTATTTTATTCCTTGGGTTGTAGTCCAATACTACTTTATTTATTCTGTTGCTCAAATTCTTCCAGCTTTGACCACTGAGAACTCTTTCAGTTGGTTCCTGTGTCCCGTTGATATATCCCCATCACTTGGGGGGATGTATACTTTCTTGATTTCTGCCACTAAAAGATTCTCCAGGCTCATATTGTATACATCCTGCCCCAGGCCTGGGATCAGCCACTTCTCCAAGGAACTCTGACTCCTTTTATTGGAGAATGGTATTAAAAACCAAGATCTGGGCACTAGGCATACTTGTTGCTGTTGTGGTGTTTGGCTTTTAGGCCCTCTCAGCTGATACAGCAAAGAGATGCATGTGTGTATACTAACCTGTATATATGTATGTATCTGTAAATATTCCCTATATATATATTTTTTTTTCTTGGTTTAATATTGGAATCAATATCAAAATTGTGAGGACTTCATAAATGTAAGTTTTAGATTATCACCGTTCACAATGTGGGTAAGTATTAATCTTAGTAAAACTTTGTTACTTGCCTATAGTTTTGGTAATTGTAATTTCATGATCTGAGTTTGGAAATTCTTACATTATCTGATTATTGAATGTCCCACAAGACTCTCCAAGTCTGTGACTTGAAGTCCTAAATATAGAAATAAAGGCTGTAAGAACCAAACATAATAGTGCAAATTGTATCCATTCATTTTGATAGTATCTGTCTCACTCCTCTCCTCTCCTTCTCTTTCTCGTTTGCTTGCATTTTGGTGGGCTGCAGGCTCCAGTTCCGACACCATCTTCTGAGATGACTTCGATTCCCAGAATACCATTGATGCTACTCCTGCTGCTGTCCATCTTGAGTTCTGCAAAAGCTCAGGTTAATCCAGGTAACACGGCCATTGCTCAGCCACATGCTAGAAGACCAGCCGAACACTCAAGTCCATCAATGTTCATCTTGGCAAAGGCCCTGCCAAGGGTATCCAAAGGGTCATCTTTTCCCCTTATTCCTTCCTTCCTTCCTTCCTTCCTTCCTTCCTTCCTCCCTCCCTCCCTCCCTCCATCCCTTCCTCCCTTCCTTCCTTCCTTCTTTCCTTCCTTCCTTCCTTTCTTCCTCCCTCCCTCCCTCCCTCCCTCCCTCCCTCCCTGCCCTTCCTTCCTCCCTCCCTCTCTTCTTCCTTCTTCTCCTTCTTCCTTCCTTCCTTCCTTCCTCCCTCCCTCCCTCCCCTCCTTTCTTCCTTCCTTCCTCCCTTCCTTCCTTCCTTCCTTCCTTCCTTCTTTCCTTTCTTCCTCCCTCCCTCCCTCCCTCCCCTTCCTTCCTCCCTCCCTCTCTTCTTCCTTCCTTCTCCTTCTTCCTTCCTTCCTTCCTTCCTTCCTTCCTTCCTTCCTTCCTTCCCTTTCATGATGAAACTTGTCTAAAGCAGAAACAGAAACTAATACCCTCTGTCTATATAACATCTTGGCTGTTGTGAAAGGGCTCTTGATATAAACTAGAGTGGAGTAAAAGGGGAATTTTAAAAAATGGGAGGCGGAGGAAGCATCTGTTTACTTCTGCATCTTCTTGGAAACAGGAAAGAATTTTTAGATGACTTGGAGAACTTCCACAGGTTTCCAGTTATTTTTGGCTGGTTTAGGCCTATGTTTTACTTGGATGTCATGTTGTGCTTCTGGGACCCTGGTCTTATGGGATCTCAGGCAGTCTTTCTTTCCTATCAGGTGTGGCCATACTCAAATATAGATGTGTCCAGAGAAATCTTTTAGTTCTCCCCAACTTTTTAAAACAATTGTATGTGTGTCTCTCTCTATATATTTTATTTTATTTTTATTTTTTATTAATTAATTACTTAATTTTTATATTTACATCCAAGTTAGTTAGCACATAGTACAACAGTGATTTCAGGAGTAGATTCCTTAATGCCCCTTACCCATTTAGCCCATCCCCCCTCCCACACCCCCTCCAGCAGCCCTCTGTTTATTCTCCATATTTAAGAGTCTCTTCTGTTTTGTCCCCCTCCCTGTTTTTATATTATCTTTGCTTCCCTTCCCTTCTGTTCATCTGTTTTGTATCTTAAATTCCTCATATGAGTGAAGTCATATGATATTTATCTTTCTCTGACTAATTTCACTTAGCATAATGCCCTCCGGTTCCATCCTTGTGGTTGCAAATGGCAAGATTTCATTCTTTTTGATTGCCGAGTAATACTCCATTGTATCTATAAGCCACACCTTCTTTATCCATTCATCCGTCAATGGACATTTGGGACGTTTCCATACTTTGGCTATTGTCGATAGTGCTGATATAAACATTGGGGAAAACTGCATGTATATTTTAACTTTAAATTGAAGTACACAATTTTATCACTTGTCTGTTACCAGAGTACTGCCTCTTAACAACTTACGTAAAGTTGGTGATCCAGTCTGGGCTTGGTTGAAG
This sequence comes from Prionailurus bengalensis, assembly GCF_016509475.1. Lineage (NCBI taxonomy): Eukaryota > Metazoa > Chordata > Mammalia > Carnivora > Felidae > Prionailurus > Prionailurus bengalensis. The sequence continues at coordinate 62,340,537 of NC_057360.1, read as the reverse complement.
TATTCTTCTGATCTCTGGTTTCATGTACCTATCTGGGAGTCAGCTGGTTATTGGTTCATCTAGGATGGCCTTGACTCTGACGACTGGGCAACTTGGTTGTCCTCTCCTCTAGCAGACTAGCATGGATATGTTTTAATGGAAATTGCACAGGAGCAATAGCAGAAGCAGAAATGTGCAGCATTTTCCAAGCCAATGCTTTAGTCACATTCGCTGAGATCTCATTGGCCAAAGCAAGTCACATGGCCAAGCCCTGAGTCAGAGTGGGATGGCATAAAAAAATCACATGGGGATGGCCTGAATACAGGGAAGGGTAAAGGATTGGAGTCATTTTTTTTCCATGTTGACACAAATATAAATATAGGAAAGTATACATATATCCTTATACTTAGTATAAGTGCTCAATGTGATGAATTTTACAAACTGGATACATCCATCTAAGCAGCATCCAGATTAAGAAACAGAGGTTTACCAGATTTCAGAAGCTCACCTCATGCTTCTTTTCAGTCACTTCTTCTCACCCTCACTCCAAGGGTAATCATTATCCTGCTTTATAACAATATAGATTAATTTTGCCTGTTTTTATACTTTATATAAATGGAAGCAGATGATGCATAAATACTATTTCGCATCTGGCTTCTTTCATTCAATATTTTGTTCATGATATTCATCTACCTTTCTGCATGCAGTTGGCAACTGTTTGTTTTCATTGTTGTGTGATATTACTTTGTTTGAATATTTTATTTGTCCAGTCTACTGTGGATGGGAATTTGGATCGTTTCCAGTTTGGGCCCATCATGAATAAACCTGCTATAATCATTCTTGTAAAGGTCTTTTGGTAGAAGTGTGTATTCAGCTTTTTGGGGGCATATACCTGGAAGTGGAGTTACTGAGTTATATGTTACATACAGTATGTTTTTCTACACATTACCAGAGTTTTCCGAAGAGATTTTACCAATTTTCCCATCCCACGGTAATGTATGAAAGTTCTGTTGCTCCGAGTTGTATATGGATTTTTGAGGACATTTTTCTTTTGTCTTCTTCATATAGCATGAGGGTACATTGTGAAAATCCTCACCCTCTTCTCCTAACTAGATTCTGTCTCTGTGGGATATTCTTTATACCTGAAAAGGAAATATAATCAAAACACCTTAAAATCAAGGATTTCTTGTTTTAATAAACCCAGTGCCTTATTACTTTCTTGTAATAAGTTTAGTTGGTTCACCTCAGATCTGAACTTGAACACCATTCCTTCATTTCTCTCCTCTGTATTCCTCCCACCCCGTTGAAGTGTGGTTGCTTCCTGCTACATTGAACAAGCAAATGGTCATCTCCCTGATTCGGTCTCCAAGGAAGGGTCACTATGTGTGCACAGAATGGTAGCGTGTTTTGGTTCCAGGCACATTCACAGAGACTAGGATGATATGAGGACATTTTGATGAATGAACCAAAAGAGCTAGTGTTCTGTGTTCGAGAGTATTGTTATAGCCCTGTGGCAGGAAATGAGCTGTGTGAAGACAGAAAGCAGTTATCATTAAAACATTTTCCCCATATTCCTGGTGCCAATCATTTCTGTTGGCTCTTTTTTTTTTAAGTTTTTTTATTTATTTTGGGAGAGAGAGAGAGAACCAGAGAGAAAGGGAGAGAGAGAAGGAGAGAGAAAGAGAGAGAGAGAGAGGGAGGGAGAGAATCCCAAGCATGCTCCACACCATCAGCGCAGAGCCCTACGCAGGGTTTGGACTCGTGAACTGTGAGATCATGACCTAAGCCGAAATCAAAAGTCAGAGACTTAACCAACTGAGCCACCCAAGTGCCCCTTCTGTTGCCTCTTTCTCCCAGGAAGAAAGGAATAAATGTCTTGACTTGCAAAGATCTTTATAGAACATAGAATATTTGAGGTATGTTGAAGAACTAATCCTTCTCTCTACCATTTCTTCTGCTTTACCAAGTTAAGCTAGAGACCAGCAACGAGAAACGGTAATCAGTGTTAAAGGATCGAGGCACAAATCTTGGGGTTTGTGGAGTCCTAGGGCCTGCACACTGATGAATGTAGAGTAGATACATAATAAATGCATGTTGATTTATGGATGACTTTTCAGAAGTCCTTATTGGTTTCTACTGAAAGACGAAAATTCTTGGCCAGGTAGGTTTTCCCCACAGGTTGGTCCCATGGTATAAATAGATGCCATCTTGGATGTAAGTCGGGAGAACTGGGTTGTAAACATATCTTAAAATATCGACACATATTTTAATAGAGTATTTGATATAAAATATTGGCTGGCAAATAGCAACTGGGCTAAACATTAAATTTAATTTATATAAAGTCTACAACCAGCTCATTAGTTTAAGACCGTTGTGGAGATTTCATCATGGCTGCTGGTGTCACACCATGGAGGCTCCCGGGTAGTACTAGTGTGATATAGGTAGTAGGTCATGACATGATGGCAGGGAGGCCTTTGGCTCCCTGCTCTAAAGCACCAGAGCTTTGACAGCGGCAGCCAAGCAGGTAGTGAGACAGGTAGTAATAGTGGCATTTCCAGTAATGGCAGGCTTCAAGGTGGCGTTGTCACTGGGGGCTGCAGTGTAGGCTCTACGGGTCCACCCAGGAAATACTGACACGCAGGAGTATGTACACAGTTCTGAAGTTTGGGCAGCATGCCTCGCCAGCTTCCCATTGTAACCGCGCACCAGGGACAGGGACCGGATGACTGTCGATTCAATGGAAGGTCATTGGAAGAGGTTGAGGCAGTTTCCTCTGGCACAATCATGGCTCAGGAGATCAGTTAGCTAGTCTCCATCAAACGATCATACCAACAATTTGTGAAAAACATTTCTACAAATCAACAAATGATGTGGACATTGTTAGAATATTCTGCCGAATGATTTGCAGTTTACTTAGAAAATAGTATTTAACTCATTGGGGGTGCCCAGGTGGCTTAATTGGTTGGATATCTGACTCTTGATTTTGGCTCAGGTCATGAGCCCACAGTCGTGGGATCTAGCCTGCATTGGGCTCCATGCTGGGTGTGGAGCCTGCTTAACATTCTCTCTTTCCCTTTCCCTCTGCCCCTCCCCTGCTCATGCTCTCTCTCAAATAAGAGAAAAAAGAAAGACAAGAAAATGGTATTTAACTCACTTAGAAAGTGATTCTGAGGAAAAACCTGGTTATGATCCTGGCTTGGTCTTTAATTAGTTATGTGACATTACACCTGCCATTGTATTTCTCTTGTATTTCCTTAATCCTTTTACCTGTAGTAAGGTGATGTTGGATTAGGTGATCTGTGAGAGCCTTTCTGTCACAAACTTAGTGTGATTTTATGGTGTGGGGCTTTACCACCTATACTGGAAGATATGGATGGGCTTTGGACTTGGAAGCAGGGTCCCTGATCTTGCATGGCTGTTCTTTGTAAGAAAATCCACTTGTCCCCAGCTCCCTGGCACTTCTCAGGCTTGGGGTTCTAAAATCTGAACTTTGGAAGAACCTCGGCTTTGAGGTTAAGCACAAAAAAGATAGCTGATATATATATATCAGTGTGTATACACACACACACACACACACACACACGTACCCTAAAATGCCCCCTAGTGACATGTTGGGTACACAAAGCCTGCCCCAGCCTAATCTGTAGGAGTTTCATAGTACAAGAAGCTTTTTGTTGGGCATTTTTTTTCCTCTGGAGGTGGGTCTAAGAAGAAGCCTTTCAGGAAGAAGAAATAGCATGTATGCAATGGCCAGAAGGGACGGGGAGGAACATGGGGGGCCGCCTGGTGGAGGGTGCTGAGTGAGAGACCCAAAGGGGCAGCCTTTTCATCCTCTTGTAGATCCTTGGGCGGGGCGACTGGACTTAACAGGAGAGCCTGAGAGTACCTCCAGGACAAAGGGACATCTCTAGATGCCACAACGAAGTATAAAGAATAGTCTGGGTTATTAATAGTGGTTTGATCACCTGGCCAGGTTAGACGCCTCCAGGCTTCTCCTTCAGTGGTCAGTCAGGGCTCAGAATCTTAGGGATTTCGAGGGAGGAGGACGAGTAGAAGTGACCTGATTATCCTGGACACCAAGCCCAGGGGTCTGAGGTCCTAAAGACTCATCCAACAAACCAGACAGTTGCTGTCTGTGAGGAGCACAAAGGCAGTTGGCCCCACCCTCTGACTTGGCCTGTGAGAAGTGCTTTTACTTGGAAGAGGGAGAAACAGCTCTTTTCCCTAACAGGCAACCCAGGCATTCAGGATGCACAGGACAGAGCCAGGGCAGGGCAGTGTTGGGGCTTTCTGTTTCCATTCCGCATTTTCTCTTCATAGGCGGCAGGAAGCTTACTAGCAATTCAGAACCCTGGAGTGGGGGAGTCCTCCTTTGGTGTCTAGAATGTTCCTACTTTTGGGGGAGGGACAAAGACATTAAAGGGTTGGGATTCTGAGAGGAGGAATTTCTTCTATAGACTCCTGTAGTTTCAGGTTCATCACTGTGCTTTTGTTGTTTCCAGCATCAATCCTACATCCCAGTGAGTTCTTTGGACCTAGGCAACTAGTGTCTTAGGCTATTTGAGTTGCGATGAACCTTAACGATATCCAAGTCCCTCTTCCCCATTTTACAGGTAAAGGAAGTGATGTCAAAGGGAGTGAGAGGTTTGTCCACGAGCACACATCTAGCGAATGGTAAAACAGGAGCCCACGACTCCCGTCTCCCAGCTCCAAGGTCATTCCACCAAAACCACTCAGCCCCTCAGGGAGCCGGTGAGGAAATGACCTTTCTCCAATAATCGTGTAATAGCTGGGCAGCCTGATGGCTACTTTTCTGGGACCGCCAGTGTGCATTTAAGGGGGTGAGAGGTAATTGGGGTTTGAGGGATGGCCTGAGGCGAAGGAATAGAAAAGACTCAGAGGATCATGCAGAGCTCGCTCTGGGAAACTTGGTCTCGTTAGCATGCCCAGCAAGCAAGGGTCTGGAAGCCCTTTGGTACTGACTCAGCCTCGCAAAGATACCAAAGCTCCAGAGATACCCTGGTTCCCTTCTGCACAGCGTTGTCCCCTTCTCCTCACCCCCTTGTCTACCGCCAAAGCTGGTACATGTAACTTTACTTACACACATTTCCAAATTGGAAAATCCTGGGCTCTCATCCTTCATGTCCCCAGAGATGTGTGAGAAGGTTTGTGGGGCTTCATCTAATGAGAATGTGGCACTGGTTTCAGATTTCTGAAACCAGACCCGAGATGCTAGGGCTCTCTCTCTCTCTCTCTCTCTCTCTCTCTCTCTCTCTCTGTGTGTGTGTGTGTGTGTGTGAGAGAGAGAGAGACAGAGACAGAGACAGAGACAGAGACAGAGACAGAGAGAGATTGCTTGTTTGCTTTATTCAGACTGAGCAGGGCCCTCAGAGGGAGATAAAAAGGCTGCGAAGGGACCTCCCTGCTTGAATTTCTCTTAAGCAAGCAATGCCTGATTCTGCCCAGATTGGCTCTTTCTTGCTTATATGTTTGTTTGTCGAGTCTAGCCTGAGGGTGGCCTTTGGTATCCTTCCTGCCAGTAAAAGGATCTTTCTCTGGGGACAACCGAAGCTCATCTGCCCCTTAAACAGCCCCTGTTGTGCCAAATAGGGAAAAAGAGAATGCAGAGTTCAAAGGGGAATACCAACTAACACTCAACCAGCACTTAATATATTCCTGGTGCCATTCGAAGTGGGCGTCAGCAAATTTAATCTTTTCAGTAATCTTATGAAGTAGGTAGTATTGTCTTTCCAGCTTCGCAGGAGAAACTGAGGCCCAGAAACCTTAGGTAACTCACTCAAGGTTGCAGAGCTAGCTAAGTGACAGAGCTAAGAGGCGCTCTTGACCAGCAAGCATGCTCTTGACCTCTGTGCTCCTGGATTGTCAGACACACGGTATGCTCACGTACTACCCAACCAGGTCAGCTCCCCAGGGTCTGAGTGGTTGAAATACTGAGGGTATGAATGTGGGCCAGACATGGAGGAATTTGCCAGGCTAGGTGGAAAGAGGAAAGGAGAGCATTTGAGCTAAGAAAAGGTTCAGAGGCACAAATAGGAAAGTAAGAGTGTGGAGATGGTTGTCACTGAGGGGTCATGAGGGCAACAGTGAGGTTAGGGCCGTACCAGAAACAGGAGCCACCTAACTTTGGGATCCCCAGTATGTGACAGGTACTTTCCGATCAAAGGCTTTGTCCTCACCTGGTGATAACAAAATAGGATGCCATGTCCTTCCTCCCAGGTTGTGAGTTCTTTCCACTGCCTCCCCCCCACCCCACAGTTAGATTCCTTATTTTACTTTTTAATAAATTTAAATCGCCTTCACCCGTTTTTTCCACCCTCTACCCCCTGCCTCAGGTAACCACCAGTCTGTTCTCTGTATCTGTGAGCTCTTAAAAAAAAAATTTAATGTTTTTATTCATTTTTGAGAGGGAAAGACAGAGCGTGAGTGGGGGAGGGGCAGAGAGAGAGGGAGACACAGAATCCGAAGCAGGTTCCAGACTCCGAGGTGTCAGCACAGAGCCCGTTTGAGCCATGAGGTCATGACCTGAGCCAAAGTCAGACACTTAACCCACTGAATCACCCAAGCGTCCCTTATATATATTTTTTTAGATCCCACATATAAGAGAGACCTCTGTCTGACTTATTTCAGTTAGTGTAATGCCCTCAGGTTTTATTCGTTGTCACAAATGGCAGGATTTCCTTTTTTCTCATAACCGATATTCCACTGTATACATATACCACAATTTCCTTATCCATCCATCCACTGGTGGACACTTGGGTTGTTTCTGTATCTTGCCTATTGTAAATAATGCTGCAGTGAATGGGGGGGGTGTGTGTGCACATATCTTTTTGAGTTAGTGTTTCATTTTCTTCAGATGAACACCGAAAAGTGGGACTGCTGGGTCACATGGCAGTTCTATTTTTTTTTTTATTAAATTTTTTTTTCAACGTTTATTTATTTTTGGGACAGAGAGAGACAGAGCATGAACGGGGGAGGGGCAGAGAGAGAGGGAGACACAGAATCGGAAACTGGCTCCAGGCTCTGAGCCATCAGCCCAGAGCCTGGCGTGGGGCTCGAACTCCCGGACCGCGAGATCGTGACCTGGCTGAAGTCGGACGCTTAACCCACTGTGCCACCCAGGCGCCCCTCTATTTTTAATGTCTTGTAGAGACTCCACACTGTCTTCCCTAAGTACAGAAGGATTTCTTTTTCTCCACAGCCTCGCCGACACTTATTATCTCTTGCCTTTTTGACAGTAGCCATTTTAAGAGGTTTGAGGCGATATCTCATCGTTGTGATGTTCCTTGCCCTGAAGATGAGTGATGCTGAACCTTTTTTTTCATGTACCTGCCGATCACCTGTATGTCTGCTTTGGAAAATGCCTGTTTGCATCTTCTGCCTGTTTTTTAATTGGACCGTTTGGTTTTGTGCTATTGAGTTGTAGGAGTTCTGTGTATATTTTGGATATTAGTCCCTTATCAGATACATGATTTGCAAATATTTTCTCCCGTTCAGCGGGTTGCCTTTTTATTTGTTGGTGGTTTCCTTTGCTGTGCACAAGCTTTTTAGTGTGATGTATTCCCGCTTCTCTATGTTTTTCTTTTGTTGCTTTTGGTTATGGTGTCAGATTCAAAAAATCGTTGCCAAAACCCATGTCAGGAGCCTTACTGCCTATGTTTTCTTCTAGGAGTTCTATGGTTTTAGGTCTCCCATTCATGTCTTTAATTGATTTTGAATTAATTTTTGTGCATGGTATAAGGTAGTGGTCAGGTTTCATTCTTTTGCATGTGGCTGTCCCATTTTCCCAGCACCATTTATTGAAGAGATAGTCCTTTTCCCATTGTGTGTTCTTGGCTCCTTTGTCATAAATTAAACGACCATGTACGTGTAGATCTATTTCTAGGGTCTCTATTTTGTATGCCAATACCATACTGTTTTAATTACTATAGCTTTGTCATATATCTAGTAATTGGGGGACATGATGCCTCCAGCTTTGTTCTTCTTTCTCAAGATTGGTTTGGCTATTCAGAATTTTTTGTGGTTCCATACCAATTTTAGGATTATTCATTCTATCTCTATCATTTGTTTAGGATTATTAGAAAAACACCATTGGAATTTGGATCGAGCTTGCTTTGGCTCTGTAGATTCTTTGGATAATATGGACATTTTAACAATATTGATTCTTTCATCCATCAGCATGGAATAGGTTTCTATTTATTTGTATCTTCTTTGGTTTCTTGTATTAATGTTTTGTGTTTTTCGATATGCAGGTCTTTCACCTCCTCGGTTAAATGTATTCCTGGGTATTTTATTATTTTTATGCAGTTATAAAACGGGATTTTTTTAAAATTTCTCTTTCTGATACTTCATTATCAGTGTATAGAAATGCAACCGTTTTTTTGTGTGTATTGATTTTACATCCCGTAACCAGGATGCAGGATATCCTTTTGCTATCATATTTCAGCAAATCTGAGACGAAGATGTTCCAAGAAATTAGACAGGCAGTAAGCCTTCCCGGGTCCTCTGTCCGGATTGTTCCCTGAATTGGTGGTTCTTCTTGACCCTGAGGTCTCATTATAGCGTGGAGAGTGAGTGCAGACATACCGTGTGATGCCAATGTGGTTTGGTGAAGAGACCGGGTGATGGAAATCAAGAGACCTCGAGCCTGGTTCCACCTCTGTCACTATCTAGCTTTGTGACTTTAGGTAAAGCTCCATATCTCACTTTGCTCACTGACACAACGAGGGAAAATGAACTGCCCTCTGCACCTCACGTGGCTACGATAGGGGGACCAAGTGAGATAACGGAAGTCAGTGGGCTTTCGAAAGTGATATGCAAATATTGAGGGTTGTGATTTGTTCCTTTTGGAAGAAGAGAAAAATAAAATAAACCAAATACCATAAAACAATGGTTTCTATGTAGCAGACGGTGGGGGAGGAAAGAGAAAAAGAGTTCATTAGTGACCATTATGGTCCCTTGTGGTCTCCAAGAGAGACTCAAGTTACCTTTGGGAAGTGGGGGCTTCTAACAACCCTGAACTCTGGCCATCCTAACTCCAAGGGGACGCAGGGCCCTGTGCCCAGGCGAGCTTATCCATGGCAGTATATTTTTCTGGGGAGAACAGTGTGATTGTTGGCTTAGCTTTTGGTCCTGGCCAGCAGGTCTCTGAAGAGCATGGATGTGGCAAGATAGGCCTCCCAGAATTTTTCGTGGTTTGGACACATACACAGTGAAGTAAAGTAAAAGTTAAGACATTCAAAACAGTGAGGTTTTTGGGGGGGCTTAAGTAGGAGGTGATGAGTTGTTAAAAAATATGCAACTTTTCCCCCCTGCTGCACAGACATTTATGACTTTGGTCTTTGTCTTATTTCGTGTGGCAATGATCTCTTGTGTATTCATGGCCAATACCTATGACAGTACCTGTCTTATATAGACAATCGATAAGTGCCTGAGGAATAAGGAGAAGACAAGAAGGAAGGGAGTCAAGGGCCTCCCAGGCTTCTCTGTATTTTTCTTCAAAAAAAGCATCTAAATTATGCCATTTGACGTTTGGTCTCACAAAGATGTTAGGAAGCTGAGAAAGAGTTCATAAGAATATCAACCCTTTGGGGGCGCCTGGGTGGCTCAGTGGGTTGCATGTCCAACTTCGGCTCAGGTCACGATCTCACAGTCCGTGGGTTCGAGTCCCGCATCGGGCTCTGTGCTGACAGCTCAGAGCCTGGAGCCTGCTTCCGATTCTGTGTCTCCCTCTCTCTCTCTCTGCCCCTCCCCTGCTTGTGCTCTGTCTCTCTCAAAAAAAAAAAAAAAAAAAAAAAGCCCAACCATGAAGTGTATTTTCTCTATATATACAAGCATAGCTAACAAGAAATGATTCATCCTGGCACAGGAGGAGCCCCGGCTATGGGGAGAAGAGGGGAGGGGGTGGGTAAGTCCACCTTTGGAAAGCTATAATTTTAATTTATTTGCTTTTAGTAGGTTAGACCAATATTCAGGACTCTGTAGTAGCTTTCTTACCGAGAAACTCGCTCAGCTGTGATTGATAACTATGCATTTGGCAAATGTGCAGAGTGAGAAAGATGCTCCTGGCTACAGCGATCACCCGTCTCCTTCAGAAGCTCTGGGGTTTTGCCCCATAGCGAAACTTCTCTACCTGTGCAAAGCCCAGAGCCAGCCCCGTGCCCCTGCTCCAAACTGAGGAACGGCTGAAAGGGGCTGCAGGAGGCATATCCCCTCTCAGATTCTCCCTTCTTTGAAGTTCTAGTCCCCTGTTCTAACGATCTGTTCGGAGAAAAAAACTTCTTTTTGGATGTTTTGCCCATTTTTAACTTTTTTTTGAAACCTCAGAGCAGTCAGATGCTTTCAAATAGATGATTTATAAGTTTTATCTGCATCTTTCAAATGCAGGGGGGAGCACTGGGTACTGTAAGCTACTCCATCCCACTTGGAAACAGAAATAAAAAGTTCACTTTTACCTTATGGCCAGATTATGTTAACTGATGGTGTCTTGCTTTTTGAATTGGCTAGTGGGAAGCTCAGAGCCAAATGTGAGGCCCAACACCAGCAAAGGCATATAGACCCACATGCAGTATCTTTTGGATATCAACCTTAGCTCTTTAGCTTATCCTTTTTTTCCCTACTCTCTTTCCCCTGAACATACATACGTTTATTCATTTATTAATTATTTTATACCATTTGGGAAGCCAATTCCAATCTCTGTTTTAGAATGAGTCAGGGTAAAAATAGTTAAAATATAAATAACATCTATAAATAACATCTCTCCGGTTTTAAGCATTATTCTGCTTGAATTTTTTTTTTTTTACATCTATTTCTTTTTGAGAGACAGAGCACAAGTTGGGGGGAGGGGCAGAGAGAGAAGGAGACACAGAATCCGAAGCAGGCTCCAGGCTCTGAGCCATCAGCACAGAGCCCGATGTGGGGCTCGAACTCACAAACCGTAAAATCAGGACCTGAGCCGAAGTCAGACACTTAACCGACTGAGCCACCCAGGAGCCCCATGCATTATTCTGCTTTAAACATCACTAAGTACTTGATATATATTAACTCATGCTTCCTGATAGCATTCTTATAAACAAATACTATTATTACCATTAAGCTGAGAGGCTGAAAGTTAAGTAACCTTCCCAAGACCATAAAACCTCCAAATTGCTTTAGAGTGAATGTAACATTTAAAACAAATAATCCTCTCTCTTCCTCCTTCTGAGTGTCATATCTGGAGCCCTATTGTATTTCATGAAGCATGCTAAATTCTTTGTATTCATTATGCTAAATCTCCACAACAGCCCTCTTGGCAATACTGTTAAAGATGAGGAAATTCAGGTTCAGAGAGGTTTACTAACTTGTCTTGAAGTCCCATGATTTGGAAGTGGCAGAATCCAGTTTTAAGCTTCCAGACCATGGCTCCAGTTTTCTTCTCAGTTCCTGACCTGCTGTCTCTTCAACTCACCTTCATTTTTTTTTAAATTAAAAAAAAAAAGTTTATTATTTATTTTTGAAAGGGAGAGAGAGAGACAGCATGCAAGTGGGGGAGGGTAGAGAGAGAGGGAGACACAGAATCCAAAGCAGGCTCCAGGTTCCATCCAAGCTGTCAGCACAGAGCCTGACGTGGGGCTCAAACTCACAAGCCGTGAGATCATGACCTAAGCTGAAGTTTAACCGACTGAGTCACTCAGCCATCCCTTCAACTCACCTTCTTATTGGAAGGAAGGACATACTATTCTACTATGAAACCTTCACTAACTTTGGCAGCCAGGAAGAAGAGTGTATCTTGACTGACCCCCACTTTGACACCCTGGAATCCAGTACAGCCTGGGGACTCCTCTTTCAGAGCTCTGCAATAATTGTTTCTGGAAAGTATTTTGGGCTTCCAGGAAGGCTGCAATTCTAAAGGGCTAATCCCAAGGGGAATCTCAACTTGGGCAAAAGGGGTGTTGGCAGAATCACCCTATGTGCCTAGAGGAACCCAAATAATCTTCGTTGGCCTCTAGTAGCATCCCGCTGTATAGATATTTACCTGAATAATGAACCAGTCTGGAGTAGCAGCCAATGTGGAGCTTGGGGGAACAGGGACCCAAGTGACAGCTTCTCTAATGGGACCACCTTGTCCTTTCTGGAATTGGAAGAACTTGATCATGGTAGCCTGGGGTTGAAGAAAGAGGAACCAGGGATCAGGAGACGTGAGTCTCAGTCCTGTGCAGGAATTTCAGTCCTCGTCAGCTGTGCGTCCTTGACTAAGTCATTTCACCTTTTGGGGGCTCAGAGGTTCTAACTGATATTTGATATGGAGCCATTGGAGGGGTTGGTTTTCTGAAGCCCCTTCTTGGCTCTAAAGTTTATGATTGCAGATGTTCTTTTAGACCAGAGACCGTCTTGGGTCCCCTGGTTGACCCCAGTGTCCCCCCTCCTGGTCAGTCTGGTCTTCCTTGTACCCAGAGAGGCCCAGGTGTCAGCTCTCCATGCTTCAGGACTCACGTGTGCCATGCGTGTGTTTTCCTGGAAGCTGCATATAGGACACTCATTGATGGGTAAGCTTGTGGTCTGGAACTAGCAGGGAGATGGTAAACATCACGGAACAAGCTGCCCTTTCAGGCTCTCAACCTTGGCAGCATAGTATGAAAATAATTCTTGGGAAGCTGGAGCCTGGTGGCAGCTGCCTGCTTCTCCTCTGCCTGCCTGCCAGGCCCTACCAGAGCTCAGGACAGATCGAGCTCTGCCTGGGCATGCGGTGGCCGGCACTGGTAGTTTTCCACTCTGGGAAACTGGAAAGTGAATTGGCTTCTCTGTCCAGGAGATTGGTGGGTAGTGGAAGTGTCAAGAACCACCAAGAACAACTCAGCAAGCAAAATCAGGACGCCCTTCTTTGCTGCTGGGTCTCTGGGTCCCTCGCTGTCCCTTGCTGTCCTCCGCCTTTCCATGCTTCCTGATCTTTCATAATGTGGAGTTCAGAGATGGATGGATGGGATCTGATAAAAAAAAATGAAGTGGGCTTGGGGAAAAGCACAGGGGCCTGACATTTAGGATTTGGCACTCTGAGTCTTTGCTATTGGCTGGGGTCCCTTCCACAGGAGTTTACCAAAAATAGGCATATTCACTAGGAAAACCGCACTGGTACCGCTGAAAAGTGCCACGTTGGTTGCCCTGGGCCAAGGCTTATCCTGGTTCCAAAGACCCACTAGGATGAGGAAGGCCATCCAAGATCAGCTTGTCTTTTTTCCTCTGCCCTTTCTCTGAGGCCCCTGGGAATATTGATTCACCAAGAAACTTCGCCTACTGGCTGCTTTTCTGGCTCTTATCTCTGAATTCCCTATCCTCATCCTTATTATCTTTGGTTCCAACATCTAGACCTCAAGACCCACTCCAATTGTCTCAAGAAGCTTTGTAATATCTCTGGCTCAGAGCCTTGCTCTGGCATTGAACTGGAGATCTTCATCAAGGCATAGAGTGAGACTCCGAGCTCTTTCCCTCACCAAAGCTTGGGGACCCCTCCTTAGTGCAGCTTCTTGGACCTTTATCCAGTGTCCATTGACTACAATTCATGCTAAAGCTTCTCTTCCTCTCATGTAAATGCCCACAAAGCCCTTCAAAGAACATCCCTGAAACTTGGTGTCCTTTGGTGATTGCTGAGAAATGAAACAATCCTAGAGAAATGAGTCAATTACAGAACCTGCCCTCAAGAGTTCAACACATGGTGAACTCTCCATTCATCCAGCCTTGGGTTCATCCATCCATCCACCTGCCTTCTACCCTTTTGCTTACTTATTTATTTGCCAAATGTGTATTGAGCATCTAATGGGTACCATGTGTTGGCAGCTGCCCAGCGGGAAAAGGAAGAATCTGACATGATTACTATTCTCAAAATTGCTTACAGTTTCACTAAGGCGGTAAACAAGCATGAGTGAACTAGAAAATCTCTGGTGAAGGTTGTTACCTAAAAGAACCCCCCACCCATCTCTTTTATCTCCCTATCATATTTTAGAGTTTTCCGTAGTTTTGTCATACTATCTGAAATAGTAACAATTCATAATAGCTATTGTCAGACAATTTGATTGCCTATTTGAGAATCGAAAATCTATTGCCTCTTGTCTTTCTCCTCTACTGGAATGTAGGATCCGTGGGCTAAGTCATTTTATCTGTCCTATTCACCACTGTATCTTCACAGCAGGAACTGATTTGTTAGATAAATTCATAAGCATTAAATAAATTAACATTAATATTAAGTAAATATATTTGTTAAATAAATACATGAACAAAAAGATGGGTTGCAATAGATATGTAATGCCCCAGAATTACAAAGAAGTCTTATATGTCTGCTGCCTGGTTAAGCATCATTAGTCAGGGCTACCCTTTCCTGACTTCCCAGGTCTTTGTTTTTAAGCCTCCTAATTAGGAACAACAGAAAACTCTTCTTTTATCACCTTTTCAACAGATATTTATTGAACACTCAGTTAATAATACCCAGACACCCTACTAGAAATGAGGCAAACAACGGAGAGAAAGATAGACAAGATCTCTGGCCATATGACACTGAATAGTTAGTGGAGAGCCCAAAATGAAACAATTATTTGTATTGAAACAAACAATTATTTGTTTTACAAGTGTGAAAAGTACTAAGAAGGAAAGCAGCACACTGTTAAGAGCATGTAACAGAAATTCCTAATTTCCCCAAAGGCTCGGAGGAATTCTCTAAGAACTGGAGGATGAGCAGGAGTCAGCAGGTAAGGGAGGGGAGGGGAAGAACATTCCAGGTACACGGAACATGACATGCAGGGAGACCCTGAGGCTGGAAGGTACTTTGTGCACTTACGAAGTCAGGATGAGAGCCAGCAGAGATGTGCAGAAAGCCCAAGGTGAGGCCGGAGAGGTAGGCTGGGCCCGATCCCGCAGGCATCATGGGCCACACTATCCCAGGAAGACTGGACAGCTGTTAGAAGATTCATGTCAGAATAAGATTCTAGGAAGCTCGCTTGGGCTGCTGTGTGGAGAAGGAGTGGTAGAGGAACCGGAGGAAGAGCTAGAAGGCATTATAGTCATTCAGATGTGAGGTGGCAGAGGCTGGGCCCTGCATGGGAGGAGTGGAGAAAGAGAGAGACAGCTGGACTCAAGAAATTTGCGGGACGTAGTGATGAGGGACCATAAAGCAAGCTGAGGGCAAAGCACAAGCCAGCACACGCCCCTCCCCCACCCAAGCGGGATCTGTGCGACGTTCCTCAGGCTCTCCTGGCCACCCAAGAACAAAGGAAAGGAAAGAAAACAAATGGTTAACTGTGATAGAGATCACAGTCATGCGGGACATGAGTCTCCTTCAGGTTACAAATGTCTTAGTAAATTATAAGAAAAAGGCAATTTTATCAATAGCCTGATCTCCAGAAACCTGTAGACTCAGTTTCCTGGAGCCCCAACATCACCCTCCATAGTGATGTGGGGACAAAGGCAAGAAGAAAATGGCAGGTAAAATTAAATTTCCGTGTGATCTGCAGCCCATTGACAAATACCTGAGGCAAATACAAAGTATAACATCTCTCCAGGAACCCCCTACTGTCTTAATGTCAATGGCTTCCTAGAGGGAAAACAACCTTAGCTTGACCCTAGCAAGACTGTGGCATCCTATGAGTCCTCTTTAGCAGATGAAAGTCCTTCTGGAGGCTTCCCTTTGGCCTTTCCCTCCCCCAACTCCATAGTACATAAGCAGTCACTCTTTACAAGCCCAGTGCAGCACTTCCTGCCCACGGGTCCTGTGCCTGTGCTTTAATAAAGTCACCTTTTTGCACCAAAGACATCTCAAGAATTCTTTCTTGGCCATCAGCTCTGGACCCCTACCACTCCGAAACCCCATCCATACGAGCGGTAGGCTTTGCTAATAGAGCAGCTGACTCCCGAAGGACAGGTTTACTTCCCACTCCTCCACTGCTCCTAAAGCAGAAATGAACGTGTCACGTGTCATTCCAGAACTCTTCCTGTCCCAGAGTCCTGTACTGGTCCAGGTTCAGGGCCACGTGTGCCGTGGCTCAGGGAGGCCTTCCAGTTCTCGACATGGTGTTGCCACAGCTGTCCACACGTGGTTGGCTTACACCCTTCTGTGCGAGGGAAGCACTGGAGGGGATGAGGAGGAGGGGCACACTGACACATTTAGAGTTTTCTTTTTTTATGTGGACAAACTGCAGCCTCATTTCATCCCCCGGTTCTTCCAGTTATCAAACCTGAGCAGCAGCAGAGTCACCTAGAGGGCTGGTGAAAACCTGGTTGGCTGGGCTCCGCCTTCAGAGTGATTCAGTAGGTCTAGGGTGGGGACTGAGAATTTGCATTTCTTTTCTTTCTTTAAAAATTTATTTTATTATTTATTTATCAAAGCAATTTTTTCAATGTCTATGTATTTTTGAGAGAGAGAGACAGAACACGAGTGGGGGAGGGGCAGAGAGCGAGGGAGACACAGAATCGGAAGGAGGCTCCAGGCTCCGAGCTGTCAGCGCAGAGCCCACGCGGGGCTCGAACCCACAAAATGTGACCAGAGCTGAAGTCGGATGCTTAACCGACTGAGCCACCCAGGCGCCCCCCAATTTTTTTAAAAATTCAAGTTAGTTAACAGGCAGTGTAGTCTTGGCTTCAGGAGTAGAACCCAGTGACTCATCTCTTACGTATGACACCCAGTGCTCATCCCCAAAAGTGCCCTCCTTAATGCCCATCACCCATTTCACCCCTTCCCCCACAATGGAATTGGGGAAGGTATTGGCAAATGACATGTCAGAGAACTTCCGTTTCTAACAAGTTCTCAGATAGTGTTGGGGGCTGCTGGTCCTGGGAGACCACTTTGAGGATCAAAACCTTAGCCGAGTAATGAAGGGGAGCAAAGAGCCTCAGCCAGGCAACTGGCCCTCCTTGGACACCAAATAGAGTATCCTAGGTGGGATCTCTCTCTCTCTCTCTGTCTCTCGGTTTTTCTCTCCCTTTCTTTGTTAAATATGGAAAGTACCTATATAGGCATAATTGGAACACAAAATAGATAGGGTTCCTAAGCCCAGGAAATATCAACATGCTTCATACAGGCAGCTGCAGCTAAGGCAGCTGTGTTAAAACTCCCTGGTTGCTGTTCCCAGGACAAGCAGTGCCTTGGTGGGGAAGTTATTTGCAACAATATCATGACTCACCCCATGCGACCCTCTTTCCCCATTTCTGGTTTACTTTAGATGTTCCGAGAAACAGAAGTTCTCGTTACACTCATGGCCCAGTGACTAGAGATTCATGATAGCCAGGAATGCAAGCCCAGTGGGACTGTGAATGTGGATGTCCCTGGACTTTGGAATGGCCCCAGAGAATGATCATGTGTCCAGGCTGGAAGGGACCTGAAAGCATGGTTTCCAAGTGTGGCTGCATAGCAGAATCACGTGGGAAATTAAAAAAAAAAAAAAATGTAGGTTCCTGGGCACAGTTTCAGACCTACCGAAGAAAAATCTCTTAAGACAGGGCTCACAAACCTATATTCTACAACCTTCCCAAGCAATTCTAAAGCAGTGGGTCCATGGACTGGCTTTTGGGAATCACTGCCTTAGAAAACATCTAATCCAGCTCCCCTGATTTCCACAGGAGAAAACTGAGACCCAGAAAGGATGTGAACTTTGCTTAGATCCTGGAGTGGATTTGAAATCTCTTTTTTTTTCCCTTCAGAGGTTGTGTAGCTTAGAGAGAGCCGTCTTTAGAGTCCGAATCTAAAGTGAGTTAGTATTTACTCCACGAATGGCCTTAGGCAGTTATTTAACGTCTTACCTGTAGATGGGGGATTCGTGAGAAACAGGAAGTAATGAGTGACAAAAATACCATATCGTCTGACATTTGATAAGTGCTGTTTATAAGTGGTTACCATTATTACAGTATATCATCAAATTGAAGAGCCTGCTGATTCTACTGTACTGATTCTACTGATTCTACTGTGTCACTCTAAGAAAAAACCCCAGCCAGTTAAGCTATGACTCACCATTTGCTTGTGAAATGCGTTCAGATTTCAGATATGTTAGAGCGTGGAAAATAATGGGAGATACAGTCTTCCACTTCTCTTTCCCCAACCTAGCACAGATGACTACCATTATTGAATTAAGCAGTTAAATGTCTGAAGAAGAAGCATACTTAGTGTGCTTGAGGAGCAGCCAGGAGGCCAGCGTGACTGGAGGGGGGACTGCTCTGGACGTGAGGTCCAGGATAGCCCAGGATCAGCTCTGCAGGACCCTGGAGACCACGCATGCGTTTTCAATGTTATCATAAGTGAGGTGGGAACTCCCTGGAGGGTGCTGGGCAAAAGAGTTACGTGGTCTGACTTACATTTTCATAGATAAATGGGACAAGGTGGACAAAAGGACGTCTGGTTAGGAGATTATTGTTTTATTCCAGGATCGACCTAGAATGGTAGTGGCATATGTGGAAAGGAGGTGGGTTATGGGAATTCTTTAAGGTGGCTAATGGGATTTCCTCATCAGCTGTTGGGCTGGATATGGAATACGAAAGGAGTCAAGGGTGGCCTCAAGATTTTTGCCTCAAGTAATTGGAAGAGTGGAGTTGGTTGAAATGGAACAGACTGGGGGTAAGGTTTGCAGGGTGACATATTTAACTCCACTTTATTCTAACTCCTAATCTATGTCTACCTCTGTTTTCAATCAATATTTTTGAGCACCTGTTGTCTCCCCAGACATGCCCTGAGAAATAAAATTGAATAAGATCTAATCTCCCCGCCTACGCCCTTTTATCCCCCCAAAAGTTTGCCATCTGTAGGAGAGATGAGACTCACACACAGACAATTATATGACAAAGCACTATGTACCGAAGGCTATACAACAGATACTAAAAATGTCGGACGTCGGAGTAAGGAGAAATTTACCGAAATTGGTACTATTCCTTCTTTAAAAAACACTTGCTTTGGTTGCAACCAAGTTCATTCCATTGCAAAGGGACAGTGCTAGATACTAACTTACGCTAGTCTTTCCACTTCAGGTGTGCGAACCTCCTTGCTGTACCCGAAGCCACTAAGAAGGCTCTTTTCTTGACTTCTGTTCCCTTTCCATGAAACATTCCCCCCTCCAAGAGTCACCTGGCTGTCTTCCTTCACTCAGATCTCTGCTCAGAGACACCTTATCCGAGAGACCTTCCTTATCTCTTGACATGAAAGAGCAGCTATTTCCTTTCCCTGTGTTCTTTTCTTCACAACCCTTGCCACTTTTTCTCATCTTATATATTTATTTGCCTCTTGTCTTTTTCCCCATACTAGAATGTAAACTCTGGCAAAGGGTACTTTGTTCTCTTTATGCCTATATTCCCACGGGGCTCAAAAAAAAAACATTGAGTGAATGAATTAATAAAAATAGGAGTTCAAAAACCCTATGGATTTGGAGAGCAATAAGTTGATTACCACACTGGGAATGGAGATAGGACTGGGTCCATGAATAAAGCTTTGGTTTCTGAAGGGAAAGAAGGTGCCAGAGGCCAGCTGTCTTACGAATCTGCATTGCTTCTGCCTGCAGCCTGGTGTGTTGGGAGAAACAGCTTACATCTTGCCATTCCTTTGGTTAGAGCAGAGAGTGGCAGTCTGGTACATTGGACTAACTTTGGATTAGGACCCCTTCATAGCCATGGGGCTCTAACTGGTTTTCTCACGTGTAATTTGAGAATAATAATACATGCCCCGCCTACCACACAGGGTTATCGTAGGGTAAACAAGATGAAAACAATGGGACAACACTTTGAAAACTGTGAAGAACGAACTGTATTTTAGGAGTCAAGATAGCAACTGGGGGCACCACGACATGAATGATAGCCAAAGGTGCAAGGACCGTCTACCTTGGCCGGCCAGGTCCCCTCCCCAGAAGATCGTTGAGGGATATATACACGCAGAGAGCAGTAACAATGGGAAAGCAAAGTTACTTTATTAGTAGCTAGCTTGGGTCACAAATGCCAAGGCAAGTGTTCTGGTAACCTGGACTGGGGCGTGTAGCCTGTGAGATAAAGGTGTCCAGAAGCTTGTCCTGGCCCATTGAGTCATTGGTACTGAGGGACACTAAGCAGCAGTGCGAAAACGTTTAGCACACCCAAAAACATGCAGGACAAGCATCTGGGAGGGGGCCGGAGGAGGCCTTGAGGCAGGGCATGGCCTCCACTGCATAAAGGGGTGGAGCACAAGAGAGGGCGCACCCTGTGAGTGATTTCTGAAATGTTCATTGACCTCACTCACTGGTAATTTGGGCCCCATTGGCATTCTGTATCAGTATTTCCTCATCCTTACTCCTCCCTTCAATTTCACATTCCAGAGGGTTTAGAAT
Source organism: Prionailurus bengalensis (assembly GCF_016509475.1). Classification (NCBI taxonomy): domain Eukaryota; kingdom Metazoa; phylum Chordata; class Mammalia; order Carnivora; family Felidae; genus Prionailurus; species Prionailurus bengalensis. The sequence continues at coordinate 62,320,246 of NC_057360.1, read as the reverse complement.
TTGAGAACTTGATGCTTCATTCCTGAACAGCCCAGAATTACACTCGAGATTCAAACATAATGATTATTTGTAGAACCTGTCACCCCAGATGCAGAAGTTATACATTTGACAAGAATAGGCAAAATGATACTAGATCCCATGTTCATCTCTTGATTTAAATTTGACTTGGAAAATGCAGGGGACAGGAACATGGAAGTGTTTTGGTGGTGTACATGGCCATGATTCTTGCCAAAGTGGCTGAGTCTGGTTTTGCTTCATCGTACTGTTCCTGGAAGTATCAGATGACATCACACATGTTGCGCTTTATCAAATGCTTTTTCTTCATCTATTGAAATGATCATATGGTGTTTATCCCTTCTCTTGTTGATGTGACACAGCATGTTGATTGTTTTGCAAATATTAAACTACGCTTGCATCCTGGGAATAAATTCCATTTGATTGTGGTGCATGATTTTTTAAATATATTGTTGGGTTCAGTTTGCTAATATTTTGTTGAGGATTTTTGCATCTATATTCATGAGAGATATTGGCCTGTACTTCTTTTGTTTTGTGGTGTCTTGATCTGGTTTTAGTATCAGGATGATTCCTTCCTCTTGTGTTTTTTGGAATAGTTTGAGAAGAATAGGTATTAACTCTTCTTTAAATGTTTGGTAGAATTTGCCAGTGAAGCTGTCTGATCCTGGACTTGTATTTTTTGGGAGGTTTTTGATTACTGAGTCAATTTCATTGCTGGTGATTGGTCTCTTCAAATTTTCTATTTCTTCCTGATTCAGTTTTGGTAGTTTATGTTTCTAGGAATTTATCCATTTCCCCTAAGTTGTCCAATTTGTTGGCATTTAGGTTTTCATAATATTCGGTTACAATTGTTTATATTGAGAAAATTCCTTTCTACTTCTAGTTTGCCGAGAATTGTTATCAGGAAATGATGTTTGGTTTCAGCAAATGCTTTTTCTGTGTCTTTTGAAGTGACGATACAGTTTCACTTTCTAAATCTGTGGTGAATTACATTGAATGATTTCTGAATGTCAAACCAACCTTGCATTCCTAGAATAAATCCTACTTGATCATGGTGTGTTATTCTTTTTATATATTCTTTGATTCAGTTTACTAAAATTGTGTTTAGAGTTTTCGTATCTATGTTCATGAGAGTCATTGGTCTATAGTTTTCTTATAAGCTTCCTGTTTGGTTTTTGTATTAGGTAATAGGATTTCATAAAATGAATCAGGAAATATCCCCTTCTATCTTCTCCTCTTTAATTTTCTGGAAGAGTTTGTGAGTGCTTGGTCATTTTTCTTTCTGAAACATTTGGCAGAATTCAACAGTAAAGTCATCTTGTCCTGGGGTTTTCTTTGTAGGAAGGTTGTTGACTATATATTTAAATTTTTTAGAACATAAATGATACTCAGGTTTTTATCTATCTCTTTATAAATGAACTTTAGTGGTTTGTATCTTTCAAAAATTTGATTATTTTATCTAAGTTGTTGAAATTATTGGCATAACATTGTTTATAAGATTCTCTTATTATACATTTAATATCTTTAATTTCTGTAACAAGGAAACTTCCTTCATTCCTGATGTTTGTAGTGTTTTCTTTTTTCTCTCCCAATCTGGCTAGAGATTCTTTTTGCCTTTTTTTTTTTTAAGTCTTGTCAAAGAACCAGCTTTTGGGGCGCCTGGGTGGCGCAGTCGGTTAAGCGTCCGACTTCAGCCAGGTCACGATCTCGCGGTCCGTGAGTTCGAGCCCCGCGTCAGGCTCTGGGCTGATGGCTCAGAGCCTGGAGCCTGTTTCCGATTCTGTGTCTCCCTCTCTCTCTGCCCCTCCCCCGTTCATGCTCTGTCTCTCTCTGTCCCAAAAATAAATAAATGTTGAAAAAAAAATTAAAAAAAAAAAAAAAGAACCAGCTTTTGGTTTTTTAGAGTTTCTCTATCGTTTTTCTGTTTTCTATTTTGCTGATTTCCACTAATAATCTATTATTTCCTTTCTTGTAATTACTTTGTATTTTATTTGCTCTACTTTTTCTAGTTTCTTAAGGTGAAGACTGAAGTTATTATTTAGAGATCTTTGCTCTTTTCTAATGGAGGATTTTACTGTGGTGATTTTCTCCATAAGTACTTGTCAAGTGGTATCCACAAATTTTGTTATATTTTCATTATCTTTCAGTACAGAATACTTTCTAATACTAATACTTTTCTAATACTTTCTAATTTGTTTTCTAATTTCTTCTAATTTTCCTTTTTTCTTTGACCCATGGCATATTTAGGAAAGTGTTATGCTAGTTTGAAAATATTTGGGGATTTTCCAGATATCTTTCTATTATGTATTTTTTCTAACTAGTAATTGCATTATGACAGAGAACATACTTTGTATGACTTGAATATTTAAAATTTATTGGGACTTGTTTCATGATTCAGAATATGGTCTATCTTGGTACATATCACAGGTGCACTTCAAGAGAATGAATACTCTATGTTTTTCAGTAGAATTCTATAAATGTCAAACTAGGCAAAACCAGTGGATAATGTTCATATCTTCCGTATACTTACTGATTTTTTGTCTGATTGTTTTACCAATTATTGAGACGTAAGTATTGAAATCTTCAACGACATGTGGTTTTGTTCATTTTTCCCTGCAGCCTTGTTTTGTTTTGTTTTGTTTTGTTTTGTTTTGTTTTGTAAAGCTCTGTTACGTGAATAAACATTTAGGACTGTCATGTGTTCTTGATGAGCTAACCCCTTTATCATTGTGAAATACCATCGCTATTTCTTGTCTTAAAATCTGTTGTGTCTGGTATTAATAAAACCACTCCAGCTTTTTTTTTTTAATTACATTTTCGTGGTATATCTTTTCGCATCCTTTTATGTGTAAACTTACCTGTGGTTTTCTGCTTTCCTTTCAGTGAATTGAACTTTTTATGATTCAGTTTTATCTTTTGTTGATTTATTAGCCATGAACCTTTTTGAAAATATTATTTTAGTGCTTGCTTTAGGGTTTATCATGTACATCTTTAATTAAATAAAGTATATCTTGTAAGTGATAGTATATCACTTCACATACAGTATAAAAATCTGACAAGAGGGATGTCTGGGTGGCTCAGTCGGTTAAGTGTCCAACTTTGGCTCAGGTCACGATCTTGTGGTTCGTGAGTTCAGGCCCTGTGTTGGGTTCTGTGCTGACAGCTTCGAACCTGAAGCCTGCTTCAGATTCTGTGTGTGTCTCTCTCTCTGCCCCTCCCCTGCTTGTGCACTCTCTCTCTTTCTCAAAAATAAACATTTAAAAAATCTTCGAACAGGATGCCTTCCGTTTTTCCCTTTTCAGCCCTCATGCTATTGTTTTCATGCATTTTAGTTTTGTACATATTATAAACCCCACGGTATATTGTTACTGTTTTTATATAAATAGTCAACTACCATTTAAAGAGATTTAAATAACAAGAAAAATCGTCTTAATCTAAATAGTCAATCACCATTTAAAGAGATGTAAATAACATGAAGACTCTTCTTATCTATTTACTATGTAATTACCATTTCCAAAGGGACATTTGTAATCATTTTTATCTTTGGTCCTCTGTTCATAATGTATCCTTTTTCTCTGGCTGCTTAAAAACTTTTCTCCTTATCACCTGTTTTAAGCAGTTGAATTACGATGTACTGTAGTATAGTTTTCTTCATGTTTCTTATGGTTCAAGTCACTGAGCCTCTAGGGTTTATAATTTCATCAAATTCGAAAAGAATTTCCACCATGTTTTATTCAAATAATTTTTTGATTCCTCTCTGTTCTTCTTTAAGGAATCCATTTACATGTATAATAGGATATTTGCAATTGTTTCACAACTTAACTTAGGTTCTATCTTTTTGTGTGATTGATTATTTGAGTGATTTGATTAATTTCTGTCATTGTTTCATTTTGGATAATTTCTATTGCTGTCTTTAAGTTCACCAATCTTTTCTTTAATGTATAATCTTCCTTTAATCTTATTCAATGTATTTTCTCATATAGTCAAGTTTCATCCCTAGAAATTTTATTTATATCCTTCCCTATCTCACTTAGCTCTCCTTATATATATTTATTATTTTTTTAATTAAAGTATAATTATCACACAGTGTTATATTAGTTTCAGGTGTACAATATAATGATTCAACAATTCAACATTTCTCAGTGCTCATCAAGATAAGTGTACTTTTGTTCCCCTTTGTCTATTTCCCACATCCTCCTCACCTACCTCCCCTCTGGCAACCACCAGTTCTCTGTATTTAAGCGACTGGATTTTTGGTTTGTCGTCTCTTGTTTTGATTTATTTGTTCATTTGTTTTGTTTCTTAAATGCATTTTATGAGTGAAATCGTATGATATTTGCCTTTCTCTGACTGACTTATTCCACTTAGCATTATACCCTCTAGGTCCATCCGCAATGTTGTAAATGGCAAGATTTCATTCTTTTTTATGACTAATATTCCATTATATTCCAATATATACCACATATCCTTGATCCTATCGATTAAGTCTTATGGATGGATACTTGGATTGCTTCCATATCTTGTCTATTATAATTAATGCTGCAATTAACATGGGGTACAGGGATGCCTGGGTGGCTCAGTCGGTTAAGCGTCTGACTTTGGCTCAGGTAATGATCTCACAGTTCGTGAGTTTGAGCCCTGCATTGGGCTCTGATGACAGCTCAGAGCCTGGAGCCCACTTCGGATGCTGGGTCTCCCTCTCTCTCTGCCCCTCCTCTGCTTTCTCTCTCTCTCTCAAAAATAAATAAACATTAAAAAAATTAAAAAAACTTAGTAATCCCTTCAAATTACTGTTTTTGTATTCTTTGAGTAAATACCCAATAGTGGAATTACTGGATCATATGGTAATTCTTTTTAAAAATGTTTCTGAGGAAACTCCATAGTGTTTTCCACAGTGGCTGACCTTATAACAATATAATTATAATTGGTTTAATGTTCTTTTTAAATTCTTTTTTTTAATGTTTTTGTTTTTGAGAGAGAGAGAGAGAGAGACAGCACAAGAGGAGGAAAGGCAGAAAAAGAGGGGGACAGTGGATCCGAAGCGGGCTCTGCACTGACAGCAGAGAAGGCCATGTAGGGCTGGAACTCACGAACTGTGAGATCATGACCTGAGACGAGTTGGACGCTCAGCCACCTGAGCCACCCAGGCGCCCCTCTTCTATATTCTGAATCAATTCCATTGATTGATTGTTTTTCTCATTATAGGTTCTATTTCTCTGCTTCTTTATACGCCTGCCATCATTGTACCTATTTATACTAAAAAATTCTTCATTGTTTATCTGAAATTTAAGTTTAGCTAGGAATCCTGTATTTCTCTGGCAACCCTAGATTCCCCCGACCTCTCCAGACTCTTATCCTTGTCTCCTTGATTGGGAGCCCTCCAAACTCTGCCTTGTTCTCACTCACTGTGGACTCTGCCACAGCAGTAAGCTGGTGCCACAGTAGGACTCATCTTCTTTGTCCCCTCTCAGGGATTGTTGGCCTTTGTTATTCGGTATTCATTGTTTGAAACTCAATGTTTTGAATACTTTGTCCATTCTTTGGTTGTTTCACCCAGGAGAGTCAATCTGGTCCTTGTTACTCTATCTTGGCTGGAGGTGGAAGTCCTTCCCCAGAGGCCATTGTTTATAGCCAGAGGCGAAAACATGATGCTGATGGGGGCCAAAGCTGTGTGTCCAGTACTTTCATAGGACAGTTGACTTTGCCCTGTAGTTTTGTGCAATCAGCTACCTAGAAAAACGAATGCTTTGGATCAGGTGGTACCTGGTGGCTGTGAGGATGACTCAGCACCTTTGGGAAACTGGTTAGTAGTACACATCTGCTGATAAGGTAATGGGGATGGGCCATGGGCTTATTACCAAATAAAAGAATAAATCAGCACATTGCATCACATTACATTACTTGGGTCTGGGACTGAAAGATAGATGTGGCTGAAGGTCCGTGCTTGGGGGATTGAACACTACTAAGTTTGGAGGCAGGCCCAGGGAGAAAGGCTGAGAGAGTCAAGGTGATCAAACTGGGGTCATAGAAAACCTTAAGAAGATGTAAGCACTCTGTTTCCCTGTCCAATAGTCAATCACATTCTTCCTAGAAGGGGGTGGGGCATCCATGGAAATAAAAAGAAAAGTATTTCCTCTCTTTTTCCCTTCGGTGTCTCTTGGTCCAGCCATATGCCGCTATCCTCTGGGTATGTCAGGAGGCCACATTCCAGATGAGGACATCACAGCTTCCAGTCAGTGGTCAGAATCCACAGCTGCCAAATACGGAAGGTGAGGACAGATGCCCCAAGAAAGCCCAAGCCACGGGCAGGATGCACTTTCTGGCTCAAGGGGCTCGGGAAGAAGGGTGGGAGCTGGTAGGCACGGGGGAGGCCTGTCCTGTATGTTTTCGGGGAGAAAATTCAGGGTTTGGCAGCATGTGCTGGTCTGGCCACCCCTTCCCAATCACAGGGCCTTGAGCTACCCTGCCCACAGCAGATGGGTTCATGGATATGCAGTGGGTTTGCTTTACTTCACCTTCTCAGTGTGAGAATTTACAGGAAGCTGACTACCGTAGTGGACTGGGGAAGGCGCAGATGGGGTAGGACACTGGAAGCGAGGACACCCCATCCTCTTGTCAGTGGGTGTCTGTGAAACATTATTCACGGTGCAAAGCATCAAGGCTTTGAGCAGACACTGAGGACTCCAGAAAAGTCTTCCCTTCTCTCATTGAAGGGCCATCCTCACCCACAAAGAGTATGGTGGGTTCCTAGTGGCCTAGTACCAGGGGTCCTCCAAAGCAACGAACTCCCTTGTCAAAAGCTACTCTGCTGGTGAGGGTCTAATCCTTCTCCTGGGATCTGATTTTTTTGGTCTAAAGTGTTGATTTCTGTTCAAATGGAATCACCCACGAGAAAAGCAACCTTAGTAAACCTTCTCCATAATTTCTGAGTATGTGAAAGACGAGAGTGATGGTTGGTGGGGTTGGAAGAGAACGGCAATGAGTAGGTTGACATCTGTGAGAAAAGGAACATTCCAGGGAAGAGGGAAAGTGGTAAGACGTTCCCAAAAGAAACCTTCCACTGATTTCACAATTTTGCTCACTGGTAGCTTAGCTTGGAGGTAATAAAATGAAACCAGATTATTTACTACTCTCCTGACATGCTCCTACCCCTCACTCTCATCATGGGTTCCCATGGCGTTTTGCTGGGCTGCCATGCCCATCCTGTTGGTTAAAATTCCACTGCATTACATAACCCACACTGGAGATCTTATGATCCTTCCCTCCTCCTTCCTATAACTTGATATCCAAGCAAGGGGTGGCCACCCTTGTTATGCTGGGACTGAAAGTGGAACGGGGAGGTAAAATGACTCATGGGGGAGTAGAGGGCAGAAAGAGTTTCATTTCCCTTGTGGTCTTTAAATCAGGGTGAGAAATAAAGGCTACATCTGATCTGAAGGACTCTAGCCCTGGTGGTGACGGTCTATCTGGGTTTCATGGTGCCCCAGGGACAGAAGACTGTCAGGCTTGAGGGGAGACCCAAAGAGTCTTTTTAGACTGGGGTCCCAACTTTTTAGACTGAGTCTTGGGTTGGATACATTTTCTCCCCTCAGGACAGAGCAGCTGCTTGCTCTGGATTGGTAAACAACTCTAGTTCCATGGTTCCTCTCTGTCTCCCACCCCTTGTGTCAAAAGGCTGGACTCAGAAGAAGGGGACGGAGCCTGGTGCCCTGAGATTCCAGTGGAACCTGATGACCTGAAGGAATTCCTACAGATTGACTTGCACACCCTGCACTTTATCACTCTGGTGGGGACCCAAGGGCGCCATGCTGGGGGCCATGGCATTGAGTTTGCCCCCATGTACAAGATCAATTACAGTCGGGATGGCACTCGCTGGATCTCTTGGCGGAACCGGCATGGAAAACAGGTAGGAAGAAGAGACATCCAGACCCTGAGATGTCCAGGACCATATTTTGACTTAGGCTAGAAGAGGAAGTACACAGGCTGTCTTGTAGGTATGTGCATCCACAGACCTGGCATGCCCTTGTAAATGTGTGACTGAGGAGGAGGGAGGGTGGGGAGGGGGCACCGGGAGGAATATCAAGGCTGCTGGGAAAGCTGAGTGGATACATTCTGCTCCTTCAATTAAAAAGAGAGGGTCCATGAAAGAGGCTATGAAGAAGACTCAGCATAACCTCACAGCATCTCCCCACTATTTCTCTTCTGTCTCCTCAGGTGCTGGATGGGAACAGTAACCCCTATGACATTTTCCTAAAGGACTTAGAGCCACCCATTGTGGCCAGATTTGTCCGCTTCATTCCAGTCACTGACCACTCCATGAATGTGTGCATGAGGGTGGAGCTTTATGGCTGTGTCTGGCTAGGTAGGTCTCTAGAGACAGAGCGTATGGACCTTATTAAAACCTCCAACTCCTGGAACATAAAGGCAATTAAGTCAGAAAGGTACGGGATTAGTAATCTCTGGGGTGAAGTGATTCCCTGTAGGTTAGAGTCAAGAAAGGACATTGTTCCTGCACCCAAGGCTTCATTCCATTCCTGGAATAATGCATTCTGAGTCACTTCACTGACTGCTAGTGAGGAGTGCTCCTCAGCAGTGCTCCCTGTGTACCCAGATTGAGTCCTATGTGGATACACTGAACAAGTGTACCTTTGAAGTCACATGGAGCTCCCTGGGGTAGTTGGTCTGAGCCATAGGTACACTTCCTTCCCAAAGGCACTGACACATCTGTGTTTCCTTTGACAGATGGCTTGGTGTCTTATAATGCTCCAGCTGGACAGCAATTTGTACTCCCTGGAGGCTCTATCATTTATCTGAATGATTCTGTCTATGATGGAGCCGTTGGATACAGGTAAATCCTGGGAAACTTTGGTCATCAGAATGGGAAAGTGGCCACTAGAAGAGATAATATTTTATTATGGCTTAGGATCAATAATCAATCAACTGGTCAACCAACTAGTGTTTTTTTTTAGGCCCTGTACTAGGCATTGTGAGATAATTTAGATGAAGTAAAACACGGAGTCTTTATCTGCAAGGAACGTATGCCTGTTTTGGGAAGACAAGGGAAACAATAAATTACACAAAACAAGAGCTAAAATTGTAGTATGGCTCTAGGTACGGTAGCCATATTTTTTTGACTCTTAAAACAGGACATGTGGTCTGACACAAATAATGGCCTACTTATGGAGACAAAGGGCCTTGAAGTTATAAGTATAATAAATAGGACAGGTCAAGAAGTTTGGGGAGAATGAACCCCATAAATAGAAATGCTTTAGAAATTATGAAAAGGACACCCATAAGACTTACAGTAAACAAGGAGAGTTTCCGTGATGAGATGATAATTAGAGCAGGGGAGGCAGGTAGCAGGGAGCGGAGGAAAGAAAGCAGGGCTGAGGACAAGAGTGGCCTGACTGCAGCAGAAGCTTGATCCGGGAACAGCAGGAGGGACCAATGGGCAGTCCTGAAGTGGACCTAGGAAGGGCCATGGTGGAAGAGTATGATCAGACACAGTGGGAATTTAGGGTTGGATGAGAGCTTTTCCTCCCTATCTCACGTCACTCTGAGCCTTGCCATTTTTCTTCTAGTCCACTTCCACACTTTTCTCTCTCTTAGCTTGGTCTTTGCCTGCAAAGATTGAGCCTGGGAGAGAGGTTAGGTCCAGACCAGATGATGGAGGTTTCTAGTGGTTGAGAGAGGGAGAGATTAATCTCAGGAAGGGGAGTGAGGGATTATAGCACTTCCATTCTCTTAGGTGTGAAGAATAAATTCCTGCCCCACCAGCTGCCATCCCCTGAGTGAAGACCTGACTCATCCAGTATTCGATTTCCAGCTACATCCTTTCCATGTGCTTAGTCACCGTTCTTCCCCATTCGCTTAAATTATCTGGGCATCATTTCACTCAGTCACACCCCAACTGGCATATGCTTGAGGCATAGAGGAAATCAGAGATCAGTTGAATTCAGTTTAGTTCAATAAATCTTTGCTGATCCTCCGTTACTACCTGCAAGGAATTTGGCCAGACTTGGTAGGTATTCAAACATAAGGAAGTCCTTGATCCTACCTTTAAGAAGCTCACCGTTAGGAATGGGGACTAAGCCAGGATATAAATTGCTGTGATAGAAGCCCTGGAGTAAGAGATCGTAGGAGTGCTCTGGGGATCAAGGGAAAGAGCAAGCCAAGGTAGGAGAAAGCACAGCACTGGGAGTGAAAACACCTGGATTCACCTAATAAAAGTGTTTGCTTAAGTGATAAAAATGTATAAGAAAAGCATTCTGTAAAGGTAAAGTGCTAAATACATATAAGTTTGTATCTGATTGGGAAACCAGCAAAGACATGATGGAATAAGATGAAATCTGAAGCAGGCTCCAAAGGATGGGTGGAGCTTTCACAGGTAAACAATGTTGAAATGGCATTTTAGGCAGAGTCAATAGCATGGGGACAAAAGGACGACCCTGTAAAGTTTAGGGGAATGCCTGGTAAAGATCAATAGTTTAGTTAACCATCAGCCGTATTTCTGCAGCAAAATAGTAGATAAGAAGCACTATAGGGCAGATTACATCAGATTTTGGAGGAACTTGAATGTCAGGGCCAGGAGGAAGGGGAGGAGGAGTTGACTTTCTCTTCATCAGCATAATCATTGATAGAACACATCACTGAAGATTTTTAAACTTGGGGAAGGACACGATTGGCACGGTGCTTTAGACAGATTAATCAGGCAGGTCGCAAAGGTTAGATGTGACGGGAAGGAGGAGGTGATGAGGGACATTTTCTCATTGCAAACACTATCAGGTAAAAAGCGTGTGGGCCCAGGGCTGTAATGGTGACTGTGGGAACAGAAGAGGAGCAGCCATCCATGTGGGGACCGTTTGCAATCTGATTGGGTGTAGGGGCGAGACAGTAGGGTGAGGAGAAGTAGATCAAACAGTGGGGGTGGCATTTATTCATTCAACAGGTATATCTTGGTGCTTCCGGTACACCAGGCACCTTCACTGAGCGTGAAGGAAAAGTAGAATGGGCAGAAATGCAAATGGATTTAGTTTAGAAAAAGGGCAATGATGGGGTTAGTTCGGGACACAAATTTAAGGGACTGGCAAGACATTCAAATAGATAAGACAGGTAACTGGTAACAGAAGGAAAGATCAAGAATAAGATTTGGATACAGACTGCCTCCACTTGATAACTGAGGTAGTGAGGTATCTCTTTGGAGTGTGCCTGAGTGGTGAGGTATTAAAGTCATCTAATTCAGAGTCTCAAGAATAGATAGTTTTAGGAGCAAAAGTTCCTTTTTTAAAAACTAAAAAAATTATGGAAGTAGTATATGCTTGTTATAGGAATTCTAACAATTCTAAAGGATATGGCAGGGAAAGTTTCTCTGCTTATCCCATCCCCATTTGATTTAATTTTGACTGCGAGAAATTAATTTTTAATTTGTGTTGCTTTTCATAAGAGTTTCATGGGGATTTATTATTCTGGGGACAATGGGAAATATATTTATTGCAAGTAAACTTATGTTCTCCCAGCCTTCTGATCTGTAGAGAGAAGAAAAAGATGGCAAATCCTTGGAAGGGACACCCAAGCTCTGGTCACTGTGGATAAGGCCAGTCAAATTTTATAATTTGCCAAACATTTTTCAATGAACAAACAAAGCGTATCTGTAAGGCTGGCATAATCACTCAATTATTTTTTTGTAAATTCACAACTTTTATATAACCTCAAGGGGTGCATGCATTATCGCTTGAGGGTGAGTATCCCAGTTTCTTCACTTGGGAGACTCCTGATTCATCGTTTAAATCTTGAAAGGCAGAGCTTGAGGAGAGAGAAGTTCCAGAAGTTCCTTGCTCTGTCTTTCATAAAGAAGGAAGAAGGTCTCTGTGTTCCTGAAATAGTCAATCTGACATAAATACACAATCATCCCATATACCAATCAAGCAAAGCCTTACAATCAGAAGTGGAAAGACTGCCAAGCTAGAAAACAAGACTAAATCCAATGCCTGAGACCCTCATGTAAATAATGCCTTTTATTCCATGAGTCTAGTATTCTACCAATTTAATTAAAATTACATATAAATTAGTATTTAAATTTGGGATTGATCACCTTCCCCCCCCCCCCCCCCCCCCCGCCTCTAGTTGGACTCAAATTGGGTTGTTGGATGTGGGGTAGAAGAGAGCATGACTGGCTTATCTGGAATTGATTCACTGAAAAATGACAACATACAGTCAAAGGAGAGTCAGAAAAATTTCCAACAAGCTCTGAGACTGTTTAGTGATGGTCAAATGCTACCGTCTACTGTAGTGTTCGCTCTATGCATTGATCCATCCATTCCCTCATTTACTTGTTAATGGATTAATCAAATGCATTTGATAATGTTGAGTTATTATAGAAAAACTTATATTCAGTATGCAAGAATAGGTGAGGATACAATAGATTATAGAAAGCTTTTCTTAGAAAATGATAAAATACTGTTTCAAAGCTTTCCTAATGAAGGAGTAAGCATTAAGTATTTTGTAAAATTCATTGATACGAAATTCTTTGCTCTCCATTGATGCAGGATAAATGAGTCAATACTATAAAATATACTGGGTTTTTCACAATCCTTGAACCTTCAAGATAATCAATCAACTCTTAACAAAACCCCGGGGTGAAGAAGCTGGGTAAAGGCTCTTCCACGAATGTGTAATTAATTCCAGGCTCATTTCTCCCTTCTCCCTTCTCTTCCTCTGGCCTAAGCAGCATGACCGAAGGGTTGGGCCAGCTGACAGATGGGGTGTCGGGCCTAGACGACTTCACTCAGACCCATGAATACCACGTGTGGCCAGGCTATGACTACGTGGGCTGGAGGAACGAGAGTGCCCCCAGTGGTTACATCGAGATCATGTTTGAATTTGACCGCATCAGGAATTTCACCACCATGAAGGTCAGTGGAGTTAGGTGTGGTGGAAGCCAAAATAATGGCAGTGAGAAAAGGCATGCTAGAAAGATCCCTGGGTGTTGCCAGCAGAACTGGATTCAAATGGGTGTTCTGCTACCAACTAGCTACATGCGCTTCACGAGTCACTTCATCTCTGTGGGCTTCCTGCTTCGTTTGTGAAAAGGGGGCTTAGACTAGGTCGCTGTTTCTCAGTGTTTTGTGTCGTTGTTCCAGCATCAGCGTCTAGGTACCATTAGGCACGGTGGGTCCAGTGTCTAGAGCCCACAATACTTTGAAGCCCTGTGGAAATGTTTTAACTTCTTTTAACATCAGGGGTAAAAAAAGAACTTGTAGGGTCAAAAATTATTTTCATCTACTTAACAACACGGTTTTAAAATACGATTTTGGGGGTGCCTGGGTGGCGCAGTCGGTTAAGCGTCCGACTTCAGCCAGGTCACGATCTCGTGGTCCGTGAGTTCGAGCCCCGCGTCGGGCTCTGGGCTGATGGCTCAGAGCCTGGAGCCTGTTTCCGATTCTGTGTCTCCCTCTCTCTCTGCCCCTCCCCCGTTCATGCTCTGTCTCTCTCTGTCCCAAAAATAAATAAACGTTGAAAAAAAAATTTAAAAAAAAAAAAATACGATTTTGATTTTTTTTTATGGAGGGAGGGCCCACAAAAGCAAAAGTAACCAGAGCCCATGAAAATCATTTTATGGCTCTGCCTAGGGCTCCCCAGGGACAAGACATACTTTTATCAGTAAAGCTGGCTCATTGCAGCTCTGAGTCTCAATGGGAGAATTGTGTATTTTGTACTTTGTCTTTGGAATCATTTTCTACCCCTACTCTGTTTCCTCTACCCATGCAACCCTGAGAAATCATTCTAGAAGCCTCCTTTCTCTTCTGTCTCCAGAGTTCTTTGTTTCCTTGTCTGTGGCAACAGCACATCTGTCTGGTTGTCTTACTAGATTTCAAGCTCCTTTGACCTGAACTCTAAGCTTGAGTAAAACTGGGGCTTAGCAGTAGAAAATCCTTTTGTTAAATGTAAGAGAGACCCCTGAAATTTTGTGGTTCACATATAACTCTTACTGGTCTGTGAAGGAGCCTTAGAGGAATTCCAGTATGAGGCCCAGGAAAGAGAGTGGGCAAGTGAATTTGACCTCACACATGGATTCTGTTTATCTGTTATTTCCCCTATTAATAGCCGGGTACAGAATATTAATGGCCAACAAATTGGTAACTCTGCCTCTATTTCAATATTTGTTTCCTAAATTCATTCATTCTTCTTTGTTCTTAATGTAGCAACAGTATTTGAAGTATACGTAGCTCTGTGCTAAGTTCTGGGGGTAAGCGGATGAATAAGAAGTGGTCCCGGCCTTGGGATGGTTTGCAGTTCAGTGGGAGAAGGCACTATTTATTTGCAAAAGGAGGTATGTAGGACGACGTGGGGACCCAGAAGAAGGAAATCTGTGTCATCATTCAGGGCCCCTAGTAAATCAAAATGTGTTATTCTTGGCACAGACTCGGAGTCAAAAAGATATAGAATTTATATAAAAAAGAAATAAAAATAAAATGGATGCCTTATATTACTATTATATTACTCTATTATGTACTGTCTATTCTAATACTATTCTATTACTATTCTATTATATAATTATAATATTATATTCCTCTCTATTATATTACTATTATATTACTCTATTATGTTTACTCTCACATGTTAATGTGATAATATCTCCTAACTGGATTACTAGCCATTAGTTAAATGAACAAACATTTAAAATGAGAACAGAAGGAGCAACATTCACCTATCTGCCTGGATATTGTCGAAGGATGGCTCCTTGGCGGTTATAAAACATAACCGTGTGCAACTGTGTGTAACGCATTACTCTTCACAGGTTCTTCTGGAAGAGGGGGGTGTGCATATGCACAGTAACAAAGATAGACCTCAAGGGAAAATTTATTTATATTGCTGAATAATGATATATCCACATGCACCTATGAACATGCGTATCAATTCACAAAAATGTACCATTGGGATAGTTTTTTTTTGTCTCACAATTAATAAAATGTATTTTCAACTCTCCATGAAGTTATAATATTCAGTCGATAGACTTTGATCTTCCTGAGCCCCCTGTAGCTCCTGTGTAACTAATTTATCACACATCAAAATTACTCAGAAGCGTATTCTGCAGTAAGCAGGTGCCAGGAACTTCTAAGGAGCTAACTCAGGGTCAGTCCTGTCTAGGCCAAACAGGTCTCTAGCATATTTTAATTTTTCTGAGACAAATCAAATATAAACGATGACTTTCAGGTCACTAACATCTAGAGAGTAGTTACTGCTTTCTCGGCAAATTACTGCTCATTTTCCCCACCCCTGAAGTGTAGTCAAGATATACCATTGACATATATTGATATACTTTTAAAATGTCTTGTGTTTATTAAACAAATATGTAAGTCCATAGGGGAATGAAATTCTATACTATTTATTGGCATTCTAGGAGAATTCCCCAAACATCTGTGGGATATATCATTACCTCCCCTGCAGGCTTCTTACCCAACACTTTGCAGATTTCAATGTTTATTCATTTTTGAGAGAGAGAGAGGCAGAGGGAGAGAGAGATGCAGAATCCGAAGCAGGCTCCAGGCTCCGAGCTGTCAGCACAGGGCCCGACATGGGGCTCGAACCCACCAACTGTGAGATCAGGACCTGAGCCAAAGCCGGACGCTTAAGCGACTGAGCCACCCAGGTGCCCCTAACACTCTGCAGATTTAAAAAAAAAAAAAAAAAGATCTGAAAAATCTATTCAAGCTGTAGTTGGTATTTTTTTTCTTAGTTTTGCTCCATTGACTTGTGCTCCATAAATTGGAATGGTTAATGCATCCCAAGGAAGGTACTAACAGATGTTTTCATCATTATAACATTTACGGGAAAGTCCAAATGGAAAAGTTGGGGCACCTTGTTCCACTGCTGTGTGACATGCTATTGGCAAGAGCACTGGACGAGGCATGTAGGGTTCTAGACTCCGTTCTGTTGTTGACTGGCCACTGGCAGTTCAAACCTAGCTGAGCCCTAGCTCACTGGGACATAAAAAGTCCAAGTAGGAGATTCTATTCTATTCTTTCAGAGCATCTCTGCTCATTTCTTTGATCATACAATTTCTATAATCATTGCTGCTGCTGCTTCAGCTGAAAATAAACTCTGAATGGCAGTCCTGTATTTGCCACCCAGAACGCAGAGGAGGGTGTCAAAGGCAGTTGAAGGGTTGCAATTCGGGGCCTGAGCAAGACATGGAAATGCAAATAGCAAATATATTCCCAGAATGGCAATGATACTTTTCCAACCTATGAAGCCTTGTATTTTTTTTATTATTTTTGTAATGTTTATTTAGTTTTGAGAGAGAGAGACAGAGACAGAGTGCGAGCAGGGGAGGGGGAGAGAGAGAGGGAGACAGAATCAGAAGCAGGCTCCAGGCTCTGAGCTGTCAGCCCAGAGCCCGATGTGGGGCTCGAACTCAAGACGTGAGATGATGACCTGAGCCGAAGTTGGACGCTTAACTGACTGAGTCACCCAGGCGCCCCTGACCTATAAGGTGTTTTAATTAAGGGGACAGTGACCAGAAAGGCTCCATTTTCCACGTGTGACCGAGCCAGAGGAAATGTCACTGAACTGTCACAAGAGACCTGACCTAGTTACAAATATGCATATCCCATTTTTAAGGGACGTTAGACACAGCAAGGTGTTCCAGAGGAAACTGTTGTGGGATCTTTGTTTATGACCTTTTGAAAGACATACAAATATCCCGGTGAAAGAGTCATGACAGCAGGGCAAGAGGATACAAGCTGCTTCCCAAAAGGCCTTCTTTTCTCGTCTCAGAAAATATCTGTGAGGAAGTTCCATGCCCTCATCGGAATGGCTTTCCCTAAACTGAATTTAATTACAATAGATAATTAAGTCTTGTGTCCCTGGCTGAAAACTGCTAATAAATACGTGGCACTTGACATGAGATTTCTAAAGAGAAAGCTGAACTTGTTTCGCACCGCGTCTTATTTCTTTCTCGACTACCTGTTAGAAGGAGTGGACTGGCTTTAGCATGTACCTGGGAGGACGGAGGAGGGCGGG